>NC_016133.3:58288821-58952988 GCF_000005505.3 Brachypodium distachyon
AAATCAAGGTTTCACGGCTGAATATAGCAAGAAGATCGGAGATATAATCCTATGTAACAAGGAATACCAAATGACTTCTTTTACAAAGTCTCAGAAAATAGGGAAATGCCATTTACCATTCAATTACTGGAGCAAATGTAAGTTCAAACAGAGTGATAAACGAGTACAACACCCAGTAAGTGAGCCATTGCTGATCATCAACAGCAGATTTTGTTTCTATTGCACGAACAGACGCATATCTGTAAACATGAAACAGAAAAACAGTTTTGTAAAATGGAAGGAACAGCTAAGTGTGTACTATTTAATAAGAGAATGCATCAACTTACAGAGGATAAGCCAGTGAAATTATGGGCCTGCCAAAAAAAAAAAGGCACCTCAGTATTCACCTCAGTGCTTGGCACTTATAACAAACAGAAATAATGCTAACTGCAGCTAAAGCGCTATCGCATTGCTAATCATTATTTACCCATATTCAGTAGATAGCAGATTCGTGTTTTATGTAATGCAAAGATATCCTGATTATAATACTATTATGCTGGAAAATGCCAGTAGGTTATGCAGGTAAAATGTAAAATCATAAATACAAAAGAGCAAGCTCCATTTGTAGAATGGTACGAAAATTTCGTCCAAGGTGAACTGTATGCCAGGTCGGCATCCTACGTTGCTGTGGAACTATAAGCGATCTTTCCACAAGAATTTGAGCAAAGAATCTACATAATCCAGATCCCTTCAGAAAAATTGATGTCTGAAACCCCAAAAAACCCTGAACCCTTCCATCAATTTTTTTTTTCCTGAATCCAACCATCTATGCAAAATTTCCCCGCTAAGTACTCCCCAACCGAAGTTCCTACCGTAAACAATTCAAGATTTAGAGCGAGACTGTTTTTTGGATAACAATTCAAGTGTGCGAAGCAACCATCCGCGCACGCTTTCCCCAGCCATCTCAACACAGCACAGAGGAGGAATTTCCCGAGTGAAATAGCACCACGGCACATCAGTCCCACCAAGAAATCGAAACTAATCGGCCCAAGAACATCCAAGGGGAGTGAGAGAGAGAGAGAGAGAAAGGAACCAGATCAGGAAAAGAAGCAGTACCCAGCAAGAACGTCCAAGTTCTTGACCACCACCTTGAGGAAAGATGCAGATCCGGACCCCATTTCTGCCGCACACCCTGCTCTCCGGAACAGCGAATCTGGGAAGAAGGGAAAGCGGAAGTAGATAGAAGGAAACGCTGATTTCTTCGAGCCGCGGGGTCTGGTTTTGGAGGCCACCTACCAAACTTTTTCGTCTTCTTGTTCCTTCACCCTTCCTCCAGCATCCGACCCACGCCTTGGTAGATTTGATGACTGTCTTTCCGGTGTACGTTTGTCAGAAGTCAGAACGCGTGGAGTTCTTTTTTTTTTTATAGAATCAGAACGCGTGGAGTTTCCCCGGCCGACGGGCAAGCGCGTGAGACTTGGGCCGGGCCCATGTTAGTTTGTGTGGAAGGAGCCCATGTGGATCATGGGAAACCGTTGGACGTTTGGGCTTGAAGAATTTTGGAGGTGGGCTGCAATCTTGTCTGGGTAGTAATGACTAAACGAAACCTTGGACGCTTGGGCTTCGATGAGAATTTTCGAGACGGGCTGCAATCTTTTGGTCATGCCCACCGAACAAACAATCTTAAAAATCAAAATTCCCGAACAGAGCAGCAAAAAACTCAGATGAAAAACCACACTTAGAAAAGAAAGAAATTTGATGAGAAATATAGAGCAGCTAGCTAGCTTGACTCTTGCACCATCATATCGATACCAGTGGAGTACAATTTCCGTACTCCAGCTTACGCATTAGAATGTGTGCGTACGTACGTACGTACGTAAGTCATCATAATTAAAAGTACTGGTGCTTAATTATCTGATGGTTTTCCTTTAAAAAAAAGTGGACTAATGACACTGATGATCTTGGGGACTCACTAAGTTTCCACGGGAATTGGTCGACCAATTAAACAGGACAGAAGCACATGTGTTTGTTTACACAATGCACCCAATCAACTCAACATGCGAAAGCCGCAGCTAGCTCCCGATCTTTTCCTCCTGGCCGGCCAGCTCGGCAGCTCATCGTGCCACGCGGTCACTGACACGCAGGGCCAAGACACTAGCACACAGACACTCACGTGCAGCTCCCACTTGTCAGACGGCCAACAAACGGACCTGTAAGTTTGTTCAAAACCTGTTTCATGCATGAATATGTGCCAGAGCTATATAAGCGCGCGCGACACACTAGCTATCCTGATTTGTCGGTAAAATCGAAGTTCACGGGGCATTAGTGTCAACAAGTTTAGCCCCAGATACAAATAAGCACGACAGACTCATAATGCGTCTACAGTTCATCCGTCAAAAATCTGACACACATTGCACCGTACGTGGGACAGACGTCCCAACAGACAGTGCGCTGAACTATGAATCCTCATGCCATGTGCTAAAAAAGCCAGGCATGTGATCCACTTGTCTAGTCGGGTAAACAGTTAAACTACCTTGATACCGAGACATGACACGTTCAAATACACCCATGAGTCATCTGACCTCCATCAGAACGTTAAACCCAAGCCATTTAAACACACTACCTACCTGACTTGTCAATAAAATAGAAATCGATAGGGTTATCATCGTGAAAAGTTTTGGGCTGAAGTACAAATAAGCGCGACCGGCTCATATGTGTCTGCAGCTCATGTGTCTACATGCGGAGGAAAAAGAAACCACGGAATACAAAAGGAATACATGGAGAGAGGAAACCACGGTTGGATGCTTAACCCCTGCCCCGAGAAGTGTGTAAGAAAGAAAGAAAAAAAGCTACCATCGGCAATCACAAGAAAGAAGTTTTTTTCAGGTAAAAACCACGACGGCACAACACATGCATTGACGGGCCCCGATAGCCCCGACCTCGAACCAGCTAGGTAACGTAGACCCACCTGCGCAAAGAAACAAGAGCGAGACAAAAGGAGGCAGGCATGCACGTGCCATTAAACAGTACGGTCGATCGAAAATTGTGGACCTATAGAACTACAAGGGCAACCCTGCTCCCTGCAGGACCATACGCACGCACGTCTGCTTCATCCCTGCCCCTGCTTTATATGGATGGACGCCATCGACTCGTGCAGGCCGTGCCCTGGCGAATTGTTTCCCTTTTATTTTCCTTCTTGCGTTCCTGGCGAATTTTGGTACGTGGGTGTGTGGTCCTTGCTTTGCTTGCCATCCATCGGTCACTGGCTGGCTTGGCTCCTCTGAAGATTGTTCGCCCATCAGATCAGATCAGAAGACAAAAGCCTTGCTTGCCACGCAGCTCGTCTCCTTTTGGACTCCAACCTTTTTTTTTTCCCGGCGACCTCCTCCACTCGGCCGAAGACGACTAATTCTCGGTCCAAACGTCAAAACTATGTTCAAGTACATTATTTTTTTTGGTTTTCGTGATCAGTTCGGCGGATCTATTGATCGATGGGCCGGCCTGCCCGGATGGGTCGGCCCATTGCCCATCCGGCAAAATTGGCCCGATAATGCCGCCCGTGTCCCTTGGCTGTTGTTCGCCATGATTCCGCGCCCGGCCTCATCTTCTTCCCGCCTGCTCTTTTTTTACAGTACTACTCCGTAGATTCGGTGCAATTCTCTTCCATGCAACAGCCAACACGGATGCATGCTTCACCTGCTTGCTCGCTGCATGTGCACGCATGCATTCGCCGTCTCTGATGACAGTGCTCGCATAAGTGCAGTACTTAACACATCGATCTTAGTCTTAGACCGTTAATTAACTGCGTGTGCATCTTTAATTAGGAACACCGGGCAAGGACAGGCCGGGCGTGCATGCCTGCCTGCTCGATTAGTTGGAGCGATCAAGAGCGGCACAAAATTAACACCGATCCGTCCTCTTTAATTTCGCTTTTGTCAACCATCATCGTGTTCCAAGCTCGCCAAAGCGGGGGTAATCATGCCGCTTTTCTTCTACTAGCATCCCGATTCGCGAGAGCGCTCCATGTATCTTTTCTGTCTTAATCTGTGCCTGCAGATAATAAGCTGGTAGCTTGAACCATATGCCATGTCATGTCACCGTCTCCTCCTGCTGTAATATCAGCTCCAGCGGCAGATCAATCCATCTGAATAGGGATCAAGCAGCACTTCTTCGCTCGATAGCTGCATTGATTTAATCGGTTTTGCTATTTCCAAATCGACTGAGAAATAACTATTTTTAAATTGATGCTAACAGCCGCTTGATCCAATCCTTGAGATTCGTGAAAAAATTATGCAAGGATCGTCGATGAGAATAATTAATATGAGTTGCTAATTAATTTCTCCTAAACTAGTACTCCTCCAATTTAAGCCATCAGATCATGTATAACACCATATGAGGCAAGTTAAAGGTACTACTTATTAGTGGTGCTTAATTATCTGTTAAACCGGACGTGTTGTCAGCTAAAAAGGTCAGGTCCACTGATTGTTCCAGCTGTATTAAGCTAGAGGCTAGCTAGTTGCTTGGTTTCCTTTTTTAAAAGTAGATTAATAAGGACACTGATGATCTGGGGGGCGTCATGATTCGTTTTCATGGAAAAGGAAGCTTTAACTTAAGTCACATCATCTTTGCGATTCGAAAAATAATTACCCACTTGGCTCCGACTTAATCAGTTTCTCTCTTTAATGATTCTGATTATGTGGCTACTCGAAATGCTGCTAAAACAAATGTGATTTTGAAAGGAAAAAAAGGGATCATGCTGATGGAGAAAACTTTGATTTTAAGATTTGTATATGACTCTGGTTGTTGAAAGGGAGAGAACAGTACTTAATGCCAATCCATCCACATTATTTGATGCACACCGGCAGTTAAATTAAGAAAGTGCCAAAATACGTGTTTATGTCCAGCAGTGGACAAGATTCTATCCTCTGCTGGTGCTCAGGTAATGCCAAGCCAACATGATCTTATCTTATAGTATAAATAGATCCTATAATTAATATTTCTCAGATAGTTTAAGAGCCTCAATGCACAGAGTATCTCCACACCGCACTAACCATCGATTGGGGCCAGCATCAAGGACCACTGAAACCTAATTTAAAACCATTAGAGTCTTCTGATCCCATTATAATGGCCGGAAGACAAACCTGCATGCCTAGGAATGTTTAGCGGCTGTGCTATGAATTGCTCACCCTATCGGTAATATATAACTGCTTAAAGTACTAATCCGCGTATGGTTCCTGATTCCTTCCCTGTTTGGCGCCACTGCACTTTTTCTTCAGTATTTATTTGGTGACTGCTGCAGAAAAAGCCCTGTATTTGTTTCCTTCGGTTTCTATAATATGCACGTACGTACATATATGTTTTTCATCATATACGGCAGTACTCATTCGTCAGTCATTCAGACACACGTACGTACGTGTGGGTCAGCGTGAATATCCATGACAGCGTAGAGTAGTAATTGGCTAATTGCTGACGGGACAAATTACGGTAAGCGGAAATGATGGTTGGTAATCGATGGTTCAGCAGGGCAGAATTCTGCAGTGAGCAAGCGGCAAGCGGCCATGCATCATCGGTCCATCAAACGTAAATCATGGCGCGGCCGATCTCGAGGCGCGGAAAGGAGATCCATGGCAGCAGCAGAGGCGCGCGACAGGCGAGGATGAAAGTTCTGAGACACCAAAACCTTTATGAAAAAGGACTACAGTGAGTGAGGGGAGGGAAAGAATTATGCATGGCATGCCTGCCTGCAAGGAAAAAAAGAAAGAAGAAAAAAGCAAGCAGTGAGTATTTGAGTAATGCTAGCTAGGCATCCATCGCAGAAGCACTAGACTATGCACAAAATCAGATCACACACATATATAAAAGCTGCTGTTTTGAGGTTGTACGTGGCTGGTAGCCAGTGATCACCTGGCTAGCAATGGCTGCTATGCTAGCTAGCTGCAGAGAGATTCCTTCGGTTCTCCTGTGAAGAACAAACCATGCATGCGAGCGATGGAGAACTACTTACAGAGTTAGAGTGGTTGTTACTTTACACTCATGATCCCCATGAATTCCCTATGCGAGCGATGGAGAACTACTTACAGAGTTAGAGTGGTTGTTACTTTACACTCATGATCCCCATGAATTCCCTATGCGAGCGATGGAGAACTACTTACAGAGTTAGAGTGGTTGTTACTTTACACTCATGATCCCCATGAATTCCCTGTGGCGAGTAGTTGTGTTACTTTACACTCATGATTTTTAAATACTTGTCGTGGTTTTATGCAATGCAATCGTACGTTAATTTGCAGGGCCATGCGTGTAGCCTGCTCACAATCGTACGTTTATTTGCAGCGTGTACTAGACTACTACAGTACAGTATATATAGTTTGTGTGCCACCTCGTCACACGCCATGACACTGCCTGTCTTTTGAAAAGAAAAATGCATGCATGCGGCACAGATGATGGACCTGACAAAAGCCAAGTCAAAATGGGAGCAAAAGCTACCGGCCTCTGCGCGCGACTCGATCGATCGTCGGCGACTTAAAGTTAGCACACACATAGTGTATTAATTATTAGATGCTTACTGAAACGTATGTGTCCAATTATTCCGAAGCAAAACCAAGTGATGATGAGCTAAGCAACAGGTTCTGTGGCGCCTCGCGCCTTACTTAAAACTTAATCATGGACGATATGCGTGTAGACAAAATTATCTGTGCACACACATATATAATAGTAATATGTTTTTCTTTCTTCGGATCGATCTCCTTTGACAATCTTGTGCTTTTGACATGGACGATGCTAGTGGCGGTAAAGGCCCACTGGCCCAGCATATAGTAGACTACACAAGCAGAGACAGCAGACACGCATGTACAGTAGTACAGGTGTGCTGGACTTTTGAAATTATATATGGCCTGCAATTAATCTGGCTTTTACGTTTTACCACACCGCATTATGTTTCCCAGCCAGCCTGCGCAGTACTCTCTCTCTCATCTCTCTCAGGGACACAGAGAGACATTAGCACATTTGTGTCAACTGTCAAGTCCACTTCTCTTGACAACGATGTGTGTCAGCCAGCGTGTGTGTGCCTGCCGTGCGAGCTAGATGGAGATTGGAGAGAGAGAGAGACAAGGAGGCTATGCTAATAGCAAAAGAACAGGGCCATGCGTGTAGGCTGCCCACAATCGTACGTTTATTTGCAGCGTGTCAAAGCTTGGTTAATCACAGCGAGCGACACGTCCAAACTGGACAGCTGAAGCACATGTGTTTCAGGGGCCGGACGGGCTACTACCAGTCTACTGCTGCCATGCATCACTCAATGCACCCAATCAATTAACTCAAACATGTGAAAGCAGCTAGCTCCGGCATTGCATTGCACAGAGAACAACCGACAGGTCCAGCACGGAATTGGCCGCATCCCCGGTCTTTTCCCTCCTGGCCAACTCGGCATGCCCTGCTGTGCTGTGCTAGCTCACCGCCCTCTATACGGACAGCTCATCTTGCCGCACGGTCACTGACACCCGAGGCCCTGACACACGTGCGGCTCCCACTTGTCAGGGAGCCAAAACGGACCTGTATTTGTAAGTTTTTTCTTCTTCTTCAAAAATCCGTTCCATGCATGCTATGCCAGAGAGCTAAGGGCGCGCGCGACATGTCCATATGGGTCTACAGCAAACTATGTCTACACCTGGCACACAGTCATCTGAGCTCGATCAGAATTCAGAACGTTTAAACCCCAAGCCATTCTTAACAGACTACCCTACTCGTCGGCAAAAACTGAAATTGACAGGGCTATCAGTGTAAAAAAGCTTGGCCTGAGGCATAAATAAGCGCGACAGACTCATATGCGTCTACAGGTCATCCGTCGGTATCCTAACACGCATGACAACTATTACAATGGTGCGCTGCTGGCACACTGCCCGTTGGGATACCCCAATAGGCATATGTGTTGAACTGTATATCCCCGTGCCATGTGCTTCAAAAAGCACAGAAAAAAGACCAACAGTACCACATGCACGCAACCTCTTTGTAAGAAGTCGGATGGACAATAAAACCACCACGGTGCTTCCTAAGGAGCGTGAAGTGAAGAAGACAACACGACACGTTCATTCAATCCTCTCTGAGAAAGTCTGATAAAACAAATATAAACATCGTGCTATAAAAAACGCACGCATGTACACATAGAAGAAAAAATGGACGGGGATAAATTAAACAACACCGAGAGAGAAAAAAGAAACACGGTCGCACGATTAACCCCTTGACTGGAGATGTGTGTGAAGCAAAAAAAAACACGACTATAAATCACGAGAAAAGTATTGAAAAAACCATGACGACACAAAACAGCCGTAACACATCCAGACTCTTCACGTAAGATAAAGAACAACAAATCCATGACGCTCTATTAGAAACGTGAAGAGAAAAAACACGACATGGCTTATTCATTCAACCCTTATTCGTGAAGTCTGATCATACTTGGTATAAAAAAGCACACACAAAAGAGAGAGAAAAAAAACACATATGATTGGTGATAAATTAAAGAGGAAAAAAAAAAACCACGGTTGCATGATCAACCCCTTCACGGCCGAAGAAAAACCCCACGACGAACAATCACAAGAAAAGAAAGAACCGCGACGGCACGAGACAACAAGCAGTGACTGAAGCTATGGCCGGCGATAGCCCCCAACGGCCAACCAGCTAGCTGCACAAGGTAGACCCACCTGCGCAGGCTGCGGGAGCAAAGAAACAAGAGCGAGACACGGATATGGAAAGGGCCGGGCAGGCAGGCGTGCACATGCCCATTAAACACCACGGTCCATCGGTCGATCCAAAGACATGGACCGAGAAGGGCAACCCTGGGGCAGCAGCACGTCCTGCTTAATTCATATGGATGGACATATCTTGACGCGCGCATCCATCGCCTGCACAGCCAAGTCGTCCCGCGTTTATAAATGCCTCCGTGGACCGAGATCGCGGGCCAGTTGATCTCGATCGTGCGCCCCGATGGCATGTTGCATCTGCCACGTACGTGTACGGTTGGTGCGACCGGGCGTGTGGGGAATCATTGACGGTCGCTTTGGACGAATTAAATATGGGTCATGGTCGACTCTCCACTGGGGGTGTGGACTCGAGTCCGGTCTTGGCTTGCGCTGTTTCTGATGAGCCGAGTCTCTCTCTCTTTCTTTCTCACCCTGCACGCACGCAACTGTACGTGGTCCTGCAGCAGCTTGCCATGGATCGGTTGCTGCTAGCTTGGCGCCTCTGCAGATTGTTCGCCCATCAGATGACAAAACCTTGCCACGCAGCTGGCCGCCCTCAGCTCGTCTCTTTTTATACTCCACCTCCTTTTCTTTTTTTCTGTGAGTACCTTCTCATGGCCAATGGCGACTATACTTCTCTGCTCGAAATGTACCGGTGTACGACTCGTCAAAGGCAGCCCCGCCCTCTCAGTTAGTATAGTACATTTGTTATGGCACGAAGAAAGGCGGCGGCCGGAACATTCATATGTATGTAAACCTAGCTTGCGAGATTGAAATTAAGAACAAATCATCAATTAAGGATCGATGGAATTAATGGTGGTGCTAGAGCTAATTAACACTACTTGACGGGGAAGAAAAATGAATGAACCGTCGACGACCATGGCAACAACAATGCAAGGCGGTGATGATCGATCGATCAATTGGCCTCATCATAATTAGACGGCAAAAAAATAATCTCTCGCATTTGATCAAACCCTAAAACTCTAAAAGAACAAAAATAACAACCTCTCTCTCTCTCTCTCTCTCTCTGCTTGCTGCTCATGCGTTAATTTCCCTCCTCTAATTCTCCAATGGCATGCACACGCCCCCCGCTCTTCCACTCACATGCTGACATGCACATACAGCTAGCCCAAGCATGCATGCAAAGGATGAAATATCAATCCATGATCTAAATGTGCATGCCTGCCATGGAGTGTAATCCTCGCGAGTTGTCTAGCTAGCTACGAGGAGATAGAGGAAGGGAAACCACAAAACCGGAAAAGGGAAGAAGAAAAAATGGAATCAAAGACCAACAAATTAAGAACAGATCAAAGCTAGGCACACGACCTGAGTACCAGAGACCAATGCACGCGCGATCCTCGGAGACCTTCTTCCTCTACGACTCGCTGGTGCTCATGCTCTCGTGCCGCTCGCCGCCGCCACCGTGCTGCTGCTGCTGGCTATGGCTAGACGCTCCTGCGTCCGTGGGCGCCGCCGCCTGCGCCCGGTACGCATTGAGCGCCGCAAGGATCCCCATGTGCCCCTCTCCTGCTCCTCCTCCTCCGGCTCCGGCTCCAACCGGGCCGAGCCCCAGCTGCTGGGCCGAGCCCGGCAGGAGCGCCATGGGCGCCGCCGGGAAGTTCATGAAATGCAGCCCGCTCCCACGGTACACACCGGCGCTGCCCATCTGGGCCGGGAACGTCCAGATCGACTCTCCCCCTCCCCCACCGGAAGACGGCGCTCCACCCTGCGTGCTATTGCTGCCGCTGGGCACCATCCACACGGTGCCGCTCGGCATCTGGCTCTGCTGCGGCGTCGTGTACCCGGCCATCTGCTGCTGATACTGCTGCTGCTGCTGCTGTTGCTGCTGCTGCTGCTGCATTTCTTGCTCCCATCTCCTCTTCCTGGAAAGATCAGCGGCGTTCGGCGACGACACGTCGAGCCCGACGCTGCCCGAGTGGAAGTTGAGCAGCAGCGGGGACGCCGATGCCGACGCCGGCGCGGCATCCGACGGCGGCGGGAACCCGAGCCCGACGACCCGGTCCCACGCGTCAGGACGAGCCCCCGCGCTCCCGATGAACCTTGCGGCGGCGGCGGCCTGGGCTGCGCCGGGGCTTGGCAGGCCGCGGAGGTGGGCCGGGACGACGGAGAGCGAGGAGCCCGAGGAGCGGAGGGAGATGTTGAGCGAGGTGAAGTTTGCCGGGATGGTGCCGGTGCCCGTGGCGGCGATCACCGCCGGCTCGGCCTGCTGGAGGAGCCACTCGATGGTCTCGCCGTCCGTCTTGTGGCCCAGCTCACGGGTCAGCTGGAACACGCGCGCCGCGCACAGCGCCGGCATCCGGATCCGCCGCCCCCGGCCTTCCACCTTGGTGTGCCGGTCCTTGGTCGACGTCCGCTTCGGCGCCGCTTTGTTGGGCCGCGCGGCCGCCAGCTGCATCTCGGACGAAGATCCATTCCCGCCGCCACCCGAGGAGGAGCCCGGCGGCCCAGCAGCGGCCTGCTGTTGCTCTTCTTCCTTCTTCTCGAGGAGCTGCAAGGGGAAGTTGGGGCGCCGGCCGCCGCCTGATCCGGCGATGTCCATGGTCAATTAGACCATGTTATATATACGCTACACACACGGCTATATCTGTAATCTGCCGGCGTGTATCTTCTTTACCCGGGTGGTGATTTGGAGGAGAGTGGAAACGGATTTGATGTTGCTGGGCGCCGGCCGGGCTCCTCTTGTGGGTCTAGCTCGTGAGCTCCTTCGTCTTGTGGGTCTAGCTCGATCGAGAAGGTTAGGTGTGCCGATGGTTGAGAGAGAGAGGGGCTGAGGGAGTGCTTCAACTGTCGCCCAAGAGAGCTTAGCTATGAGCCTACTAAAGATTGCAGCTGGCTAGGTTGGCCGGAAGGAATCCTTCATCAATCCTCATGTGATATGATAAGAGCGAGAAAGAAGCCAGGACGGGCTGTGTTTGTGTTTGTGTTTGTGTGTGCGTGTGGGAGATCACAACACTATTTTATGGAGTTTTGGTGAGGGTTCATCGATCTCTGATATGATCTGAAAGAAAGGAAGAAGCATGAGCAGATGGCCCTAGCTAGCTAGAAGCTAGGAGAGAGAGAGAGGAAGAAGAAGATGGTGTGGTGGTACTTTGTAGGGCTTGGAGAAGAGAACTAGCTAGATGGATGAATTAAATGGTTCCTTGATGATGTAGAGAGAGAAGAGCTTGAGAAGGAAACTGTAGTAGCAGCAGTGTACATGGAGGGAGACGGGCGAGGGGAGGAGGATAAGGCCGGAGGAGCTAGCTAGAGACTAGAGAGGTCGATCGGGGGCCGAAGAAATTATTAGCCAAAAGCCAAGCCAACCATGGCTCTCTGCTAGCAGCTAATCCCATGCACAGTGCCCATCAGTACTGTTGGCCAGAACGTAACGTGATATGTTCTCCCGATTGCTAACCAACGAATATCCCCATTTAATCAGCGATACCATAAACACTATTGCTTGCTCTATTCCCCTGTCTGGATCGAAGCTAGCGCGCGCTAGCTATATACGTGCTATACGGATTAACTCGAACAAGCCTGGCTAGCTATTTGGTGTGATTGAAAGCAATGTTTCCTTTGTGGATTGGTTGCTTTTGAGACAACCCTATCTATCTAGTATATTTTTCTCTAGCTTTTGCTGTTTGAAATGTGTTTTTTTTTTCACTGCGCTCCCTTTATTATTATTTTTATTTTTTGTAAAAGGGAAATCTTTAGGCTGTGGAGAGGCAGTCACTTGGTCAGACTCCACGTGCGGTGCTCTTTATCAGTCAATCCCCCAAAGACTGCACTGCCCACTGTTGGTGCCACTCTCTGCAAGTCAAAATACACAAGGAAAGAAAAATACAGCAAAGTGTTTCTAACTAGCTGCCCGTGTAATGTAATGTTGTTGTATTTAGTGTCCTGGATCGATGTTCCAGTTTCTTATTTTGTATGTTTCAGAATGTAGCACCCGGAGTGTGTACCTGCTACATTTTTTATTAAAAATATCAAATATAATCATGCAGGAGCATATATCCCATACTTTATATCTTGGGAATGTGCAAGCCTCAATTTTTTCTATTTCTCAAAATAAAAGTAATATCTGCTGAAATTATGACAGGAACAGCAAAGAAACAGATGATAAAGCAGGCCAGCTCAACGAGTAATCATTCCATGGCCTTTCCTATTATGCTTTGCCCCCTCCTTTGTTTGCCAGCCTTAGAATCTGCCGTGCCCTAATTTCTGGTGCCATGGACATGGTGCACACAAGTATCCAATATATATAGCCTCTTCCAGGCCTTATACTTGGACTAGGAGTTGAGCAGGGTGAAACAAAACTATAAGTTAAACGCCAAAGAAAAAAAAATGGACCCATGTCTAACCCTCTGCAAAAGATATGGCTCTGAATTTGTTGTTACTGTATATAGCATCTGGATTAATTAAGCTTTGCGTGACTGTGGTCGTGGCAGGTGTAGAATAAAAACTCCAACACTTACTCTAGTAGTTAAAAAATGTAGCAGCAGCTGAGCAGGCAAATAGTCAGATCTCGCAGCTATAGGTGTTTCTATATTTAAATGAGCACAAAGTTGTTTATCCATTTCTACCAAAGAGTTGGGAGAACATGTAGCTATATATTGCTAGCTTAATCCAACCTTAACTTGCAACGTCATGTCCTTTTCATTATTCTTAAATTTTACTTCCCCTAAGGTCCCAAAGTTCCAAGAGCTCTGCCAAATCCCAATCTCTTTTTCCTCTGACCATTCTCTGGTATGGACCTAATTTATCTCTCTGACCTCCCTACTGTCAACCATGTTTGGGACAGCAAATGTGGAGTGCTATCACAAGATGGACGATAGATGGCAGAGATGTAGCCATTGGTAGATAGAAATTCACCAGCCCATCTGCATTGACCAGGCTCTTATCTAGCCCACCTTGGAATCATTTAAAACTACCAAATATGACCAGCTGCTGATTCTGTTATAACCAGCCGGTTTTGGAAGGAGAATTTTGGTTGATGAGGTGGATATGACTAATTCACAAAACATATTTATGCATTAGGCACTGATCAATCTTGATTTTTTCTCTCCTCTTGTTCTGTGTTTCCAGTGCACGTTCACCACAAGGTATTATTGCTCGATTCGGTTGTTAGAAGCGCCTAATGAATATACACAGATGCGGCAGAAAACATTTCTCACCAACCATAGTCGTCCAACCGCCGTCTAATCCGTGCGCCGGGCCCACGTTACAGCGAGCGAGGGTGGCTTTCAAGGTGGTGACCATCAGTCTACAGAAGCATTGCTGCTAATCAAACAGCATTGCATATATTAGTGTGTAATAGGAGCAAAGCTAACATGGGGAGGAATGATCTATCAAAAGCAAAAGATTGCTGTTGTTTGTTACAGGTGAGACAGACAGCAACGCTCCAAGTACTCAACCTTTTCTTTTTTTCATCTCTTCTTTTCAGCCACACACAAGCTTTTCTGTACACTGCAGTGCTGCTCTCTCTTGTGATACTGCAAATTAATAAGGTGTGCATCAAAAGCCAGCAGCATTGCACGCATGTAAAATATCTAATGTGTTGCAGACGTCACTTTTGATATTAGTAGTAGGAGTAGCCAGACAGAATCCTGTCAGTTGGTACACATAGCATGCAACGCTCTTCTTTTTTCTTTCCTTCTGCTGTTTAAAGCTGGGATTGCATTGGCACCAGTTGTTAAAGGCCTAAAGGGTTGAATTTGGATCAGTATGTGAAGAAAAGGGTGGAAACGAGGGGGAGGAGGAGCAATCCATTTCTCAGCTTTATGAGACCTATTTACCAGAGCACACAGCTATTATGCATCTTGAGCGACTTGAGTCAAGCCTCTCTCTTTCTCTCTCTCAATCCCAGAAAAGGGAATATGCAAATGGCCAACCTGCATGCATTAGAGGGGATCAGGGACCTGAAATTGTGGGCTAGTGGAGGATCTTTGACATGATGCCCTTAATTAGCTAGGGCAACACCAACACCAACAGGGCAGCTTGCTGCTTGCAGGCTGCAGCCTTGCACATACACTCCTCTCCCTCGTATGTACAGTTCAAATATTCAGTGCTAAAACTTATGACAGCATCAGCAACATGTTATATGTGAGTTGTTTTTAGCTAGTAGAGTATTTTGATGTGTGCCGCTTTAACATATCCCCACAACTAAGCCAAGAGGAAAAGTCAGTGAGTGATCAGCAGGAGGCAAGTATGGCATACTCCTCCATCCCATACCAAGTGACTCAAATTTGTCTAAAAATAGACGTATCTATATATACTAAAATACGTCTAGATACGTGTAATATTTTGACATTTAATATTGGACGGAGGGAGTACCAGATGTATGTTTGAGATGACTTTGACCGGAAAACCACTAAATAAGAGTCCATGTGGGTGTCTAGAATTTTTTTTTCTACGGGCAGTTCTAATTAACAGGAATGTGTCCAAATTAAAACGCAGAAGCTATCGAATAAAATATCCGCTGCGTGTGATGGAGGGGAATAAATAAAGTTTGAGCATCTGATGTCAAATGATTGAGAAGCTAACAAAACAAATGATGCAGCTTGTTTAGAATATTGCCTAAATGCCTATCCTAATTAGTGCACATTATGTCATGTTTAGCTGGGAGGACCTGTGTCTTAGCTACTCCTGGCACGTACGGCAGGAAACTATAGACAATCTTATCAAATCCATTTTTAAATGCCAAAGCAGAGCTGCAAATGGGTCTGACAATGATTATGGTTCGTGAAGGGAGAGTATATGCATTATATAATAAATAATTATCATCGAATTGCCCTGATCATTACTGTCGATCGCTGGCTTAATTAAACAATTGCATGGCTTTCAGTGTTCCACTGGGGAGATTGATTTAAACTCCTGCAAACTTTCTGAGGCCGTTTGTATTAAGTGCAAAACGACTATCTAGCTTCATTTCTAGGTTTTCATTTGGTCATTTGAATTTGATGAGACACTTTTTGGCCCAACATTGCCAACCCACACATCCAGGCAGCCTGCAGAGCTTGTCTCCGTCTCCCTGGGTTAGATGGAGGATCTGGCAAGTTTGTAATTAGTGCAGCAGCTTGCCTTTAATAGGGTAAACTGCAGTGGTACTGCCTGACTTTTCTCACCTGTATGAACGTATATTTTTAAAGGGTACATACAGTGCATATATAAAACAGATAGGTTCAGGCTTCAGTGTAATTTTATTCTATCAATATATAGTAGCATTTGTTCTTTAATTGTATGGCTATTGAGAAACCGACAACGAGATATGTTCAAACGCAAGCAGAGCAGAAATCATGAAAGCATAGATCCATCCAACCAATGGTGTGATGTCTTTTTATATGTTGCAGTACTGAAACTTCTCTGTCTATATATAGACAAGTTGACAGAGAAATAAAAAGTATAACAATTTGCACAATATACATTTATAATAAGCAAAGCACAAATGTGTTCAGGAGAAACTGCTAGCTCATTCTCATAGGAGAGATTTTTTACGGTACCTCGGTACACCTCGAGTCAGGTTGAAGTAGTGAATAAATCTGGCCGTGCGCCCACAAGAGCAATCTGGACATTTTCCGTATCCTTTCAATCGAGCCAACGAGTCACTAATTCAGGTTGTGTATCCTGCGATTCGTGATACTGCCAATGTATGTGGAAGAAAAATCTTTTTCTCAGTTTTATGCTCCTATCACGTACGGCCACTAGTAATCGGTCCAGGTAGGCAGGGGAGACAGGGCCGGGGACTGTGAGTGCCATCGGGGAGGATGATTGGGACTGGATGGGCTGCGCCACGTCACCCAGACATTTGGAATCTTCCTGGCTGGGCCCAGATCCTTTAGGCCATGCCCACATCAATCACTTTTTGCCCTGATATTTACCACGCCACGCGGCCCAACTGGGCCCTGTCTCTCCCTCCCACGCACAAATATCAGCTCGTGGGCCCAGCCCGCGTATTTCGGACGGTAACCACGTACCCTCCCCGTAGGCCCCCTAGCTCAGTTCTCAAAAAAAATTTAAATGTATTGCACTCGATCCTCCGCTATGTTGACCACGTCACCATGGAAACCAGCTTCCTTCTTGAGTTCTTCCTGTGTCTTGAATCTTCTGATGGATCGTATGGATACTGAAAATAGTGCATGCTTTCGGATAACGAAAGAAAGAGCCGTTGCGGCGGCCAAAAGTGAAGATGAAAGTGACAAGGCACGTACGCTCAAAACACCAGAGCTCATACGTTGCGCCAATGGCGTGCATGTCGAGGTCGAGGTACTCTTTCGTTGCTGGCTATATATCTTAGACACCTGTTATTCTTTCGTTCCAACACGCGTTCAATCAGTACGTCGATCGATCAGATGGTCCTTTTCTCGTTCGGATCGATCGATGGGTCGCCTTTCCTGCCCGAAAACATGTCGCTACCACTTGCTGCCTAGATGGTCCAGGGTCGGAGGTTTTAATTTGCAGGGCCGCGCGCTGGCATGGGGGCGTTATTCTCTCCGGCTGCCTAGATGGATGGGATCTCGATCGTGCTGCTCGTTCTGCCGGCCGGTCGCCGGTGCGCCCTCTTCCACACGACCACCATGGATCCGGCAAGTAATCGATCCCCACACGGAGCGGGCCGGGGGGAATGCCTGCGTGTGTCTCCAGGGCAGGCGTGTCCGCGCCCCATGCAGCCGGACCACGACAGGCCGATTGGGGACCGAGCTAGCTAGGCGTGTGTGGATTTGGCCCTCTGTGCGTTGCGCATATATGCACTCGTGCGTGATCTGTGCGCGGGTCTCACTCTGTGTACTTGCCCACTGTTCCTTTCCACTGGTACTCCACAGAGGGTATGCATACTGCTTAATTACTGCTGCTACGAGATTATAGAGGAGACGGGCAGACATTGTTGATTACTCCTCTCCGGCTGTATGCCGCCGATTTAAGCTTGCAACCGGCATGCCTGCATGCAACCCGCCAGTCTCGATCGATCGATACACAGCACACACGCCAGTAAGCCAGTAAAATCGGGTTGGGTTACGGAGGAACAGGAGGAGTATTTCTGGCCAGAGGAATGGAGACGCGGTAATCGTGAATGGCGACCAAACAGGCGCATGTGGCTTCATCTTAACTGCGGATCCACCACAGGGTATCTCGGGAAACATCTCTAATGCAGGACAACAGACTTTCATTCAATACGCCGCGATTAAATACCATCTGCTCTACTCCTATACTCCGTAGTAGCTAATGCTGATCATCGACTGAGCGCATGCATGGCCCGGTGTTTCCAGAACAAACACAGCTAGCTAGATGTGTTATTTGCTTCCTTTTGCTAGTGCTGCTGGTTTGGTTTCTTCTTCTTCTTCTGATGGAATCAGAGCGAACTCGGTTAATTCGTGCGTCTGTGTCTGAGGATTTGTCGACCTGGCCGGGAGGCCACCCATTGATTGGTTCATGGTACTCAATTATATAGCTTTCACTACACTATACGGCACAGTCCAGACGCGGCATGCAACTTGAGAGTAATGTACTACTGATCATCAGCCGGCCGTCTGTGTACGTACGTGTTGTGATGCGGATACATGGGAGCATGGTGCATCATCAGTATTCAGCACTGACGCGTGACTTTGAAAAAGCTTCCAACAGTAGGCGACCATACATCGAAGCCACATACCGCTGATCAGAATTCAGATCGAGCCGGGCCGCAATAATGCAGAAGCAATCTGCCCAGCTAGCCATGGAGCAAATTAAGAGCCATGCGCGCGCCAAGGAAACGAAACGAAACCAGCTCTGACCAAGGAGAGATGCCAACTTTAGCAGCTGGACGATGCCATGTGTTGCTGCCTGGTGCTGATCAATTCAGAGGACCCATGTGTCCGGCTGGGATATCCTGTGGATATATGATCCTGTGGGATGCAGTTGCGCGTCGTTGGTCGATCAACGGGTGGAGTAGCTTGATAGCTAGACAAACTTGGGATCGGCTTTTGGAATGGGCCCCTGGAGTGGCACCCGTCGATCAGCTCTTTCTTGATGTTTCAAGCCTACCCTCTAGCTAATACGTGTCAAGAGCCTGGAATTCAAATGTGTCATGATTGCTCTGTTGGAATTGGTTATACGTTTTACTAGGACCGATTAACTCAAATTTGACGGGGAAAAATGTACTTTTATTTGCTCTGAGAAATGTTCGTGCAAACCATGCATTTCCAAATAAAAATAATAACGGTTTTGTTATTATGAAGTCGTCTGTTTTTGTTAAGCATATTGAGTAATTCATCTTTTAAACACTGATTCTTCCTCAGTTCCAAAATAGAGCGAGCGTGACTTTTGTTGACTGTCGAAATTTCTCAATTCTGACCAACCATATATCAACATGTATAGTGTCAAACAAAAATAACATGAAAATATATTTCACAATGTATCTAATGATACACATTCGGCATGTTGATATTTTTTGTTATATGGTTAGTCAAAGTACGGTCAGCAAAATTTATATGTCATACATTTTGGAACAGAGATGAGTTATATGTGGTTTCTCATGATAAATTCCCTTTTTATCCAAACATAAACCCATGATGATCAGCACTACGATACTGTATCACAGTTGGCAGTGAGATCGACGTGTTACCTAAGACGACTGGAAACTTCCAAAACAAAAGAGATGAAGTTAGACTCTATAGTATGTTACGGATCATGTATAATGCACGCATGCATGCATTCGTGAAACGAGCAGCCTCTGACGCGATCAGTGTAGTACGGCCGGCCGGACTACTGGAGTGGACCAAGGTCGATCGTCAAGATGCCATTGCGGCTGTAAGGTCGACGCGCACAGATATATATATGCATGCAGATGCGGAGAGATATAATCGAGGCGTGTGATGTAAACATTGGCTTGGAACATCAACCAACATTAAAAATCCCTGCGCGCAGGCAAGGAATAATTCATCTCGTACGTGCAAGCCAGCCAATGAATCCTGCATAGTGTAGGGCACGCTAGCTATAGCTAGTACATCCACGGCCGGATTCCACGAATGAAAACGAGTTTGATATGACTAGCGGTACTCCGGACGTATATATTGATCCACGTACCGGAGGCACTGTTCTACGTACTACAGTACACACTGATCAGAACGGTCCCTAGCTATAGCGCTAGCTACTGACTGTGCGCGTCCGGCAAGTCCTTTTTTTCTTTTTCACCCTGTTGGGAATCACATTGTGGAACAGGAGCAACTCCAGTCTGCAGAGATCCGAAACATCTCAAAAGGAGATGGACACTGTGGAACCATCGACCTTTCTGTCCATTCATCGGTAGATCACATTTAAACCGCCCGGCCAATTGTACGTTCGTACCGGGGCCATTGCTAGCCAGCTAGGTGAAAAACTTAACGGCCCAGACTCCTAGTTGCGAAAACTTGTTGCAAGTTTTTTGTTGTGGGTGGCACACTGTCACTCAGTAAATCTCTAGCTTGTACGCTGGCTACATAGGAGAGTACGTACGTACCGTATGTAATGTGCCGTCACATATATACGTTGTTCATGCATCCGGCCAGAGATATATATACGTAGCCAGTTTGGATCAGAAAAGGTGATTAACAGTCTCTGCAGCATGCATGCATCTGCGACTGCTTAATTTTCAAGGTCAGGTCCCGGCGGGCCGGCCACGTTCGCGCAATTAATCAAACTGAGAATTTAGGAATGCGCAGAGGGAGTGCTCTACGGCTATTTGATGGCGCGTCACGGGGATCGAGGCCACTCATGCAAAGCTGGGTCGACTCTGCGAAAACTAGATTGGATAAACGGGCAGAGCTGGATGATGACATGTGCTCCTAGCTGCTGTGGCTGCCACACGTACAGCGGTACAGATACAGCTGCTGCCAATTGCAGGCCGGCCGGCATCTGCCGCCTGTACGTACACAGGTGACAGGCCACCCACGATATTTGCACCAGCCTCAGTTTGTGATGTGCACCACGAGAAACGGAGAAAGAGACGAGATTACGATATTGACTAGTACCAGCTCATGCATGCACGGGTCCCGGCCCCAGCGAGCAGAGAGATCGACAGCAGCTGTAGCTAGGCTCAGCAGCAACGGTCAGCTACCGTTCCCATACGCATTTGAAGCATTGCACCATCTGGGACGTGGAGACCACACACGGCACGCGGTAGGCTCGCTGCTGGGCCCTTTAAAAAGTTTTTGATGGAGCGCTCGATATATCCCACTCACACCATCGTTCGTCGCTACTGATGAAACCGAACTGTTCCAGGTTTCAGGAGACATGCAGCTGCGGCTCACTCTCCTCGATCCCCCAATCGCCCCGGCTCCTGCAGTATAGTAGAGCCGGTACCAGCACTGTACGTGCAGATCCATCAGAAAATCAAGACAGGCATCTATCTTTCAGCAGTTAATCGAAACATATTTATGGATCTACTGGCCACAACCGGCATTAAGCAGGGCAGTAGTGTCAGATCAGAGAGGAGGCTCAGAGCTGCGATATGGAACTATGGCAAACATGCAAATGTTGGGCGGTCGATCGAGTTAATAATACGGTGCCGGATGCATATATAGACCGGCCGATGAAAGTCTGATACGGCTTGGCAGAGCAGAGCTGTGCCCGTTCTGCTGACATCGGATAGCTGTGGTACTCAGTAATCTTGCAGTTCGAATTAATCGCGCATGCAGCGCAGCACGTACGTGCAGAGATCTTTGTAAATTCGATCCATAAAGACAGTGTCCAGATGATGCATACTCTCGTACGTGCAGGATAAGATCGAGCTTGCAACCACATGATCACATCACACGAGCAAAACGGGGAAGGCATCTTCAGGAAAAAAAGAAGAAACAGAAGGCAGGGAGCAGCGACTAAACGGGACGGCCCAACAAACTGATGGATGGCCGCGGAACTAGATGGGCCGGTTCGTCCCATGTGCTGCTGGGAAGACATAGCGCTGTTTCGAGCTACTGAAGCCCAAGTTGCCCATAAAAAAAAAGGCTACTGAAGCCCAACTAAAATTAAACTAAAAATCATTAAAAAGAAATTATCAGAGCCAGGTTTCGATCCTGGGACCTGTGGGTTATGGGCCCACCACGCTTCCGCTGCGCCACTCTGATCTTTGTGATTAGCAAACGAACAATACTTTATTATCTCTTAAACCATATCTCTTTTGTAACTGCTCTGTACTGGACCGCTGGTATTGTCATCTTTAGTGCTATGACCTAAACTGATTCGTTTCTAGTCTAGAAAAGGCTACACCAATATGAGTTGCAAGTACTTGCTGGGCCTGTTTGAACTGATATCGGTTTCATTTTTGTGGGAATAGAGCCATGGTTTTTTAAAAGGAATAACACTTTCACCGCAAAAGAGTTGAGAACGAAAAGTGACACATACGTACAGTTGCAATGTGGAGATTTGTATTTGTAGATCTAGCTTTAAAATATACTCATGTCGTATGTTATCCTCCCTACATCGCATGAGTATATACATCATACAGACCAATGAACCTAACAAAAAATGTTACATAGCCATCGTCTTTATGGCAACTAGATAAAAAGTCATACGGTTGTTGCGCGACATATGTATGTAGTTTTTTGTAGTTATTTGGTTGTATGATCCGCTAAGTTCGGTCAATCAAACGATAAACCATGTTCGAGTGTGCTTCTTCTCTCATTCTAATGCCATCTTGATCGTTTCTTGAGGTCCATCGGCTAGCTATTCAATGCCGCATCACATTGAGAGGTTACTACCGTCTCTTGAATTTGAAAGATAGCACACCACTTATAGTTGTCTTGGCGCTGATGAAACCGGTCCAAGGCCATCATGGTCATCACCTTCTCTCGCTGGCTTTCTCTATCACATGCGCCATCTTCTTCCTTAATGATCCATAGGATGGTAGGACGAACCACCGTATGTCATTTACTCTGTAAAATTAGGGAATGGACGTTCATGCTTGTATTCAGACAGATGGAGTAGGATTGATGACTAATAATAATCGCCCTATTTCCCCCTAAAACAAAAGAATTAGATTTAGAATTAGGGGTAGGAATTGTCTCGCTGTCCCCCTTTCTCTTCTGTTCATCGCCTCCTCTCCACCCCGACTCGTCCACCCACCCCGCGGCCCGAAAACCCTAGCCAGTCGCCGCCGGCGAAGCGGACTCCACCGGCGGCTGCGAAGATGAGCGGCGGGGGGCCGCCGAGGAAGCGCAACTTCAAGATCGAGGCGTTCAAGCACCGGGTGGAGCTCGACCCCAAGTACGCGGAGCGGACATGGAAGGTCCTCGAGCACGCCATCCACGAGATCTACAACCACAACGCCAGTGGCCTCTCCTTCGAGGAGCTCTACAGGTCGGTCCAGCTCCCGAACCCACCTGCATACGCTAGCCTTGCCGCCGCTCGTCGGTTCTCCTGCCTAGTTATTAGAGATGCATCCGTCTCAACCTGTGTGAATCGGGAGAAGATGCAATTGGTTGGGCCTGTGCGCCAATTCGAACTGGCCCGTGATAGTATTGATTGGAAATTAGCTGGGCACTCCAATCGTTTACGGTGATGGGCACAAATTGATTTATCAAAGAGAATTCTGTCTGAGTATTTGTGATCCCATCGTTTATTACGGATTAACTCGTTTCTTGGGGGGTGACAATGAATAATGAATATCACTAGATGTACGAGTCATGCGATTCATCTTTACTTGTTATGTAAATGGTGACATCCTGCCCGTTGAACAATTGAACTCTAATGTTGCAGCTAGTTGGTGGTAAATTTACTATGCAAGAATATTGGGTGCAGAGGGCATGTAGTATACCAAGTACCAAGTGCTACTGTCATAATGTTTTATCACCTTAGTGTAATTACTGAGTTCTCTTGCTACATGTGCAGGAGTGCCTACAACATGGTGCTTCATAAGTATGGCGAGAAGCTTTATACTGGTCTACAGAGCACTATGACATGGCGCTTGAAGGAAATATCAAAATCGATAGAGGCTGCACAGGGTGGTTTGTTTTTGGAAGAGCTGAATGCAAAGTGGATGGATCACAACAAGGCATTGCAGATGATCCGAGATATTCTAATGTACATGGATCGGACTTATGTCCCGACATCCCATAAGACACCTGTTCATGAGCTTGGTCTGAATTTGTGGAGGGATCATATAATTCACTACGACATGATCCATGATCGGCTGCTTCACACCCTTCTTGATATTATTCACAGAGAAAGAATGGGTGAAGTGATCAACAGAGGCCTGATGAGGAGCATAACGAAGATGCTAATGGATCTTGGTCCTGTTGTGTACCAAGATGATTTTGAGAAACCTTTTTTGGAAGTTTCGGCTAGCTTCTACAGTGGGGAATCTCAAGAGTTCATAGAGTGCTGTGATTGTGGGAACTATCTTAAGAAGGCTGAGAGACGGCTCAATGAGGAAATGGAGCGTGTCTCGCACTACTTGGATGCTGGCAGTGATGCAAAGATAACTAGTGTGGTGGAGAAAGAGATGATTGCCAATCACATGCATAGATTGGTCCACATGGAAAACTCAGGGCTTGTCAACATGCTTGTAGATGACAAATACGAGGATTTGGGTAGAATGTACACCTTGTTCCGGAGGGTTCCTGATGGTCTATCAACAATCAGAGATATGATGACTTCTTACCTGAGGGAAACAGGGAAGCAATTAGTGACGGATCCTGAGAGATTGAAAGACCCGGTGGAATTTGTTCAGTGCCTGTTGAACGAGAAAGACAAGCATGATAAGATCATCCATGTTGCTTTTGGCAATGATAAAACCTTCCAAAATGCTCTAAATTCATCCTTCGAGTTCTTTATCAACTTAAACAACAGGTCACCTGAATTCATCTCATTGTATGTTGATGACAAACTCCGCAAAGGACTGAAAGGGGCAACAGAAGAGGACGTGGAGGCTATATTGGACAAAGTCATGATGCTCTTTCGGTACCTTCAGGAGAAGGATGTGTTTGAGAAGTACTATAAGCAGCATTTGGCGAAAAGGCTTCTGTCCAGCAAAACTGTTTCTGATGATGCCGAGAGAAGTATGATAGTTAAACTCAAGACAGAATGTGGGTATCAGTTCACCTCCAAATTAGAGGGCATGTTCACTGACATGAAGACATCTCAGGACACCATGCGTGATTTCTATGCGAAGAAATCCGAGGAACTTGGGGATGGCCCTACACTTGATGTCCACATTCTCACAACTGGCTCTTGGCCAACGCAACCCAGCCCTCCCTGCAGCCTTCCACCTGAAATACTTGCAGTATGTGAGAAATTCCGTGCATATTATCTTGGAACTCATAATGGACGGAGGTTGACATGGCAAACAAATATGGGAACAGCTGATATAAAAGCCACCTTTGGGAAAGGCCAGAAACATGAGCTGAATGTATCCACTTATCAAATGTGTATTCTCATGCTGTTTAATTCTGCCGATGGACTAACCTACAAAGATATCGAACAAGGTACTGAGATACCTGCCGTAGACCTAAAGAGATGTCTCCAATCTCTTGCCTGTGTCAAGGGGAAGAATGTTCTCCGGAAGGAGCCCATGAGCAAGGATATATCAGAGGATGATACATTCTACTTCAATGACAAGTTCACAAGCAAGCTGGTTAAGGTGAAGATTGGGACAGTGGTGGCTCAAAAGGAATCTGAGCCAGAGAAACAAGAGACTCGCCAACGGGTTGAGGAGGACAGGAAACCTCAGATTGAGGCTGCCATTGTCAGGATCATGAAATCCAGGAGAGTCTTGGACCATAACAGTATTGTAGCTGAGGTTACCAAGCAATTGCAAGCACGATTCTTGCCAAACCCTGTTATCATAAAGAAGCGCATAGAATCTCTAATTGAACGTGAGTTCCTGGAAAGGGACAAAGCAGATAGAAAATTATACCGCTATCTTGCATAAAAAAGCCACCATCTGATGGATATTTCATGATCAGGTGGCTGCCTTGTATTCCTGTAAAACATAGTATTTCATTATGCTTGAGTCCAGTTTTATTTGTTGGACATTGTCCACTGGGATCGCAGCAGCTGTTGAATTTGGTTATTCATCGATTGAAATGGAGTTCTTACCCAATACCTGTGAAAATTTTACCAGTCAAGCATTTTTGTTGAGCATACTTTTTCGTTCATAAGGGAATACATTTTACTCCATTTCCCTTCTCTTTTCCTGAATATGCTACTTCTGCATTTCGTTGTTGTTTTAACGTTCTGACATCTTTAACATCAAGTTCAATAATTAATGACTTAATGTTGATTGCCAGTTTAGAACATAATAGTGGCGAGCCCAGAAACCAAATGCTTGCGGTCATGGACTGGAGGGTGCTTACAAAAAACTTGCACATATTTGGAAGAAAAGATACAACTGAATTTTCAAGATACAAAAAGGAACCTCTAGAAATTACCCCTGGAACATGTTCTAACGTAGCCTGGAAATGAAAAATACTACTACCTGCTTTCCTAACTAACATTTTCACTCCTTCACAGAACAGTAACTGTCAGAATAGCAGTGAGAGTTGAAACTGACAACATAAGTCCAGAGAAAATGATCATCAGTAATGTATCTCTCCTACCAACGACTGCAAAACTTGTTCAATATCTCCTCTGTACAAGCATGGCTGGGACTTGGGACACTGCCTGTTTTCTGCTCCTGTGGATCACAGCAGAATACAATCATGCTCTGTAGAATTTCTCCTGCGCCTGGAAACTGAAGAAACTAGTAGGACGCAGCAAGAAGAATCCCATGCATCTAACCGGAGCTGGATGCATAATATGTGTGTCAAAATGAAATAGTGGTCTTGCCCCTAATTCCATAGTGGCTGCCTTAGCCTGGCATTGATGAAGTGTTATCCAAACGAAGATTAGTTGGTGGTGGATCTGTAGTTTCATTAGTTCGGTGATGGAACAGTTTAGCTACTGCTCTTCTTTCACAGTCCTGTTTTAGCAATAAATTGCAGAGCACCACATTAGAATTCTATGTAAACCTGTTCCAGCATTGATGCACTGACAATATGACTCTAAATTTACTTCTGTAAACAAGGAAAATACATAAGTGTTTAGATGGAGAGCTCAGTCTCAGCAAATAAAAACATGTTAGTCACGGTTACATTAAGTATTAACCAGCACATCAGAAGGAACTCAGCCAACAAAAGGAAGGCTCTACAGAGAATACCTTAAACATATTTAGGTGAAAAAGTTTTCCTGTGTTCATTCTCCTGAGCTTCAAGTAAGTGTATGTAAAACTCAACTGATCACGTGAGGTGAAACGGTTGACCTCATTGAACCAAAGGCATGAAAACAAGTTAGACATTGGTGTATGGGCACGCACAATGAAAGATCCTTCAGGCACATCTGCACAATTGCGATACACTAGATCAATTCATTGATCAGTCACAAAAAAAATATATACTTGATAGATAGGAGAATTTATCAAACATAAGTAAATGATACTCACAACTCGGGAGAACAGACTCTTGGGCAGAGTCATTAAACTTCACAAGACCGTCAGACTGATAAAAGTAAAATTGCTCGTCAATGGCAGTATGATTATACTTGTTCAAGCGCTTGTTTTGAAGCACTTCCTCCCAGACACAGGTACGATCGTAGTGCATTGAAATGGCATATTCTGCTTTCTTTCTCCATAAGAAATACTCAATGATAAGCATTGGATCAGCATGAAGACGCAGTTTGCTATCCAACCAAATGGAGTACCTAACAAGTAAAATATCTTTTGTTAGTCATAGAGAAAGAATGCACGCATTGGTAATATAAATAGGAAAATGCATATAATGTGCCAGTTATTAGAAAATATAGATAAGACTACAAGACCCTAAACCACATTAAGAGTTCATGGGGTTGACATGCAGCAAGAGATCAACCAGTTAGTAGGTAGTAACCAACAAATTCTATGTGCTTTAGGATTGCATGCTCTAAGGATTGCAGTTAGACACTGCACATAAATGGATCCACAAAGACTTACAAGGCAGATGGGAAGAGCCGCTGAGCAAGAAATTTTGGCACCTTTCCTGCTCTCCGCATATCTTTGTAGGGTAAGTTCTTAACTATAACAATTCTCCAAAGGCCAATGAATCCATTTTCATCAGGGACGTGTCCTTCAGAGGAAAGGGTTGCTAATGTTAGCTCATCCAGGAACATGATGAAGCATACATTCTTCTTAGAGTATGAGCCAATCTGTGAGAGTTTAAAACTGGTAATGTTTCTGACATAGTGTAATAATGCCTATTGTTCTACTAACAAATATCGCTAAATTACGGAACTGTGATGAAAGTAAAATAGTACTCCCTCCGTTCTAGCTTTGTCCTAAGTCAAATTTCTTAAAATTTGATCAAGTTTATAGAAAAATCTACCAACATCTACAACTCTAGACTAGTTTTATTAAATCTGTCATGATATATATCTTCATAGCATACTTGTTTGATATTGTGTACTATATTAGTACATTTTTCTATAAATTTGGTCAAACTTTAAGAAGTTTGACTTGGAACAAAACTAAAAAATCTTATAAAGAGGAACGGAGGGAGTACAAGATATTGCCAAGGAGTGAATGATAGTAAATTTACCTCTGAAAAAAATACAGCACCCGAACTTACCATTTTGCTACTTAAAAGCAAGGTACTCATTACATACAATACATGCACAAAAAGGATAACAACATTACCTTGCTCTTAGTTGGTCTCCTCAAGTAATCAGAGCCGCCAAAAATGCATGATGACACCACAATACGGCAGGTAGCCATATAAGCCTTGTCAGTCTCATCCAAATCAAATCCACTACTAGGGTGACCCTCTGGTCCTTCTACAAAACCACAGTGGAGAGTTTGGTTTTCTGCATAGTATGTCTCATCTCTTTCCTGAAGACTCTGGTGCCCACCAAACAATGGTCCGAAAAGGGCATTACCAACCAACTTTTGCTCCTTCAAGATATAGTTCAGTGAAAACTGTGTAAAATTGTTGTAGTCAGCAGGCTCCACAAGATTGTCAACCGATGGCACAAACTCAATTTCACAGGGCGCATCTGCAATATTCATTCTTATGTCAAACTCAGTATTTATTATAGAACTGGGAAACATCAAGTTTTTAAAATATACCCATCATTTACATGTTTCATTTAGCACATAAATATGTTAGCAAATGCCTAGTGTCTTTGCAAGGACAAGGCTTTATGCTATGTTGGAGTAATTTTGAATGTAGAACCATCAGAGCCTACATACATGTTCATTCCAAATGAGGCATCTAAGGTAAATGTTGGATAACAGATTTGTTTTACAATAGACTAAAAATGACATTTAGGAACTCAATTTATAGAGAGTAGAGTTCAGAAGATCTCTTACAACGCTTGCGAGGTTTCTTTCTTCTTGTGAAGGGTTCTGACCCATTTTTAGTCCTGACATAAAAGTAAATCTGATGACTGAAATTTAGTGATGCCAAAAGGCATGTGAATATACATAGTTAAATATTTGCAGAAAATGGTAAAAGTGAATTTACATAGATGTATTTGTTTTCATCGTAGCATTGAGGGTGTGTCTCTTATCTATTTCCTTCCGAACATTATCCGCAACCAACCCAGGGTGCACTGCTGCAGAGCACAACATCGTCATTCCAGAGAAGTCTGAGAACGTTATCAGCCAAAGCTGATTGTGTCATTCTAGCAAGCATCTTAGTTCATGAAGATTCCAGACAGTGAGGTTCAGCAACGAAATTCTTTGTTAGACAAATTCATCATACACAGAAAGCTGAAGACTAAAAGGAATTTATCTTACAGTTAAGTACTTCATGTAATATCGGTTTTACCGTACTTAAGATGACAGTGCTGTAATTAGTACTATATGCTTATAACCACCGTAACTTCAAAATCTAGACAGGATGCAAATAAGGTCATACACATACGCCCAGGGCTAATCCAATATACGAACTGCGATGGCTTCCGCTTGATCATAATTACATCGTTAGTCGTGGGATTTCTACCTCTAGTAACTGTAGTCCAGCGAATTACTGCAAATGCGGCGGAGAGGATACGTGGATGCTACTTGCACAGAGAGAACAAATCGCAATCTGTTCACCGTCGCCACGCCACGACTACATGTCTACATTGCAATGCAAGCAAAACTGGCACTGTTCTTCATCGCGGAACAAATCAAAAGCCGTGCTTCCGCAGGGTGGTTATTAGGAAAACTTACCGTGGAAGGGGAGGCTGGAGTGGGAGGAGAAGGAGAGGTAGGCGAGGCAGAGGAGCGCGACGGAGAAGGCCGGGAGGAGGAGCAGGCGGCAACGGCCCCGCGACCGCCGGGGATAGCGGCGGGGCACTGCCGCGGCCGGAGGAGCGGATATCGGGAGGCGGCGCTCCGCCATGAGTCGCATAGACGGCCGGGCACCGGGAAGAGCGTGTGCCCCCGAAATCTCACCGGCCTTTTTCCCCCACTTCTTTGTTTGCTGCTGTTTCGGTGTCTTCGCCCCTATTTTTTGGGGCACGACAGCGTCCAGATTTCTCGTCATACGGTTTTGGCCTGGGAATAATAGATTTTGCTGGAAGGCCAAGAGTTCTCAAGAGAAACATTCTGAACATGTAGCTATATCTGTTTTTCGTAACAGTCTGAGAAGTGCAGTAGTCCAATGGTTTGATGCACTTGATTCCAAAGTTGAGAGCGGCTATGTTTCATTATATCTCACGGCATGTGATGATGCCTTGTCTTGGTAGACCAACTTTAAACTTGAAACAAGATAGCCGTGCAAGACTCGTTCCATAAAAGAATGATGACTTCTGCCCCCATGATCAGAGTCACAGTTTAGCCGCTTTCAGTTGCCATAGATTTACCTTGCTGATAGTAATAAACAGCACCCTCCCTCTCTGTCTCTCTCGCCTGGAATAGGAAAAAGCTTAGTCGAATGATGTAGTTAATTTAAGTTAGGACTTTTGAGGGGTATGTCAGACCATGATAATCAGCAGGAACATAGCACGTCAAAATGGTCAAATCTGACGCACTGAGGGCACAACGAATTTCGTAGCTGATAGACAAAATTCAGTTTGGACCAGCCTATAACAAATACCTCCAGCCCAATTGCACGCCTGGGATCAAACCCAACAATAGCATTCTACTTGAAGCTTTCATATGTTGCTGAAGGATCAGCATAAACGGAACTACTTCATTACAGCTCATTGGTGAATGGTGGATCAACTCTGAAACATATAATTATACACTGAAGAAAGAAGCTTATATGTCCATTGTCCAACATTCATCCACCACTGGTATACTGCTATAGGGCGTCACTGGTTGGAGAAGCTATCATCACAGAAGGATATTGCATACAGAGTTATATCATCATTCTTTGTTAACATCACCACGGATGGAAATACAGACTAATCCAGAGGAGACAAATCCAAGTGGATCTTGAGTATTCTTTTGATACAGTACAATATTTTACCCGGTATACCTTGGTACAAGATAGAACTCCCAAACCAAATCAAAAGAGAATGTATAGAACAAGAAAAACTCTCACTATATGAAAACCAGGATGAGACTTCTACAGCATTTGCGAGGTTAGAAAATCAGGAGGGGCCACACAACGGTGAGCATCAGACCTACATGGACAAGAATCAGATACTATGCATGTATTAATCAATCAGTCTTGGTCTGCTCTACTAATTTAGCTGGCCGTGACTCGAACCCTCCTCCTTTTCGGTGCTCGATAGAGTAGGGCATGTATGTCCCGAGTATCTTGTCCCAAAGGACAAAGAAAGGTTGCGAGAAGTTGTATTTGTTGCCATAGAGCTGGTGGTGAATGTCGTGATAAGCACTGTTGTTGTTGAACAAGGCATGGAGCACATTACCAGGAAGCCACAGCCCGCAGTGATCGTCCACCGTCTTGATGGTTGCAAACGAGAAAAAGAATATGGATGTTCGTGGAGTCATGCCAGAGATGAGGAATGAGAGAGCACCACCGATGGTGTCCAGAATAAGTCCCTCAAGAGGATGGTTGTAAAGAGCTCCAAATGAATAAGGGACTACAAGAGTGTGGTGCTTGGAATGAATGTGCTTGTACAGAAACTTGTTGACGTGCATGTATCTGTGCATGAAGTACTGCCATGTGTCCATAACAAACATTGCAATCACGAATTGCAGCGCTATCATCAGGGCAGGAGGTTGCTTCTGTTCGATACCACTCTCATCACCAATAACCTGTAGTTCATGGAAATTTAAACATTTTAGAAACTTCTGTCCAGATGATGCTATCAGCTAAAATCCAGAATAACTGTTACGACCCAGTATTGCTTTCACAGTAAAATTTCTCATTGACTTGGGCATTCCTGCATATCAATTATTTTCATAGAAGCTATCTTGTTGTACTTTCAGTCAACAACACACAACTGTTTTTCGTCAAGCAATTGGAAACCTAATCAGCGACAATATTAAAAGTCAGCTCCTCACTATTTCAGATGACTTTCTTGTTATCTATTGTCATCTGCTCATCTACCGTAGCAAGTAAACACAAAACGTATGGATGAGCAATACTCCCATAAGAAAATTTGCAGCTCTAAACATAGCATGCCAGCACAGACGCGCAGGTCCCGAAACTTGTTCAGAGGGCTATGTGGAATGCGTTAATGCCTTAATGACATGCCGGTACGATCGATGTTTCTAAACCAATATGTCCAAACAGGGTTGCTTACCGTACCAAGGGTATCTCTCTCTAGTACCATTTCTGAAAGAAGGAAATCAGAGCCACTTTGCAGCGGTTAACATCATGGTTACCGATAAAATACAAGGAGCAGGCTACGCGTTCCGTAATTTGTGCGGCGGCGCCGGGATACAAGAGAAAGGGCCGGCGGGGAGGAGGAAGGGGAGGATTATTACCGCGAAGAGCGTGAGCGAGACGGCGACCTGGAAGGCCTGCTGGACGAGGACGCCCCAGACGACGGCGGACCTGGGGACGGCGTTCTTGGCGGCCTCCTCCTCCCTGGGGTGCAGGCGGTAGAGGTCGAGCCGCTCCACGCCGTCCAGCGCGACGTACATCCCCGAGTAGAGCCAGTACACGGCGATCGGCACGAACGTGCCCAGCAGCTCGTCCGACGCCCCAATCGCCATCCTGAAGTCCGAAAGCGCCGGCCCTCCCCTGCTCGGGAAACGCGAATCCCCGGCGAGACGACGGACGGAAATGCGCTAATTAGGAGATAAGGGAGCGGTGGTCGGGGGGGATTGGTTGGAGGCCGGACGGACGGACCCCGCAAGCGCAGCAACCCGGATCTCTCCAATGGGGAGGGGGACGGCACGAGGAGGCTGGTGGTGGCTAGGCTGCGGTGGAGGAAGGGAGGGGGGAAGGTATATAGGCGGTGGCGCGGTGGTCGCCGTCGGTCCGCAGAAACAACGAGAGGAAGGGGAGGGGCGGCTCGATTGTTGCGAGGCGCAGAGAGAGAGAGAGAGAGAGAGAGAGGAGAGGTGTCAGTTTCCTTTCTTTGTGTAGATTTTCTCGGCGTGTGAAAGTCTAGTCGGTCCAAAATTTTCACAGCGTCCCTTGTTTGACGCCTTCCTTGGCTTCTTCAGCGTTCAGCCGGCCCCGTCGTGCTCCAGAAGGTTAATTGCCACGTTAACAGCCTTGACGTTACGTTTGCAGGTTCATCTTGCACAAATTCAAGGCTCCAGCTACGTCATTTTCGAAATCTAGAAGCCTGGCTAGCAGCATAGCACGGCACGGCTGAAAGTGGTAGCACACGCCTAGCACGGCGTTGCTGAATGTGGTAGGAGTTTAAACGGACGAATTAGGCCAAGATACTACTACTGGTAAGCTTCAGTCCAGTGGGTTCAGACTTGAGGTTGGAACAACCAAATAAGCTCGGATGCAAGAGCTTCAGGTTAGAATTGATCAGTCTATTTCTATGCAAACATTCTGCGTATTAGCTCATGCTTCAAAAGGAAACAGGAGAAAACTGGTATCGAATCTACAGAGTTGTAAGATGGAAACAACGAGTTCGAAGCTGCTTGTTTCAGAACCTGCAGGCTACCATCTTTTTTTTCTCCACTATCAAGAGATAACGGAACAGTAGTTCACCCCACAGAGTTTTACATCTGCCGAGTTTCTTCGAATCGTCAGCTACCAAGCTCCTTCAGTCACTGTTTCTCGCAGCACTTCCTTCAGTCTTTGCCAGACTGCTTACGAGGCAAACAACTACCAACAGAGTGGTCTCAGATAATTACCAGCCGTGGGCCCAGAAACAAAACAGGGTGTTAAGACCACTTGCAAAACAAACACAACAGATCATATTTGCAAGACCTCTGCAGCACTTTCTGGGATAACATTTTTAAGCGCACAAAAGCGTCACTTTTAACAACGGTTCAGACAGAACACAGGTTCCAGTACAACATTTTATTTAAACCGACCGGAAGAAGGTTCAATAAACTGCAGTACCAGAAGACACTAACTACAGCAACCACCAATGATGAGACCAATTTTTCAGTGCAAGCACTGGGGTGATCATCTATATGCTGGAGCACCAGCAAAGGAATAAAGAGAAGACACCGGAACCCTTGTAGAAGCGGGCATTTGAATGCTTTCTGGGTAAGCAGGCCTGGAGTTCTCATAGGCAGTTGTCAGGTACTGAGACACCGGCACCCTTGTAGAAGCGGGCATCTGAATGCTTTCTGGGTAAGTAGGTCTGGGATTCTCATAGGCAGTTGTCAGGTAGGGATCCTGATGGAGGCCCTCTGGACGATTGGCAAGTATATAAGAATGGTAGAGCTCATCCACACGGTCTGGGCGTGGGGCGACCTCTGCTGGCAGCGCTCTGTAATCTCTGGAAAGGAGTGGATCCCTATTGGTTGCGTCAAATGAAGCTCTCGGAGCAGAACTGCAGTTCAACAAGTTTAAAATGCATCAAACATTTCAGCATACATGATCAGAACAGATTAAAGAGACTTATAGTTGCAACAATCAACTCAAAACACTCTTGTTTCTTGGAACACATGCTTGAAACTTATAGAAGACAGAAAACTAACAAAACAAAACAAACAGTAATAGAAACTAACACTGAAACAGTATAATCAAGACATCAGATAGAAACCCCAATGTTATTAACCCAATAGTCAAGGCACAATTCAACAGGCAACTCACTCACACCTTCAAATAATCATAGCTGACTTTGCCTGCATACTAAATTGCCAGAGAGATTTTGAGGTGAGGTTAAATCTATTTCTTGTGGAAAGAGAAAATTGAGGGTCATCAACTAGTATTGAAGTACCAGTTAGGTCCCTAAATATTAGGGGCCTTCATTGCAATCCTCTCTTTGCTAAGTCAGAGCTTTTTGAACGCATGAAGAAGTCCCCACTGAGTTCATGCTAATGATGGCATGATTAAGTTTTTCTTCTTCTGAAATTTCAGATTTGCATAAACTACCAATACAAGGGATTAGCACTACCTATAAAAATCACCTCATAATCCAAAACTATTCAGTGCAATCTTATCCTCTCTTTGACAAGTCAGATAAGCTTTTTGAACGCATGAAGAAGTCCCCACTGAGTTCATGCTAAGGATGGCATAATTAAGTTTTTCTTCTTTTGAAATTTCATAGTTGCATAAACTACCAATACAAGCGATTAGCATTACCTATAAAAGTTCACTCAAAATCCAAAACTATTCAGCTTTATACTCTTTGGACAGATGGCTTGGTTAGCTATCTTAGACTTAGCACCGAAAGGCAAAGGGGTCATTATCCTAGAAGATCCACAAAATAACCCATCCAACAAATACTCAAATGTATTACAAAACAGACACAGCATCTATTAAATGATCGGCATGCTTGACAAAAAATTCATTGAATTGATGAGTGACCTTTCTGTAGAATAATATAAATAGCAAACAAATTTTAATATGCCAATAAAAAGGATGATTGGAGCACTCACCTTTCATAAAGAATGTTGGCCGGATGTGGATTGTACACATCACTAGAAGCAGGAGGAACACGGTGATAGTATGGAGGTACATATGACACCGGCAAATGAGTAGGTGCACGAACTTCTTCAACAAATTGTGGGCGTCGAATTTCTTTAACATGGTGTGGTGGCTGTCTTTCATCATAACCATAGGTTAGTCTCCCATCTTCAACAAATCGTGAGCGTTGCATTTCTTCATCATGTCGAGATAGTCGCCTTTCTTCATAATCATGTGGTTGTCGCCTTTCTTGAACATACTGAGGCATACGCCCTTCAACACAAGGCGTTTGACGAATTTCCTCAACATGTTGCGAAGATGAGCGACGCAGATTAACAGGCTTGTACAGTGCCATTAGCTTACGAACCTACAAAATAGTACCATAACTTACAACGTCAACACTCAAATTGATGCTTTCAATTTGAATATCTTTTTGCTTATTACTTCAAACTATACATTGTGAAGAATTGCCAGGACTTACTTGTCTGGAGCTAAGCTCTTGGGTGAATCTTCCTTTGGCATCGTAATTCTCTTCAATGGCATGCTTGAAACTACTCTCAGGAAGAGGAAGACAATCTTTGTCGATCTTAAACTTGACCTGCATCAAGTGCACAAATTAGCTACAATAATAAAATGTTTCCTCATAGCATCATCACCTTTGACGCAAGGTTCATTTTCAACCGATGAAGGAAAAAATGCTAAAAGAAACTACCATCTTAACCTTGCAAGGGTAAAAAAGAACATACTAATCAAAGAAAAAAAAGGAGAAAGAATCTTCACCACATAGTTTGGTGAACCGGATATAAAATTCAAAATAATCATCCACTAGCTATAAATACAAGTTAGTATTCCATGACGAATATAAGATTAAGTTATACATAAAGTATAATGCCCACTCACAAATGGGTTTCATTGTAGTTCAATATCAAGAGGCAAAAGTAGTTTTGCGCAAAAAAAAAGAGAGGAGCAAAAGCAGTAACAGTATGTACCCTGAAGTTTATGAAAATAATTGGTGTCTCTAAATAGTACCTCTAGGTTACAACATAATTATTCATATAACAAAACAATACATAAAACACATGCAAACACTACCAATCAATTGAACCCAAGGTCCCATATCTCTACATATTTCATCTTCGTCGTCTATCAGTGCTCCTCATCATCAATACCTCTAGCGATCAAATCTAGGCGATAGGGATGGCGTGCAACATTACGCCACAACCTTTGCACCCTTTGTTATTCCTTCCTGTGAGGAATTCTTGACGTGGTGTGGCAGGACAAGAACCCATACGTTATCAATACCATGCCGTCATGGACATAAATGGTTGACGATGAGGCCACACTTTAACGATAATTGACACTCCCCCATCCATGCATAGAAGTCCCCTCTTAATTAACCGAGTCGCTAATTAAATCACATTAATAATCTCGGATACCAAAGCAGAGGGCGCTTGGATGCACATTGAGTGTGGCGTTGAAGCATGCAATATTTGCATTAAAAGCAAGCGACAAACGAGGTGTAAAATGAATTAATTCATCTTGCAGAAAGAGAGGCAAAGAGAATATGGCCTTGCACTTTCGGAAAAGGTATACTTGAAGAGGGGCCATACATGGATGGCGGGAGTAGTACATTGATGTGCTAGATCAATCTGGAAAATAACTTTTTACAAGCTAGAGCAAAAAATAGCATAGTCCTAGTACTCCAATTGTGACTGTATGACTAAAATTCCAATTGGGCTGAATGCTAAGCTGTCTTCACCAATCTAAACAAGAATAACAACAGAAGGACCGTAGTTTTCAAAAGTTTTTTCTTCCAGATGGTCAAGTCATGTCAGACCATTATCTTGACTACCAATTTGTGTTGTTTACCCAGACCATACGATATAGCACATAAACTTCAGAACTCTGCATATTCCTAATACTCTAGTAGTAAACAGGATACTCCTACTACCATAAGTATAGATTATAAACAAGCAAGCAACAAAGGTTAAGAATTACCTGCGCAGGGAATCTCCCATCGAACGCCCGTCGAACGAGATCCATCCCTCCTTTTCCTGTTGCCTTGTACACCCCGTAGAGAAGCTTCAGGTCAAAGTCATACAGGAACAACTTGGACCCTAGATGGACCTTCTTCACCACATCTATCTTCCCCTTGGGCAAGCCAAACACGCCATTCTTGAAGCACTCCGGCTTTGTCTTTGCGTTGCACATGAAGATAAACCCAGCAGCACCACTCTCGTCCGCCCCCCTTTTATCTTCCTTCCTCTCCTCCCCCCTGCCATTCATCCTACCCCTTCCTTCCTCCTTCGGCCTCCTGACAGCGCCGTTATTCGCAGTGACCACCTTCTTTTCAGCACCATCGTTCTTATCGGTGGCAGTCTTACTGCCATCGCCGTTGTTCTTACTGGTGGCAGTCTTACTGCCCTCGCTGTTCTTCTCGGCGACCATCTTCTCATCATCGCCCTTCTTCTCGGCGACTTTAGCGGCGTCAGTCACCTTCTGCTTCTCCTGGTCGGCCGGGGCCTTCTTCTTCTTAAACATCTTCTTCCTGGACTTGACCGATCCAGGACTGGGCTTGGGCGGCGGCGCCGCCAGCAGCGGCGCAGAGGCGGACGCGGCGCCCTTCCCCTTGGCGTCCGGATTGGGGGCCTTCTTCACCATGGCTAATCAGAGCACATCCAGATCAGAAACACAAAAATTTGCAACGGAAGTAGGCACTGAACCTAACTCGTATAATCAAATCAAACTAGGGTACGGGCAGCAACAACGAAATTCCCTTGGTTCGATCTACTACTCCAGCGGACCCGATATGCGTTACGGCCTTACGGGAAGTACGAGGAATCAGAATGAATCGAAATCGAAATCTGGATAAGGAAGATGGGGAGCAGCGCGTGGGGTAGGGGGCGTACCTTCGTAGCCAGAGAGGGGAAGACGCACGGGCCAGGGCAGGTGGGTGGTGTGTGACGGCGCTCGTGATGTGGTGGCGTCGGCGGGCGGATGTCGCGTCGGGGACTCTCGGGGATCGGAGTTTATAGGGGAGCCGGGACGGACGGGGTAGCCGCAGCCGAGGCCTAAACGCTTCCCCGCCCCCGGTTTATCTTTCCGTTTCCGTCCCTAGGAGGAATTCGGCCGACAACCCGGTCTGGATCGAACGTTCTTGGGCAAAAGGGGATGTTATTTGTCGTCTCCGAGGAAAGCTGTCATTCGTAAATTCCAGCCGGTTTTTACATTCCAGCTGATTTGTACCTGTCCGATCCGCGTCAGGGTCAGGCTTGTTCGTTCTGCCCCATTCCGGTGAAACAATGGTATCGAACGACACGGGAACAGAGTTCACTTACCCAATCTTCAGGTTACAAAACAAGGCCTCACGGTTGTGTCCCTTTTCTCACCTTGCGCTGCACACAGTCTCGTGGCGGAGGTTAGGGTTGCCGTGAGATGGAAAACACCGGAACCATTAGGTCCGTTAAAGCCGTTGAGGAAAGACCTCGCCGGAGTGGTTAGGAGTAGAAAGATAGGGTTCGAGGTATCGACATGAAAGAAAGAACCACATACCTCTCCTCGTGCGTGTGTAGAGGGATGGTCGATGGCAACACGAAGACCATCAACGATACCGGTTGGGACATCGTAAGAGCACGACCGTGCAGCGCAGACCAATGAGACAACCAATAGCGGTGGATCAGTAGTGATAACCATCAAATATGGAGGAGAAAGGCGGCGGCGTTGAGATAGAGAAGACGAGTAGCTCTTAGGGTTAGGTTAAAACAAAAATGATCGGGGAAGGGTTTTTTTAGGGTTAGGGTTTTAAGAAGGTTGTGTTTGTTAGTGGTATTTATACGTATTTTTGGCGGCGGATATGTTGATGTCGGAAAATCCCTCCCCCGCATAATCTTGTCTCTTGTCGGTGGTGCGCACGTGCAACCTCTCTTTTCTCACCTGCATTTATTGAGAATCAACTGCTTAGGTCGGGAGTTACTGGCAAAAATACGGTGGGTTCACCGTTGCACGTTTGACACTAGAAGCATTTATGGGTGCTCATTTCGACAACGGAGACACTCAGCTCATCCTAGCTAGCACGTGTGGCCCACACTCTTGTCGTTAGTGCGCCCGCGACATCCTTCTCCTACTTCATTTATTGAGAAACAATGGCGTGAGCGATAAGTTATTGGAAAAGTACGCACAATTGTTTCTCCCCCATCCATCGAGACACGAGCTTGTCACGGTGGTTAGGGATACCATGCGGATATAGCGACACAAAAACCTTTATGTCGAGGGAGAAGATCTCACGGAATGGTCATGAGTTGGAAGTTAGGGTTGAGGTCGGGATCGGCGTGGAAGAAGGGCATGTACCTCCTCATGCGTGGAATGGTAGGTATTAAGACATGACAGGAACATCGATGCACGTAGCACGTGCCAAGGAGATAGATACTGGCCTATGGATCCAATTGCGAGAGCCGCTAAAGAGAGACAAGAAAAGAGGCCACCTTGAGATAGAGCAGACGGATGATATTTAAGGTTGGGTTCAAAAGAGAAGGGATGAGAAGGTCGTCTGTTTGTACGGTATTTGTAGGTACCCACTGTGGTCTGTGGTAGCGCATATATTCTCATGTCAATAAGCCCTCCACACTCTGTCGCTTGTTGGTGATGTGCACTTGAGTGTTGCCCGAATGTTCATGTAATCATCTTGTCGAAGCATTGGCACTTTGGCTTGGTCTGCAACTGACAAATCAGCAAGGTGCAATCACCTCCTGGTCAGTCAGGATAATATTGACTGTTTCTATCTCGCGAGGGATCGTGTCGAGATTTCCTTTGAGTATTTGTTTGTTTGCGGGATGCTGCTGTTGTTGCCCATGAACTCGCCGGATTAGCTAGATGGTCTCCTAGTTCGGCATGGCAACCGTGGCTAGATTCCCACCGGTAGCAGCATTACACCTCTCTTAACCGAGAAAATGGTTTTTGAATGACGATCAGTGCAGAGGCATACTGACACACTGTAAAAGGAAGAGAAGAAGAAGTTCCAATGAGTGCTTTGATCAGCTACATGGGTTCTCTGTTTCAGAGCCCGAAGTTGCAGAGCGTGAGCAACTCCATGTCGGCGTCGACGTGCTTTGTCCAGAGACGCTTGTACTGGTTAAAGGCGACGTCGAGCCACGGCTTCATGTCCCCGTTGAAGTGTACCACGGCCGCTCCCCTGACGTCCTCTGGCCTGACGTGCGGGTTGCATCCCAGGCCCATGACGTGCCACGACCTCTCCAGCGGCCTCGTGTTGCCGTCGAACGTCATCAGCCCCGCCGCCAGCACGCTCGCCGGGTCCCATAGCGTCCCATTCTCATTCTGCACGCCCCAAAGGACCGAATCAACATTAACACCCGATCAAAATGCAAGCAATTAAGCGTCATGAAGCTCGAAATTCTGAGTTCTGACCATGTCCATGAGCTCGTGGAACTTGTGGGTGCAATTGTCGCGGCGCCATGCGTCGAGGTCGAAGACGTTGACGCCGTAGGACCAGGCGCAGGCGCGCGGGCTGAAGCGGCCATTGACGGCGGGGTGCGAGAAGTTGAGGTACTTGGCGTACCGGCGGAAGCCGCCGAAGCAGGTGTGGAGCGCGGCGTTGGCCATGCCGCGCATGTCGAGGCGCCAGAGCCCGGCCAGGTCCCGCTGCACCACCACGTCGTCCTCCAGCAGCACCACCTTCCCCAGCGCCGGGAACATCTCCGGCAGGTAGAACCGCAGGTACTCCAGCCGCCGCAGCGCCAGTTCCCTGTTCCCGTCCTCGATCTGCCTCAGCAATGGCGACGAGGAGCCGTTGTTGTTGAAGAGGAAGGGGAAGGAGAGCTCGGACGCCGCCAGGAGCTGCACGCGCGCGCCGAGCGGGGGCGGGCTGCGCGCGAACCAGGCGCGGAAGGCTTGCAGGTACATGGGCGCCGTCACCACGTGGAACACGTGCCGTGTGGGCTCGGCTGCCGCTCGCGCCGCCGACGCCACGACCACGGACACGGCCAGGACGTTGTCGGAGAAGATGGCGTAGTGGTACATCGCCGGGTCCGTGAGCTCTGGCCCTTCTTCATCCATGGCAGCAGGGGGATCGTTGACGGATGATGACGAAGCGTTGGCGTTGGAGGAGAGCTGGGACTGGAGGAGGCGCATGGCGAGGCAGTGGAGCGACTTGGGCGTGGATCCGGCGGCGATGCGGGAGTTCAGGATGCCGGCTTTGCGGGCGCGGAGGAGCTGCTGGGAGACGGCGAAGACGGTGTCGGAGAGCTTGGCGACCTTGGACTGCGTGTCGAATGCCTCCTTGGCGCCCGCCGTGGCCAGGGACTTGGCACGCTTCAGTTGCGCGCGGGTTTCTTTCTCCAGGAGGGACACCGTGGAGCTCGTGACGCGGGCGGCGAGCGAGGCGAGCTGCGAGGACGCGGAGAGGAAGGAGGCCGTCTGGGACGAAGACTCCGAGCTCAGCCGCCGCGCGTGCGCCGCGTAAGCTGCCAGGACCGCCGTGTGGTCCTCCGCGTGGCGCCGGACGGCGGCCAGGCGGGACGCCGGGGAGCTGAGACTGCTGGTGGCTGTGGTTGCTGAGAGGAGGAAGAAGAAGACGCAGCAGGCGAGGAAGAGGAGAGTCACCAGCGCCGCGAACGCCGCGCGGCGCGGCCCGGGCGATCGGGCGCCGGCCATGGGCGCTGCTTGCTGCATATGATATATGCGTGGAGAACTCCTAGAAACGGCGTCCAGCGACTCACGATCGAGGAATTTCAGGAGCGCGCGATGCTTTCCTTTCCTGCTCCGGTGTGTTTTGGCTTTAGAGCGGCTTGGTTAGGTTGCGTTCTGAGTGTGCCCGGTCGGGGGGCACTTGGAGAATTGGGCTATGGTGATCGGCGAATGACTGAGTGGAGTGGCGAGGCGCCGGTCTACGGACTGCGACGGCCAGCAATTTTGTAATGAAGCCAAGCGCGCCCGTTGTCAGCGAGCTTGGTTTGGTTTAGGTGTGTGCGCAGTGGACACTGCCACTAATGCTAGTGGCAATGGCTCTGGTTTGGTCGCACTAACTTGGGGTAGTGGTGCGTGCTCAGAATTTGCCTAAGCGTGGGGCTGCTGACAGGAGTTTCCAAATGGTCGCCGCTTTGCTCTTGACTATGTCAACTGATATAGTGGATAGAGTGATTTCCAGAAACATGGATCGTACTGGTACACAGAGTAGTAGAAGAAGTTCTCGCTTCATCCGACAAAGTCATCGGGAGAAAAATGTGTAAAAGTTGGCAACAAATAACTTTGAATTACACAAATGGGCCTAGTCTAAACCGGGCCTTTCCCCTTGAAGGAAAAAAATATCTAAACGGGGGCCTTTAAAGGCAACAGACTTAGAAGGCCGAACCAAACCGATCGGTAAATTACGCGGGCCAGTTCCCAATCTGAAACTCGCAAATTCCGCAGTTCTCCACAGGTTCAGCCGGCATGACGGCAACTGCCGGCCGCCGCCGGCAGCCGGATGACCGTCGAGCTGTGCAAGGAAGTCGTAAAACATCTCGTGTGCTCCGTCCAGACTCCAGACCGCATTATCGGCACCAGGAAGGCGCGGCGCCTGTGCTGACAACTCTGGATACACCGCATGGCGCAAGCGGGCGGGTGCCGCTTGGGAGCGCACCACTTGTTCGGCGGAACGCCCCGCCGAGACCGCCTCCTCGCCGATGCGCAAAGGGGGACTCGCCAGCGCCGGTGCCGGAGCAGTAGATCGAGCGCAGGGCCGAGGCCCCGTGAATTGACCAGCCTGTACGGGTTCAGAATTCAAATCCGGTGGTGCAGGATGACCTCGGTGTCATGCAGTCAAGCCTTTTCTTCTTGTGATGCTGTTGATTCTTCTACACAAGGTACGTGCACCGACAACCCTTCATGTTCTCAATACTAGGGCGGGAAATAAGTGGAGAGGATCATAGGAAGTAGTTCCTTGAGAAACATAGATACTTAGCACAATTCTGCAGTACATGCAAACTATTGACAAAACTGGAACTGATTTACGCTTACTCATTACACGACCACAGCAGCTACTGCGTTGCACAAAAGGGTGATCAGCTCCGCGAATGCATCCTACATAGTGTCACCTTACTTTCTGATGATCCTAGTTAGCTTCATTCGTTAACACAACGAAATTCTAATACCTCTACATGCTAACAATAATAGTAGCAGATGGAGGTAGATACGATTACTGCCTACTGCACTCTAAAAAGTAAAACCAATGCTACATTGCTACAGAATACGAACTAAGTGTAGCACTTGGTCGAGTGGTAATTTGTCGAGACCTCTGTCGTGCAAGGGAGTGAGTCCCAAGGCACGGTCGCCCTCCAGTCATCAGAAATCGATCCTTGCATACTGAATGGGAAATTGATGGACCGTGTAGCACCGTTCACATTGTTGCCTATATCAGGCAAGTCAACCGCACATCTGTTGATCATGCTGTTGCTGCATTGTTGCGGCTGCGCAAACTCAATGCTTGTGGGGGTTGATCTGTCCATGCTGGGGAGGGTGATGGGTGATGTGTTCAGAACCATCGATGCGATGTCCATCCCAGCCGGAAGATCAAGCGGGATTGCTGAGAGTATACTGATGTTCTGATGTTCTGAATCTGGTGGGGGGAGAACTACGGATGTAGTTGACCTGCTGATGCTGTCAAGGATGTTGAGAGTGTTCTGACAGGAGGAAACCGTTGAAGGAAAGTAGCCACTGCCAGTGAATTGGATGTTGGAGGACATGATGTTGGTCATTGTGGACAATGTGTTCTCTGTGCTGTGTCGACTTCTATGTGTGGTATGGAAGTGGGGAGGGTTGTAGGTTCCGTTTGTGCTCGGTAAGGGAGGAGAGACCCATGAGTGTGAGATCGCTCTCTGAGCAGTGGCATTGGTTTTCTTGAAAATCCTGCAGATTGCCCAGGAATCCTGTTCATGAGGGAAAAATAGATAAGAAAAAGTGGCGGTTAGTTGTGAAGGGTAAATTATATCTTACACTTATAACAGTACACAGAAAGGAGAGATTAAGCGATTTGCACCTGACATATTGAACCTTTGCATAGTGCTATACATATCTGCCAGGCGTTTTGCAGTTTATATATTTCAAGTTATCTCGGTATAATATTTGGAAGACATGTATTGATGTAGTTTAAAAGCTTTAGAGGTCATCCTACATAAATTGCACTCTAGTTTTCATGTTCAGTGAAAAATTCGGAGCTGTCTGTCTCAAATATTGCAGCATGCAAGTTGCTTACATTTGGTGGAATGGTCTTCTCCAGTGGCTTTTTCTGCAGCAATGAGGGGTCGGTGAGTGATGGCAGACGGAATTCGTGCATCATCCAGTCAGTTTTGATGCCTTTGGCCGCTCTGCCCTTGTAAAAGACGAGAGACTTCTTCAAGCCTATGCACTTGCTTCCATCGGAGGAGTAGATTGGCCTGTCAGTTCCGGTGGCCTTCCAGAAGCCTGCTCCTGTTACCCTGTTCGGCCTTGTGCTGTTCCGGTACTTCCTATCCCTTGGGCAGTAGAAATACCACTCCTTCTCTCCTGCACTTGCTAGTTCTTTTTGGAGGGAAATAAAGATTTTGTAAGTAGTCAAAAAGAAATTAACGTGGGCTTATGCCCCATTTAGTGTACTCGTTTGGTAAATGAACATGAATGATGCATGCAACTATTTCACAGATGGATCATCTAAACTCAAAGATGGAATGAAGTGATTGTGTCCAAAAGTGATTGTGATAAAGTGATAACTTGTGCTTATCAAGATTATCAACACCATATGAGCCAGTGGTGCTGGTGCATGCTACTCTTTCACAGTTACTCCAGTTCTGATAAGAGATAATAGGACTTGAAAATCTTAGTCTAGATATTTTATGATGGTATGGTGAACCCTGAAACTTCTTTGGCTTCATGATGCGTGGGTGCTGTATAGAGTTAATTATTGCATGACAGGTGTTTGAAAAAAAATCTAAGTAGTAACCTTTTCTTATTTTGAGCACAACCCCAAAGAGACGGAAACTAATCAAAAGATGGATGTAAAAGGGTCAGAATTTCTTCTTTTAGACGAATGATAAAGAAAATATCTACTGAACTACAAGCTATGAACATGATGGAGTATATGCATGCTTCATACCAGTCATATAAAAGAACAAATATGTAACAAAAACAGTCCTTTCATAGAACAGAAAGGCTTCATAGCTCTTTATTTGTCTGTGCAGATTGCAGAGAAGCAAAAATAGTTGCCAAAGGATTTGTAGAATCTTACTTGGGAGATCCCATGGATCAAACTTGTAGATGTCTAGCTGCCTAATAAGCTCGATGGGAAGAGACTTCTGCTGGATTTTTCTTTTGAGGTAGAACCTGACGAGTTCTTCATCTGTTGGATGAAACCTGAAACCAGGTAACATAACTTCATCCTGCTTCTCTATATCATCACTTCTGATCTCATCCATATCGAGCTCGCTGGATGTGCCCAGTATCTAACTCAAGTGTGCTCGCCTACTTCTAATTATCAAGAACTTACTAAACCCTAAAGGCTGATAAGTATGGCCAGACTTACTGATTGGTGCTAGCTAAATGGTTTGGGTTTCTACTGATTACTGAAGATAGAAATGGCAACACTTTCTACCACTCGACGCTAGATAGACATATATATAGCAGACACTTCCTTTAAACCTAAACAAGCTAGCTCTAAGCACTGCCTGTTTCTTACCAACAGAAAGCTAGCAAGAAGACTATGAGGACACTATGGCATGCAACTTAAAGAGAATAGGAAGCCCGAGCTAAGTTCCAGAGTTGGACTTAGCTCTCTTGGTTGCCCCCTTCGTAGGGTTTTCCCTTCCTACTATTCGGCTTATTGTTCACACCTTTGCACACACTCAAGAACATGTTCTTATAGCAGATCTTTAGAATACTCACTCATTGTTGAACTCTTATAGGGTCTGTTTGGTCTTTAGTCTTTACTCCATGACGAGGATCTCAATGACCTGTACAAATTATGCGGCCACTTTGGGATTAGCAATCTAGCTAACTGATAAAATGTTACAGTAATTTACATCTTAGTTCAAACATATGTGTCCTTGCTTATAATCAAGCCTTCTGAGAGAGTAATCTAGGCTCGCTAGATGGCTAGCTTAGTATTTTATACTGTGGTTCCTTTGAGTTGTCTATAGTTGATGTATTTAAGTAACAATTCCCAAGACATCAGAGACTTCCAAATTCCAAGTAAGTACAGTTTTATATTGGAACGATGAGAGTCTAATTCCCTCTGACAACATCCATATTTTACATTGGTACCAACATATACCTTTGATATCCTCTCCAGATCCAAAAATTCCTTCCAAACCATGCCTTCCCCCTTTATTCCTCTTTTCCTTCTCAACTATATATTTTGAGTTTTAAGGAACAGACTTCTTGAACAGTAACAAAGACGAGTGCAGAAAATACTTCTTAGAAATTTGTACTAGCTGTTTGCTCATTGGTGTGCTGGCCCTTGTTTGAATATCGCTTCTGACAGAAAGTAGAAGAAAATTTTCTACCATGAAACCAAATTTAAGTTAGAATTATTTACAGACAAAACTTATATTTGCAGTACACGTTTTTCATCCCTGGAATAGAGCCAAAACACAGAGTCATACGTGGTAAAATTATTTATCTTTCTTTTTGTAAAGATGCTACTGTCTCTGGCTACTGTAAGCTTGTGAACTGTCAAACCCGCGTTAAACCTGACCTCAGTTATTTTACTCTATAGCTAGTTGCTGATGTGTACGGCCAAGGGCTTTGTGTGTGCAATGGGTTAACTACCTTTGTCTTTTAGCGACAAAGTCTTGTATCCATTCGGTTGTCACTACTCTGAAAGTCCTAAGTTTGCCTGTGTGTATGAATGCAAGAGCACATCAATTGTTATGGACTGGGGTGCAAACCTTTCTTGGCTGTTTAACCCTTCCAGTTTCAAGCAAAAGCTAGTTGGCATCCTCCATATATCCTATCTATATATCCATAAAGCTATTACTGTACGTAAATCTTTCAAAGAATACATTCTGGCATGAGTTATTTGATGCATCCGATGTTTGCACCACACATGTTCGAGAAAAAAAGATACCATACCTCACCACCTCACTCTATCAGTAGTCACTAGGTTAGCATCATAGTCACATGCCATCATACTTTAACGGAAAAATCCAGACCTGCCCATTCGTGCTGCATTGGGTGCATCAGCGGGACTTCTACAGACATTGATGCGAAAATCCTGCATGGATCCAAGTGCAACCTTCTCCTTCCTCCACTCGCTACCAGAAAAGAGAAGTTAGAAAACTATGCAATCCAAAATCCCATGGGCCCAAGTTTTCCAAACCCTGTCGTCCAAGCACCCAACAGTGCAAGGACCTTCGAATTAAATGATGGGGGAGATTACCTCTAGCTAATAGGGGTTTATAGATGGTCTTAGGGTCAAACCTCTGAGGTCGAATGCTTGCAAGTCGGTTCGTGGAAACTCACGCAGCTTACTCATCCTTGTACTCCACCACGTACGATTTGGGCGTTTATACTAGTATCTCCCTGTCAGTACTATACGGAGTAGTAATCAACCTAACCTTATAGATGAATGCTTTTGTATGATACTTATGATATTGAACTTCAGAGATTGCCGTGCTAACCTATAGCTGTAAGTATGCTTGTTTTACAGATCAGCAATTGCATAGCAGATTCCTGAAGAAGTTTTTAAGGAGCTTCATATATCATATCTGCATTCCTGCATCCATCAGGTGTGTCATGGGAGTGGGTGACGACTGACTGGTGGGCCATGGGCATGCAGCAGCCTCTCTCCTCGACAGGTACGCGCTTGTCTCTCCTGCTTTGCTTGACCTCGATGGGGCTGTGTGTGCCACACACCCGCTCGTGCGGCCTCTCGTCTGATGTTACTAGTACTGCTAGCTAGAGTAGCTACTCGGGGACGGCTGAGTCAAACCCTTCCGTTTCAAGTCTCCTTCGTATCTTCTTCATGCCCCTTGGTTATGCGTGGCGCTTGTAATAAGTTTGTTAGCATCCAGGATCCCATGTTTCCAGGGTGCAGACTCCAAATTTAATCCCCTTGTACTCCTTCTCTTCTCTCCTCTTCTCGCGCGGGCGGCCAATCGATGCGCTGGGGCCGTGTTTGTGCGCGTAAGCGCGTGGCACGCCGAGCTTTGGCACATCGGCTGTTGGCCCCGTGCACGTGTGCCATGGGGACAGTGGCTCCCTGGGGCCAGTAAACTTAATTGGCTCTCTTCGCTTCTTCTTTTTCTGGCAAAGTTCAACAATGGGGAAATGCATGGCTCGATCGGACTGCTCTCTCCGGTTCCCAGACCGGCAGTGAAAACCCCAAAACGGGAGGAGCAGTGGTTCTTACTCCACGCTCGTTACTAGGAACGACGCGATGGAAACACGGAATGCAAACAATCTTGCAACAACGCGTACACATGCTCAGAACGAGGCAAGAAACGAGAGAGAATAGTATAAGTGAATCATAGAACGACACAAAGATCAGGCCACGGAGACTTACCATTAATCACACTGCTTTTATGTTTTATCATTCATTCAAGATTCATGCACGAATGAATGCATGGTGCGCTGGGACGTACGGTGGATGCTTGGATATATAACCCCCATGCATGCATATTTGCTTGCAAACGAAGCGAGTGTTCCTGAATGGCCCTGATTCACATTTCTGCTTGACATGTCCATGCAATTTGTTCAGGACTTCTAGGTGCTGTGTACTTTTCTTTGCAGAATCTCATGCGGTCAAACTTCCTTGTTACTCGACTGTTCTTGGTCATACCACTACACCATAGTCCAGATCTTGAAAAGTGTTCTGTTCATATCTGCACAAAAAGAGAGTGTTCACGTGAAGTCCATTGAAGTCCTTACTGTAGTTTCGCCTCACAGTCTTAAAGGATCGCTGCATCAATGAAAAATATTTTTCCTAATGAAATTCAAATTAAGGGAGAATATGTTCCTGTAGAGAATGGGGAAGAAACGTGATAAACTACAGGCCTAATGGGCCGCGCCCACAACACCCGCTGGGCCTAAAATTTAAGTGTATCACTGAATTAATCAGAGCTTGCCTTCATGGAAGTTCGATTAATCTACTACTAGTAGTCAGTAATCAAAGGTGCCTTGCTCCCTTAAAAAAAAAAGGTGCCCTGATCGATTCTTGTCGTATCTGTGACCCCCTGTCCCCCCTTTTCGAAAGAATATCTGAAAACTTTCGGAATCCAAAGGGATGATGCAAGTCACTATTTTATGCCAACACAAAAGGTGCCATGATTATATAAATCTAACGCCTTTAATTATTATCCATCAAGGAAAAATCTGCCTCGGCAGATGATAACAATGCACTCCAGTTACTTTTCTAGCTCGATCAGTAACCTTTTTTTGCCCACTGCGGCAGTGCGCGTACCATGGGAATTCTTTTACGAGGATCTCGTACCATAAGATCGACGTTGATTTAGTGTCACCTCAGGAAATGACCATCCAAAACACACGGCCGTCCATACTTTGCATTGAGGTTCTACTAGAAGAACAATAATTAACCGCCAAAAAAAGTAAAAAGGCTGAAAGTTTGTTGCAGATAACTCACTTTTAGTTGAAGGCAATGAATCTACTTGCTTTGCGTGCATCACATTTGCTACTAATTTTTTCATATGTTGTCACCTTACAGCACACCCAACTATATGGATTACTTTTATGTCGACTCTAAATGATATGGAGAAACTGAATAGTAATCAATATACTATCTACCTTCTCTTCTTCTTCTTTTTTCTTTCACAAAATGGACTCTATCATTGTAAATGCATTCACCACCGAGCTAGCTAGAATTATGTCTTGATAGTAGGAACCACTCACTCCGATCCTAAATTGTTGTCAAAATATTTGGACAAATTTGAGTCAAAAATTTAGAATCAGAGGGAGTACTATACTAACCATCTGTGCCATGGCTCAATTCCCATCATGTGCTCTCCAGTTATCGAAATTTAAATGTCAAAAAAATTTGTGTTTGGAGACCATGCCAATATCTAAACGGAAATGTAAACTTGTATAGAACCATAGAGTACATTGCACTATAAATGTTCAGGGAAATTCTCATCGCCTTATTCATTTGTTTTCAGTCCCATCCGTCCATGCAACAACGTAAGTAGGAGTATGCGTTTGACTCTTACAACTCTGGACGTTTGAATCCTCTTTGTTACATGCCACCTTACCGTTGCAGATGAGAAAGGAGATGAAGCCGTGTCCCCTGCTTTCCAGCGAAGATCAGATTAGCATGTACCATACTCGTACTATACTAGATTCTAGACACCAGTTATCGTTGATCAATAATATCCCACTCCATCCATCTACAAGAAAAAGAAGAGGCTCAATTATATATGCGACCGTACCCTGTATGTATCGCTGCTTTTTAAACAAAGCAATGCTAGATTACAACCTGCCTGCCTGCCAATGCCGCTGTAATAAACAAGCAATATCTACACTACCAGCCGTGTGCACGTCGACCCCTGCTGAGTGCGCTAGTGATATCGCTAATCCAGCGAGTCCCATGAATCCGTTCCCCCGGCTGTCTTGGCCTTTCCCCGTCCAAAGATCCGTCAAAAAGTTGGCACGGATCCACCCAAAAAGATCCCCACACGGAGCCGATATGATCAATCAATCATGTAGCCGCCGGTATACTGGTCCTCAGGTGCTTTGCTTTCTTTGCTTCTTACCTCGACCGGCCGGAAACTGCCAGGTTTTAACTCGTAGACGACTAAGGAACGGCGATATTATACGTGGATCACGTGACGGGGACCTGGGGGCAGGGAAGGCCATGGCGGGCGCCGGCTTTCGGCGTAGTGGAGCTGTCTGTCAGTGCTAGTCGGCGCCGGTGAGGTGTCGCTGGCCGGGTGGCGAGTGGGATTACACATTTACACGGATTCATATATGGAAGGTAAAGCTCTCCCCAGCGTGGCCGGCCGGTTGGAAAGCAAAGCAAAGCGCCACGAGATTGGGCATAGGCGACGTCCAAGACGCGTACTTGGTCTTCTCCAAATTCCTCCGGGTCGTGAGTCGTGACTCGTTCGTGCGGCAGATTTTTTGTGTGGGCGTTGGGCGTCCATGGACGCGTTGGAGTCGGCCACGTGAGTGGCCGGACCATGCAGGAGATTCAGGAGGGGACTGGATGACTGCGCACTGGTACTGGCTAGAACGGGCAAAGATAAAAAGGAACCGATCGAGCGCTAGTGCGCGCTGGTGCTGCGGTCTCGTCAGGCTAAAGCTTTTTATTTTCGGGCGATCGAGTTGGCCGGCATGCGTGATACAGTTTTGATTTGATTCTGCGTGCGTGCGGGCGTGCGTGCCATTTTTGGCGTGTCGTCTTTCGTTCTGAAGATTATTACAACCTTCGAACGCTATCTACGCTACGGCTAAAAGGATGACGTATTGATGTGTCTTTGATTTATCCATGACGTATTGATGTGTGCTTTCTGCGCCAGAACGCGTCGGTACGTACTGTGAAACAAAGGGGCGAAGAATGCTATAGTTATTTAGAGCATCCGCGTCCCGGCCGGTACTCATAAATTAGACGCTGACTCTAAGGATGTGTGCGTGTACAATGAGGTGACGTTAGCTTTTTCTTAGCGATGCCACGAAGGATAATTGCTGGTGTGGAAGAGAGAGGAGTGAAGAAAGACATAAGCGTTATCTTAACTAAGAGATAATCACTTCACAAGAAGGATAAGATAAAAAAAGGCAAATTTCTTATTGTACTAGGTTTCACCTTTTCTTAACATTTCAGCAGTTAATTTATTCATCTAACCATTAATTGTTTGATAAGGCAATAATAGATGACCTATTGTACAGTATGTTTTTTTATCTTTTCTAAATGACGTGGAACATTGTACATGCCCTAAATAATAGCCTTGCACCCGCCAACTTAGAGAAGGCTGTCTTATCAACCATTGTACATGGCCTAATTGTATTAGAGAAGGCTGTCTTATCAACTATTGTACGTGCCCTAAATAGCCCTGCACCCGCCAACTTAGGTGCTAAAAACCTTTACATTTAAATTAAAAATTGATGTATATGAGCTAATGTAAAACAAATTGTACTGCGTCAGGTGCTGAGCATAGTGATGGCGCCAAGTTTTTTAAATCGCTCACTCTCATGTTCTTTAGCGTGGGTGCTAGATTTTCTCTCGCCTTTAGCGACTGCTTAGCACCTAGAGATGTGGATATTGTAGCTCTCATGTGTGCTGCCATCAGTAAGAGACAAGTCCATTACTCCATTAACAGATTATTTTCCCTTAATGTAAAAAGGACGGCCACAACCTACGCGCGCTCATGGCCGGAAGCCATCCACAATAGCACTCAAACGGGATGGCAGAGCATGCCATTCAACGACTATTTTGAGATGCTTGGGACCCTGCAATGCAAGCCAAGTGTCCAATAACAACGACATGTGTGTTCTTTCGTTATGTACTCATGAGGCCATGACAGGAAGACGGTTCCGGGGCCAATTGTACGTGAGATTCCAGGGCCGTGGGCATGATTGAATTCTTGTCTGTTGTCTCTAGTGGGCGCGGCAACGGGAATTAATCCTTTGGGATGTGAAGAATGGTTTTTTTGGTTGTGTGTTATGTGGTCATATTGGTCTCTGATTCCATGTTGATATTAACGGCATGCACTAGCAACAGTGGAGCTCCTCTGTGAAATCGTACATTTTGTCTTCTCGGCAGTGAGGACTCGACGGAGAATCGGGTGCTTGGTCTCTACTGAAAGGATGGGTAAAGTACAAAAGGGCAAAGGGGAATTCCTCTTTCAAGAAAAAAACATTGGTTGACCCTTGTCTCTGGCTATGATTAACATGAGTCAGAGTACTCGCTATCTCTGTTTTTAGCAGCATAAAAAATTCCTAGGTTTGACCATATACGAGTTCCAACAAAGGATTACAAGCATCGACAACATCAAATCTATAATATTAGATACATCATCAAATGTTTTTGTGTGACGCAACAAATTTGCTTAGAAAGTAATGGTAAAAGTGTCACGTTGAAGATTTTGGCAATGTTCAAAATGACATGTGCTATTATGGCTCGGAGTGAGCATTTCTAATTGGAAACTGCTTGAAACTAATTACTTTTCAAGTGGGTACAAATAGTTTACTTTGATACTTGGACAACCTTTACATCATCAATGAGATATTTCTTGTGCTTGCTGCAATGGTTGCATGATCATCACGATTATTTTTAGTTATGCTCGTCATGAAATGATGTAGAGCCCACACCAGCCTTCTCGCTTGTTAGAAAGGTGTAATGATGATCCTTTTTTTACAGCAGATGTAATGATGATCTAATCGCATTGCAGATATCGTCAAAGTGTCAAACGCATTGTATATCATTATTTAAGCCGGCCACAACTTGCAGGTCCAGTCCAAACTATATATGGAGAAAAATAGTGATTTGATTCTCCTTTCCCCAAGCAAGAATCCTTAATTATCAGCTACCGACAATGACGTGACTATATATTACAAAATCATTAACTAAAGCTTACTCCGTTGCATTGCACGGGGAACTAAATAGAGGCAAAAGCCAAAAGGACACGAAAAGGGAGTGGAATAACAGCAGAGATTATGTCTATATACTCCTATATGCTTCTTCTATATGTCATGGCCGTAGCTATAAGAAGGAATAAGCATGTGCTTTTAGGCTGTTTCGGTTGGATGAGAACAAGAGACAACATCAACTATTGCTCACCTTTTCCCCCTAGGGTCACCAATTGTTCAGTTGTTTGAATCATCGCCGATAAATGAGAAAGCTACACCTCAGGACGACCCGAAGCAATAAAATATGTAATTCAATTTTCTTAAGAGATCTCTTTGCTTAATGCATTTGGTTTCTAGAGCATTTTTAATATGTTTTCCGTGTTTAAGCTAATAATTGTTACCAAAGTGTCAGAAAATATCTACAATTTCGAAAAGCACTCACAGTCTTGGATGAGTGTATGCCTATTTTATTGTCGATTGCATGGGGCCTCCAACACCGAGAGCGGTTAGAATGTTTTCCCCTCACACCGTCTTTCCTAAGCAGCGGCTTTCGGAAGCACCCTCCTTCCATCCGCAGATCCATCCAAATGGGGAGATATAATCAATTGCTTCCAACTCCATGACATCAAAGCTTAAAACCCTCCCCAAGGGTTCGAGCTTCCAATCACTAAATACAGTCAACCTTCCAACTCGACAAAATTAATGTAGCTTAGCTTCGATCTTACTAATAATCGATCTTCCATCTTGCCCAAAACATCTTTGGGTCTTTTACTTTGTGAAAAAACTCGGAGAGCTAGAAACAGAAGTATGTATGAAACGCCACAAAGATGTTTTATGTACTGCAACAGCAGGAGAGGTACACTTGATTGGCACGCACGCACGAGCGCGTATGACAGACAGCAGACTAATGCACACGTGCGCCCTCAAAATCACGCCCCGGCTCCATGTTTTCGCACATCAAACAGAGCGAGCAATTGATCTACCGCCACACACGCGAAGCACGCACACACTCCCCCGTCATTGAATCCATCATCAAACCGGTACAAGGTGATCACACAGAGACACATAGCTAGTGATCAAGGCAACAACACGCTGAGATAGGATGATCAGACGGGGATGTGGTCGAGGACGTCGTCGTCTTCGGCGGCGACGGATTGGCTCTGGAGGCGTCGGAGCTTGAAGGAGGAGAGCTTCTGGGGGGCGTCCTTGGGGGAGTCCTCGAAGCGGATGAAGGTGTAGGTCCAGGCGCCCGACAGTGTGCCTAGGATCGGGCCCAAGAAATAGAGCCACAGCCCCGTGTAGCGGTTGCTCGCCAACGCCGGCCCCAGCGTCCGAGCCGGGTTCATCGATCCGCCCGACACCGCCCTGCACGATACATCCATTTCGGTTTCCCGCCGCGTCTCAGTTTAGTTTCCATCCATCACTTTAATTCTACTTATCCATTCATGTCTTTACATTCATCTGTTGTTGCCGTTATCCGTATATTTTTTTGAAAAGGAATAACCCCCGGCCTATGCATCTATTGATGCACGCAGCCATGTCGTTATGTGTATGTATGATGTGATCATGATATATATGTGCCCTGTGTAAGTCTAGCGTGTCACTTTGTTCGACATAAGCATATTCCCCATGTGAGTGACTAACCAGGTCAAGGTTACCCTAATTATTAATTTAGCTTGTTGCATCAAACAATCTTATCTTCCCCGCCCAAATATAAAAGAACAAAAAAAAATGATCAGTTGGGCAGGTTTTTGGCCTTTCCCTTGTTTGCCAAGAGCCAAGTGGTGACTGATTGGAGCTAATTAAGTCGTAATTTTGGACAGGAATGGGAAACAGTTAAATACTACTCCTAGCCAGTGACAATTTGTTAATCAGCCGGGCGGCATGCATGCGTGTGTATGTATAATATCTGGGTTGTTACTAATATCTAAAACGTGTATTTATTAATTACCCTGCGAAGATGGACGTAATGCAAACGGAGGACCCGACAGCTAACCCGGCCAACTCACCCACCTGCAAAATAAGAAAAGGAGTAACGTCAGCACTCGTTCATTTTCTTACAGCAAAAGATGCATATATAGACAAAGTTAGTGAAGGAAAGTTAGTAAGAGTGCTCAATTACCGCTCTGGTGTCCGTGGCGACGGCGAGGGTGACGAACATCATGTTGAAGGTGACGATGATCTCGATGAGCAGCGAGTGCCAGTGCGGCCCCACGGGCGTCGTGGTTCCCAGCACCTCGATCGGGTGCAGCACCGCCTTCAGCACGAACGACGCGCAGATCGCCCCCGTGAACTGCGACGCCCAGTAGAACGGAACCTACACACAACACACAACATACATATGGTCAAGATCCAAACAAATTAAAGAAGACATCTTTACTCTTTCAGAAACAGCTTCTGGCACATCGATCGATGTCCATCGAATCGGTTCGTGCATCATATGCCGGCCTCACCGGCCGGTGGTGCGCGCACACACACATGCACAGTGAATATGTGCAGCCAGTAGCTAAGCTAAGCTTAGCCCGGGTCAGCTAGCCAGAATAGGGTGCCAATCGGAAGGACGATTCCCATTTCCTTGAACGAATATATGGCACATGCCACACTGTGCCCAGCCTCAGCCAGTGCACACCGGCCGCTCTCAAGCTTTGTTGGAGTGCCCAGCACCGCAACACGTGTCCCGTGTGTGTCCTCCACGAATTAACCACACAACTGAAAGCTCAACGATCTGTGCTGCTATCCCTGCGCACTCGCACGCACGACCACCGTGGCAGCAATGGACGGGACAACTCCTGTGACGAGGACACATGTAAAAGACACGCGCGCACTGGATCGTCTTCTAGAGATCACTACACTCACCAGCTGATCGATGACCGACCAGCAGGCCAGCACGGTGAAAAATGCCCGGATTGCCTCGGCTTAAAAGGTTAAAAGTGATGATGTGACTGTTAACCCGGTCGGTTGGTGTGGCATGCACAGTGTGTTAACTGTTAAGTACTACTACTAGTAGTTGTTGTATTAGCCAGTGCCCTGTGGATTGTGATCGATGCAAATGCTTTGAGCTCACACTAACTTAACCATCGGTCTAGCTTTCCATGTGTATTCGATGCGAGATTTGGTGCTTTTTGGATCGATCCCGGCCTACACGCTGTGCCCGACGTGTTCTCTGCTTAATAGTAGTAGTACTAGTTTTGCTGCTACTGCTAATGGTTGATTGCTTGCTGCATCCAAATTATGAAATTAAGCACCTGCTAGACAAATTATACTGACAAGGAAAGGGACCTATGAGAGGAGAAGTAGTACCTAAATATTATACCAGGGGTTCCAATATTAAAAGAGAGGAGATAAGTGTTGATTCTTTCTGGCGGGCATCGTTTTTGTGCATAAACACCGGCCGCTCATGAAAGACACGCGGTTAGTTGGCGGCGACAAGTTAACTACGCGAGCATATACCAAACCCGTTAACGTTGCTTTTAACTCTGGTTTATGGCCAAGGACGGCCGCAAGCTAGAATATTGGAGGCGTCGGCACCTAAGAAAAAGCAATTAAATTTGGCAGTATCACGTCCATGACAACATCATGAAAAGTACGCGTGAATAAACCGGATTTGCAGCCATGACTAAATCGGCCAATGATGTAGCTGTCTTGTGGTTTTTAAAACCGTTCTCATATATATATATATTGCACCGGCTACTGCTACCCCTAGCTCCTTGCTGCATGCAGCCCGATATATCAAGTGCTGAGCATTGTAGCTCTGACGCAACAAGATCTAGACGGGTGTTCTATTAATCTTATGCAACGCTTCTTTTAGTGATGTCTTCAATCTGTGGCTACAATGATTTAGGAACTACTCGAAATGAAGAGCGCGTAGTACACGTTGTTGTTTGCATTTTTTTTTTCGAAAAGGAGAATGCGTGGAGTTACCTGAATCCATGGGAAATGGCGGAAGACGGCGAAGGCGGTGGTGACGGCGGGGTTCATGTGGGCGCCGGAGATGTGGCCGACGGAGTAGATCATGACGGTGACGATGAGCCCTCCGGCGACCGACTGCCCGAGCTGCGATATGCGCGACGGGTCGTTGCCGTTGATCGCCGACGCCCCGCACGTCACGAACACCAGCAGGAACGTCGACACCACCTCCGACACCATCTGCATAACCATATAAACGCATTAGAAGGAAGAATCCCAATAAGTTTCACAACACAAACCGGAGACTACAGTTAACTCTGAGTTGAGCCAGTTAATAAGCAAATGATGATGATCAAGCACCTTCTTGAGGAGGTGAGGAGGGAAGAAGTCCGCCAGCGACCTCTCGTTGTAGTACATCATGTTGGGCATGTTGGAGTTCTGCGGCGTCGCCATGTCGTGGATCTCGTTCGAGAAGTTGGCCCTCGAGTTGGATCTCGAGTTTGTAGACATTTTGATCGAGTTGCTAGACGGCCAATAAACTGGGAGTAGACAGGAAGAAGAAGAAGCTCACACGAACTAGCCTGTTGCTTGCTTGCTTACTTGTTCTTTGAGGCAATGGAAAGGGTATTTATAGGCAGGGTCAGGACTCAGGAGAGCCTGGAGCTAACACAAGAGGTGGCAGGTACTGTACTAGCTAGCTAGCAGTCCACACTTACCTTTTAAATTAGGCCTGGTTGTCAGAACGACACTGGATGCCGTCGTGCTTACCTCTAAAAAATATCCTCAGATCGCTAAACGCGCTGTGTTTTCCATTAGTTTTCAGTTATGATTCGGGTAGTTTAATCTCAGAAACACGTTGTCGGACGGGCATTGGCCGAGATTAAACCGAACCGCATGCCTGTTTTGTTCTGCTCGATCGAGCGAGAAAGAACAAGACGATATAGAACTTCAAATTTTCAAATCTGTGCTGATAGAAGAAATGATTGGAGTTATAAAATTCCAGGCTGTGTATAATATGCCTGGATAAAGCGCGATGTCGGGGTCATGACGCCGATGTTCGGCGACGAACTGATTCTTTTATGTGAGCTCTGGAGAAAGAATTCTACTATAGGGGATGGATAATTTTGGCATTGTGCATTCCCCATGGGTTATGTATGCTTGTATTAAGTTGACATTAGCATATTCTCATTCCATTCGTTCCAAGGCACGCAGTAAGCAATGCAGGACTGAACCAACCATAGCTAGGACAGCCGTACAAAATGCTATAATTTACCAGGGGGTAAATTGTCCCTGTCATCGGCTGCCGCCAATTTTCCAGATTAATGATGGAGCTGGATCATTCAAGTAAAAACAGTTTTCAAATGCAGGCATGGTATGTACTTTGCCATGTATATGTCGAGCGACCGGATTCAAGTAAACGAGCAGTTAAGGATTTGCTAAGATGCCATTACAATATGGGCTTATCCTAACCACTCTCTGCAAGTACGCAACGCACGCTGCCGTTGGCGACGTCGAATGGCAGGCGCTAGGCTTAGCTCGTGCGTACGCTTGCACATTTTGCACTTTGATTGGTCACTGTCAGTGTGTCACCACTGACCTGCTACTGCTGAAATATCTCCTCTTGTTTGTTATACTATTTTGTCCAGTCTGCAGTGGCCGGACTTCTCGTTGATCTTCAGTTTGGTTTCTCGATCGAGACCTGTTGGGCACGCACCGGATCAGTAGGAAATCATGTACGAGCAACGGCCGGCCTCCAGACTCCAGAGTGACTTCAGAGTTCACCAGTTTCAGGCCTCTGGATTTCCATCATCCTCTTCTGTTGCTTGGGATCCTCAGCAATAGCCCAACTGAGCACTGCCAGAAACCGACTTGCCAACCACACTTTGATCGACCCATGCATTGTGTTGTGTGGTAATTTCCAGCTTAGCTAGTTTATGTAGGGCAGGTACCTAACTGCCTAGCTGAATCTCGGCTTGTGGTGTACGCCTTCAGCAACACAGAAGGAACATCTGCTACTGTGTTTTCAGAAGAAAACGAGCGATTAACTGTAGCAGAGTCAACACCATCCGTGATTGCTACCACTCCCAACTGAATATTTCGGGCAGGTAAGTACAGAGAGATTGTATCTGGGCTGGGGAGTCTAATTTTGGTTCTTTCATTAGGAGTATATTTAGGAGTTGAGACTTGAGACAAGCAGCTGACGAAAGAATACATTCGAGAAAACACTTTCGGTTTGCATACACGCTTGTGACGGGTGCTAATTTTGCAGTTTCTCTGATGGTTCAAATGACAGCTACTGTGTCATTGGCATGAGGCCACAACAGGAAACGCTTGGCAGAAAACGAACTGTAATAGGGTGATGATAGCTGACGAGTGGCAGATCACATCAGTCACGGACAAATCTAGAACCCAGCATCATTTTACCTCTGCTAATTATTGCTCCCCTCTGCTCTGAGTGCACTCTGCAGCTACCAGGATTCAGGTTGGGAGCGACTTGAGCGTATGCTAACCGAAGGCAGGAACCGAATTAACCAACTAAACTTAGATTCCTCAAGTATGCTGACTGAAGTTCCCTCGGTCTCTATTCAATCGGCTCCGGTTTTTGTTTCTTGGTTTTTATGTTCAGGTCAGATCAGGTGTGTCATTCGATATGACCATACCTATCAGCACCCGTATATGTTACTAGGATCCCGACGTACTCCTGAACAATGATTAGTTTCAGGTTCAGAATGATCATCGTTCGCTCTCTTTTACACAGCGTACGCCGATCGATGCTGTCCACGGCTTGGCCTGTTTTTGCCGTTCTGTGTTCGAGTCTCAAGATTGATTTTCAGAGCCGTCCGTACAAATTTCACTGGCCTGTACTCGAGCCATAGTATCTGACAGGCCGGTGAAATGTAGTGTAAATTAAGAAATTCGGGCTAGTCTGATAGTAGTAGTATCCTATTCCTATATATGCAGTCTGGACCTCCCTGCAGCAATATAATACAAGGTGCTCAGTTTATTCAGGGTGAAACCGTCATACTTGCGTGTAGGCATTATCTCATTAGCCAATCCAGAAGAGCCAGAAGCTCAGACGCTGTATCACTCGTGAGCAAGACAGCAAGTTATCTCCGGAGAATCTATGAGTTGACTTCTTCTTTTTTTGAGAACATCTATGAGTTGACTCAGCCAGCTTAATTAGCTCCCGATGGACCGTAAAGAATCGACATTACATTAACACTCATATTTGGCTGAAATGGCAAGGAAGGAAACTTAGTTTCAGAGCTGATCAGATGACACCAAGCACGTCAGCTCGCAGCTAGCTGTCGAAGGCGCAGTTAGGCTGCTACCTGCCGGCCGTCAATCTCGTCTCTTCCCTCGTCCGAAAGGAACCCAAGTGGCTCAAGTGGTCGTGTGTACTCTTTCCTACAAGTGGCATGTGCACGGTGATTACTGATTAAGAATTAGCGTGACGGCGAACGGGAAGGGATTAAACAAGTAATCCCTCCGATTCTAAATTGTTATCAAAATATTACATGTATATAGACTTTTTTAAAAATAGATACATTCATATTTAGACAAATTTGAGTCAAGAATTTAGGAGAAGCGTGAGCGGTGTACAGCACGCCGCCGCTTCATGTGATTAGGATTTGCGTCACCGGACGGTCAGTGGGCCAGAGTGAGAAGAAAGAAAAAAACGCGGATCCATCCAAATGTCTTACAGTGTTGGGCTGGGCCAGTTGGGCTGTCTTTCGTCGGAGGCCGCGTGGCCGCCGGTGGCACCGTGCTCCTCCGCGCTGGTGCTAGAGATTCGGAGAGAGCAGCAGCGGCGACACTCGTCAGAAATCAGAAGCGGAGAAGAGAAACCCATCTCCCCTTCCTCATCCTCCGCGCTCCGCCACGACGATGCTCGCCACCGCCTCCCCGCACCTCCAAGCGGCGGCGCGCCGCCTCTCGCTGGCAGCGCTCCCCGCGCGCCTGCCCCGCTCCGTGCGCCTCCCGCGCAGCAGCACGCGGCACCCCATCCGCCACGCGTCGCTGCGCGCGTCGTCGTCGGCGGCGGAGGCTACCCCGTCGGCGAAGGACGGGGCTGCTGGCGCCGAGGAGCTAGGGTTCGAGGAGATGCTGTCCAGGACGACGCGGAGGTACTACATGCTCGGCGGGAAGGGCGGCGTCGGGAAGACGAGCTGCGCGGCGTCGCTCGCCGTGCGCTTCGCCAACAGCGGCCACCCCACCCTCGTCGTCTCCACCGACCCCGCACACTCCCTCAGCGATTCCTTTGCGCAGGTCGTCTACCCTCCCCACCAACAATTCCAGTGAGGTTTATTCTGAGCCTGTTCGTCTTTATGTATTGTAACATTGCTACTACGTGCTTGTTTTAGGATTTGACTGGCGGGGCGCTCGCGCCTGTTGAAGGCACCGATTCGCCACTGTTTGCGCTCGAGGTGAGTTGTTTTGGCATGTGAACAGCGAAAGTGATCTCTGCCGCACCCACAAGCTAGTAATCAATGATGTTTTGTGTTGTGCCGATAATAATGAGATTGCATTTCGCTAGGTACTACTGCCTGTGCATCTCAAAAGATACTCGAAGCAGTCATACAATGTGTCATGTTAGAACTTGTGGGCCTGTGAAAACTTGCACAAAAATAAGATAAAATGTGCCCTGCATAAAAAAGATAAAAAGGTTCAACTTATTTTTAAATAGTGCAGCTACAACCAATTGTCTTTGCTGTGCAGGGCGCACCTGATATTTTTTGCATGATTTTTGCAGGTGAACATGTTCTAACATGATGAACATCTATGAATATTTTGAGATGAACAATTACTTAAATCCAAAAACTCAAGCACCCATCCTTGCATGTGCATTTGCCTTTCCTGATAGTTTAAAGCATACTTCAATGTTGTAGCCAACTTCTGTTGTTTATTTCCCTAGCAAAGTTTGCATTCATGATATATTTTTCTTTATTAAACAATGTTAACAGTACTAAACGGAAGTAAAGGACAATATCAAATTTCATAACTTGAAAACTTCAGCTGTTAATTTTGAAAAAAAAATCAAAGATCACAACGGTTAAGTTCTGTGGAACAATAAGTAGCGGAGGGCTGGTCTTATCATGTGTATGACTTTGACGTGGTCCAGAATCTAGATAGATATGGATAGTGCTGCAATGTGTCATCCTGGAGTTCTGATGCAGATAAATCCTGAGAAGTCCCGTGAGGAGTTTCGGACACTAAATCAAAAGAATGGAGGAACGGGGGTAAAAGATTTCATGGACGGCATGGGCCTAGGGATTCTTGCTGAGCAGGTACATGGCCATATTTCTGGTTACTTTTGCTTCCAGTAGACCAGTAGACCCTCCATCCTCCCATAGTTGATAGTCCATTACGCTCAGTCATATTTGTTCTCTTGTTCATGATTAGCCTGAATTGCTTTCAGCGGCTCTCAGTATTATAACTGTTGTCTTATTAAATATAGCTTGGGGAATTAAAACTGGGGGAGTTATTGGACACGCCGCCACCAGGATTGGATGAAGCAATAGCAATTTCAAAGGTAAAAAAATATGGCTTTAGGTTTGTAGTCCACTTGTTCATCTGATTCTTCCAGTTCTTTCGTATGATTTCCTTTTTGCATGTTACCTCAGGTTATACAATTTCTCGAAGCACCGGAGTATAGCATGTTTAGCCGCATTGTATTTGACACTGCTCCTACGGTAATTGCCATATCTTTGTAATCCAAAGTTGACTCCCAACAATCACCTTATTATCTATGGTTTGCTTCTCCCGTTGACAGGGCCATACGCTTCGGTTATTATCCTTACCAGACTTCTTGGATGCATCCATTGGGAAAATCTTGAAGGTACTGTTATCCCTTTTAGATGCAGGCCTGTTCAAGATTAAATCTCTGAATGAAGAACAAATGACTTATTTTATATTACTATACCTTTTTTGAATCAAGCTATGCTACTACTCTACTTGTTTGCAATATATCACTTCTGTTATTTTGCCAGATAGATAATACTAGGAGCTACTGCATTTCCGCTGCTGTACCCTTCATCAATTGTGCCTGTCTGTGCAACTTCATATTGTGCCTTTTTTTGTTAACCTGTGACTGAATTTGGAAGGCTGTATATATCATGTTGAATTTCATCTGGTCAATACGCTGTTTCAATTTGTTTGTACAGTTATTGAATGAGGTCTACTATTGTGTCACTTGTGGTTACCACTTACTAGACCTCGCGAACTTCCCCTTCACCTGCTTGTCTCCGAATATCATGATTATTACCAACACCAAGTTTTAAGTTTTTCATTTCTGTCATCTGGTTTCTATGGAATTCAGGATTAACTAGTATTACACTGAAGTGTTTTTAAATCCATTTACTGGTAGCTATACAGCTAGTTAAGGTTTGTCATACTGATTTAGTTTTATCTTTCGTCCAGCTTAGGAACAAGATTGCTTCTGCAACATCAGCTATTAAATCAGTCTTTGGACAAGAAGTTCAACAGCAGGATGCAGTAAGTTCATTGCTCAGTTCCTCTGGAACGTATTGTTCCTGAGTTTCTTCACCAGATACATTTTTAAAACTTTGAGCTCGTTATTCTGTCTCTGAAGGCAAACAAATTGGAGCAACTCAGAGAAAGGATGGTGAAGGTGCGGGAGCTCTTTCGTGACACTGAATCGACTGAATTTATAATCGTTACAATTCCAACGGTAAATTTTGTGCTCACCTCCGAAGCCCCTTTTGTATGGCAATATTTCTCAGTACAACCACGTGATCTCAACTTACCATGTTTACGATCGGATGTGACTGTGATTCATGCTCGATGCATCTGATTTGTTGGTCACATGGCGGTACCACCTTGGCTTTATTTTTATATGTATATATGTTTCCCTATAATAGTTGCCCTTTTTCGCATTTTCAGGTCATGGCAATCAGTGAATCCTCAAGATTACATTCTTCCTTGCAAAAGGAAAGTGTTCCTGTAAGGAGACTGGTTGTTAACCAAGTTCTTCCACCTTCGTCATCAGACTGTAAATTTTGTGCTATAAAAAGAAAGGTACATTGGTACTTTTTCTACGGTTTCAAATTTACAATTAATAATCTTCTGCTTGTACAAACTACCAGTGTGCAGGGGCAATTTATGCATTTTGTTTCGTGCAGGATCAAACACGTGCTTTGGATATGATAAGGAGTGACCCAGAGTTGATGGGGTTGAACATAATGCAAGCACCTCTTGTGGACATGGAAATTAGAGGTGTTCCTGCTCTCAAGTTTCTGGGTGATATAGTGTGGAAGTGACCTTAGTTTAGGGAAAATAGGATAACTCCAGGCACCTACTGGCTAGATTATCACTGTTGGCCTGCTATGCTGTTAAACCTTTAATCCAATCGAAGTGTCAGCCTGAGCAGATCTTGAGAGCTACTGGGTGGAATGCAACTTAGCAGATTCCCATACTAGTAAATAGCACCAAATAGGACGGTTTTGCTGCTCTAGCATATTTGATTTCATATACTTAACAGTAAGCAAGGACTGGTTGGGTTGCAACAGCATCATGCCAATGCAGTCTGAATTCCATGATGTTTCTTGTTAGGAGCAGCCAGCTGTGGATTTTCGGATCCTCAGCATTGTAAAAACATGTTTTCCCACTCGCGACATGTAAATTTTGTTGAGATGTGGTATGATTTTGCCAAGATCCCTTGTGTCGTGTCTCGTATGCAAGGACTGAAACTATATACTACTACCGTAGCAATCCAGATTGATGGGTATGCAGTTAACGCGACGTGATAATACAGGCAAGACCTTGACGGCTGCCGCAGCAACTGAGCCAAGCTTCACTTCTATCCATGCAATATTCCCCCTCCGGAGGCAGTAGCTGCACTGCCACCGGAACAGAGCCCATGGATGACGGAGGGGGCACCGAACTGGCCATTGTACTTGTGACGTTGTAATTCGCGCGTGTCACATTGTGTTCCCCCCGTCAAACCGTGCCAGGAAAATGTATCCGTACGAGAGGGTTGAGACAGGCAAGAATCGAAATGACCTGATTAGACCCGTGCGTGATCATGATCAGGAAGAACGGCACCGCAGTACTGGTGCATTAATGGCCAAAAAAACGCTAGGGATATACTGTACAATGCTCCTGGCTAAGCTCGGGACAAATGGGGCGAATAATAATAATAATAATAATAATAATAATAATAATAATAATAATAATAATAATAATAATAATAACAATAATAATGTTTGTCCAATGAGAGCACCCGTTGTTCTCATAAGGCTTAGTATAAATTGACACTCTCTAATCTGTCTTCAAATTTTGGAAAGAAATGAGGGAGACAGGAAAGGATGCCAGACGTTGTGCGGCTCAATTTTTATGTCTGTCAATTGAACCACCCTGGTTTAAAATCTTAGATATGCCACTATCTGGACAAAGCGTCTAGGCTTTATTCTACGCCACAACCGAACCTAGACGCTTCATTTGCATTTTATTCTATGGACGTCTAGGCTTTATTCTACACAAATCAATCTATTTTGCAACCTTAAAATTATAAATCATCGAGGAGAAAATATCCGGTGAAAACCACCTCTAGGGTGCAAATTGTGAAAAGTCCATAAAAAAGTTCAAAAATTCAAAAAAATAAATTACATATGTTAGAGAAGTGATGTTTTTTTATATGTGTTAAAATTCAAGTTCAAACTCAATTGAGTTTGGTAGCAGCGAAAAAAAAAACAAATTCAGCATTAATAGTGGGCCTTTAGTGTTTGACACTACTCATTTGTATATATTTTTTATTTTTTTCCAAATGCATTTGATATTCAACTTGAAATTTCGCGCCTTTGTAGAGCATGACACTTCCAACATGTTACATTTTTATAGACTTTTTTTCAAATTTTTATACATGATTTTTGTGAAGTTTGCACAGTTTGCATCAGGGTTTTCAGCGGAGCCGCTCTTTTTTTTACAAACGGCTTAGGTGAGCGTACGTGGTGGTGACCGATGTCGCCTGCAGGATTACAACATCAATGTGTACTCTGTTTTCCGTCCAAAAAGAAAAATGTACTACTATGTTGCGGCGTTGCCACCATGCAAGATTTACTAGTAGTGGTAGCACAAAAGAAGGAACATCATTGGTCACTTCGTTCGCCCCGTTGCACGTTTGCACACATGCCAGCACTTAATTTGCAGTTACCAAAGCGCCCATTAGTACCTCATGAATGTTTTTCCCTTTAAATCCAGTGCTAGTATTAATTGCAGCGGCCATCTCTGGTTGCGGCTGCCAAGAAGCGCCATGCTTCAACTCCCACCAATGGAAGATTTCAGGTTCTACGAAGAAGAAGGGTACTACTTCCGGGATCTCAAGTTCCACAATGACGAATACTTTCAGGATTTCAGGTAAGTAATACTAGAACTCACGGCCGGCTCAACTGGAAGCTTTGTACTAGTCTCTTGTGTTGTTGCTACATTGCAATCCTTGCGTGTAAGCTCTAAGGATTCTATAGTACTTTTCCTTCTCATCTGCAAGATGGAACTTTCAACTTTTTCTTCTTTTTGAAACGTAGATGAACTAGTACTTTTTCCAAGAGAGTAGAGCAGATGGACCTGTACTCGCACTAGAAAGAAAACACCATTGAGGCTTTTAATCTAGGAATTGTGCTATCTTTTGCATGTACCCGCTGCCGCAATGGAGTATCGAGTACCTGCAAGAAGAATCTCCTTTCTTCTCCACTCAGCATCGTCTGTGCACTAGTACTGCTACTGCCACGCAAAGTTACTTCTGCCAAGGTACTAGCACAGCAAGTCTTTGCACATAGTATCATCACCAATAAAATTCATGTTCTTGATGCTTCTGTCGTTGCAGACGAGCTTTACGCCCTCTTCCAAGGAGATATCCTGAGCTTGTGGGCTGCCTTGGAGGAAGAAGCCCCTTGCAAGAGCGAGAAGGAGCTGGAGCTGGAGCAGAAGCTTGGCCCTGACGCCGTGGAGAAGACACGCATGAGCAATGGACCACCAGAGCAGGAGAAGCCATTGCTGACCTTCGAGCTCGTGTCGCAGCACTTCTGCGTGCCGATCAAGCAGGCGGCGGCGGAGCTCAAGGTGGGGCTTACGCAGCTGAAGAGGAGGTGCAGGGAGCTGGGCATCCCCCGGTGGCCGCACCGCAAGATGAGGAGCCTGCAGACTCTCATCGACAATGTTCAGGTGTTCTTGCAAATTTCCCATCTCCTCTTTCTCGTTTTTCTCCCCATCTCTTCAGTTGGGAGTGTTTATTTCTTTCCGAGTCAATTTGAGAAGAAAAGAATTTTCTCTCTTGATTCTTTGTCCTGCAGGAGCTAGGAAGGGGCACTGGGGAAGATGGAGGGATGACCAAGATCGTGGTGGAGATGCTGCAGCAGACGAAGAAGCTGATGGAGGAGAGACCTGGGGATGTTGAGCTGGATCACACGACGAAGATGCTGAGGCAGAAGTGCTTCAAGGAGAACTACAAGAGGAAAAGGCTCATGGCACTTCAGGGGTGATGGGGATGCATCAAGAATTCAAGCTGTTCATGGGAATTTTGACTCTGGGTGTTTTGCAGGTTTGATCAGAGGAACTTTTGTTTGATCAAATGTGTAGTCCGTACTCCGTAGCTGTTTTTGGGGCGCCAGACCAAGGCTGAAAGGTAGAAATTGTTGCTGCATATATCACTTCTCCTCTGGACAATTTCTCACTGATCATTACAGTAGCTGTTTGGCAGTTCATAGTTCATACATGCCAAATGCCAAAGTATATCTTCAGCGTTGCTCCAACAGATCTTTCCTTTTCTTACCAAATTTCGTTACAGTCACTGATGCGCACGCTGTTGGCGCATGATGAAGCAATGTGCTATTGCTTTGTTACAGAAATTAACAGTGTCGCGTGCAATTGTGTACACCCAGGTTCAAATCCCAGACTAGACGCTTGCGGTGACTTCGCCAATCTCTCAAGATCTGCCAGCTCCACCTTTCGAATGTGCTCGTAGGGGTAGGGTGTGCGTGTGTGCGTTCATAGGGATGTGTGTTCCTAAAAAAATTGTGTCGTAAACACATCTACTCTGTCCACAAATATGTGTACGTTTGAGTTTAAAATTTGTCAAAAAAAAAGTATATTTCTCTCTTTCCCAAAACATTTTAGATTAAGAAAAAATGCTTCTCTCATTACATGAAAATAAAACCCAATAACATTTTTTCATGTACTTAACTCATTAAACGTGGAGGAATTAAAGAGGAGAGAGATGGTGGTTGGCATCTTCCAAATACAATTTCTATCTCGATGCTAAATTTTCTTGAAAACTCCAAACGTGATCTCTTTCACGGACGGAGGAGTATGCATTTTTACTTCCCAATTACAAATTACTCAAGATATTAAAACCGTAATACTTTTTACGTGTGCACCATTTATATATACGTGGTATTATATGAGTACAAGAAATTAGAAACTTGGGTCACGCTACATAGGTTGATGTTTATAAGAGACGGCAATTTTGTGTTTGATGTATTATTAGAGTAGTATAATGAACTCCAACGAAATATGGATCATGAGCATGACCGGTCGTTGAGAAGACAAGATTAATCAGTTCCCGTACGCCTAGAAAACTAGTTAATCAAACCCATTACACCTAGAGGTCAGAGGCATAACGTGTTTTGTATGTGGTTTCATATTGTTATCGTTACCGAACAACGCTTAGTATATGGGGTACCAATGCTCGATGGTACAATGTTAAAGTTGGACGTCTACAACGACCTTATAGCAAAGTTCATCTTATTGTTGGATAAGGTTGGCACGTCGATGATTTTTTAACATGTGATGCATGTAAAATGCAAAATGAACTTTGTTATTTATTATGTGATATACTACTATTATTACACCATTTTAATTGAGTTCTCCATGAATTTTTAATTATTTGAGAGCAATTTTCTGACCCCGTGAATTTAACCCTTTGGAGCAGATTTTTCTGTTTTTAGTGTTTTAATATTCAGGTACCTTCTGAAACTCAAAATACACCGAGATTTTCCGTGCATCAACATTCGGAAAGGTACAGGACTGCGTGAAAAGGAGCGTACAGGGGAGCCACGAGGCCAAGGGGAGACCCGACGGCACCCCCCCCCCCCCCCGCATAGCTCTCCGAGGCCCGTTTGCGTATGTTCTTTCACCAACGCTTTCATCTTGACCTAAAACCCCATCGTATGATGCAGAGAGAGATAATCAAGATGACCCTAGCATATAAATACATTGTTCTTCGTGTTCCCGAAGCACGATGGCAGAGAAACAAAAAACAAATAATTATAGTAAATTAATCTAGAAGTGGAGGAAGAAACTTCGCGGAGTTGCCGACAGTCGCCTGTCCTTCTCCTTCAACATATTCTCCATCTCCATGATGATGAGGGAGTAGTGCTCTCTGAACTATGGATTTGTGAAAGTCTCTCTCTCTCTAGTTATCATGTAATGAAAATCATATGAGCTACTAAACATGATTATGGTCATAGTTATATTTTTATTGACGGACCTTTTGTTACGAGGTGAGTTATGAGGTTGCAATGTTCAGATTCTGTTTGATGTATTGATAGATGCACATGTATACCCGTTCTTATTTACTTGTACTGATCATATGAGTTTGCTTGAACATGTGTACTTACAAGTATAAGATTTAAACTTAAATGGGCTGGTTCGATCACAAATTCACAATGAACCATATATACACCCACAAAGGACACGAACTGTGTATATGTGTGATTCGTTATATTTTCGTTTTACATCTGAGAAGGTGTTGCTTTTACTTGAGAGCACCTGCTCCTATCGTATGTTAGACTATAGGAAGGATATGTGAAGCCACGATTTTTTCTAGAAACGTGCCATCCATGAGACTCTGCAAGGTCTTCATGTTTTTAAAATGACAAATACTAAAAATTAGTTAAATTGTTGTTCAAACTTACATTTTGGAACGTGAGTAAGCATTAAATGGATTACAATTTACCAAAACCATTAGCTTCCCAATGCCCCTTTAATCCACCCATCGTGTCTATATAAGAGCTCTCCATGTGTCCCAACTGAAACAATCAGGCTAGGTGAAGACAGTACTCGGCTTGGGTCATCGATGGAAAAGGCCACCAAAAACGAAGAGCATCTGAGTGATGGGTCGCAGCGGGAGAAGCCGTCGCTGAGGCTCGAGCAGGTATCACAGTACTTCTGCATGCCGCTCAAGCAGGCGGCGGAGGAACTCAAGGTCGGGCAGACAACGCTGAAGAGAAGCTGCAGGGAGCTCAGGATCCTGCGTTGGCCTCACCGCAAGGTCAAGAGCTTGCAGACTCTCATCGAGAATGTTCAGGTGCTGCTTTCATTTCCATATCTTCTACTTCTGTTTTCTTGATCTGTTTCAACATCCGGATTTTTAACCATGAATTCCATGTCATGTCGTGTGCTGCTGTGCAGGAGCTCGAGAAGGATGACGTTCTGGGAAGGAGTGAAAAGATTCGCGCGGTGGTACAGATCCTGCAGCAACGTCAGAAGCTTATGGAGGAGAGACCTGCAGGTGTTGTTGAGCTTGATAAGGAGACGCGTATTTTTATGCAAGCGTGTTACAAGGAGATGTACAATCGCAGAAGAAAAGGGGTGAAGTTCGCATGGATGAGAAGTGATCGAGCAGGTATGCAATGCTTCCAAATTTACCCCTTGTCCATAACTGTTGGCTCATAACCATTTTCATTAGTTGCAAATAAAAGATATTTTCTCCGATCCACATTATGTCTCAGATTTAGTACAATTTTGTACCAAGGCATCTTCAAGGGTGAGCCCCCATTTGTCCTCCTCATTTTTTCTTTAGGAGTGTTTGGACAAATGGAGAAGTAGAAAATATGTTGTTGTCTAATGAGAACCTTTTTATACTGTTTTTGACATGTGGGTCAAAAGTACAAGTGGACAAGGTTTTCACAAGTTTTGCACAAATAGAGACTCCCTATTCTCTTCCCAAATTTAGCAAAAAAATTGGGGACATGGACAACTTTTGGACAAATGAGAATCCACATCAGATACATTTCCCCTCATGGATCCCAAAATGGACAAATCAGGAAGGTATGAGGGTGTCCTTGGAGATGCCCTAAGTAAGTAAAATCTGAAGAGGAAGTAGCAAACTACTCTCTCCGTCACGTATTAGACAAAGTTGCGACACTTGATGTGGAACAGAGTTAGTCGTAATACAAAGGCACATTAAAATATATGAGGTTAGATCGATCCACCACGAGGACATCTCCGAGGGTGAGCCCTTATTTGTTCTCCACATTTGTCTATTTGGAGGATGTTCGGAGGAAGGACAAAATAACATGGTGTCCAAAATAATTTTCGCAATTTTGTCTAGATGTATGTTAATTTTGAAAAAAAAAGTGACATTTATTTTAGGATGGAGGAAGTAGATACCATAATGAAATACATAGGTTGAATCGATCCACCGTGACACTCTGAAATTATCCTATCTACTCCAGATGTAGCATCGACCTATTTAGGAGTCTTTATCTTGGAGATGATCGCCTTCTCATGAATGTTTTTCCTTTCTTCGACATCATTGGACAGGTTTTCGTTGAGAGATAATACCAAGATTGGAGCGATGCGGCCTGCTAGAATGTCTTCCGGAGAGGTCAGGCTATCAAGAATTCAAGATTGGTTTGAAGAACTCCAATGTGTTTGTGTCGTATGTTCAGTTTCTTCGTATGCGTCAGGCTAGATTAATAATCGTAATGCCCGATCGTTACAAATTTCATTGCTGTCAGTAACGCACTCTGCTGGCACACGATAAAGCACATTCGACATGCTCTGAACTGAAGTACGTCGAGCAGTTTAATAAATCTCCCCATTCAACACACTTTATGCTTTACTACATTCATTCACATATCGAAGATTGTCAACAATTCAGAAGAACTGCTCTAAAGGTTCTGTAGTCCGATCATCACCGTGTGTTGTTGTACAAGAAAATCGGCCAGGAACAACAGGATCGATCAAGACGCGACCAGCTTATTCTTCTCGTCCTTACGTCTTAAAATCTGTTTGATCAGCCGCAAATCGATCTCTACGTACTATACCGAGCAACAATCCCCCACTGGAGCAGAGATGGTAGCAAGTTGGATTACTGTGATCACAATGTGAGCTTGCTCATCTCCCTGCGGAGGGCCGTGGCCCTGACGAGGCTGCCGATGGTGTTGACGGCGAGCTTGATGTCCTCGAGGGGGTTCCCGGGCACGACACGCTTGTAGAGGTAGCTGTCGAAGGTCATCCGCTGCACGTAGTCGTCAGCGCACATCTCCACGAAGGCCTCCCTGGCGGCGTTGGAGCGGTAGAAGACCTTCTGCAGGATGTCGAGCACCTTGTAGGTCGGCCAGTAGAGCCTGTCGAACTCCGCCAGGTACTTGCGGAGGTCGCCTTCCTCCACCAGCCTCGTCCCGTTCGCCGACCCGGCCACGATCGCCTCCGCGCACATCCTCCCGCTCTTCGCCGCGAAGTAGATCCCTTCCCCGGAGCACTTCGTCACGTACCCCGCCGCGTCCCCCACCAGCGTCACCCGCCCCGACACACTGATAGCAAACATGAAGAAGAACGTTAAGATGTAGTTTCCGTTTGTCGCAACTTTTTGTCTAGATACGCATGTTTACGGACCGTTTGGGGCGGGGGTGCTCGGGGATGGGGTGGGCCTCGACGCGGATGATGCGGCCGCCGTCGATCTTGTCCTTGGCGCGGAGGCGGGTGGCGGCCTGGAACTTCTTGATGTCGGCCTTGTGGGTGACGGTGCCGGTGCCGACGGCGACGTGGTCGCACTTGGGGAAGACCCAGCCGTAGAAGTCGGGGGACACGTCGTCGCCGACGTACATCTCGGCGCGCTCCTCGTAGTAGCGCATCTTGTCGTCGGGGATCTTGACGCGCTCCTGGAAGGCGATGGCGTACTCGTAGTCGCCGGCGCCCATGTCCTTGGCCACGCGGGAGTTGGCGCCGTCCGCGCCCACGATCGCGTCCACCTCGAAGGACCGCTTCTCGCCGCCCACCTTGCCGCTCGAGCTGTCGTAGTGGTTGTAGTGCACCGTGTACGTGCCGTTGGCTTCCTTGGGCGCCTCGTACCTGTTGTCAATCCATCAGATTAGCCACCCATTGTTCAAGCTTTAGTTCAGTTTAAGTAGCAATATGAAATTGTAGAGGTGTATAGTTCAGTTTTGCACTTTTGGGTCCCCCTTTTGCATGTCAAAACTCGGAATGCTTGCTAAACAATCCCTTTTACTTAAGCATGTAGTCTAACAATGGCTTCCTGATGTTAAGATTAAGATCATTTGCGAAAATTCGGATATGCTGGTACACGAATTTGGGGTTTGACAGACATGCATCATGCATGCGGATGCAGGGCTCTCTGATGCTTCCTACTTCCTAGCTAGTTCACTCCTACATATTTCCCATTCCTTTTGTAAGATTCGAGTAGTATTCACCCAGGAAAACCTTGCATTCGACGGAGCAGAGCAGTAAGCATAAGAGTACCTAAGGAAGAGGCCATTGAGGACCTCGGCGCCGGCCTTCTGCGCCCGTGTCCGGAGAAAATCGTCGAGCACCTCGCGCCTGACCATCCCGATGTACTCGTGCGGGGCGAGGGTGCGGCCGATGTCGACGGCGACGTTGGAGGGCGAGATCATCTTCATCTTGGTGACCTTCCGGTCGACGAGGTCCAGCGGCAGGTCGAACTCGGACACCATGCACAGCGGGATGGCGCCGCCGCAGGGCTTGCAGTTGTCCATCTTCCGCTCGATCAGCACCGTCTCCACCCCGCCCTTCGCCAGCGCCTCCGCCGCCGCCCCTCCCGCGGGGCCCCCGCCGACGACCGCCACGCGGAGGCGCCGGCCAGCCGGGAGCTTCGGGCTCGTCGCCGCCGCCCGGGTCACCACCACGCGGGAGGACCTTCTGCTGCTGCGGAAGGAGGAGGAGGACGGAGAGAGGTGAAAGGTTGTGGTGGCGCGCGCCGCGGATGCCGAGGAGAGGGACGCCATTGCTGCTGCCGCGGCCACGAGCTCGAGGTCGATTTGGGGGAGGGATTCCTTGAGCGAGAGCGTGGGGAGCGCGCGAGCAGAGCACGTAGGTGGTAGTGAAAGGGGGATAGGATGAGGGCGCTGAGAGGGGATTGCGGGGGAGACCAGCCGTCGGATCGGTCTATTGGACGGCTTGGATCGGATGTGGATGAGGTTCTTCTTGATGTGCTTTCGCTTTCGCCGTTTGTTCTGGCGAGTGGCTGTGGTTTTGCCAGGTCGGATGAGAGCTTTGTTTGGATGCATGCATGAATCTTTTTTTTTTCCGGATGTTTGGATGCATGCATCATCCGTGAACGCCCAGCCCGGCCACGCGCCACCGGGCTAGTCCCGGAGCGCAAGACGACGAGCTCCAGCGTTTAGTGGCTCTCCTCTCACTGCATTGCAAGTTTGCAAGTAGCGAACGGGCTCTTTCTCTTTGCGGTATTACTAGCGGCGAGGGTATAGCCAAGTCGATCGATCGAGAACGTCTGGTTGGTAGGCTGCAGTGGCCGGTGGGACTGTCGCTGTGAATCGAGTTCGTCGTCGGAGGGCTGGTGTTTTGCCACGTCTAGTGGTAGGATAGAACCATGCATGTTGCCTAAGTACGGCACTTGCATAAAATGGTGTTTTCCCAACATTTTCCATTGAGAATTAATGGATTATATGCTGCCGATCAAAGCCAACAGGGTTGAAGGCTACAAACAAACAAACAAACAAAAAACACATTGTGTGCTGCTTTTTTTTAAGAAAAGATACCTAGAGGACGTCTCGTACCTTATAATTATCAAGGAGAACAGACGACGGCACGAAGTAGCAAAATGACCAATAACAAATAAAATTAAAAGAAGAACATATCGGTCATCTTCTTCCTCCGCTTGCTCTTCATCCTTCGGAGATAAACAATGCACTAAACAAGCAGTAAGGCATCAAGACACCTGCAAACGCCCTCGCCATAGAAGGCTTCGAAGGCCGTTATAGCCACTCTCCACGAAGAACGAGACCTAGTAGTCGTCGAACGAACATCAGCCGGTGCATTATCCCACGCAGCCACACAACACAAGCTTGCAAATCCTTCACCACCAATCCAGAAGGTAGAAGAAACTCGAAATGTCGCATAACACAAAATGAAAGAAGAGGTCAAAGTGACCGCTCCAAAACACATCCAACTTCTCCGTTAAAAAACAACAACTACCAAGACCCGCAGAGGACCAACCAATCCGGTGACGCAAACCCTCACGGGCCTTTTGTTGACGCCAAGGTGGATGCCCTCAACGTAGGGAGAGGCAAGATACTTTATATATCAACGCACATGACATGCTGGAGGACCAACGTGCTAGAAAATATGCACATCAGCACATGACATCCGAGGAGTGGGCGGGCATTGAGCCAATGCAGCCGCCTGTTAAAAAAATTACGGTAAGGGTTCACGTGCATTTAGTTATTTTCGACGTTAATTATGACACTCCTGATCCATATAGACTCACATCTTGTCTTATATGATAACAGGAAAATGCCCACAAATGGGAGGAGAGCAAGAGGTCAGAAACCTCCGACAACTCCGTGCAGAGCAAGAGGTGGGAGTCGGCTGTGACCGCCGGCTTGCAAAAGGCGAAGCACACGGGCCGTGTTCTAGGAGAAGGCGAAGGGGCCTGCTGGGATGATTATTTCCCGCCTGCTCCGAAGCGAAGAAGGGTCCAGAAAAAGCTCCCCGCTTCTTTTGAGATAATAGAACAAGCTAAGGCGGAGGCGCGAGAGCAGGCATCTATCGTGTCTCAAGAGGTGTCGCGGGAATATGCAGTGCAAGCCGTCCATCATTTGGTGTCAGCATTGGCCAAAGACCACCCTGCCCTTGGCGTCATACTCGGGGGAGGAGTGGAAGGTTTGAGGAACCTCCTTCCTCCTCTTCCTCCTCTTCCCCCGCGAAAGAGCACCCTGCTAAAGAGCAGCGCCGCCTCCGACACACGTATAGAGGATGAAGACACCCACACCCCAGGTTACAGCCCGGCTCCCAGCATGGACAACTCCCCCGCTAGCCAACCTTCCCCAAGCGAGGGCAGCCGGGATAACGATCCGGGTCCGAGAGACAACATCCTTGTAAGCAATCTTTTCAAACTCTTTTTCACTCCTTACCTTCATGAATAAAGATCTTACACACATATGCCTTCTTCTTGTCACGCGCAGGCACCGGTGAATTGTCATATCCACGTTGACAAGCCTGAGAAGCCTGTAGGCGCTATTGGCCGCCTGATGCCCAGATAATCACCGCCACTGGTGCACGGCATTCTCATGAACGACGCACAAGTGAGTGTGATGGTGGACTCCGTCGTCGAGGAGCATCGGGATTATGCTATCTCGCTACCTCCGGAGGTAGGCGTGGATATCCTAGGCGGTTGTCCAAACTACCAAATTATGTGGCCTAGGAGCTTCGTATCTCTCTACAACCAGCGCCGGCCCTCTATGACTCCATCTCCCTCCGCCCACAAAGGTACTTCTCATTCGTCGCTCTGCCTTTTCCCTAGGACACTTCCTCCTGTCGATGCCGGCGGAGATGAAGAGCGGGCAATGTCGATGCCTGCACAGCTCAAAGATAGACAGACCATAGGGTCGGCACAGGCTGGAAGCGTCCCTCCCACCTTCTCTCTCTTGGGTGCCGCTGAGTCCATGGGTGGCCACAAAATCGATGACAAGTACAAGGCAGAGGAGCAAAAGGCATGGGACAGTAAGAGGGGGCGCGGCGGCAAGACCATCAAGAAGTTCTCCAATGTCACTCAAGATGAGATGCACCATGTGCCTGACATAACTGGAGTCTGGGAGGACAATAGGCGTGACATTCTCATCAAGAACCCATATCAAGGCCAGAGATTCAAAGACGGATCCTATTTCGTGGCTAGGTAGTTCGACCGGGTGCTTATTTACTATCCTGGAAGACTGATGGTCACCGAAGATTTCCTGCGTGCCGTGTCCAGAGAGATGCAAGAGCTTCATCAGTTCTACATGCAAGCATCAGCTGGTTCTCAACAGCATGCCCAACAGATCAATGTTAGAATCCCAAAAGACTATGGCTTCTTTGACCAAGAAACCGGAAACATTCAGGAATGTCCTATCACCTTTGGTGTGGAGTTCAACGAACTGTTCCACCTCTTCAACTGCCAAAAACTTGATATCAACCTCTTAAAGCTGTGGTCCGCCTACTAAATAAGAGAACTGCGGCGATTGGAGGTCAAAAAAGTAGCCATTCTAGACCCCGTGATATTCAACTACGGTGACATCGGTCTTGAGCCTGAAAAGGATGCCTCACGAACCATGGCATCTAAATACTTGGTGGCATGTCTCGAGAAATACGCGGACCACGACTTCATCCTCTTCTTTCTTAATTTGGAGTAAGTTGAATTTTATATATGGAACCGTTTGTTTTTTGTAATTCAGTCTTTTCTTATACATCCTTAGATGCTAAAGTTTGTTTCTTTTGAAAACAGAGACCATTGGGTGACACTACTCATTTGTTTGCTTTGGTCCGCAGTGTACTACTTCGATTCACTACTTCCGAAGAAGGGTGTTCAAGGTAGGTTCTGGAAACCCATCAAATCACTCATTAACACTGCCTGAAAAGTGGCGACCAAGGGAAACTAGCTGTTAAAGGCTATAAAGACGAGCCTCACCACAACCACAGGTTCCCTTGCCAGCAACAGCCGCCAGGCAGTGTGTTCTGTGGCTACTATTGCTGTCACATCCTTATGGAGAATGTCAGCATGTTCAAGCCTGAGTGGAATAGGTCAGTCGCGGCGACGGAAGAGCACTGACGGCCCCGAATGACAATGGGACACCGACCTAATGGCTCGTCTGTAACATTCAAAAGGAGTTCGTCCATCTCATCAACAATGAGGTCATCAAGCCTAGTGGGGACTTCTACGAACGCGTGCAACAAGTGGTGTCTAGGGTTCACCCACAACATTAGGATCTAGCTTGAAATGAGATACATTTGTATTCTTTATATGCTTCTATGAAATTTTGACACTTTGTAATCAATGTCGTGAAGTGAGATACATTTGTATTCTTTATATGCTTTATATGATGCGGTTTATATACATTTGTATGCTTTAAATGATGTGATGTGATGTGATGCGGCTTTATATGTATTTTTCTGTGATGAGATACATTTTTCTTTGATGAGATACATTCTGTGTTGTGCTGTATATAATTTCCTGTGTATTTACTGTGGTTTTAATTATTATTTTAAATACCGAAAATGTATCAGTGACCGACACTGATGTGGCAAAGCGACCGTTACTGATGAGATATACATCAGTAACAGTCGGGGAGGATCGACCGCCACCGATGTATATGTACATCAGTGACGGTCGCTCCGACCGTTACTGATAATGGGTATCATCAGTAAACACGAAGTTAGTAACGGCGGCCCCGACCGTTAATGATGTTGTTTTTCGACCGTTACTGATAAACCTTTCTGTAGCAGTGACACCATCGTTGCCACTATCGCCGATGCCACAAAGGAAAACAAAATCAAAGGGCTAATCTTAGAATTCCTATGAATTTGAGGGTCAAAGGGATGGACTCCGTAGGATTTTACAAACTCCATTTTTATGATCCAAAAGTCTCATTTAGAAAAAATTGCAGGGATTAGAATTTTTAAAAATTCTTTTAAAAATTCTACGACCGAAAAAGGACCTCCATCTAGCACACCTCGAGAGACCCATGCTAGCGTGGAAGATGGACGATGCATCCAACACTGTGCGCACGATCAGTCGGTCTAAAGTGATCGTTTGGGGTAAAACCGTTTCGAGAACGTGAACAATCCAAATTCAGTCCCCTCCAACCATGCGTGTCTTCTCCTTTGTTACATCTTGACGTTACAATGAACAAAAGGTTTTAACCCACCTGTCAGTCACGGGGGACACGCAGAGGAACCGGTGGCCACGTGTTTCAGGCCGGCTTCATCATCTCCGACAGTGGAGCCCACAGGTCAGTGAAACAAGCTCCCAATCAATCCTGCAGCGTTGTCGCCATGTGCCTAGCGTAAAAGAAGGGACCGTGCTTCACGTGGGACGCATCCGTTGAAAAAGCCGGGCCCAGCCCGTCAGCCAGACGACGTGTCAATACACCGTGCCTCTGGCTCTCACTCATCAACTCGTCGTCTTCCTCGCCGCAGCGCTTCTGGCTCTCGCCCCCGGCCGCTCTCGGGCTCCGAGCTCCACCACACAAGCCGCTCAACTCTCTCTCGGCCTCCAAAGCTCCTCCTCCGCCTCCGCCTCCCGGGCCCCGCCACGTGGCCCCGGCGAGAACCCGCAGCCACACACCGAGGAGCGCAGATCTTTCTCCCCCCGCGCTTAATTCCCTCGTGCGCGCGCGCACCGTCGCTCGCCATCGTCCTCGTGCTTCACCTTGTTCGATTCGCTCCTCCCCTCTCCCGGAGCCACCGAAGACTTCTGGCGCTCGGGGCTAGCTCAATGTCGGGGGCCGTCGCGTCCTCGTCCGCGGCGTTTCTCTTGCTCGTGGCCAACTCCTCCTCGTCGCTGCGGCGGCGGCGGAGCAGGGTGAGCACCGCAGTGCGCTCCTACGGTGCCGCCGGGACGCGGCTGCATTGGGCGCGGCGGGGTTTTACTTGGGACGGAGCCGTGCTGTGCGCCGCGTCGGCGGCGGCTGGTGGCGAGGAGGGCGCGGCGGCAGGGGAGAGCTCGAAGGGGGTCTCTGTGCAGCGCGGCAAGGTCAAGGTACACTTTATCAGTTGACTACGCTCGCGTATCATTCCTTCTTTTCCATTAGAAATTCCTGCACCGGCTTTGCTTGTCAGAATGGGGATTGTTTAGTGCAAAAGGCGCAGTTCAGTTGCGCCCTTTCTGTCGGAAAATGTAGCATCACACGCAGTTTTCGCCATGCGTATCTCTCTCCATCTTTATACTAAGTGACACTTGGTTCTTTACTCTGCTGAACTGCCGATCGGTTCCGTTCAGGCTGCTAGAAACAAGGATCCTGCTTCATCACCCAAAGCTGCGACATCGGCACTGAAGCAAGACAGTAGCGTTGCAAAGCAAAATGGGGCTGCTGTCTCTAGGGACGAATCAGGTGCGCGAGTCGCTGAATCGACGGCTGCATCGGGTTATTGGAAAGATGTGGTTGTCGCGGAACCGGTGGAAGCTAAGGTTGATGCTGCTGGAGATGCAGAGGTGGCGACTTCTGCTGCAGACGACAGTGAAAACAAGGGGTCATATGTTCCTTTGGCTGGGCCAAACGTGATGAATGTCGTCGTCGTGGCTTCTGAATGTGCTCCTTTCTGTAAAACAGGTATGCACGCATACACTGAGCAATTGGACTTGCCCCTTTCTGTTCTCTTTGAGCTTGATCAATCAGACTTTACCATGTACTCCTTTTAAGCCTGTGAGCATCGTTCTCTAATTGTTGATGTCATGTATAGGTGGGCTTGGAGATGTTGTGGGTGCTTTGCCCAAGGCTCTGGCGAGAAGAGGACATCGTGTTATGGTACTCATTCATTTGCCTTATCCGTTTGGTTCAATCTAGCTAACAAAAAGGAAGAAACAAAATGACTTAATGAGTGGGTGCGATAAAATGTAACCATGTTTAGACACCTATGCTTTCTGTAAGAGGTTGAACATGCTAATTCAGTTGCCATGCCCCTTTCAAATTTGTTATTCATTGTCGGTATTCTAATAGAGGTAAGTATAAAATTCGAGGGTGAAAATAAATGCAATTTCTGCATATAAAAGACGACGAAGAAGAAACGCTATGTCATAACAGAATAATTCCTTCTTGATATTTGATTTAGATGTCCACATGGACGAGCTGACAAAGACGCCAGTTTTCTGTAGAAAAGATTCAGAAATTTGAATGTAGGGTATGCACGAAGTTGAGACGGTGACCTAGTTTGGAAAGATGTAATACAACTATTCATTTCAATTCTAGGTTGTGATACCCAAATACGGTGATTACGCAGAAGCCTGTGATCTAGGTGTTCGCAAACATTACAAGGTTGCAGGACAGGTATGTAAAGTGTTAAGAATATAAACGAAGAGTCTGTAGTACAACAGGAGAAGTTTTAAAACTATGGTCGAATCAGTGAATGCATTTTCGTGGCTTGCAGGAGTCAGAAGTGACTTACTTTCACTCTTACATCGATGGAGTTGATTTTGTCTTCCTAGAGGCTCCTCCCTTCCGGCACCTGCATAATGATATTTATGGAGGAAAAAGAACGGTAAGCATTTGTTTCCCTAGAGCTTCGTTACTCGTTAGCCAGAAAATCAAACTAAATTCCTTTTGATGTTTGTGTAACGTTTGTGCATTTCCATCATTGATTGGCAGGATGTTCTGAAGCGCATGATTTTGTTCTGCAAGGCTGCTGTTGAGGTACCTTCTAAACTTGTACTGCTATGCATCTCTAACCAATTCACAAATTACAAAGAACTACTCTCCCTATTCCCAAATAGATTATGTTTTGCAGTTCCAATTACAATTTGGTAGAGAAAAGACCACAGTCCAGATTTGTTAGAGAACTAGTCAGAGGTTACAGGCATTGGGGTCAGCAGGTTTATAGGTAAGCGAAATTGAAACGAGAAAACCTAGACACTTGCAGGTGGCAACAGACATCACAAGCTAAACACAACGATTGCTAAGCCCTAACAGAAATTTAACCATATGAAGCACTAAGATTGAAAATCTACGACTATCATTTCAGTGTGAGCGTTATGAACACTTGGTGTCTATTAGTGACCAAAGCTTTGAAGGTTTGGAGCACATCCTATTGTGACATCTACTTCACAAACAAAACGAGTAATTTGGATTAATTTCTCCATTAAACTCTAAGTAGATCTCAATGAAAATCAAATTAGCCATATGGAACTCTAGCAGCTGGCACCAAGCTCACAACTCCAGATGAGTTTCTTGCACCAAGCCGTTTGTGCACCTTATTGGTTAGCCTAGCTTGTCCTAAGTCAAAACGAACACAAGGAAAGCATGTATGTTAGCTATTCTTGGGTGGATGAACTGCTGCTGTGTTCTCTTCAAATTAATTATGCACATACGCATGGATACAACCTTCATCCAACCTAACATTTGCAGGTTCCCTGGTACGCTCCATGCGGTGGTGTTGTCTATGGTGATGGCAATTTAGTCTTCATTGCAAATGATTGGCATACCGCACTTCTACCTGTTTATCTAAAGGCGTATTACCGAGACAATGCCTTGATGCAGTATGCTCGCTCTGTGCTCGTGATACACAACATTGCTCATCAGGTTTTGCTCCTTAAACTTTGCTTACTTGTTGAACCACGAGAGTGCCTTTTACTGTGAAACGGGCTGTCTTTTGTACTGTAATTCTGCAAGTGGTTGTCAGGCATGAGTTTTAGGCTTAACAAGTGATCAGCAGTGTGACTCTTTATAAATATTTGTCTTGTTTAATATAATTATACTGTCGGAATGTTTCCTACAGTTTTCAGTCAAAAAAAAGTGATCGGCAGTGTGAGTCTAGTCATCTACTACCAGTTTTTCACCTTTTCTTACTTCCTCCAATTTAGGACTATTAGTAATGTGGCCATATAATCCTTATGAAACTGAATCCGTGACCAGTAGAAAATTGATCAACAATGATATGCTCCGGACATTGATTCTTTCTGTGGTTCCTTCTGTTCATTTAAGTCAGTTTGCAGTCCAGTGCCAAACCTTGATGTTGAATGTCTGATTATGCAGGGACGTGGCCCTGTAGAGGACTTCTTCGACATGGACTTGCCTGGGCACTACATTGATCACTTCAAACTGTACGATCCCACCGGTGGCGAGCACAACAATGTGTTCGCTGCCGGCCTGAAGATGGCAGACCGAGTGGTGACCGTGAGCCACGGCTACATGTGGGAGCTGAAGACGATCGAAGGCGGCTGGGGTCTCCACGACATCATAAACCAGAACGACTGGAAGCTGCACGGCATCGTGAACGGCATCGACACGGCCGAATGGAACCCCGAGGTGGACACGCACCTTCACTCGGACGACTACACCAACTACACATTCGAGACGCTGGACACGGGCAAGCGGCAGTGCAAGGCGGCGCTGCAGCGGGAGCTGGGCCTGCAGGTGCGTGACGACGTGCCGGTGATCGGCTTCATCGGTCGCTTGGACCGGCAGAAGGGCGTGGACCTCATCGCCGAGGCGATGCCGTGGATCACGCAGCAGGACGTGCAGCTGGTGATGCTGGGCACGGGGCGCGCCGACCTGGAGGACATGCTGCGGCGGTTCGAAGGCGAGCACAGGGACAAGGTGCGCGGCTGGGTCGGGTTCTCGGTGAAGATGGCGCACCGGATCACGGCGGGCGCGGACGTCCTGCTGATGCCGTCCCTGTTCGAGCCTTGCGGGCTGAACCAGCTCTACGCCATGGCGTACGGCACGGTGCCCGTGGTGCACGCCGTGGGCGGGCTCCGGGACACGGTGGCGCCGTTCGACCCGTTCGGCGGCACGGGGCTCGGGTGGACGTTCGACCGCGCCGACGCCGGCAGGATGATCGACGCCCTGGGCCACTGCCTCAACACGTACTGGAACTACAAGGAGAGCTGGAGGGGCCTGCAGCAGCGCGGCATGTCGCAGGACCTCAGCTGGGACCATGCCGCCGAGCTCTACGAGGACGTCCTCGTCAAGGCCAAGTACCAGTGGTGAATGAATCGTTGCTGAAGCTATTCCTCGCTGCGCCTGCACCGGGAAGTCGCGTTTTTTTAAGCCAGCACGTTGAATCTGGCGATTACTGGCAGGAGTTCGGGCTCGCGATGTCGATTTACCACCGGGCGGCAGAGAGCGACGGTGGAAGTGAATAGTGCCGGACTGACGGCGCCACGCCTTTCTGGCTGGGGACATGTATACGGATGTAGCACACCACTTTCTTTTTGGTCACGTTCGAGCCCCGGGGGTTGGTTGAATGGTCCGGTTTTATGTGAGTTATACTGACGAATCCGAGTCGCGGTGTTTGTATATGTTACCCATTCTTTTGAGCCAATGGTTCTCTTCTTGTTTTACTTCCTCTCGTGTAGCTGGAAGCAAATTGGGACGCAGGTTCCGAGAAAGAGTTTTTCGGTGGCTGCCGACCACGTTCTGCATCTTATCTTTTGCCTCCCTACACGAAGGGGGCTGCTAATTTGGAAACGGTGCTGTTATTAGAAAACAGAAACTTGTCATAAACAAATGCCGTGATTCGCGCCCTCCGATCACTCAATAGGTAACCAATTATTGTCATCCTAGATGGACGTTGAAAAACATAGAGCCCAGGGGTACATCTTTGTGTATTCCTGCAACTAGTTGCTGTACCGAACACGTTGGGGGCGAACATCACTCGCATAAATTGATCCATCACACAGGCTGTCGTGTACGAGCGCCTGGCTAGCATGCACGCACGAGCGATGGGACACAAGTCTCACAGCTGCGTTGGATGCTGCTGTTGACTACACACCGTTTCGAGTTTTCGAAGTCTCATTTCACTGATATTTTTTTAAATATGTCAGTTCCTAACATCATACTCCTCCACTAATCATAAACTTGCACAAAATGAAAAACTTTAGCAAAACTAACACGGTGTCTGGATCAATACCAACAAAAACATCTCGGAACAAGGTTCTAGCGCCATGCCAAATATGTCCGAAAAAGAAGAGCAAAGCAAAGGTAGCATGACCAAAAGTGAACCAACCCCTTGGACCGCTGCGAAAAACACCATCCGATTTCAAAGTAGCCCGATCTAATTCAAAAATTTCCCCTTCACACGATTTCGCGCTGAAATTGTTTTTAGTTTACTCCGTAGTATAGTTCGTCTCATTGCCGATCCGTTTTAAACGAGACACTGGTGACATCAAACATGGGCTTTGATCCTTTGTCGTTACAATCACCATCCTAACCATCCAACCAATGGTTGGTTCTCTCCGCTATATTGTTTTCATCTTCTTAAAATTGATAAGGACTAACATTAATTTGCTCTTGATTTGCAATTTTTCATTGTGTTCACCTAAACCCCAATGCCCCTTATGGCTTATGCAGCTTCGTCCTTGCATCTATAAAGATCAATCGAATACATTATATGATGACTTAGCGGTGATATATTTAGCTATAATTATGAAGATCTATTGATAGTGGCATGTCCATATACAATCATGAAGATCTAAGAGTTGTGGATCTATTCATTAGTTTAGTTTTTAGTTTGTGAGTTTCTCTCTCCGTTTCAAGTTTGTCTAAGTTAAATTTTGTATATACATTTGACCAAAGTTTAACTTAGAACAACTCCAAATATGTAGATATTTAGAAACAGTGGGAGTATACGATTTGGAGTTAACAATGATTGGATGCCGATCAGAAAGGTTATACTAAGTTTAACGGTTTGTATTCTTAAATTACATGAATGATGTGTCAGACGCAACATCCTTGAGCTTGTGGTTGTGGGCCGGGTGTGTAGTTGCTCACACATCCTTTCAAGTCAGGCCAACATAGTGCTTAGATCACGCTGAGTAGTTCGAAGTTCACGAGAAGCATATCCAAGACTCTTTTTACCCGGGGGCCACACGACACTCTTCGCTCACGCAAGCGCGCGTGCAACCAAACGACACGTCAAAGAGTTTAGGTCACGCAACCGGACATATAAGCTCTTGAAGGTTGCGTCATGCTAAGCTGCCTCTGGTGATAACTGCGTGCATCAATCGATGGAGAGACCGGAGGCATGTTGGGAGAAAAAATGATAGAGGCAAACACCTCCTTCATAAAATTCAGGCCTACAAAATTAGCATGTCTCGCCGTCGCAGGGCTCACATGGCAACGTGCGGTCATGCGAATCTATTTTCCGGTTGAATGAAGGAAAAATAAAGAAAAACAAATAGGGCCCCAGTCCATGGAATATCTTCAAAGAAAAATTTGATCCTTTATAGAGTAGAGCCAAGACAAAACTCGCCTATAAACCATGTTGTTTTCTCTCAAGGAACAATCAAACTTGCATAAATATCCGCTGATTGCAGTCCAGAAAGGCTGAAAGAGGCTGAAAGCCATGGGGTGTTGATGTTTAACCTGCCGCTGCTGCTGCCCTCAGGCCACTGCCACCGCCGTCTCTTCTCCAATTAGCAACAGCAACCCGAAGGAACATCCCACGAGGCTCGCATCCATGCAAGGTAACATACATTCCATTCCATTTCTTCCATCTGATCACTGGAACTACGAGTAGTTCCTAAAAATTTCCCCATCCTTGATTGATTCGACGCAGGCGGCGGCCATGACGCGCTGCGCGACGCCTTCTTCTTCTTCCCCTCCCCCTCGCCCTCCTCCCCGGCGATGGCGGCCGCGCTGGAGCAGCTGCTCCGGGCGTGGCGGCTGGTGAGGATCGAGTTCCTGGCGCCGCTGCTGAGGGCGGCGGTGGCGCTGTGCGTGGTCATGTCGGTGATCGTGCTGGCGGAGAAGGTGTTCCTCGGGGTCGTCAGCTCCGTGGTGAAGCTGCTCCGCCGGCGGCCAAGGAAGCTGTACAAGTGCGATCCCATTGTGGGGGACGATGAGGATGGCCGTGGCTCCATGGCCTTCCCCATGGTTCTCGTCCAGATCCCCATGTACAACGAGCGAGAGGTACAGTATTCTGGTGGCTCTGCTCTCAATTTTGTTTCTCACTTGTGCAGAGGCTGAAGCGCTCAGAGTCAGTAATCCAAATGCTAGTAGTAGTAGCAGTCCCTGATTTTGTCACGTCCAGTCCAGGATCCTCCATCCCAAGCTCTTCCTTCCATTGCAAATCTCTCGAGTTAACGGCTGCCTTATCTGGAGAAGTAGATTTGTCCGTGTTGGCTGGCAGTAGAACAAAAGAGCCAAACAGGGAATTTTAGTCGGCAGTCAGTCGTCCAGGAGCAATCTTTAGCATATTGCCCTGACAGAGAGCTGTGATATTTTCTTGCAGGTTTATCACCTGTCAATTGGGGCTGCCTGCAGGCTCACATGGCCGGCAGATCGTTTAATAGTGCAGGTCTTGGACGACTCCACCGACGACACCATCAAGGTCACAACGAGATCCTTGCTGAATTACCTCTGCTCTCTTGTTTTTACTCGCAGCTAATCTTCAAAAACACCTTAAAAACTTGCCATTTTTGCCTCCCAAAATCCAACCCATAATAACTGCCTTAGATCGAATCGGCAGAAAGGAAACGCGTATAATCTGTGGATCTTGCATTTGGGGGCAATTTGCAGGAGCTGGTGAGGGAGGAGTGTGAGAGGTGGGGCAAGGAAGGGGTGAACATCAAGTACGAGACGCGCAAGGACAGGGCCGGGTACAAGGCCGGGAACCTCAAGGAAGGGATGGCGCACGGCTACGTGCGCCAGGGATGCGAGTTCGTGGCCATGTTCGACGCCGACTTCCAGCCCGCCCCCGACTTCCTCCTGCAGACTGTCCCGTTTCTCGTCCACAACCCCAGCCTCGCGCTCGTGCAGACCCGCTGGAAATTCGGTCAGTCACAACTGCTTTTGGTCCTTTCCTTCCTTCTTTTGCCTTTTTGGTTTTTTCCTGCCAAGTGAAAGTTAGAAAAGGTCTTTTATTCTTCTTGTTAACGGCACGTGAAAACGTAGGGAATTTGGCTACGACAGGGATGTGCACTGGGACTCTGGGTTGCACCTTGCCTTGAGTTGGTAGTACAGTGGTAGACAACAAGTACTACGGTTTATTAGTGGTTGCTACAGGGTAGGTGTTGTTGCTGTACTCACAGACATCATAATGATGATTGTAATGTACAGTATGCATTTTGTCAGCGATTACAAATAGATGCACACTAAAGTTTGTTGCTTATTGCGGAATGGTGGGTGTTGTCTTTTTTAAGTACAGGGAAGCACTGAGCACACTGATTGTGTAGTGTGTGCATTTTGTTAGACTGAATCCTGTTCTGAACCACATTTTCTCTTTCTTTCCACACTGACAGTTTGGGTTGGATCTTATTTTGCGATACATTGAACTAGACGCGGTGAGCTACTATCAAAACCTTAAAAATGACTCGACAGTCGACACTCAGTCCTCGTACTGACTAGTTCAGAATGACTGACTGGGTAATGAGCATGCATCCATATCTGTTGACGTAGACATCACATTTGTTGTAGTGTTTGACTAGATGTCTGTGCAGCTGAATGACTGAACAACCGCACCGCTCTGCAGTAAAAGAAATTACAAACGGCTACTCCTCTTTCTCCAGGGCAATAGAAGAGCCCTCGTCAGCTTTTACTTTGGGTAAATTTTGTTTTAGAAAGTTCTTTTGGTGGGATTTTAATTTAAGCATGTGAGATAGCGTGGGCAAAATTTTCACTACTGGAAAAGGTTATTTCTAGCGGAACCAATGGAAAAAAGGTGAACCACAACTTTTTTTTTTCGATGAACACGAGTTGTTTAGTTTAGACCCATACATGACTATCTCCGGTAGGACGACCACCGTCTTATCAGCCCAACTTACAGTAAAGCCCACCGAATAGGCTTAAGAAACAATTGCCCTGGCTGGGCTTCTTTCAAAAACGAGGCTGAAGAAGCCTCTGAATTTTTTACAAACGCTCATTCATCAGTTCCAATTATACCGGGGTGAGCGGTCAAAAAGCAAGATTATTAATTGGACCATCACTCGATCTCCCATGGTACACTGTACATGCTATTGCCCCAACTCCCATCATATGCTGAGAGAAATTTCGTTTAAGCTGCCTTGTAGTGAATGCCAACGACTGCCTGCTGACGAGAATGCAAGAGATGTACATGGACTACCATTTCAGGGTGGAGCAGGAAGCTGGCTCCTCCCTCTGCAACTTCTTCGGCTACAATGGTACATACTACCCCTGCTGCCCTCTCTGCCGTGTACCGTTTCTTCTCAAATATGCCCCGGGTTCCACAGATTTGAGAACATTTTTGTTCGCTGTCTCATGTACTCAGGTACTGCTGGCGTTTGGAGAAAGCAAGCGATCGTCGAACCGGGAGGTTGGGAGGACCGAACGACCGCCGAAGACATGGACTTGGCGCTGAGAGCAGGACTCCGGGGCTGGGAATTTGTGTACATCGGTGGCATTCAGGTACCTCCCTTCCATCGATCAAAAGCGTTATCAGACTGCCAAACTGTTCGTTCCAACGGTCGCCAATGCTTCCTTCCACTTTCAGGTTAAGAGCGAACTGCCGAGCTCTCTGAAGGCGTATCGGTCCCAACAGCATCGCTGGTCGTGCGGACCTGCGCTCCTGCTGAAGAAAATGTTCTGGGAAATCCTAGCTGCCAAGGTTCCTTCTGTTCTTCTCCTTGAGTAAAGCAGATACTAGCAGCGTAAATTCTTCCAGTGCTAATTCCATTGCTTCACGATGCAGAAAGTCTCGGTCTGGAAGAAGTTCTACATGATATACGACTTCTTCATCGCAAGGAGGATCGTATGGACGTTCTACACCCTCTTCTTTTTCAGCGTCGTGGTTCCTGTCAGCGTTTTCTTTCCGGAAGTGCGGATCCCGGTGTGGGAACTGATCTACATACCTGCAGCGATCAGTCTTCTCACCTCGGTCGGCACTCCAAGGTTAGATATAGATCACTGCATGTTGCTCTGCTGCTTAAAAAAAATGGTGTTGTCGCCAACAAATTATGTCGGGGACACACATATCAAGAATGATCCTGAACTGAACTACTTGTGTTTGCAGGTCGTTCCATCTGATTGTCCCGTATTTCTTATTTGAGAACGTCATGGCATTGCATCGGTTTAAGGCAATCTTAATCGGGTTCTTCGAGGCGGGAAGGGCGAACGAATGGATCGTCACACAGAAGCTGGGGAATGTTCAGAAGCAGAAATCTGTCGCCCACGTTACAAAGAATCGCCGTCTGAAGGACAGGTGAGAAAACCAAATAGGACTCACGATGCACTTCGATTTCTTCTCAGATAATGACGTTCCATTTTTTTTCTGTAACATGCTAATTTTGATCAATATCCTGGTTCATGTCAGGTTCCATTGCCATGAGCTACTAATGGGCGTGCTTCTTCTCATGTCTGCATGCTACGACTACTTGTGCACAGACGATTATTTCTACGTCTTTGTCTTCCCCCAGTCGATCATGTATTTCGCAGTTGGGTTTAACTACATGGGCGTCAGTGTGTCCAGCTGAATAAAAGGGCAAACAGGGAGCAATTTGCATGGTTTGGATGCAAGCAAAACCAGGCTGCATCAAAGGGTTTCTTGTGACTTTACAACGGACAAGATGTAGTACTCCGCTGAAATAGTAGTAGTAATCAACAAGAGGATATATAGCTCGCTATCCATCGATCCTTTGATGCGCAAAGATGCATCGAGTACCTTCGATGTGTTTTGAACACAACTGCTATCTATGTCTCGGCAAGTGTTGTATTCACATATGTAGACGTGTTTGGATGCAATTAAAATCCATCCGTCACAGGAGCTGTTATGACAAAATAGTTTCACTCATCCGGATTTTTTTAGTACCACAATGACATGTGTGAGTAGCGGCTACTGTAGAAAACTGTCGGTATTTCTTCTGAAGTTCTGAATAAAACCAGAAAATTTAGAAACTCTGAACACGGTACAACTCATCGAATTTATTTACGAAGTACTTGACATTGTATACTTGGTCTTTCTCTAGAACTACTCGTCTGGAATCATTATCGTTCCTTTCTTCGCGGAAGTGAAATTGAGGCCACTGTCTCAAAAGAAAATGAGGCCTTATCCAGCGGGTGCATATAGGAGTAGTCCCGAGAATTGAGGCATTTCCCGTTAAAAAAGTCTTTTGAGGCAACCCATCATATTTTATGGCCCAGAAAATTCCGCCAGGCCTAGCGATTCAGTTCAGGCCCTTTGGTAAATTATCTCTCCATCATCTATGTGCCCACGGATGCCGCCGGCCTAGCGAGAGAGAAGAAAGTATAGGAACGTACAGAGTTGTAAAAAAAATGTATAGGACTGCACGGTGACTCGGTGAGGCAGTGGTCGCGGCACGCAAGTCCTATCCAGAGGAACGTGTAACCTGGAAAACACAAGCAACGCAACAGCAGCAAGCATCCGTCGAATCGGTTGATAGATTAGATACGGGACGACGAAACGAGACGAAACGTCCCTGCGCCGTTCGAGATCCAGGCAGACGAGTACTGCTAGACGAGACGACGAGTCACTCCACCACTCGGCCCCTGAACCATGGCGCCGTACGCTTCGTTCCGGCATTTCCTCTGGCTTTCTCCACGGAGGTACTACTCATCCGGAGCAGCCCATGTTTGGAAGAACACATACGGATCCAAATTCGAAAAGGGTTCAGCGAACGGACGGATGATTTCCCGCCTAGGACCCAAAAGAAACAGCATTTAAACTGTGGGGACCTTTTATTCGTTTGGAACACCCGAAAACAAACAGCAGCATGTGCTGGGAACAATTCAAACTAGTACAAGCACCGTCGCACGAGCTTACCCGCCACTGGAGTTCATAAAGACGATGAATAAAGGTAAAGTAAAAAAAGGTGACAACATAACGGAAAAAGAAAAGTCCACGGAGCAGGAAGGACACAGGGGACGACAGACTACGATCGCTCACAAAGATACAAAGCAGCACGGTGCCGTCAAGCCGCTGACACGCGCACGTCGCATGCCAGCCGCTTCCCCGTGTGTGCGTCTCCTTCACGGCTTTCCCCACGTCTAGGCTCCGACTCCTAGCGACAAGGATGGAGAATGGGGAATCGATGGCCGGCCGCGGCGTTCCCCACCTCTTGATTCGACCCGTCGCGTGCTACTCGAGCAATCGCGAACGCATGACTACCTTTTCCCCGTGCCATTAATGTTGTCGGTGCGCCCTTCGTGACCCACTATTTGAGTGTAACCTCGGCTGCTGCACATGCGAAAAAGTGTATGTCTCGCTGTCGGATGATGAATTTGGCTTGATCGAAAAGAAAATTGCACGAGAAATGACAGGGAGTGAACCAACAGCAATCTTGAGATTTATACTCAAGATGTTTGCATTTCTCTGTATTTTTCTTTCAGTGAACCGCACCAAGAACTGCTCCCGTTCCGTTAACAACACTCGAGGCCTCAAGCACTGGATGGACAAGCGGCAGAAGAATCCAATGGTTACAAGAAGGCGGCTTCGCTTTCATGGACTGTTGCCAGTCAAAGTTGACGGTCAGAAACCGGGAAGGACTGTCTAGGAACCTGCGGCCTAGCCGGACCAGATTCCTGACCGTAGCTGCGTAGGCGTCCATTTTCTAGAGCCCAAGGCCTCGAGCAATGCGGCAGCAGGCGCCCGTCATGACCCGCAGCCGCAGCAGGGCCCGGGTTTTACCGGCGTGCTTCTGGTTCTGGAACCCATCCTTCACCCACGCCAGTCTCCACGCAAGGAATCCTAGGTTTGCATGTCTTGAACAGAATTGCTGCTTAAAAGAAAAGAACAGAATTGCTCTACTCACACTGTTTCCAAAATATATTATTTTATGTAATTAGTTCAGTGTTGAAATATATTGTCATATTTTTCAGTTACCTTTGGATTGAAGGAATTCAAAGTTTTTTAGTACAATTCTGCCTCATAGAATTTATTTATTTTCTATGTGAAAGGACTCGATCATTCCTACAATATGTGAAGATGTTAGATCTCATTGAAAACTTTCTCAATGTTTATGACAACAATGACATATATTCTATGCAAAATTCATGTTCTCTCCGTGTCCTGTACCCATAGAATTTCTCGCTCTCTTTCTTTCCAAAAAATCTCAATACATATGAATGAGAAAACACATGATGTAAATGTCAAGACATTGCTTCTTATATAAATAAAGAACGTGGAAACAAGAATTATAAGTTGTTCGGTTGCAACATAAGAAAAAATGATCATAATTATTTGGTGTAGTGGTCATCGAACCAAATTAATTATCAAAAAGGCTAGAATCGAAGGATACATTTGTTTAAAATTGAGTGCAAAGTGATTCATGAGAATTTAATCCTACAAATCAAACAATGAGCATAGGAAAGTTTCAGATAATTCCAATTCACAAAATTCCGTTGGAATTCCTTTGAATCAAAGCCACTTTCATGTGTTCACAATTCCCCTCGGACTCTTATTCACATAAGTCTTAAACTCATGCCAAGTTGTACTTAAACGATTTGCTTCTAGCCAAGAGGTACATACTTTACGGTCATTTTGTATTCACATAAGTCACATAATACAGGTAATCAGGTACTCTATTATTACTTCAAGTCTTGATCATAGAAACAAAAAAATTATATCTCAAAAGTGTATTGTTTTTCCTCCTAAGTTAACATTATCAACGGCTACAGTTCCTTGATAGATGGTTTTATGGTGCATAAATATTAGCTAATGTCCATGTTAATATTTAAATCAACAAACATGATTAAATTTTGAAAGGTTTGACTCAAAAGTCAAATCACATAACAATCCCTCACCCAGAGCCAAAGAATCCGGGCCGGGTGAAGTACTCGTCGTTGTCCTCTTGTCTTTACGGAGAGCACTATCCAGTACGAGTAAAAAGAAAAGGAGAAGTAAAAACAGAAATTGATAGGGAGTGTTTCTTTTCTCTGAACTGTATATTTTTATAGAATTTTGTTCTTGATTCATATACTTAACCGAAACAACCTGAAGTTTCCGTTCTCGTGCAGCTGTACCACAGGAAAATTCTGTTGTTTTCAGCTCATTAAGCTCCGCAGTTCGCATGTTCATCAATCAACATACAAACAGCACAACAGTGACAGGAACGAAAGAGGCTGAAGCCCCAAATGCATAAATTAGTTAACCCCAGAATGAGGATCAGTACAAGCCAACGCAGATTACCGTCGAGACAAGGCCATCATCCAAATAGGCCTAATCGCTAATTGGCGGGTGATACAAGGCGGCTTCAGTTAACCAACCCAGCCTTTACCACCGCTGCCATCCTTAGCCAAAAGCTCGCTCAAACTACCACTCCACTCTTGCTAACACTGACACTGGACACCAGGACAATTAAAAGCCCATGCTAATACCAGGCCTAAACTACCTGCTGATACTACTACTGACTGCTTCCGAAGAACGTACAGTAAATGCTTCAGGAAGAACCACCCATAAAACCATGGCTCCTCCCAGCACGCTCCAATCGAAGCTACTACTACTCGCTACTGGATAGCACTACTAAGGCATAATCTTGGGGTAAAATGAGCTAGAAAAGGAGACTTTTTCAGGTGAACTGGGCGCCGCTGAAGGTCTGGCCGAAGGCCCAGCCGCGGGGCACGGCGTTGCTGGAGACGACGGAGCTGCCGTCGCCGGCGGTGACGCGGAAGGAGAGGCACTGGCGGTCTAGCAGCGCGTTGCTCTGCCAGTTCTGGCCCCAGTTGCGCGACAGGGCCTGCCAGGAAGGCGAGCGCTCCGACTTCACGGCCACCGCGTGCACGTCGCCCGGCCCGCCAACGTTGGAGACGAGGACCAGGTTGAAGTAGGAGTGGCCGTTGATGGTGAACCTGATTCCGCCCTTCTTCTGGCACGCCACCCTGAAGACACAACAAGAAGAAGAAGAAGAACAAAGCCACTGTCAGTCAGTGTGTTACTCCAGATTCAGATTTCAGAGGTAACAAAGAACAAGAGAGCTCGAATTAACCTGCGGTAGGAGACGGGGACGATCCCGGCCTTGTAGATCGCGATGCGCTGGAAGACGGGCTGGGACATGTCGAAGTGTGCGCGGGGAGGGTTGCACCAGCCGCCGTCGTCGTTGGGGAGCGCGTTGTTGGGCGGGCAGAGGTTGGTGGCCGTAATGACGACGGAGGTCCCCGGGAGGCAGGCGTGCGCCGCGCCGGCTTCCGTCCCCGCCGGGTCGCAGCGGACCTCGAAGCAGGCCCCGCAGCTGAGGCCGTCGTTGTAGAGCGCCGTGCTCAGCGCCGCCGTGTTGGAGCCGTAGCCCGTGCTGTAGAGGTTCCCGTACCCGCACGCCCCGCCCATGGTGCCCGAGGCGTCGCCGCCGCCGTAGAAGGTCGCGTGCGCCGAGGACCAGGCGCCGCCGCCGAGCGGGGCGTGCGCATGGCCGTGGCCTCCGTGGACGTTCCCATGCCGGTGGACCAGGCCGTGGCCGGGCAAATGATGGCCGTGCCCCTGCCCGAGTGAGAGGGCGGACGACGGGGACTGCGCGGCCACGAGGAAGGCGAGGAGCAGGGCTCGGAGGACGGGCGCCATTGCCGCGTGACGGGCGTGGAACAGAGCGGCCTGCGGAGAGAAGGGGAATGTGGTCTGAGGGGTTTGTGAACTGGGGTTGGGCCGGGGATAAATAGCGGGAGGCCGCCGTGGCGGAGGAACCGAAAGGACGGAGGCAAGGCACGCGGGTGGGGCGCACGGCATGGACTGGAAAAGCAGCGGCATGCAGGCAGGGACACGGGTTTTCTGGGGCGTTTGCGTTGGGAGGCGTGGCGGGAGCGGTAAAACTAAAAGCAAGCAGCCAGGGAAGAGAAAGAGAAAAAAGCTGTGGTGGCGCCGTGGCGGTGGCCGGTGGGTGGAGTAAAGGAGGCGGGAGAGAAGACTGGAGTGGACCGCGGCGGCGGTGCTGGGCTACGGAAGTTGAAAGTGGGACGAGCGGGGAGCTACGGAGTACTCACGCTCCGTAGGTTTTGGTTGGTTTCGCGGGCAATTTCGTTTCAGATTGGAGGAAATTGCACGTTCCACCGGTTGTATCAGAAAATACTAACTCGATAATTTTTTTTCAGAAAACACCCACTCGACGTCTAATCCGTTGCAGAAAGGTCATAATTCTCGTTTGGGCTCGTTAACTAGCTTTCTGACCGATGAGACCCACTAGTGAGAGCCATGCTGGCTGGGCCGGCTTGCCATGCTGGATCGGGAACGCGCCGTTGGCGCTGTCGGTCTCGTCGCCGTCCTCGTGGGCCCCGCCACCGGTGTTCTCGCGGAGCAACGGTGTCGTCAGCAATTGCGGCAAGCCTTGCAGACCCACTCCCTCCACAAACCACTGGCCCCTGCGCCCCAGTGTCACCGCTTGCCGCCTCCCGTAGCTGCCCTTCGCCGCCGCTTCGGCGTCTCCCCTCGTGGCGGTCTCACCTCCCGCGAAGCCAGCGCTGAAGGGCGCACGGCCATAAAGCCGTTGCTAGACTCCACTGCTGCGGGGCTGCTCATCTGGTTCATCCGGGCCCCTGCCGGCGTGGCCCGCAACGCATGGCAGCTGCTCGCCGTGTTCCTCGCCACCATCGTCAGGATCATCACGCAGCCGTGGCCCCTCGGCGCTGACGCGCTTCTCGGCCTCGGCTCAGGGACCCCATCCCTTGGCTCATGGCGCTCGCCTTCTTCTTCGCGCGAGGGTTCATCAAGACCGGGCTCCGCTATCCCGTCGCCTGCGCCTTCGTCTACGCCTTCGGGGGATCCAAGCTAGGCCTCGACTACGCGCGGCTACTGCAAGAACGGCAGCGGCTGCCGCTTCGTCCATGACGGCTTCTGCGACAACCTCGCCGGCGCCAAGATGGACCGGGCCGCCGTGGAATAGCAGTGCCATGATTTCGTCCTCTGCCAGCGTGGCAAGCCGGCCCAGCCAGCATGGCTCTGACTTGTGGGACCCACCAGCCAGAAAGCTAGTTAATGAGCCCAAACGAGAATTAAGACCCTTGCGCAACGGATTATATGTCGACCGGGTGTTTTCCGAAAAAAAGATCGTCGAGAACAATTTGCTCTTTCAGATGGTGTAAAATCGCTTGGAACGGAACGTGGGCGGCACATGCGTCGGGTTTCCTGCTTCTTCTCCCTGCGCACATGCATGCCACTGGTGTATTTTTGTTCTGAACGGAGTGGTTACGCTTTCAGAAAACGCAGAACAGTACAACCACTTGTTTTGGAAAGCTCAGGTGAGCGGATCAATCGCATGCTTGGTCAAGAACGATTAATCATCCGCGATTTTCTACGATATTGTAACGGAAGTTGTCAGCTCCAGGACTGTGGCAAAGGGAGGAATTGTTTATCAGTCCCATTTTTTATGTAAAGGTTTCCACCGTATGTTTGACTGGCGTGCTGAGAGTCCTAAGGATTTTGTTTCATTTCAACATTCTACGCGCCAGTACACGTATTATCAACTTGTCACAGAGTTTCTTTAACAGAATTTTATACATCTTTCTCCTTTAAATTATTAGAAGCCAACGTATTTTTTCTTTACGATGATCCGTGGCGATATTTTTATCCACGTGGCTCGGTTTTTCTTCCAATCTCACCACGGTGGATGGTTTTGCTCTGTGAATCAAACAAAGGCGCGTAAAAGTTTGGTATGTTCGGTGTCACGGTACCCTTGCTCAAAGCCCTCGTAGGTCGCATGCACTACAGTCACGGATCTCGACATTGCAACACATGGCGTCAACCTCCGCTCGTCCCATGGCCATGAGGTTCTTTGTCTCCCGAGCTCATCCCCACCGCGCACAACCACATCATCTCCCTAACTCCTCCCTGATAGTGTGGACTCTACCTTCCACCATCAATGGTGCTGCCTCCTCCATGGCAATCGTGGTGTCGTTGCCGGCCGTGGCTCCGATCATGCCCATCTATATCACTTGAGCCAACACCCATGGGTAAACACTGTACATCTGCTTGCCAGTCACTGACAATGTTAGCATGCATTGTTTTACACCATGACCAACGACACCGTCACACGTGCTAATTGTACCCTGACAGAAAATCTCCCGCACCGGCGACGCCTATGCTAGCGGCTGCCTTGGCTGAGTCACCGTCGTGTCGCCATTCATGCCAACATGTCGTGAGCAATAGCAATTTTGTTTTCCATACGACCTTGGTGAGCAATAGTAATATGTCTGATTTTTTAATACTGAAGGATGAAAAATTTAATATCTTTTTTTGAGCAGAAAGAAAATACTCCCTCCGTCCCATATTAAGTGACTCATATTACTTGTATTTAAACGTTTTTTTATAAATATACGCGTATTTGGATAAATTTGAGTCTACGGGACCGAAGAAGTACAGTATTTCTTAAAAGTCCAAAAACGAAATCTTCACGATGAGTCGTGAGGATTTTTTTTTCCAGAATTAATAGAGCTTGTGTAGTGCGAATACTCGTGGCGAGGAGCGAGGACTTGAGGTGTGCAACAAACAGGTCATGTGCTCAGTCAGGGTACGAGAATCCAAAAAGGGCTGCACAGAGCCAAGGGGCCATGGGCTGCCTCCGTTGGGGTCGTTACCGGATTTGAGTAACTGTAACCACTGCAAACCGATTGGTGCCTTCTTTAATTTGCTTGTCTGCTCGCGCAGATCCTTCAATTCGCGGGTCAGATTATTAGGACCCAGTTTGCAAAGCATTTTCCTTCTGCCTCTCGCCGTCGTAAACTATTTTCAGTATTTTGTATAAACTGTATATGTACAGTATGAAATACTCCTGCTAACCCTGCGAAGTATACTACGCAGGACGGCAACTTTCAGGAATTGCGTTTACACACAGCACCACACCTCAGTAGTAACTTCAACTGCCCTAACGGCGCCTGCCCCTAAAAGAAGAGGTGTCGCAAGACGAGCGGTTGTGAGTGTGTGACTAGGCCTGCATTTCTGCAACCTTGTCTGAACTAAGCGTTGAAGGAGCACATGCTTCGCCTGCCCTGCCCGGCCCGGCACCAGGGTCCATCGATACACATGCCAACTTCTGTAAAAAAAAGATTGTTTGTCCAAGGCAACTACCACCAGAATTTGGTGGCTCAACTTTCAAAATAACTCGGCGACCCTCGTCAACGAAACTGGAGCAGATTACGGGGATCAAAACCCTGCCCTGGTAGCTCTTGTCTGCTTCTTCTTCGGTCGTTTTGCACGCAGAAAAATGGTCGTCGCGTGGTAGTACGAGTAGATCTTTGTAGTACGAATCCTTGGAGTATTTTACACGGCCCGATCGACCTCACGTCAATCTCTTCGTCTGAGGGAGTATTTATTCACTCACAAAGTTTTAAACAGTTGCCCGTGAGCGCGTGGAGCCCCGTGAAATCTGAGAGGCATTGAACAAGGCAGGCGTTCGTAGGACGGAGCCAAAGCCAGTCGCGTCGCTGCGTATCTTGACGCACATGGTGGTTGCAGGATGCAGTGGCCCCCTCCAAGGGCAGAGGATTCGCCACGCGTCCCGTGCCATGGCCCATAGCACAGGAGAGGAACATGCAAGTGTCCGAGAGGAGTCATTGCAGCCATGCGTTTGGGGGCGTGGGCTCCTTCCTTGCTGCGTCACCCGGTCAGTGGTCACCTCTTGGCGCGTGCCTGCTACTGTAGGCTACGGTTGGCACGTAGAGTGAATGCTACGAAGAAGAGGGCTGAAATGTTACGGGCCCACCCTGACGAAGACAAACGGATCATCACCGCACTAGTCTTCTAAGCCATTCATGAGGCCCAGCCCAGTTCATCGTACCAAGGCCCAGGTGTGCCAGGCTCGAAAGCCTGACGGCAGCAAGGCCACTTCATGTATAGCAAAAGGCTCCCCTAAAAAAAATGTATAGCCAAAGTTGTCTTCAAGAGTTCAGGACACCTGGACACGTCATTTAGAGGCTACTCCGTAGACATGGGGGCTGATTATGTACGCGGACGATAGGCGCGCCGTGTTCATGCTCAAGCTTGAGAACCCGGCTTGCTCGATGTTTTCGGCTGTTTTCCGGGTGAGGTGGCACCCATCAGAGACGAACTGCTGCAGAGGGTCAAGAGCACTTTGCACGAACTGGAGCAAGGAACCATCTATGAACAACAAAGATGAGAAAGCAGGGGTTAAGAATGCACAGACAGAGAGTCAGAGACGTCTATTGCATAGGACAGCTAGATCTACCTGGTGCAGCAACATGCTCGATGAATAGGTAGAGACCCCCAGGCTTCAGAACTCTCATTACTTCTGCAAAAGTTAACGCCCGGAGTTGTTGAACCAGAAAATGATGGTTTTAATTTAACTCCGCTAAACCACGTTTTCCAAGGGGGGGGGGGGGGGGGAGGGAAGGTAGGTGTCTTCTCAAAGTAAGGTGGAAAGAACAGAAAACGTGCAGATGCAAGTGCAAGTATGACTTCAGTTAACACTATAAATAGTTGCACATAAAAACGAACTTGCTAACTCACGTCTGGAGCTCAACTCAGGTGCATTCTAGTGGCAGCAGTGTTGGAACATTGTGGGAAAAAGATGAGTGTGGTACATCAAAATGGCAGCCAAAGTACTCCCTCCGATCCATAATTTATATGTGCATAATTTATATGTGCATGCAAAGACCATAAAGTAATGCAAATGCTACTCGCAAGGAAAAAGAGATGACTATTTTAACTAGATACGGATTAATGATATAAATTAGCAGCTTACAATGGATTTATTTTGTTGGAGAAATTGCAAGAACACTGCTGCAGCATTCAACCTTTTGTGTTAAGATATTATCAATGGCAAACAAATGCCCCAACAGTGAGCATTATATCCAATTAAGTATCAACATCTTACTGCATCAATAGAGGATAGCCTAGTTGTGATTTTGAGATCTTTAGATTTTCGACCTACTGTACACCAACGCTTTTGTCTGTTGGTTGTCAAACTAGTTGTGGTGATAATGTGTCATGATGTGACTTTTTCTCAGCCCATGTGTGTGCACTCAACTCTAGGAAATAATGATTGCCTTACTAACATATCCAAAGTTTTCAAATGACAAAAGAACTAGGTGTCACTACTGTAAACATGAACAGCTGTTACCTCTTAATGCCATAGTTGTATCCTTTACAGAACACAACACCAGTGTGCCAATAACTGCATCCATTGAACTGTCCTCTGCTGGCAATGCTTCGCCGACCTAAATAGAACCGTTCATATAAAAATAAGTTCTCATGCTATAAGACTGCACAGGCATAGACATATAGTCCACAACCAGAAGGCACCATCACCATACCCCTCTTCTGAAAGTGAAGTTTGATAACGGAAGCCCAGCGGAAGTTGCCGCTGCCCTGGAATACTCCTCCATGTACATATTAGGATCCACCCCAACTACGTTTACTCCATCAGCACTTGCATAGTACTTTAAGTTCGGGCCCGTTCCAACACCAAGCTCTAGAAAGTTCTTCCCCGCAACCGATAATTGGGAAAAGAGATTTGATTTATACTTCGCAATCTGCAAGCTTCACCGAATGAAATGTTTAGTGAGACCACTGTACGTCGTGGATACCATGTCTATGTTCCTACAAAAATATGACTGTAATTTAGCAGGAAAGCTAAAATTACTGAGCAATTGATCGTAGACGTCAAATAACAAGCAACAGCAACGGCATTCCAAGTGTCTGATATTCATTGGGCCAATACAAAGGTACCGAGTTACTGGGACAGATCATGAGTTCGTAAGATCAATACTGTACTAAAGATGCGAGGATCATGAGTTCACGGCATCATAGCACATACTGCACTAAAGATGGGAGTAGGTCATTTCAGACAGATAACCAAGGCGGCAAACACAAACCTATGATGGATGAGCTATGTCTGTTGGATGTTGGAGCTGATTAACACATATGGGAGCTTCTATTTGTAAGGCGACTTCTTTATCTATCAAAATTCATTACTCCCTCCGATCCATATTATTGTCTAAATTTGTTCAAATATGGATGTATCTATGCCTAAAAAGCGTTTAGATACATGTAATAGTTCGACAATTAATATGGATCGGAGGGAGTAGTTGCGTTTTGTGTAGCTTTAAGCTTCACAACGTGCAGCTTGGTGACTTGCAAAAAAAAGGAGTAACTATTATCACCCGAGTTAGAAACTTAGAAATAGGGAATCCGAAAAGATATACCTCGGCTTCATAAGCCATCATGCCCTTGTCCATGGCCGTGGCGTAAAGCTTCTCGTACCAGCCGGGCCTCGTTGGGTGCACGCGCTCAAGCATCACCTGCACAGCACAGAGTCACACCACCAAGCAATTGATAGGATGACTAGGAAGACCTACGAATCGAATTTGCAGAAGGCAACGTCACAAATCTCGGCCGTACAGGAGCTTACCTCGGGGTCGATGGGTGGGGCGGCGACGGCGAGGGGAGTAGGGTTGACGATATGTAGGAGGCCGGCGGCAGAGGATGCACCGAGGAGGTGGCGGCGGCCACAGCGGCAGCCGCAAAGGCGAGCCACGAGGGTGCGGCGGCGACGACGGGGTTTGGGGCCGACATGGGACCGGCGGGCGGCCGCCGGTAGTGCGACGTGGCACAGCATCCCGACGAAGGCGATGATACTGGGGAAGTGGGGATCGGTAGAGAGTCCGTAAACCGAGAACGAAGGCGTAAACATATTCCATTTTTCTTAGAAGAGGCGTAAACCCTTTCTACGTCCAACGAATTGCACATTCAAGGCCCAAAACCCCAATTTACTTGGGCACAGCCCATTACCAAGGGGGTAGCCTCTCTTTTCCTTTTACTGGCTATATTCTGTGGGCCTTGGCCCTGCGTCCGCAGATAAACGAAAGAAAGAGTTTTCGTCATAGAGGCTACACTGCATTCGCTCAAAAAAAAAAAAGGTTACACTGCAGTCAGTTCTGAAGGAAAATAAAAAGACTGCACTGCAGTCCTGCTTACTACAGTGTTTAGAGTGACATGACGAATTCTTGAAAAACAAAATGTGACTAGCTGGTCTAGAAAGGCAAGTCTAGGTACCTCTGACTCGAGTTCTGGGAACTGAAAAAAAAAATTGAGCTGGAAGCCTGGAACGCTTGGAACTGCCAAACGGCAAACGTAGCGCCATATTGCTGGTGCATTCCTCTGTCAAATTACTTATGTCAACCCGTATCTCGTTTACACACGTTCAGTTTTGATGCGAGTTAGCTTAGCCCCAGACAGTTTACTCTGGACTGTGGGAGTTCGGAGAGGCGAATGCGAGTGTAAACCTTCAGCATCTGCACTCATAAGTCGCAGTTTTACTCTCAGATGCTACAGCTGCTGTGCAAACGAACATGTAACCCCCAACTTTGCTTGTTCATTCTGCTCTCTGGACCGCCGGTGCCGCAGCACCATGTTTCTTGTACTGTTTGATCATTCAAAACTGACACTGACAGAGGGAAAAGGCTCAGCGCGGCCGGGGACAGAGGCAACAGGAGCTGCAGAACTAGATGTGTACGTGCTTGGGTCTGAGTCTGAGGCCGGACCGTAGTACGTGTGGGGATCGCAAGAGCACGGTTTACGGCCGCTCATCTCCGAGACGTCTCTCACTTCGCCGCTGTCAAAGTGTCAATGGCGAAAGCTCTTCGGATCTCTCTCGACAAGCCACTGTATCTCTTTTTTCTTTTTACCGCCAGGGCAAGTACGTACGTACAACTCCCATCGTCGTGTAGTACTGGTACGTTGTACTGCTCCGGAGTACTCCACAATTATGCCGTTTCTCGTTACTTACTGACAATCAAGATTCTCCATGTTGGTTCCCCTTAGCATGCAATTGATCGCGCGAGCGACTCAATCAAACAGCTTTATATTGTGTACATGTACTGGTGTGCATGCATGCAGACAGGAGAGTACCTGAAGGCTGAAAAAGGCCCGTTCGGCTAGCTATAGGGCGTCGTGCACTAGTATAGGGCAATGGTGCACCGATCTGCATCATAATCGATCCATCTCCCAGCCGGCCAGCTGCTGAAGAAACACCATGTCCATGTACGAGCCTAGCTAGCTACTAGCTGCGCAGTGTGTCATCGTCCAATTAATCCGATCCGTGCACGTCTACGTCTGTGTCTCGCGCTCCTTCAATGGTCCAGACGCCGATACTGTACTAGCTAGCCGGCCATCCCTTGGATCGACCATCTCTCCCCGCTTATTTATAGGGCGCTCTTCGGCACAAGTCATCACAATATATATTCACACATGCAGATCGATCTCCATCGAAGAAACCTCTCTGTGGCTGGTCTCCTCGACCACTCCCTGCGTGCTAAACATGTCCTATGTTTGCGCCCCCGTATGATGAAATCATCTGAGGTCTTGCATGTGGGGATGAGGCCGGTGCTGTTTGGCTCACGACGACAGCTCTTCGTGTAGCCAAGGATGACTTGCCGGCCGGCCTGCATATATGTCTCCAAATTAACAAGCTTAACAAGCTAGGTCGGCAAGTTGTTTGCTTTGGCTACATGACTGCCTCATCCTCTCATGCAAGATCTTAGATGAGTGGCTTGGCTCGTCGAGCTAGAGATTGCTCGTGCTTCGGCAAGAGGTTAAGGTATGTATCGATATACAATTCATCTTTCTCCATTCATGCGTCCATGAGATGGGGCTTATATGCATATAACTGTCGACATGAGGAGGGATCAAAAAGAATATTGTCCTTTGCAGGTTTTGTGATCGATTAGCGGAGAGCTATGGTACTCTTCGATCCACTACCACGAAAGAGCATATCAGTAACGGAAAGAAAAGTCCGTGTGGCGGGCACACCATATCGTCTTTGCCGTCCGGCCTTTGAGCTGCATGGGCAAGGCAAATCAAGCACGCATAGGCGGCGGCGAAGACTTACGACGTATCAAGCAAAAGAGTTTACACGTTGTTAATCTCTCATTAGTAACTATAGTGATCAACTATGTGGCGTATGTGATCCACATATGAATTTTTTGTGCGCGTGGGTGCGCATATTTGGGTGTACTGTTGCAAATCTAACCATGCATGAGTCCGCTCTTTTCCAAAAGCCAGGATTTCTTTTCTCGGAAAGGAGGATTTCCCGAACTCTGTATCGATTGATGCACATAGACATAAAAACACGACAAGCTGATGTTTTAAAGTTGGAACAGTCTGAAAAACGTAAGTTTGTCTAGAGCAATGCGGTCTATAGAAGTTAGGAGAGAGAGAAGACAAGGACGAAATTACAGTCAAGCCTAAAATTACTAAAATTATCAAAGAAAAAAATGATCCACGGCCCTGGTGCCACATATAAGTACCTTCACCCCCCCCCCCCCCCTCTTTCATATCCAGAATTATTGATCTGAGATAATATCCGGTTCTAGCTACCAACCCTTTTGGTGCTACCAACTCTCAAAAGATTTCAAAACTTCTGAAAAAATTAAATGAAATCCTAAGGTGTGTGTCTACAATGCCATAAAAACTCAAATCGAAATTCATTATACGAAGAGGAAAATAAAGAAGATAAATCCAAACATGAATGGTGTCAGTGTCTTTTGTCTTTTTTTGTGACCTATTCACATATGGATTTGACTTTTATGTGTATAATGAATTTGGATTTGGAATTTTGCGAGATTGTAGTCACACACATGGACCCACTCGGTTTTTTAGAAAATATTAAACTTTCATTTTTTTTGCATAGGATATCTGTGGGTTGTGTCTCCGTCCCGGCCTTTGACAACAAAATAAAAATCATACTGCCTCTACATTTTTTTTTCACAAGACTCTACATGTTATAATCCACTAAAATTTATCCGCTAGAATTTACTCTCTCTGTTTTTAAATTCTTGTCGTGATCTTAGTTCAAATTATGATTCTGAAGAATCTAACAGGAAACGCTTTGGAACACAGAAGTAATCGAAATTTCAAAAGATCTGCTGGCAGGACGATCGAGTACTCCAACTTCCACTCAAGGTTAATTCCCACGCGCCTATACACTGCGGATCATCACCATCATAAGTTGTGTACTTGGGCACTTGGCCGCCCGGGGAACGCACGCACGCACGCATGCAGCGCTAGGCTCTGGCGGGGGTCTGGATCGCGGCTCTCTCTCGTTTTTGACCAGCTTGTTGCTGCAGCTTTTGCCGTTACCCGTAGCTAGTATCGACCTTACCGGCGGCCCATGCCGTGCAGTCCTCACCTGCATGATCTGAGGAGGCAGTCTGATCAATCTTCTGAGCTGACCGGTCTGTGCACGTACTGTACGTGCCGTGCGGCTAAGCCATCTGGCTAGCTGACACGTCCAGGGACCATGCATGCTGGTCGGTAAACAGTGCTGTTTTTCTTTTTGTACGAGCGTTTGGCATGCGTACGTAGCGTGCGTACCGAGTACTGTGCACTACACTAGAAACGAAACGTGCCAAGTACTTGCATGCATCATGCATGTATACTCGATGACTTGTTAGGTAACATTTCCCCTCAAAACGCATGCGTACGGAGTTCTGCAACTTACGGCCGTCAGTTAATTCGGGAGAGAATAAAATTTGGTGCAATTAGATGCATATACATATAACCCTGACCGTGTGTCGCACTTGTTCGGTACTCCCTCCAATTCTAAATTGTTGTCGAAATATTACATGTATCTAGATTTTTTTTAATAATTGATACATTCATATTTGGACAGATTTGAGTCAATAATTTAGGGTCAGATGGAGTACTAAATTAATTGCTAATCAACATATCTGTGATTTTGATATGATTGCCAGTGGCACTTGCTTGAGGAGATTCAGCTTATAGTACACCGAAGAGTACAGAGTGCTTAATTTAACCTCAAACTTCCCCATTAGAAATACGGATATATGCATACATGTGTGCGTATAGTTTATATCACTTGACGAACTCCTCCTCCTTGCCCGCTTCCTCGAGCTCTCTGAGCCCTCCGACCCTCTGCTCGATCTCCTCGAGCAGCTCCTCTCTCAGCAGCTCCTCCCTCGCGGACGCCTCCATGTCCTCTTGCTGCAAATCAAGCCAGCTTACCAAATTAAACAGGCACAGATTTCTCTTCAGCGTAAGTAGCGCACACTCCTTCTAGCGGGATTTCAGTTAACTAATTGAGCTCCATAATATATATTCAGAAGCTGTACTGGAAATTCTTGGAGTCGAATGGTGAATTAGGGAGAGATTCTGCATGTACATACCCGGTCGTAGTACCAATGCACGGTGCCGTCGCCCCCTTGTTCCCTGTAATACTCGCTGTCGTAGAAAGGATCCTGTTTGATTCAGACAATACCGTGTCTGTCAGGAACACGCAGGCCACGATTCATTTTTAACGATTCTGGTGATGACTATAGACTATGCATACTAATGATCAATAGTATTCCTCCGTCTCATATAATTCTTGTCGAAATCTTACATGTATCTAGACATTTTTTAATAATCCATTTTTTAGCAAATTTGAGACAAAAATTATGGAACGGAGGAAATAGTATTCTAGACCAGTGCTTGCCTTCATGGACGCGAAGAAGCAGACGCCCCACACCGTGAACATGGCGTAGAAAGTATCTACTCTCACAAAACAGAACAGAAAGGCCCAATTAAGTTTGTTTCAGAGAAATTAAACTGAACTTGCAGCTGCGCAAGAAGGTTTATAGTTGGACTGACAGAAGCTCTTGATGGCGGTGTCGCTGAGATGCCAGATGGACTTGGTGACGACCCAGTCCCTCTGGCCTTCCAGGTGCTGCACCATCGTCGCCATCAGCGGCACCACCTCCAGCGACGGGAACGCCCTCGCCTTCATCGCCGTGCCCCTTCCGCCGTCTCTCCACCTCTGTTGCAGTATCTGCTGCATGAAAAAGGCAATTTCCACAACGTCTGTCAGTACCACACTTAAAACTGCAGGTGAAGGAACTACGAGAGCCCAAGCTAGCAGAGATGACCGTACGGTCGTTGCAGGGCGGCCGCCATGGAGGCTCCCGGCGGAGCAGCGGGGGAGTGGCTTGAGCAACGGCGACGCCATTGCTCGCTGGCTCTGCTTCGATTGCTTGGTAGCGAGCGAGTTCGATCGTCTTTGGGTAGGCTCACTGGACTGGAGTGGAGACGTGGAACTTTTTTTTTTCGGTGGATAAGGTTGTTGGTGTTTTGGGCGGCCAGGTATTTTTCGCCGACACTGTTGGGAAACATTTTTGGACGGGACGTTTGCACGTAAACACTGGGCCTGGTTCATTGGGACATGTAGTAGATGGGCCTGGTTCATTGGTAAGTCCATCTGTGCGCCATATAGTACAAACTGCTGTTTTTTTTTTCAGGAGAAGTGCAAAACTGCTTCAGTAATGAACATGTTAAAGTAAGAACCGATTGCTGTCCTAAAAAATTGCAACCTGATACAGAACGCATCAGTAACACGGACAACATAAAGCTCATCCTAAAATGGCTCAAAATGTCTATCACAATTCACAACAGATCAATCTTTCCCGCTTTACATTTTTCACCAGTGCAAGAGAGATGTACATGACCACTTTCAGAAAATCGATGTACATGGCCACTATGCATGCTTGCAGTAAAAAACAGACTGCTGATTAATCTAATTTACAACGCTGTGTTTCTGTATATACTCTCTCCCTCCCTCTCTCTTTCTATGCAGTAAAAATGCTTACATTCTAAGAAGAACCCGTAAAATCTTTACCTATCCTACACATCTTGCCGACACACAGGGCATGAACCGTGGCCAATAAGCCATTTGTCCACGCAAGGCTGGTGAAAAGCATGAGAGCAATTCGGCAACCTCCTCCCCGTCTCACCAGCCACCATGTCCTACAACAACATAAAGGAGCACACAATATTAGGTTTCGTAAGAGGTTGAGAACAATAAAGAAAAGATCTCTCCAAATAGAAGGCAACAGCAATTGCAAAGCAAAATACCAACCACATTGCCCTTTTCTTTCTTGATTGATCGACTGATAATGATAGAGACACGGCCCATGATTTCATTTCAGACCCACGTTGCATTTAGTAGCTGAAAAAAATGGGCGTGGAAGTTTCTATATTGTTATTGCTTCTAAAGGAGACATAAACATGGTGGTTGTTGCACCCCCTCTGTATTCATTATCCAACCGTACTTGTTGTAGTTTGATGTTTCAGTGTTCACTGGCTAGCTGTCACTTGCAACAGCATTATACACACAGGGACAAGACTATTGGCGATGGATAATTTTGCCCTTGCTTGCTTACGCAAACACATAAATTTTCACACTATTGTTTGAACGAAATGAGAAAGAAAATCAGGACAAGAAAACTAAAGAAATATAGATTTTGCAGAATTGTCTGAGAAGAAAAATTCACAATGTTCTTTCAACAAATGGTTTGGTCCTAGCTGAGTTTTTATGTATCAGGCTCTATGGACCCTACATTACTCCTTGGCACAAACTTACATCCAGATCAATCGCCACTGCTAACCAGCTGGAGTAGTAGTAACCACCTGGTGGTAAGTACTCTGGCATCAATCTTTAGGACATTGATCAGGATAACTAACATTGGTGGAGGGAGTAGCTGAATGTTGACATGGTTGTATGCAAATTATGTGAGTGGCAGAATTTGAAGTGCAAATTAAGAAGAGTGGCTTTCTGACAACAGGAAGTCTATTCTGCAAACTGTACCTGTAGACAGATAGTGCAAGGCAGGTCTTCACCAAAGGAGCCCTGGGCTTGATCAGCTACCACAAATTCCGGCAATTTCTTGAGTGACTCTCTGGAAAGCCCTTTCAACGAAATGTCACCGAAGATGTCGTACATATCATCGTGAGCAAAGTCTGATATGCTGACCTGTTGATGCAAAACAACAACTAATATTCAGTACAAATGCACCAGCAACAAATGGCAGGACCCCCATTAATTGTTGTTTTAGGTCAAGAACCCCCCATTGACTGTGAATCCAACACTTCCTTTTTGCAGTACTGGCCAGTCAATCTTGCTATTTAATTCTGTCACCAAATGGTGTACATACACTTCACAGGTAACATTTGTATACATCACCACCACCAGAAATGGTACCATTTCTGCATTTTGTACTAGACTTTGCAATGAACCAGAGGTCTACATTTATGTGGGTTTTTCCATAGATAGGCAAAAAATCGGCTCCACATATATGCAACCCAGTGACTCACCTGCCAACGGTACGCAGTATGTGCTGAAGATCCAAGCTGTTCTTGCACAAACCGGGCATGCAGGAGCTGCTCTATGAAATCTGCCTGCATAACATTTCAGGAACTTTTCTCAGAGGCGTGTCGATCCAGCAAACACCAATATATTAAACAGTTACCATTGCAAATGAATCAAAATTGTAACTAGTACTCCCTCCATTCATTCAAGGTTTTGTCCTAAGTTAAATTGGGGAAAAAAATATGGAGTTTGGCCATGTTTGTTGTTAAAAATATTAAAGTTCACAATACCCAAATCAATACATTATGAATATATTTTATCGCTAACATATTGGTATTGATTTGATGATTTGATATTTCATCAATAAACATGGTCAAAATTCAAAAAATAAATAAATGCCACAGGACAAAACTGAGATCCATGAGTAGTAGAATCTAAATTTAAAACGACCAAGCAGTAGACAAGACAATGGTGTTAAGTGTCATCGAGCTGACAAGCTGAATCAAAATTTAGAGTTTATCATCTTGGGCAAGCAAGCGAAGACTAGAACAAATCATCTGATGGATCACTGACCATGGAAGGGCGTGGAAAAGGGTAAGTAGTAAGGGCGTGGAAGAAGCTGGGATGGATCACTGACCATGGAGGACGTGCCGAGGCGATCAGAGCACCAATACGCGCGGGAAGCCTCGAGGACCTCGATGGAGAGGATGGCTCCGGCGATCGCCCCCAGCCCGGCTCCCCGGAGCGCGCCGCTGTCCGAGGCTCTGCCCGCTACGGCGCCGGTCACAGCTCCCGTCAATGCCCCGGCTTCATTCATCACCAACACAATCTCAGATCGAGCCAGAAAGAAAAAGAGATAGAGAGAAACAGAGGATGATCGATGAATCCGCCATTAATTACCCAGGGCGAAGAGGCCGGTGAGCGCGCCGGAGATGACGTCGGCGAGCAGCCTCGGGAGGTACACGGCCTCCTCCACGCCCCGTTCCTCCGGCCACTCTGCCGCCGCGGCGACCTCCATGAATTGAATTGCGTGCGCAGGAACGTGTTTATTTTTGGAGCGGAAGGCGATGGATCGTCCGGGAGGCTCTCCGGAAGAAGAGGAGATGGAGATAAGCAAAAGGCTTCAGCTGCTCAGCTGCTGCTTTAGCTTAGCTTGGGCGCCGAGGGGCTTCCCGTGAAGCGACACTGACCGGCCGGCCGCTGCCTTTTTCCATCCATGCTTTGCTTTGCTTTGCGAGTTTTGTGTTCTTTCTCTTTCTCTCGGGGCTACGAGCCTTCTGTGCCTCGATCTTGGCGGACTGAGGTTGGTGGTGAGACAGGGCTTTGTTTCTTTTTCCGGCCCAGAATTCAGGCACGCTGTGCAAGCAGCAAGGGTCTGGCTAGATCTTCTGCTGCTTCTTTTTTTCACCAACCTTTTTCGTGCCCACGTTCCTGTAATGGTTGGGATGGAGGAGAGCTTTGATTGATGATGAGAGTGCTTCCAGTTCAGAGAAAAAGTGAGAATCTTGACACTGTTCAAACGTACTGCCGCTACGTTATTGTGATGTCTGGCTCAGCTTTATTAGTTTAGCGGTGAAGTGAAAGCGACTAGCCAAATTATTTCTGAAGCCGATTGTAGGATGTGGCCGAGGATTTTGAGCAGTACGAACAGCATGAGCACTGTCCGATGCAAATCGGCCGGTGCAGACAGGACATGGTATTGCTAATACACAATGGTATAGAATTATATCAGACTTTCTAACTGAGATACAGACAGTCATCCGATGCTTTTGATAGATCCAGTGCACCTGATTTTAGCTGGCTGACATGTGAATCCCACGACCTGTTGGTCCATGTGTCAGCCAGCCAAAGTCAGATGCATTTACTTCACTTAATCCTCAAAATGACTGAAGAAGTGAAGAACAAGATCCAACAACCCATCGCATCAGCTCGATCCATAACGCCCGTGTCCATAATACTCCCAGCTAGCAGAGAGCAGTTCATGTGGCCATCGCAATCGGCAGCTTTAGTACGTGCACGGGCCACGGGGTCGATCGAGCAGGCTCCGCTGCGTGATCCCGGACAAAGCCGTGATATAACTTCATAAGGTTATATCGATCATCACAGGAATTAGGAAATGAAAAGGAACGCATCAAGTTGAAGAACAGGAGGACCACAGAGATAAGTACATGCAATGCAAGGTGTACCGACACTCCGACACTGTACCCATGTCTTAGCGTTTGCTGATACTCTGGGCAATTACGAGGGGGAACAGGAACACGCCCCAGCTGCCCATCACTTGAAGAACAGGAGATATGTACACTTGTACAGTAGAGCATTTTCAATTGCATGTTTGCGATCTACCTGCATTTCACAACCTTTACTGAAAAATCCCTCAAACCGCACATTTTATTCCGAAAAGAATCTCAAGCATACACACGACCGGGTCCATGGTGATCAGTGAAAAGCAAAATGGAAATCCCTCCCAAAAAAAAAGAACGAAGGAGACATGAGGATAATTCGTAAAAGCATGCCGCCGTAGATTTGCTTATTTAGCGTCACATAAAGGCGGGATGGACACATATGTCACGGGCCGTGACATGTAATTAATCATCGTAGTCACGGCGGCGGTTGTTCCTCCCATGTCGTTGCTTCCTATCATCGTCATCGTCCTCATCATCGTCACGCTTCTTATAACGAGGCTTCCTATCATCGTCGTCGTCGTCATCTTCATCGCGCTTCTTATAACGTGGCTTCCTATCATCATCCTCTTCATCATCGTCGTGCTTCTTATAACGAGGCTTTCTATCATCCTCGTCGTCGCGCTTCTTGTAGCGAGGCTTCCTCTCACCCTCTTCGTCGTCATCATCCTACACACACAAAAAAAAATTACAGCAAGAGATGAGTAATTTGCAAAAGAAAAAAAAAATTAACTGAGCGTTGCGTCCGATCCGGCATTAGCCCATCCGGCCAATTTTTCTCGATCGGGCCGGACCGGGTTGGGCCCATGTAACCCGAGTGTGGGCTGAAGGCATGGTGGGCTCACATTCTTCTTGCGGCCGTAGCTGGGCCGCTCGTCGTCGTCGTCTTCAGCATGGTACTTGGGCTTGGGCTTCCGGTACCCACCCTCATCGTCGTCCTCGCCGTGAGCCTTCCTCTCGTGCCCCACATAGCCGCCGCCGCCATGGCTCTCCTCCTGATCAGCGTGAGGCCGCCTCCCGTACCCGGCTGCGGACCCGTGTCCACTCTCCTGGACGACGTCCTGAGGCCTTCTGCGGTGCTGCTGCTGCTCGTCGTCCCGGCCGTAGTGAGAGGAAGAGGAGGAAGAAGAAGGGGCGGTGGAGACCGGGTAGCAGGTTTCGTCGGAGGGCGGGAGCGCGCGGCCGAAGGTGAGCGTGATGTCGTAGCCGCCGCCGTAGGGGGTCGGGTCGTACTCGTCGAAGTCGGCCACCTCGTCCGCCTTGCCGCCGCCCCAGAAGATGCTCGCCATCGATCTTCCCCCGGTGGGTGCACGTTCGTTCCTTCGCGTTTCTGGGTGGTGATCGATCTCGACGGGGGGCTCGCTCTCGGGAGGAGATGAGATGGGCTAAGGCGTAAGGTAGCGCGGGAAGAAGGAGAAGAGATAGGAGGCGCGCAACGGGTGGCTGGGGAATCGGTCAAAAGCGGAGATGTGCACGGCGGAATCAGCGGCCGTCCAGTTGCTCTTTGAAACACAGAACCTGAAAATCGGGAGATCAAGAACTGAACAACCTTTTTTTTGTTTTTGTTTTTTGATTTCTTTTTTTTAATACAGTTGTTGTTGACATTGCACATAAACAACACCCACCGTTTGGCGGGAGGACGCGAGAAGAAAACGGAGTATGAACAAAAGCCCCTGTTCCGCCTGCCAGCCCGCCCGCCATGCCAGTTCCTTTGTCCGACTGTTACATGGTCCAATAGCGCCGGTCTTCACGATTGGCTCATGCCACTTGCTAAACCTTACATCATCACGCTATTTACTCTGCACACGCATTTGGTGTATGTAACTGTACAAAAAAACAATCCTGAAGCCACGGACGTTGGGCGGCTGCTGATCTTTCGTTTATTTACACGTCTGGTTGCTGTACTCTCTGCCTTGGTGCTTGATTGACCGGCAAGGTCTTCAGTAATGGTTTTAATGCAGCCATGATATCCGCAAATGATGGTCGCTTCCTTGGGTCCCTACAGAAAATACAGAAGACAATCAGCGTTAGAGATTACTGGGAGAGTGCATTCACCGAACAAGAATTCAGATGTTTATGAAGCATGATGTGTCTAGAACAATGATGTTGTATATTTTGAAACTGCAACTGAGCAAATCAGGCATACTAACGTCTGCCAGCATTGTGTTATGATTTCTGCTACGGCGGGGTCGGTGTTGTCTGGAATATCAAGGCGACGACTCTGGAATCCAACTGCGCCAACAACTTGCATGGCGTTCATACCTTCCCAAGGCTGTTGTAACGTACAAAGTTCCCACAGTATGACCCCGTAACTGAAAACATCGCATCTGCCAGCACACACGACCATTTCAGCAAGCACAAAATCACGTGATATATGAATACATTTGAACTGGGTTTTAAGCAGTAGACTAACTTCTCATCAGATGGTTCGTTACGTAGTACTTCAGGTGCCATCCACTCCGCCTGCACATCAACATAAACATTCAGTGGTAACTATCATAGACAATTGAAACAGCTAGATACAAACAAATACTGGACATATTAAACATAGTTGACTTTATTTTTCATAATGTACAAGAAATATCTGATACAAGAGCAACAAGGTAGCAGAAATATCGGAGTTATATAATTTCCTAAAAAAGATTGGAGGTAGAAACTGAAGGCTGTGTAGGTTAGTATTCTAGTGAAGTGTAACTGCGAGTTCAAGATATGATTTGCACCTCCACCATTCATCCAAACATTCTGTAATATCATCATCAAATCTTCCTTCCATACAAGGATAGTTAAGATCTTCCAATGTTATAATTATTTGCCATATGTAAGTAGCGTTATGGAATAAATTTATTAATATGCAATCACATGATGCAACCGACGTTATTATTAACTACTATATATCAGAATTGTGTGTTGACTGGTATGTAAAGTCTAAGCACATAGAAGCTGAGGAAACAGACAAACCACAACTCTTGCTGCTCGAGGTTTCCAAAGAAAGTCGCATATTTGCAAACTACATAGCATTTTTTTAATTTGCGCAAAAAGAAAATACGTATTATTTTTTAGGGGAGAAGATAATTTACATAACTGGAGAACTGAGTGCACTATAACAAAATTTAAACATACATACTCTCCCAGATAGAGAACTGCAGAACCTTAAAGCACTGTTGGCACAAAAGTAATACATAGTACTAAAATTGAGGGATTATGCAAGCTTACTGTTCCAGCTGTTGATCTTGATGACAGGAAGGTATTGTTCTTCATTCTTGATAGACCAAAATCACAAACCTAATTGCACAAAGTTATGTAGCTTGCAATGAAAACATCACACAATGCAATCGCTATAAAGGAACTTGTGCATTACCTTCACAACCCAATTCTTGTCAACCAGTAGATTTGGAGATTTCAGATCCCGATGGACTATAACTGGTGTGCAATTATGCAGATAATTCATACCACGAGCCTAGGGACCATCCGAAGAAAGTTTTGGTAAGCAATATTGTAGGTGTACTTCTGTACATTTTTCAGCAGCTAACAGAAACTGATACATTTAAATCCTGTGTTAATCTTACCACATCAAGTGCCATTCTTAAGCGCCTCTTTTCATCCAACTGGTTGTTAGGTCGATGAATCAACCGGAACAAGCTACCTCTGAAATATCAATAGCAGACCTAGCAATTAGTAACTAATGTAGACTCTTTTTAAAGGAAGTTATAGAACCAAGGCACACATGGTTCATGCATCAAAGGGATAAAAGAACTGTTACGAGTGTTGGACACAATTCATATTAGTCTCCAATAGTTTTTTCGTGTTACTTTTTCTTCACACTCAAATCAATCCACAATAGAATCACTAGTCACCAACATAGTCCTTTGTCCTTAAAGAGGGTTGCCAACAACAACAAGCATTCTGGAATGTGTCTGTTACTTGTGTGCTGTCACCTGAGACTTGATTCAGATCGACTTACAAAACTAGCCAGGTTATTAGAACCCATGAAGATGATACCAAAATAACAGGACCGAAAAATGCAAAGGATAATCATTGTTCAGAGCACAATCGTCCTAACAGATATGCAAGAATTCAGACACTTATTTAAGACAAAAATTAACAGCAACTCCCTTGTTCCACGTTACTCGAATATTTCCATTTGAGCAGAAAACAGTATGAATTAATAGGACATTCATAAGAAAATGAGCAATGGGTCCAAGAAGCATAGTCATCATCAGGGGCAAAAAGACACATGAAACGTAAATTCACGCGATGATCTTGTATGAAATGCATTATGTTAAACAGAAAGCAACACAAACTAAGTCTTTTGTCCCAAGCAAGTTGGGGTAGGCTAGATATGAAACCCAGACAGAAATTTGTGTTAAACAGAAAGCGAAGTGAACAATTTAAACAGGAAAGCTTGCCTTGGAAGAAATTCGGTGACGATGGAAAGGTTAGGCACACGAGTGATGGCACCCATGAAGAGAACAACATTAGGATGACGCAACCGCTTCATTATTCGCACCTACACACGAAGCATGTATCATGATAACTGCGAAGGAGCAAACTTAAAGACCATTATTACACATTAGGAAAAGCAAAGTTCTTAAAATGATGACCAGGCTACTATTTCAAAACCTTTAGTGGTAGCCTGCTTGAGATTGCACCCTGATTAGTAAGAATGTTATAAGAAATCATCTGGAAAATATTGTGTAAACTAGAACCAGTATTTCCAATACAGTTCTTTACATTTTACAATTATGGCATTAAAATATGATTACTTCATGGAAAACTGAATGGTTTGGTTCACAAAGCGCGGGCTCAGAGTGCACATGAGAGCTGCACGCATGCATGCTAGTAAAAATCATGAGCACGCATTCACATAAACATAGGAAACACGACCAACAAGGTCAGCAGCGAGTGTACGTCAACATATTTATGCCATTTGAACAGAAAGAAGTATACCTCAGCTCTAAATTCGTCCAGAGCATCGCTTGAAATATCTTGTTGCAAAAATTTCTTGACGGCAACTTCCTATAAACAAAGCAATTTATTATACTGTAAAAAATGGCCTTATATGGAAGGAAGTATTAAAGGCATCGCTAAAGGGTGAACAGAAGATGGGATGCAAAAAGGATGGAATCTTCAGACTAACCAAAACAGATAATGGTAGGTGCGTTACTGGAGCCTGTCACTATAGAGATCTTCAAGCTTAAGGTGAAAACAAATGGCAACTAAATGCAAATTCGTAAAGTTAAAACTTCAAACTTTCTCTCTTTTTTGGCACAAGACCTACGCAGTTCGCATTATTTATATATTTTTCAGAAAACACAACAAGCTTGTGGGTCGGTGCAAGCATTTCACATTATGTATGGCGAGAAAACTGAATGACTATGAAGGTTTCTCATAGATCTTAACTGATTTTCCTCGTTTCTAAATGTAAACAACTCGCTGAAAAGTAGCTATCCTAGCTTTAGTAATTTGTTGGCTGTTATGATGTACTTTATAGATTAACATTCCTTTCACATCAGGAGTCCCCAGTAGACCAAAATAAGTTAAATTTGCTTCCATATATTTCCACTGCCCATTTAGCAATTCCCATTAAGATGACAAAAAATGGAACTCCTTAATAACTTTAAAAACTATATGAGCACATTTAAACTGAAAGACTTACCGTCCCATGCCATTCTCCTCTATAAACTTCCCCAAATGATCCTGAAACACAGAAGGTTGAATGGAAATTAAAAAATCTTACAAGCATGGTTTCTCTGAAATAGCAGCATGACCAAGAAAACATTTTTCTATACGAGAGAGATACCAAGTCCAATCCGTTCACCAATTGCAATTTCTTCCAATTGCATTTCAAACTCTGCGACTTCTTCCAGAGCAACATCAGATTTTGCACTTTCTGTCCCGCTTGATTTGTCTGAGGTTCTTTCGGCTTCCTGAGGAACTTCAACTGAATCCTTTTCTTGATCTAGAGAGTTATCTTGGCCATGACCAATTTCAAGGTGCTGTTTATCCCAAAAGTCATCTGCAGCTTTCTCAATTGAATCATTTCCTTCAGAGCGGCTCGGTAAACTGAACAGCTGATTACCAGGCTCCGAGTGTTCATATTGCTTGCTAACAGCAGCGGTTGTTGCAACAACTGCAGCTGCAGTAACAGTGGCTGCAGCTGCAACAGGAACGTCAAATTTCATATCACTGTTAGATTTTGCAGCAGCCACAACCATTGAAGACGCTACCACTGCAGCAGTTGCAACAGCAGCAGCAGTAACAGGTAATTGCTTTGAGAGCTGTGGCAGAGCTTCCTGAGGAGGTGCTGAAGGTTCATAATGAGGAGGATAAGGAGATGCGTTATCTCGGATATCCGGAGGATGGTATATGCCCAAACCCTCGATAGGCTTAAGTGAGTCCACAGGTGCCCGGTGAGGAGCAACTTTTGATTGGAACTCATGCCCAGGATGAAGAGGCAATGATGGTCCATGACCACGATCAGCATATTCCCTTGACCCAAGCTCATTCATCCTCCTTTTCATTTCATCCTTGTTTTGAAACAGGGTGGTGTCACACACGATGAGGTCCTTCGGCTCTTCCATTGAATCTTCTGAAAACAAGTCAGGTGGTGCCACTACTCCATTTTCAAGTAAAACCTCATGGATCTTCTGAGCTAATTGTGGATTTTCTCTGGCAGCATTAATCATGTACTCTGAGATATCCTTTACTTTCATCCTGCGGACACCTGTACCACTGCCCACTTCTGGGGAAGAAGGTGAAGTTGATAAAGAGTTATTTGCTCCAACTGATTTTTCTTTGTTGTTTGGAGCCACAGGGAATGTGCTAACTGATAAATTCTCAAATGAACTAGATAGAATATTTTGTTGGTTGCTTGTCTGAGTAGTTGCAGGTCCATCGGTATCATAAGGACCAAAGTTACTAGATGTCGATCTCCTCTCAAGTAACTCATACTCAGAAGAATCATATGCAGAATTTGAAACTCCACCATAAGAAGATCCCAACTGATTGGCTGTATCAGCTTTGCTTAACTGATGATTATCTGAGAAGGAACTGTCTTCACATTCTGTAGACAAAACAGCAGCATCTGAAGGAATAACTGTACCAGGTTCTGTCACGAGATCAACAATGAACTCCCTGCAAAATGCACCATAATATAGATAGTTATAAAGTGTCTAGTGCACCTTTGTTTCTAGGTGCCAACATTTGAGTGAAGCAAGATGTCTACTATCTAGACACAGCACAGCTGTTCCATCAGATGCTTATCTGTGCTATGAAATCCCATTTATGCTAACTATGCAAAGGGTGTAATACCTTCCATCGTCGAATTTCACAATGTTCAAAGCCCCATCATCTGATCCTGTGTACTGCCTTCCTTTCAGGAGTCGACAAGGGACATCAAGGCTATCAGCCAAAACCTATATCCAAGGGCGAGAGAAGTAATTATTAGCACACTAGTGGATAACCTATTGGACAAATGTCACGTGGAGTGTTTTGTCATGGTAGCAAAGTAATTGCTAGCCTAGTAATGGATCCCTTTCTGACAAATGTTTCTTACATGGTTTGCCCTCCGTCCGGGTATGTAAGGAAGGCAGTACACAGTTTTTATGTCAAGCTTTGACCAAAAATTACATTAGTATTACAAGTTTATCGTGACACAAAAGAGATACCGTTAGATTCGTCTTGGAAAGATCTTTCTAATGGTATAACTTTTATATACACATCTTAAATATTATTTGTATAATTGTTGGTCAAAGTTTGGCACAAAACCCAATAGAGGCCTTATAAACCCGGACAGAGGTAGTAAGGTTTATGGAATTTATAGAACAGCGAGAAAATGATGTCATCCATTTTGATATTCAAACAATGCAAACAACAACTTTAATGTACAGCTATGCATTGAATTTTCAGTTAACAAAACTATAAATAACAGATAGTCAGCATTGTTCATATTTAGACAATTCTGTTTGTATTAAGACAGGTCAGGATTGGTTCCGTAATCTAAAATGGGTTAATATATTTATTGAGTTACTTACCTTAAATAGTAGGGCACGGTGACGAGCTAGACCAGTTTTTAATTGGCCAAGAGGCACAACTACACTTCCAATACGTGTTCTCAGGGATCTGATCATATTCTGGTATTTCACCGACATTTTCTCAGGATCAGAAATAAGTCCACCCATGTGGTTAGCAACTAGACTAGCAAGTTCCTGAACCAAAATATTGCCAACAAATTCTGAAGTCCTCGACCGAAGTTCAATTGCAGTCATTAACGCCTTTTGCTCAAGTTTCATAAGCTGGGGATCTTCACCTCTGTGGACCAATACAGCTTCCCAGTTTACGCTATTATGTGAAAGTGGCTGCGCTCGCAGATCAGTAAGAGAGGGCATGTTTATTGACGCCGGTCCATTCCCGATGACATAGAGATCGTAAAAGCCATCTGATATTTTATCATCATAGCCAAGGGCATTGAAATTCTGTGAAGCATGGACAGATATATCATAGGGTGCGTGTGGAAAATGGTAAGGGTACATTACAATAAAAGTGAGGAACATTTGAGTATATAGAAACACTAGGATATGCAGCCTAGTAGAAAGCACTATCGAAGATGCCACTGGTGCTACTTTGTGTCCCCTTGATCCATTCTACAAAATTAAATTATAATTAACAACTGTTACCAATCAACTACTACTCCCTCCGTCCCATAATTCTTGTCGCTGTTTTAGTACAAAATTGAACTAAAACAGTGACAAGAATTATGGAACGGAGGGAGTACTAATCAAGGATCTACCAGCATCACACTGTAGAACCCACACAAGCAATGAGCATTGTCATGCGGTATTTAGTTACAAGATGAACTTACTGTTCCATTGCATTCCTAGCAAGAGGTTAGCTCTGTGGTACAATCGACCAGACACTATTATTTTATTCTTGGAGGTTTCAACATTTCATTGCATCCAATTACTGTGTTTCCTGCAATTTATCTGTTTCAAAGAGGCCCTTAACTAATCCTTTGCTCAACAGAGAGGGGTCCTGCTGCTACCAATCTAACAAGGAACATGCTCAATGAGCATTATCGTAATGGATGCTCACAACTGCGATATGAGAACAGTAATGGGCAATGAAATCGAATGAGGCAGGGCTAATTAAATTGCTAACTGACCCAGTATCGGGCAGCGAGGACCTCCGCGGGGGAGCTGGCAGAGCGGCAGAAGCCGAGGCTCATCTGCTTGGCGACCTCGATCTCCATCTCCTCGGGATTGTCCCGCGCGCTCATCTCCAGCACCAGCTGCAGCTGGAACTCCTCCAGGTCGTCCTCCTCCTTCTCCCGCTCCCGCTTCCTCTCCTCCGCCTCCGACGACTCCCGTATCACCCTCTCCTCCACCGCGTCCTCCTCCTGCGACCGCCGCCTCTCCCGCTCCATCTCCTCCTCCTGCGACTGCCTCCTCTCCATTTCCTCCTCCTGCGTTCGCCTCCTGTTGTCACCAGCCGCGGGCGGTTGCTGCCTCCGATGAGCAGCCCCTGGTTGCCTCCTCTCCTCCGCCCCCATCGCTACCGACGACGCGGACGCGGAGGCCGACGAACCGTCCGATTCCGCGGGGGTCGGCGGCGTAGGGGGCGGGGGGCGGCTGGGGACGGAGTCAAGCCAGGTCGACACCACCGAGGGCGGCTGCTGCTGCCTCTGCTCGGGGAGGGGATGATGATGATGAGCCGCACCTCCTCCTCCGCCGCCGCCGCTGCCCTTGCGGGAGGAGGGCGGAGGGGGAGGCGTCGACGCCCCATCTCCCGACCCCTCCCCGATGTGAAGCTTCCTGAAGAAATTCTTCATGGCGCGCGCCGCCGCCGAAAGTCGCCGTCGCCGCCGAGTCCCAGCAGGTAGCAGCAGTATTGCCTACTGGTTTTGGTGGTGGGTGGGTGGATCCGACATGGCCACTGACGCAGCGGCTGATGGAATGGACGGGGTAACTTTAGCGGCCGCTCTTGACTCGTCTCCTAGTGGCCCAAACGCAACTTTGTTTAAGCCCGTTTTTTGAGGTCTTTCAAATAGTTTAAGCCACGGCGTTATCGCTAATCAGCACCCGTTGCTCTCGCCTCGCGGCGGCTCAGCGGCTCTGCTCCGTCCATCCGGCGGCAAAGGGGAAAAGGAAAGAACCGGAGGGGGATTTACCAGAAACAGAAAGAGCCCGGGGTTTTAGGAGGACTAATTACCCCCATCTTTTCGGGCCTCTGTTACCTTTAATTAATTCCTTCTTGCTATACGGAATTGCATACGGTATGTGTAATTAATACGGAAAGGTCTACGGCTGCCGAGCTTGTCCCGTGTCAAGGTGGTTGCGTTTTGAGTTTTCGTCCCGCCGTGTGCCACAAGCTTATATAAAAAGGATGACTTGTGGGGAATGCCCTGACCGTGTGGCCCACGCGTCATTGTGATGGTTATCGGAGTACGGTGCGCCGTGTGCGGACCAATTTGGCTCCGCGGAAACGGAAAGAAAGCGATTTATTAGCGGGTGACGGAAAAAGAAAACGTGTTTAGTTATAGGCAGGCAGAAACAGACAAAGGATAACAACACTCACAGCGCCTCTTTCTGCGTGGACGAGGCTCATGGTGGGCTGGCCCTCTGACGTGCGTGGACCGGTGGACAAGCCACTATTTTTAGCCAAGGCCAGAGCAAGTGGCTGGCGGCGGCATGCGTTTTCGGACGCGGGTCCCACCCCCCATTGACGCTTGCACGCTAGCGCGTGGGCTCTGGCCGGGGGCAACTTTATCCTGCTCCCACTGACAGGCTGATCTGGAAGGTTTATCGGGCCACTTGCCGTCTGATGTGAGTCAGCAGTGGACAGCCAAGCAGTTATCATCGCAACACAAAACAGCCTGCCTAGCGCTTAATCGCTTCTTAGACTTTGCTTGTGCGGCATCATATGTTGCTATGCACAAAATGATATGCTAAATATATTTTAAAAAAGTTATTGTACTATTGTCTCACACTAGCATAAGATAATGCATATGCGTTAACTTACCTCATTTTCAAACCGTGTCGTTAGTGGTGAAGCCACAGGAGAAACTGTTCCGTAAGAAACAATGTATAAATGATCCGATGGATTTTGATCTCTGCACCGAATGTTTGTATGCTGATCTCTGTTACATAACCCGACGTAGCATCTCCGCACTATCGGTCCCCACCAACGCCGTCCCATCCTCCTCGGCCTACTGCTCCGGCGGCAGTACCGCGCGAGAGGGTGAGGACCTTGGATCCGCGATGCAATACGATAGTTGGGTCTCGTAGAGTTTTCGTTTTGTAACTCTGCAGTAGCATTATGTATGGTGGTATGTCGACATCATGTGGTATAAGAATAAAGTTTTTCTGACTCTTAATCCACCTCGACTGCAGGACAGAGGAGGGCATGGATCGTGTCTGTTCACTGCTCATTTGTAGCGGTGGGTTTGGTTACATCTTCATGCCTTGTAGTTGGTCTTTGTGTCTCGATCCTTCTTCTCTGAATGACTTCGGCTCTGTCTTCTTTTGGCTGGTCACACACTCTCTCATCGTCTTCTCTTCAAGAAGATGGTTCTGATTCGCCGACTGTTCCATCAACAACGTTTCCTGGCACTGATGTGCTTTTAGAACCTTAAGGGGTGGCAAGGAGTTTCACTCACGAGTCACGGCGAGCCACCGACTAGTGCAGGAGAAGGTTGATAATGTTTTCCCCTTAAAAATTTGTGTGTAATTTCGTTCTTGTAAGATGATGAAATGTACATGTTCGGTGACTTAATATATGGTCTTTCTTTTAAAAGAATTACTCGTATATCAGCCCATCCTTGTACACGCCACGCGAAAGGGATGGGTACGTCGTTCAAGAAAACAAAGGGATGGGATATGCTTCGTATCTCTTAATGGTGGACCCACGGCGCATTACCGCTTTAGCTTCTTTTTTCGGAGGAAACCGCTTCAACTTGCGATTGGACTTGTGTCGGACAACGGCCCTTCGGTGGGCGCTGAAGCTTTGGGCTGTCTCTCGGCCTTCAGCTGTCCCGTGTGCTGAAACTGGCCTAGCGACCATTTTATGGCTTATTCGGCCTCCATGATTCGTTACCATTGATCGTGCCACCGCAGTGAAAACTAATGGGCCAAAGAATGGGCTGTGCACAAATCCAGCCTTGCAGAAGAAATATATGGCCGCTTGGCGCGGCCTGGGTTGCCGTCAGCCCGTGAGGGCTTGTCAGGGATGTTTTTTTTTCTTTTCTGTGAAACTTGTGAGGGATGTTCATGCATGTTGGCGAGCACAAGTCTTTGCTTATTCTGCCTCGCCTAATCCACGGCAGACAGGTACATACGGGCTACGGATCGAGCACCATGCGTTACTGTTGCCGTCGTCGTCGCTGGACACTTGAACAAACACTTGAGTTACGTCGATGTCCCATTTTTTGATTAAGATACAGAGAATTCTCTCTGAAACCCTCAACTGCGATCTGACGGCACTATTTCATCCGGGATTTATTCTCGAAAGACAGAGAGCGTGGCACCAACCACCAGCAGCAAGCAGCCCACACCACACAGCAGTTATATATTACCGGGACTATCTGTAGGGCCATATATAATGCTGCACCGCACGGACTATCCTGATGCACTCGCTCCCGTACTATTTTCTGTTCTTTTTAAACACGAAGGTGTTTGTAGTATCTCAGGATTCCTGTTTGCTGAACTCACCGTCCTTTCGACACCATTCCGGAACTCGGGGGAATACGCTCAGGTCAGCGGAACACCAGAAAATTCCCAAGTTTCTCGACGACCTTTGTTGGTCTACTGTATCCGAGGACTGTTGGCTTAAACCCTGCGTCAGTGTCGCCTGCCCTGCACGTAATCCATACGCAACGCACACGCACAGCACCGCCATGGCATGGATCCCCATCTAACTAACTGCGGTACCAAGTGACAGGCGTTAACTGGCATAAACTGTTGACTGGTCCGTTTTCAATCAGTCATGCTCCGGCCGGGGGCAGAAAAAAAGGGGGCGATGGTCACCGTGGACGGGCTGGAAAGCACACACCGATGATATATACGTACATAAGATTGAGTTGTGGTAATCTGGTAGTAGGACGATGATCGGCGTCTGGTCCTGCAGAAAAGATGCTCGGTCGTCGTACACACGCTGGCTAGCCAGCCAGATCTGCGAATGTGGGGGACGACAAACAGTACTAGGCCGGCGGGAACTACTGTTGATAACCAAGCAGGCTTCGGAAAACACGCCATTGTACATGTTCCAGGTTCAGAGAACCGAAGCGTGATCTTCCCGAACATGCAATGCGAAACTGGTCCCGCGGTCCGGCCGTTTCCAGCGATGAAGATTATGCACGAGTAGTGTTGTTGACCGGTCAAATGCTATCCGCGACGTCGATTAACACGAGCCGGGCGGGCATTAGAGACCACATCCCACGCGGATTAGGGACGATGAACGGATGAATGAATGCCGGTATCGGCAGCACATCTGCACATGCGGCTGTCATGTTGGGAACGCTTTCATTGGTCATGCGGCCGATCGGGCCTGCCAGAGGAGCCACCCGGAGCAGGGACGACGATAATGCTTGCTACCGGAGAGTAAAGTTACCCGGATCATACAGGAGTCCCGAGCCCGTGTCCATGGCCGCGGGGGAACTTTGTGGTGCGCGATCGCCGGAACGTCCCTAGCTGATGGGCTGTCCGCGGCGGCCCGCTTGGGCCTCACGTGGGCCTCCCTCGCGGGCCATCGGGTGGTCCGTCCACTCGACTCCTCTCCCCATGTTTTCTTTTCTTTACGTTGTCGTTCGTCCGTTCCGTTCGGGCCCCGGTATGGGCGCGGCGACAGACCTCTAGAGCCTACTGGCTTAAGTATAGGACACTGACCTCCAGGCTTAGGATACGATTACGATACGACAACACGCCTAGCTAGCAGCCTAGTGCACAGAGGGATTCGCGCACGTAATTCAATCCATCGGCTAAAGTATACTGCTAATTGCTCCTATACTAATATTCTGATCATATGTCCTAAACAAAGGCCTACAGGGGCAGCCTTTCCCTCGCAAACTTTGCCCTCTTTTCGCCCATTTTAAACTCGTTTGCGATCATGGTGGCTCTCATATGGGGGCACCGTGCAACAACTGCTAGCTAAGCTAGAACTCGGGACACTTTACAGCACGTCTTGATCTCACTGCCCAGCGTAGTACATCCCCCAGCCCTTTTGATTAGCTGGGTAAGTAGAGCTTACAGCCGATGATGGTACTCGAAATTGATAAGATGCTTTCAGCTTGGACATCTTTTGTACGGCCAGGTAACATGGAATGTGGTCCACAGGCATGGAATTTGCTCAAAAGTTATTCCCCCACGCACAGCAAGAGACAGGATAAAAGGTCTCGCAGCGGCGAATTTTTAAGACAGTATCTGCAAAAATGTCTGGCATGGCGGCAGCTTTTGTGGGTATTTTAGGAGCACGCTTTAGCTTTGCTCGTCGTCCTTTTCCTCCCTTTGTTACCGTTAATCGTCGAGTGGAACCATGTGGAGAGACTAAATGCAATCTGCAACTCAATTTCAACAACAATTCGGCGATGATAAATGGACTTTCGACAACGGAAGGCCAATTCTACTTGTCTGGTGAGGCCGTGAGAGTGTTGAACTAGCTAATTCCCCTGGTCAATTGAGCACATTTGTTTTGATAAGGGATATCTGTAACTTGGATCCAATGGTTCAAAAGTGCATCCTCAATTTTTTTTGATATTTGTTGCGGTAGTACAGCAGGTTACGATGGCGCAGCGGTGCACCCTCGGACAGGGAATATGCAGCCGTAGCAGCAGCAAGGAGCCTGCCAAACCAGCATGCATGCTGAGATCCCATGCTAACCGGTAAATATTTATCGAAAACTCTCTTTTATGACCACCCAATAAATGAGTGCGGGCAGTTATTTGCCGGTGCAGGAGATTAAAATATATATATATATATATATATATATATATATACGAAAAAATTATATAAACCCATCTTCTATATCTAAGTAGAAGCAATCCAATACTAAATTTCTCTAAACATGGAAGCATGCCACATCATCATATAATTAATATGTTTACACTTGTTTAGTAGAAAACTCATTTTTTACACATGCATGTTAGTTCCATCAAGCTATTCCCACTAAGTGAAAAATGTACAATTTCATTATATTTTTCAATTTTGAATACTCTTTGTGTTAACTATAAATTTCCGCAACAACGTGCGGGGTATCATCTAGTTTCCAAAATGGTTGTCACCGAGGAGGCCATAATAAAATATTGGGTAAAGAACTAGACCTCATGTAGAACATGTATCGAATGGTTTGAGACAACAGTTGGTAAGAGGAGAGATGAAGACATTTATCGAAAAGTCAAGATTTAAAATACAGACCTTATATTTTGAAGCGGAGTAAGTAGCTGCTAATGTTGTCTTTTACACTAGTCTCTAATGATTTTTTTTCTGTACTTCTAGTATTATTTATACTGCAACCTTGCAAATGTTTTATACGGTGTATTGTAGTTTGCCCTCTAATGCACACTTATACTGATTTTAAATGCAATTTTTCACTAGCTTCTTATGCACTTTCTCTACTGCATATTTACATTGGTTTGTAAATATGCAGTAGAGAAACCAATGTAAACATTTTCTCTGATTTCTAACACTTTCTGAACTGTAAATGTTCACTAGTTTCAAGTGCATTGTCTCTGTTGTACATTTGTACTGATTGTTACTGCACCTTTTCCACCAGTTTTCTACTCCACTTCCTCAACTATAATTGCTTTCCCCCTGTTGTACATATAATTTTGCATTAGTTTATACTGCACTTTATAACGGTTTCTATGATTGTCCGGGTTTCTTTCCCGTGGTTTACTCCAAGAGAATGTTAGAACATTTCCAATGGGATCTCTCAAATTTTGTCTTAAAATGTTTTTTTTGTTGTCTATTTGGGGGAGGCAAATGGACACGCGTCCGCTCAGTGTCCGCCCTCGCGTCCCCCAAATTTTGACGTTATACTCCCATCTTGAGTACTACTGTACCAAACTTTTCCCTTGACGAACATTTTAATCACGAGTCACTCTTTGGCTAGCGAGCGTGGTGAGAAACCTTTCCTACTCTTTTCTAGTGGCTACTCCCATCTTGATGTTCCCCGGCCTCCCTCCACGATCTCTGCTAGCGCTGTTAAAATATGGTCCCGCTCGGTGTTCGAAGAGCGGATTCCAATGAGAGATGGAGCAGTTTGTGGCAAATTTGTCGCTTTGGACCTATGTTTTTCCTCCCGTGGTACAGTAGTAGCAGTGGTCTGGTCGCCGTTCAACTTGGAAGCAAAAAAAAGTGTTTCCAGACTCCAGATTCGAGGTCGTCTTGTTTGCATATACGGACATTCTCATTTTTCAGGATCACATATGCATAACACACGGATCAATTAAAGCCTTCGCAAAAAAGAATAAAAAAGGAAAAATAACAATATATTCGTATGAATTACTCGCGCCGTCCAATCTAAAGTGTTTGGCAGCCACTCGCTGGGGATTCCACTTGTAGTACAGCCAATTTCCTGGACGCATTGCCACTTGAGCACAACCTTGACGGTGCAAAAGAGACTTGACGACGCAAGATATGGTGTCCGGATTGCCGTTCTGACGAGGCGCCGTATTGGCGTATCAGGAATATTCACTGCTATGCTACTGGCAGGCTGCTAGCCTGCTACCCCCTAGCGGCCTAGCACAGATTCTTTCTCGATCTAGCGTTCCATCTCATTTCTGGCAATTTTGGGACGTCCCTTTTCCCCGATTCCGTTATCAGACGGAAGAGATGATGATGGGGTCGGGATTTGGCGGAAAGCGAGGGACAGGAGGCGGACACGTCGCTGCCCCCGGCCATACTGTCCCGGAAAACCGCAGCTGTCAACTAAGTCCATTTCTTTCGCTTCTCAGTGTACGTACGGTCCACGGAAAATTCCCCTCGTCTGGACTCTGGAGGAGGAGAATAAAAAGATCTATACTTCCTGCTACGAGCCTCCGAGCACAGCAATCCGTCAAAAAGAAACGAGTACAACAAACAACCTCTCAAATCCAATGGCACCATCCGTGTTTCCTAGGCTTTAGTAGGCTTTGGCAACGTTTTCAGTTTTACACACGCCAAGGTTTAATTCGAAAATCTTTTGCAAAAAAGGGTTTAATTCTAAATCCAGAGCAGGCAAAATTGCAAAGTGACTGATCTGGATCGAAGTGCAAGTGTACAGTGGGCATTTTTCAATGACTTATCAGTTGTGCTTGGAACTGCACGAATGGAATTTAACTGCAAAATTCCCCGAGCAGCCACAATTTTTGATCTGTCACGCCCTGCTGCTAGCACAACGGTCGTAGTACAAAATACGGACCACGAAAATGAAATGAGACGTACACCGTAGGCCGTATAGAATACACGCATCGCCCCAGTATCTAACGGCGAATGATGCAGATCAACGAGTGAAAATCAGCCCGACCAAAAATCCTGGACCCGTCTGTCCGCCCGTCGCTGTACAGGCAGCGTACGTACGCACACCTGTGCCGGGCGTATGTACGCTGGGCCTGTGCTCGTCTCCATACAGTACGGCATAGAGTGTGCTCCCATTGGCTGCAGTTCGTCTAGCTCCTCTCGCTCCATCGTCTCGGATGCAGCAGGGGAGCTATAGCTACTAGCTGGCTGGCCGGGGGAGGGCGTCGGATAAAAGCAAGGGAACAAGGGATGGTCCAAAGAAAGCTTTGGCCGCGCTGCCATCTCGCCTAAATAAAACTCTCCCCCACGCTCACCCCACTCCTCCACCACCAGCCAAATGCTCCTCTCCTCTTCCTCCTCCTTCCTCACTGGCTCAGCTCCACTGTAAAGAAGAACTCATCAGCAGAGCTCCCTGTACACACTGCGGCGCTCAGCTCAGCTGCTGAGCTGAGCTTAGTACGTGAGTGAGGTTCAAGCCGCCGATTGATCAAGTAAAGCAAGAAACAGAGGAAGAGAGAGCTCGGAGAAGATGATTACGGCGGCGGACTTCTACCACGTGATGACGGCGGTGGTGCCGCTGTACGTGGCCATGATCCTGGCCTACGGGTCCGTCAAGTGGTGGCGCATCTTCACGCCCGACCAGTGCTCCGGGATCAACCGCTTCGTGGCGCTCTTCGCCGTGCCGCTCCTCTCCTTCCACTTCATCTCCAGCAACAACCCGTACACCATGAACCTCCGCTTCATCGCCGCCGACACGCTGCAGAAGCTCATGGTGCTCGCCATGCTCACGGCCTGGAGCCACCTCTCCCGCAGCGGCTCCCTCGAGTGGACCATCACGCTCTTCTCCCTCTCCACGCTCCCCAACACGCTCGTCATGGGGATCCCCTTGCTCAAGGGCATGTACGGGGACTTCTCCGGGTCCCTCATGGTCCAGATCGTCGTGCTCCAGTGCATCATCTGGTACACCTTGATGCTCTTCATGTTCGAGTACCGTGGCGCCAGGATGCTCATCACGGAGCAGTTCCCGGATACTGCTGGAGCCATCGCGTCCATTGTTGTTGACCCGGATGTGGTTTCGCTTGATGGACGGAGGGACGCCATTGAGACGGAGGCAGAGGTGAAGGAGGACGGGAAGATCCATGTCACCGTGCGCCGGTCGAACGCGTCCAGGTCGGATGTTTACTCGAGGAGATCCATGGGGTTCTCGAGCACGACGCCGCGGCCGAGTAATTTGACCAACGCCGAGATCTACTCGCTGCAGTCGTCCAGGAACCCCACGCCCAGAGGGTCGAGCTTCAACCACACGGATTTTTACTCCATGGTGGGGAGGAGCTCGAACTTTGGTGCGGCGGATGCTTTCGGGGTAAGGACGGGCGCCACGCCGAGGCCGTCCAACTACGAGGACGACGCGCCGCCGAAGCAGCCGGCGCAGGGCAAGTACCAGATCCCGGGTGCCGCGATTAATGGCGCGGCGGCGGGGCAGTACCCGGCGCCGAACCCGGCGGTGGCGGCGCCCAAGAGGAAGGTGGCCACGGCGAACGGGCAGGGCAAGGGCGGCGGCGAGGACTTGCACATGTTCGTGTGGAGCTCCAGCGCGTCGCCCGTGTCGGACGTCTTCGGCGGCGGCGGCGGTCCGGACTACAACGACGCGGCGGCAGCCAAATCTCCCCGCAAAAGTAAGCTTAAAGCAGCAATCTTTCCTTGTCACAACGTAGTTTACTCCCGTTTCCAGTGCCTGATTTTGGGGATTTGTGTTTCGTTGTTTGTTTATTATGGCGGCAGTGGATGGAGGAGCCAAGGAGAGGGAGGACTACGTGGAGCGCGACGAGTTCAGCTTCGGGAACAGGGGCGGCGCGATGGAGAGGGACGCGGAGGCCGGCGACGAGAAGGCCGCTGTGGGCGGCGGTAATGGCGGTGCAGCGGCGGCGGCGATGCCTCCGACGAGCGTGATGACGCGGCTGATCCTGATCATGGTGTGGCGCAAGCTCATCCGCAACCCCAACACCTACTCCAGCCTCATCGGCCTCATCTGGTCGCTCGTCTGCTTCAGGTCCCTAACACCACAGCGTAGCTAAGCTAGCTCACTCGCAGAACAAATTCAGTTACTAGATCGTGAGTGATTCATACTGCTAGTATACGGTAAGTAGGCGTTTGTCTGATTGCTGCATTTGGGGTTGGGCGCAGGTGGAACTTCGAGATGCCGGCAATCGTCCTCAAGTCCATCTCGATCCTGTCGGATGCAGGGCTCGGAATGGCCATGTTCAGTCTCGGTCGGTACTCCCTTCTTTACATACTTTGCAGCTAGTGTACTCGCAGACTATTCCTGGAGTCCAATCCAACAGTAATACTAACTGAATCCGGTCTCTGGTCGCGTGTGTTTGTGCAGGGCTGTTCATGGCGCTGCAGCCCCGGATCATCGCGTGCGGGAACAAGGTGGCGACGTACGCCATGGCCGTGCGCTTCTTCGCCGGCCCGGCCGTCATGCTCGCCGCCTCCTTCGCCGTCGGGCTCCGCGGCACGCTCCTGCACGTCGCCCTCGTCCAGGTAACACTTTGCCAGGGGATCAAAAGCGGCAGCGGGAAAAGTCTTGGCGTGCTCGTGTCCCTTCTTTCCCCCTCGTGCTCTGCTTTTTCTCACGCTAGAAAGCTTTCGCTTTAACCCTTCTCTTGCAGCAGTAATAACCTTTCCCCCTCTCGTGTTCTGTTGTGAGCAGGCAGCGCTGCCTCAGGGCATTGTCCCCTTCGTCTTCGCAAAGGAGTACAGCGTGCACCCTGACATTCTCAGCACAGCGTAAGTGTCCCTCCCATCCCATGTCTCACGCACCGACAACGCACAAAGGATTCTCTCTACCAATTTGCGACCTCTGACCGACCGCTTGGATTCTCTCCTTTGCAGGGTCATATTTGGCATGCTCATCGCCTTGCCCATCACGCTCGTCTACTACATCGTGCTCGGGCTCTTCTGAGCATCGCCGCTCCGCGTCGATCGGCGGCGTGTAAAGGATCGATCGCTGCCGCTGCAGCAAGTCCAGGAGCAGCGGCAGCGTCCAGCAGAAGAGGAGGCGCCACAGGAGGAATTCGTAGAGCTATAAACGAGGGGGGCTTCATTTCTTCTTCCTCTGATTCTCTCTTTCTCTAGAACAACACGAACGGTAGCTTAGGTAGGACAATGGCGAGTCAAGACTCGAAAGGGCAGGTGCAAGTACAAAAGCTTTGGGGGGCGGGGGACAGGGGATCGATCCGGTTCAAGGTTGTCGCAGGCAGAATGGGTTCGGTGCTGAAATTAAGGGGTTGGTTAGCGAGTTTTGGTTGGCTACTCTGACCCTCTGTAAACTGGATGATGATGCTATTCTGATTGATAACCGAGAGATATCATCATCGGCCTTGTGTTTGCTCGTTCGTCGTCTCGTGGTCTCGCTGAGCTGACACGATGCTTCAGTTCATTCCATCCAAGTAGTAATTTTCAGAGTGTCTGAACTTCCGTTGTTCTCCTAAACTTACTGTGTACGTAATTGACACTCTCTTCTTCTTCTGGGTGTTTAAATTCCACGAGTAGTAAACAGTGTCCGGAGAACAACAGCGTTGTGATCGATCAAGTTGAGGCCACGGAGACGCATGGGCGAATGAATCGGTGAATGAATGGGCGATGATGCCGGCCTTCCCCATCGATCAGTGCTGCTCTGCTAGCTGATTTGATTTGATAGGACGTCGTGCCCAGGCAACAGTTTTTTTTAGGCCCCGCCAATTAGTGCCCGAGCGACTTAAGTTGCATCGATGGAGACGGCACCAAGAAACACAAGTAACGGTTCCACTTGTAATCATGGAGATTTTCCCTTTTCCATCAACCTCTCCCGTTGATCGAAATCATGGAGATCAATTAGCCATTATAGATTCAGAAAAGGTTAGCAGCGGTTACTGAAAGACGTAAGAGTATTCTGTTTCTGAACACACTGTCGCGTGTAACACACAATGAACGTTCGGCGGCAGCGACTTGGGTCTTCTTGGCTTTAAACACTAAACTTGGTAACTGGTTGATTAGCTCGTTCTGATGAAGAAATTCAGAAAAATATTGAAAAAGAAGAAAAGCCGGTGGGGCCACGTTCGGTGAAGGGCATTATGCGCTAATGTGGGATTTGATGTGGACTGGTGGAGCATATCCAGCGACAAGCAGGGCCCTCTAGGTTGCTGTCGCATTAAGTGCCTTGCCCCCCCTTCCCTATCCTTTCCCTTCTTTTTTGCGGCCTTCCGCTGCCTAATGCTAGCTAGTTAGAGTTAGGCTTCCGCTGATGACTGTACTTAGCTGTATCTTCGATCTATATATCGTCAGCACACCATCATCTAACCATAGCCCCCATATGGTTTTTTCTTTCTATTGTGATTTGTAATTAGCATGTGATACTGTGGTGATCAAATCATTTTTATGAAAGAAACCCAATATATGGGTTGGCTCGCGATGTTTGGTTTCTACTCCGGTTTGGTTTCCATACTCCACATGATCTAATCAGATGAATTGTATCTCCACGGTGATTGGTTCCCTGTATCTCTCAGATTGATTAGTTTTTAACAAATCTGAACCGTACAATAACTTTTGTAAAATCTAGATTCTGCTATTTTAATTACATATTAGATCCCTTTTTAACCATGATCTGAGATATTCATAGTCGGGGCAGTTTGGTGCACAAGGTCGGCAGTAGCATCTAGTGTGAACACTAATGGGCAATTAGTGTTTAGAGAGGTTGAGTGTCTTCTTCCTTCTTTTTGACTAGTGATCCGATTAGTCTCATGAAGAGTGGCAGGATGGGAAATCTTCCTTTACTAAAGAGAGGAACATCGCCTGTAATCTAATGACAGAGCAAACTTGCCGACAAAAGTTTGGAGAGTTCCGGGACGAAAGAGATGGCAAGCAGCCTCGGTGCACTGTTTTGGGGAAGATGTTTGGTTTGTGCTTTGCGCGTGTACGAAAAGTTTAGGGGTGACCACAACACAGGCGCGCGAGGGGAGGCGCCATACAAAGCTTCTTTTGTTGCTTAAGGTGTAGTTGTGAAATGAGGTAAAAAAAAACTAAAACGAGTTGTGTTAAATAAAATCTGGGGCTTGGTTCTACCCAATAACCATATATTATCTCACTATCCACTAACACATATTGTGCAATCTTATTCTGTCCATGACTATTTTCATTAAAAAAAATGTGTGGTACTACTCCCTCCTAAATGTAAGATGTTATAGTTTTGTCCTGATTCAAACTTCTTTACTTCGTGAAAAGAAGCTCGACTGAATTTATAACAAAAAATAATTAATATTTACAATAACAGATAGATTTAATGAAACTAATTTAGAGTGATAGATGTTTGTATTTCTTCTATAAGGTTGGTTAAATTTTTAAAGTTTGAGTTAAGACAAACCTATAACATCTTACATTTGGAAACAAAGGGAGGACACTCAATCGTCGAGGCTCTCGAAATAGATGACCAAATTTCGATTATTATCTTTGGCGTTGTTGGTGGGGGTCAGATCAATACAACATCGAATATCGTGGAATACCAATTAGGCTTTCAATCTCATCCTTCTACAACTCCAGTCAAAGTGTCCGCGTCGTCACTAGCGTCCACGACACTCCCGCTATGACTGCGGGAGGGAATAGAGGAGAGATAGGGGACGGCACCAGAAGGGGACGGCAGGCACCGCCCTAGGTGACGGACCAGTCCATCAGAGACGCAGTTGATGATGGCGAAGCGAAGAAGACGACGAAAGCACAAGACTTCAAATCCAGTTGCAATCGTCCGCTTCGCTCCCGCTACGACTGATGGAAATAGGTTAGTCAATATACTTATATTCTCAACACTTCCCCTCACGTCCAGGCTATTTTAGTCCTTGCCCTGGGTTCGGTGTAGGCCGCGAAATCTTTTTTTTTAATACTGCGTGAGGAGAGTCTTGAACTTAAGACCTCTTGGCTCTAATACCATGTAGAAGGATGAGATTGGAAGCCTAATTGGTATTCCACGATATTCGATGTTGTATTGATCTGACCCTCATATGGAGTATATATAGAGGTACAAAGGGGGAGATAGACTTGGAGTATAAGACAAGTAATCTTGTTTAAACTAATTATATCTTATCTCTAATCCCAAACATATCATATCTCTGACAGGTGGCACGGAAAATAGTAGCACAATATGCGTGTGAGACAATAGGTTTGTAAGTCTTGATGCACCAAGAGATGCCTTCCATTATTGCACTTTATGTAGAGAAAGATAATTTTTGTTGTCCCCCGACTTACCATGTGGCCATCGATACATTGAGAGCACTTGGAGGCACAGTACCTATTGGTGTTGTTCTTCTGGCGCTGGCTCTCCAAGAAGAAATGCCACTTCATTCTCCGGATCCTACGCTGGTGACACTTAGGTGGAGAAGGTTCTGTGGAGATTGGCAATGAAGAGAACGAGCAAACACACACGAACAAGAGAGGAGAGTTGAACCAACCTCATGCTAAGTCACAAGAAAAACTAAATCACATCGGTATCAATACCCTTTTTTGGTGGATTGAGGATCCAATAGTATTTACTTCTGAGAACCGAGGAACGAATAAATATAGAAAAAAAGATAGTTGACTAAACGCATATACTTTAATGATAGTTTTGGGACGAAAAATATTTTTGCAGTTATATTTATAAGAATCAAGTAAATTTAATCATCAATCACGGTGGATAGGGTTCATAGCGCAGATACCTTGCAAAAAAACAAGAGAAATCCTCAATCCATAATCATGATACCCATCCGTCCCTCCGCCATGTATATAACGGCCAACAAGAGCTGTCGTCTTTCCTGGTGCATCGCCGTAAACCTAATTGGTTACTTCCAATTATGTAAATCAATAGTTCAAACCGCACTCAAGGGTAGGACATTTCACATTGATATAGGAACTTTTGTACCCGAAACAATAGTATCTCCAATTATAGCCCCTCTGGGATGTAAAAATATATCTCTTCTCACCATCCACGTTGTATGAGACAAATGTATGCATTTCGATTAGGGTTGTATTCTATGGTTACGATTCTACCAGATATGTCCTTTTCATTCCGTCGAAAATCGATTAAGTCTGCTTCTCCGTAAGGCAAGATATTTACTCTTCTCAAGTTTCTTGTTCCCACCATGATCCCCGTGACCAATGTTGCTGCTCCCGATGCTACTTCTGAGATCATTGTCCACAATATTGGCGGAGGACAGATAGTTTTTGAGGTAGGGATTGTTAGAAGTTAACAGATAAAATTCAATGTTTTTTCTATTTTGCAAAATTACATTTTAATTAATAAATTTGTTTTGGTCAGTCTATTTTGTAATGCAATATTGTCTGCTATCTAAATACCTCTCCATTACTACAATTTAAAATCATATATTTCAAAAGTTAATTTTAGTGTTTTTGTATTATATAAGTTTTTTAAATATTTGTGTCTATTTTATTTTGTATCAAATATCAATTATATAAAAATATATATCAAATCAACTATTATTCAAATCGTGATACAAATATATCTACCACATAGAATATATAACAATTAGTATGATTTGAAAGCAGTTTCTAGGTAGAGGGAGACGAGCAACAACTCAAATCTTTATAAGATAAATGTTAAAGATATTTATATATTTACCGACCTAAAAGATCAAACAGATATTTATCATAATAGAGAAGACACTTCCGCATATTTATAGAGATATGCTATTTCCTCAACAAGAATAACACAAGCTAAAACATGGTTTGTCAAAAATTGGGACTCACTGTAATAAAGAAAAATACACCACTTTATAATGATTCTCATATCTACTTTCATTAAGCAAGAAATATGGGTAAAGGAAAGACCGTTAAGGCAATCGTGAGCAATTGTACATGGACATCAGCAGTCGATACCCAAAATAACTAAGGGGGCAGCTTACAAGAAACGCTTCATGAGCCATGGTTAAGAAGTAAGAGAACAGACCCTTGATGAGTCATGGTTAAAAGGGCAAGAAAAATAGACAAGTTTACAAGTATTATTTCCGTCCCACTATATGAGGCACGCACGTGTTTCTAGATTACCTACTTAACTAACGAATGAAACTACATTATTAAAATTTTATATCCATAAAAAGTTGTTTTGATAATAAATCTAATGATATGTTTTTTGGGCAATATAATACATATGTAATAAATTAAACTAATGATTTAGTAATACATGCGTGCCTCGTGTATTGGGACGAAGGTAGTAAAAGACATGCTTATTTACACGAGAAGCATTTTGCGACTATCTTCTTTATCAAATGGGCCAGGCCGGGAGGTTGTGCATGAGCCTGCTTTTCACCTTAGTGGGCCGGCATGGCATGACCCGTTTGTATGTGAGCCTGTGGTTCAGGCCAGGCTAAGTCCGATTAGGACCGTGCGCCCTTGGCTAGGTATACACCTCTCCCTTTCTCTGCTCCATCTCGCCACCGAGCGCTCTAGCCTCCTCGCTCTCGCTCGAAAGAAAATCCCTCATGGTAGACCCTCTTAGATCCGTGACATATGGTGTTACAAATCTTAAAGCACGACAGGAATCTCGTTTTCTCTTTCAGTGTTGTTCCTCTAATTCATGATATTCTGGTTTGATGTCAAATACAGATCGCTCACTTGTTGTAGATCAATCTATTTCAGGACATAAGACAACATCTCTTAATCCTAAACAGAGTATGACATCATCAATTATTTATCAGCGCCTTGTCTACAACTTGGATCGTGTAAGCAACAATTAGGTAGCGTCTCCATGGCGGAGATGATGTTGGTTTCAAGATGAAACGATTCCAAGAAGTACGTATCATTCAAATGTTTAACTGTGTAATCAATACGAATTTGACTTTGAAGAGAAAAACCCCATCCGTTACGGCAGAGGAAAAAAATGATTGATATGGTCCATAGCAGAGATCCATGTCCTCCCGAGGTGATGGTCGGTATTGCCCGGGGCATCTGATGATAGCACGGTACCATCAGCGTTGAACGACATGCATGCATGGCCTCACTCAGACTGTCAGACAGGGCCGGCCACCCCAGACAGGCTGCTGACACGGACGCGCTTGGCGACGACATGTCACGCCAAACCACGGGAGCTAGCGCCCGTTTCCTTCCACGGGGGCCGGCAGGCTGGACCGTGCCCAAGCAGTGAGCCAACAGGAACGCGATCGAGATAGCCTCCTTGCGGCAGCTAGCTTCTGGTCTCCGGAGCCGAAGCGACGATCCTACTCTCGTACCACGTCCAAAATAGACATGCAGCCGAGCTGATCGAACGTTTATTCGTACGTCCCGAGAATAATTACGCCGACACGGAAACATGCACGTTCGATCCAGTCCTGCAGAGGCCGGGGGGCACACGGCAGGCACGTCGCTGAGCATATACAGCGGGCAGGGCAGCAGGATCGAGCCGTGCAGCTCCAATTCGGCCCGACGGCTGGCACCTAGAGTCGCCACGCGCGCGGGGCTGGAGAGTACCGGAGAAGACGACGGGCAGATATCATCGCTGTCGTGTGCTCGCTCCGGCCGGGTTCATTGCCATTGGCGACCCATACCACCCCCATGCGCCATTTGATTTTTTTCCCCCCCTTCCATCTCTCTGTCATGGCGCCCCGGCCGGCCCAACAGCACAGTAGCGTAAACACCGACATCACGCCACGAGCCGAACAAGCTAGGTGACGCCCGTGTAATGCCAGCAGCCCGTTACAGTGTATTGCAGCTCTCGCCTCACCGGCACCGCTGTCAGCTGTGCCAAGACCAAGATTGACAGCGCCGGGCCACTCGAGCCTGCCCCGGAAGAATAGGAAGGATCAGCGACACGTGGGCCTGGGCCCGGAGCTTCGCACCCAACAGTAGCAGGTGGCAGGCAGCGGCCGTGGGGCCCACATCTTCATCCAGGCCGAGTTACTCCACCATGCAGACTGCAGTTTCGTTTTTTCATTTTTCACTCGCGTCGCTTTGGAGTACGGCTGCACCTTGCTAGTAGTACTACTGTAAAAAATTTCAGGGAAGAGCAACACCGGAAGCAACGCTGAAAGGGGGATGGGCGAGTTGTACACGGGCATACGCTTTCCGTATCCTGCCGGTACTACTCCACTGTTGGGCTTCAGAATTTCAGAATCCTCCTCCTTCTACGCTGCAGGTTGCTACTAGCACCCATCGCTTCCTTTGTCAGTCAGCTTTCGTGCCGTTCTCTGGCTGCGCCCCTGCATTAACGTCTCGTGCTGTCGTGCACCCCACCCCAGCCCAGCCAGGTCGGTAACATGCATGGCTCAACCGTGCAACCCTGACCGCCTGTAGTGTGCCCAGCCATTAGTACTCAAGCTTATATGAATGTTTGAGTGAGTATTCAGAGAAAATTCTTGAAAGCACGGTGGTACAGAAAACTGTTGCTAGCGAATTCTGCCTGGACCATATATACGACACTACGCTTGCGCCCCGTCGCCGTCGATCCGACCCACGGACAGCATCTCTCTACGCAGTACAGGTACAGCGTGTCGTGTCCAAATGCCGGCCGGGCCGGGACGAGTCACTTTCTCCGCTGAGCTTTCCGGGAAGAGTTCGCGGCGGGTTTCCGAAGTCCATCTTTCAGCTTAATTAACCCGCCACGAGAGCGGGCGCAGAGCTCGATCTTCGGCCAGGGCGACCAAGAAGCTACGCGTCGCAATCAACCAACATCGTCGACATCGACCAGAGCCTCCGTGTTGCCGTTGGGTATGCGGTTCTTCTCTTTCTCCGGGCCTGCGTTTTGGAGCCGGAAATGCTGTGAAATCGTCCGATTTTCGTGCTGTTTCACGCTCGATCGCCAGTGCCCGTCGTCCCACGGCGACCGACCGAGCTGCTAGTCGACATGCACCAGTCATCAGGAGACCAAAGAAGGCTCTATTTTTGCAAATTGCGATTTGCAGAAAGGAAATAGTACTGCGGAGTTTGCAAAAAGACAGAGGCCCCCTCCCATGCGGGAACAGTCGGGGCCTGTAGCCAGAAAGGAACGGACCTAGTGCCATGGTGTATTGGTGTGGGTGTTCTCCACAAAGGAGGCACATCCACAAATTTCCAGATGCTCAGAACTATGAATCGGCTTGGATTGATATATCCTTCAGGTCCTAATAATGGAACCCCGAGGAATTCAGGCTGAGGGCCGGGCCATTGCATGTTAATTATGCCATGCATGAATAATCCCACATGCATAAGCTGATGGCAGTAGAGAATTCCCAGAACGAGACGTAAATTATGCTCCCTGTCTCTCACGAGTGCGCATCAGCGAGTGGACACTAACCTCGGTGCGCAATTGAGTTATTCGCGTAAACCGCAAATGTCCAAGGAAAACAAGCCTATTTTAACACCTCTGTTAACACTTAGGTGCTCGTCTTGTCGGGAGGCTTTCAATTAAGCTGCTTACATGTGACGCGTTACCGGATTTAATTATGGTCTGGATCAATTGTATTGTCAGCTAGTAGGAGTAATATATGTGCAAGGAAAAAGATCATGTCGTCAAGATTTGACAGTATGCGCAGCAAAGGCTCGCGCTTTGAGTCGCAAAGTGCTAATAAAACGAGATTTGCATGATGTATCAACTGCCGGAGGATTCGATCGAGAGCGATGTGAGTGGGTTTTTCACATGGATCTTTGATAATGCTACACTAGTGCTAACTGCTAGTACCACCTAAGCAATTATTTGCGGGTTTATTGCTGAAGCCGCTGATAAAAGGAGAAGAAGAAAATGGAGGAAAAAGAAACGGCAACAAAGAAGTGGACCATCCACTCTTATAAGGTCCCAAATCAAATGTGTTTGGAAGTTAGCACGTAAAATGAGTACTGCCTAATGGCGTGTTCCGATCGCGGGCCCAACCTGTCTATCTATCAGGATAGCCGAAACGAATGCAACCTTGCGCCTATGGTACCGAATCTCAAGCCTGACCACAAAAGCTACCTAATCATTCCGACAGAATGGATCGATTATCTGCATCCAGATTTTTCTCACGAAAATTTTGTAATAAGGATTCTGGTGAGTTTGTTGTTAAGCCTTTTGTAGGCTGCTTGAAACAATGCTAAAGAAAAGCAGGGGAATTGTAAAAGGAATGACTGCCTGTAACAGTCCTGACAAGCAAGGGAATGTTTCACCTGAAAAGGCAAACATATCAGACATGGATGTACACCCTGAAAGCTATGCACTGGAATTGTTCACAAAGTTTGGTAGTGTTTCTCACTAGCTTAGCTACCCTGTCATGCGTTGCCCATAACCCAGGACCTCTCTATGCACCTAGATTAATTGTAGAGTTCCAGATCCTCCTCTGAAAGCCATGTCTCACCTAACAGAGTTAGATAGGGCGGCATCACACAAGAAATCATTCATCGACCACGCTTCATGCATATGTGCATGGATTTCATCATCACAGAGAAAAGCAATCAAGGCATCGATCATACCTGTCTGTCTGTCCATGCTGAAATGTGCTGTTTATCATCGCGTCGAGATTGACACGAGGGGAAGGATTAATTTAATTTGATGATGGAAACATGTCAATTGCTGCTACAAATGCTTTTGATGGAAGATTCTTTTGCTTCCCCGTACAAACATTCACTACGGGCTTAAACAACCGGTGGGATCCATTGAGCAGAGATGTGTGCTATTTTTTCCGAAAATGGAAGCTTTTATTTATCAATCGATACACATAGAGTATCACACCCCCGCTCTCTGCGCCGGAAACGCACACATCCAACCAAGTACGAGACAAAAAAAATATTACATCAAAAAAAAGTAACATCTTTATGCAAACTCAATCCGCAGGCGTTTACCCATTGTGGGTAAAAAAGTTTCTGACCACTTGCTCCAACTTGTTGCACGCTATCAAAGCTAGCTGACGATCCTTCGGCTTAAGGAGGATAGACAGGTACGGAGCCAAAGAGTGCGAGAATACAAGACCTGCAAAGGAGAAGTTAAGTACTTTCTATTAAACGCAATATCAATTCTCCATAGCCAAATTGCCCAACATAAAGCGGCAGCTCCAACCATAAGAAGCGCCTTCAACCTTTTATTAACCCCCTGTAACTATGACCCAAACATATGAGGGGCATGACCCAAACATATGAGGGGCATTGCGAGGTGAAAAAAAATTAGAAACTATTTGGACTATTAGCCACACAAAACGGGAGACACGACACCGGAAAAAAAAGGTGTGTTATATTTTCATCTTCATGACAGAAATAACACTTTGAGTTCCCATTCCAATTGCGTTTTAACAAGTTGTCTTTAGGTAAAGTGACGCCCAGCCGCAAGAACCAAAGAAAAATTTAAATCTTTAGAGGAATCTTTAGATTCCATAACCCTTTGTTGAAATTCGGGATGTCAGAATGTACCAAAGCCTGGTACATAGATTTAACCGAGAACATTCCACTGGGATGGAGATTCCAAATAAATATATCTCTTCCATGAGAAAGATTGACGTTGATAAGGCGAGTTAGAAGTTCTGTCCAAGCCACCAATTTTGGTCCAACAAGGTTTCGCCTCAAAGACATATTGGGAGGGAAAAAAGCGAGAACCTATGTCAATATATCACACTCATTATGAGCAATGAGATATAATGATAGATATTGCTCTCGGAGAGAACGACCATCGAGCCAAGAATTCTCTCAGAATCTCGCTTGAGAGCCGTCCTTAATAGAGATGTGTGCCACAGACTGTAGTAACGGTGGGTTCAAAATGCTGCAAAAACAGGAAAGCTGGTTGCTGTTTCGAAACACTTTCCTGCTTGGACACAATCAATCTATTCTCCTGAAGCGTACGTTATAAGTACTGTGTGTGTCCATCCTGATATACCAATCAGCTTTGCCTTGGTAGCTCGACATTTTCCATGTGGAAAGAAAGGAAGGCGTTTACCTTCCAAGTTGTTGTTTTTTCTTTGAGAATTTCCAAGTTCTATTTTGGGGCTTCTTAGGCGGGCGGCCCACGTGTGTTGGACGGCCATTTTGCTCCACGTACCCCTTTCTCGCGATCCCATTGGCCTCTTCGGAGAACTGGAGGCCTTGTTCTGTGACCGAAGATGGGCCTGCTCTTTTCTTATGCCGAGCTGGGCTAGTTGTACGGTTGTCTTTGGGGCCACCCGATCTGAACAAATATTAACGCAAGGCCCACGTGGTTATGTGCAAATGTGCCTGGAGAAGGACTTGTTAATGGCCTGCAGCCTGCCTTTTGAGACACTGTGCTGATTGCTAATGCTGGCCACTTGGTTGCGTGAGAGCTTCCTCTCCCTCTCTCTCAAAAAAAAAAAAGGTTGCGTGAGAGCCTAATTATTTTTGTGAATGTTCTCAGAACATTCCCATGCCTTGAGTTGAGTATCTTGCACTTCAAGACGGCGGAGGTGCCCTAATCCATTGCTGATCACTCTATCTTATCCAAAGGACGCCCGCGCCCGGTACATCTGCTTTCTTCTGGGGTGCGTGGTGGGGGCTACAAACAGCAATCCATAGCAAACATTCGGCAGTTGTTAAGGTCGTGATCAAATCCTCTTCAATTTTTCGCGTACAAAAGAGGGGCGCACCCTATTTAAAGCGATAGATACAAGAGATAGAATCATGTTCGATCTCAAAAAGGAAGAGAAAGCAATAGTAACCATGATGAGAGTCTATGAACTAAGCAGGACGAGATAATCATCTGCTCCAAAAGGGAGTAACTAACACCAAAAAGGTAAGACAGCGAATCGGCTGGCCTGTGCATAATCTCTCTGGAAGCCTGATCACGTACAGGTTACGGCCAGGCGGCCAGCGATACAATAATAATGCAGATAATTAAATTATGCGTGAATTTAATCGCGTAATAATGCCGGAGCAGTGCCAGGCACCGTGCAGCTGCGAGATCTCGCGCTGGCATGTTCCAGCCCGACTGGAACGCAAATGGCACGTCGAGGATTACTGGCAGGCAATTTCGTGGTCCGCAGGAGAAAGCGCAGGCGGCGGCCCAATCAATCACACCCTGAATCCAGCTTCGCTCCCCTGTGTCCGCGCTGTCCTCCCGATCCGTTGATTTGATCCATTCCATGTCAGCTGCACGTCAAAGCGAAAAGCGTCTTAGATCGATAATCTTTTTAAATCTTCCAATAAAGCATGGATCATCGTGTGTACGTGAACGTGACTGATAACGCACTAGACAGAGAGAAACTTCGCTGGCAGATCAATATCATTAGCATTGCATTGCTACGGATAAAAAGCAACAGATTAAATCTTGTAAGCAGCTGAGGTGATATACCATAAGCACTATCCGGATCGTGCCATGGATAAGAATCTAAAGGCCGTGTCATGTTTAACACGAGCCGTTTCAAGCCGAGATTCATCTTGGACTAGTATAGTCCATGAACCTGATCCGGGAGACAAGAAAAGAAAAGCAGTGTAGTAAAAGCGTGGCAGGGAGGCTTCCTCTTGGCGAACGTTGCAAATGGGCCCGCGGTTTCCGGCCCACGTCAGCCAGCCAGCCAGCAAGCCGCGCCTACCGTTGACTCTCCGTCCACGGCCACGAGCCAAACCGCCTTCCCGATAAAACCCAGACGACAACCGAAGCCTTCATCCGCCGCAGAGAGAGAGACCTGCCGCAAAAATCCACACAGAAAAAGCACAGGGGTTTCTTTCCTTCCTTCCTCCTCCCCCGTGACCCGCCGCCGCAGCGACGATGATGGACGGCAGCGCCGACCGCGACCGCGAAAACGGCGGCGGCAACTCGTTCGACGAGGCGGAGGCGGCCTTCTTCGGCCGCGGCGGAGGCCGCGGCTGCTGCTGCTTCTTCCCCTGCTGGCCCGCGCCCTCCTCCTCGTCCTCCTCGGCCGCGCACCAGCGCATCGGCGGCGCGGCGGACGAGAAGGAGGAAGGCCCCCGCTGGTGGCGGGGCGCGGCGGACGCGGTGCTCAAGGTGCGGGAGTGGTCGGAGCTGGCGGCTGGCCCGCGCTGGAAGACCTTCATCCGCCGCTTCGGCCGCGGCGGCGCAGCCGGGCAGCGGAACTTCGGCGGCGGACGCAAGCTCAACTACGACGCGCTCAGCTACGCCCTCAACTTCGATGAGGGCCATGGCGCCACTCCTGAGCCCGGCGGCGGCGACTACCAGTACCGCGACTTCTCCTCCCGCTTCGCGGCCCCGCCGACGGGCTCCTCCGCCAAGTCCTCCATGGACCTCGGCGGCCGCGACGCCCCGCCGCTCTTCTTCAGCCCGCCGCCGCCCATCATCGAAGCCTGACCGCGTCGAATCTCCCGCACCAGACCAGATGAGATAAGGTCAAAATTCCATCAGTTCAAAGGCGGCGAAAAGACGATGGCCTTTTCCATTGGGGAGCGCGTGTTCGATCGGTGAGCGTCTGCGCGAGATCGCCGTTTCCGTTGCTTTCTCATCCTCCTCTGTTCCCTTATTAGATTGGTTCGTCACTGTACAAAAGGAAAGCGACTGTTACATTCATTCCTTGTCATGAAACTCCGTCCATGTTATCACAATTTTGTCCTCCGATTGCAGATGAGAATCTCAAAATTCTTTGCTTTTGACCAACAAATCATCAATGGTTGGCTGTGGTGTCGCGTTAGCAGTTTTGATTACTCGCAATTAGTTGAGTGTGTTTGGCTGGAAACTTGCACGATTGGGAATTCGAACCCGAATTCTAAAAGCTTTGCGTGTTCCAGCTGTGACTGATTGCGACCCAAGGAATTGGGGGAGGCTGACCTCGGATGGAGGCGTTCTAGAGGCCGCCAAGATGATGATGCTTGTCGCCATCGTGCACGCGTCTTACAAAAAATATACAGTACACTCAATAGGATGGCACGAGGCGGCTGCAATCTTCTGACGTATGTTCCCATTGTTGGTGTCATTTCCACTCTATTTTGCTCAATTTCTTCTTACATCTCGATTGGAGATGTATGCGCCGGGTCAGAATGGAATGCCTTTGTGTTGGGCCAATGCAAGCGCGTAGAGCCACCATGACGATTTCTTGGATATCACAGGACAGGACAAATATAGTAATCCAGTGTAGGCCATTTGTGAGAATATGAAAACCATACGCCATGCTCATGATCAGGCGTATCATCTTATCTTTGTCAAGACCCACATCCGTGATGATTTCATTTCAATGCTCTGTGTCCATTTCAATCATTCAGGGGAATCATATTAGGCTTTGTTAGGTGTATGATCAGCCCTTAACAAAAGGAAAAAATGGTTTAGGACAAAGCTGTGTGCTGAGTGTTCTGCCATTAGGCTATGTCAGGGCCAGATCGACCTGGCTTTCCAAGGAATAAATATTGAAAAAGCTGTATCACAGTATCAGGTAGTACGAAAACGGACAGCAGGAACTGAAACCATGGACTAAAACAATGATGCTGCCGTAAGAGCATCTGGTTGATGATTACAGTAGTTGTATGAGTATTTTGTACGGAGTAATGTATTAACAGGTTGAACGATAATCATTTGCACACGGATAGTTTAGTCCTCCTGGCTCACATCCCAGAAGCAAAAACGCTGCAATCCTGTCGGTAGCTCCGGTTGTTTAATCAGTACTGTATATGGGTGTGTGAGGGGTGTCACCTCTTCCTTCTGATTAAACATATATAGATACCACAATATGATATTGCACAACACTTCCATGTCACCTACGGCTTTCAGTCAGGTGTATCAGCATTACAAATGTCTAGGTGCAGTCAGGAACCTAGTCATCACCACCTGGCGCATTAAGCAAAAGGTGGATGGATTTTGATTTGGATGCCAGCACCGAGAAGGACTGGCATTTTACATTAATAAGATGGGACAAATTAAAGTGCAGCCATATGCTAGCTGCCGCTATAAGAAAATTGAATGAAATGGAATGACGGCGGAAGACAGCCAACGGCTAGCTGGTTTGTTGTTTTCCAGCGGAGCGAGGAGACGGAGAAGACAGACATACAAGGCGATAAGCAAGAAAAGAATGAATGGTAATGCTACGTAGTACTACCAGCAATTAGGCACCAGTTTTAACCACGGATGCGTGCAATCAAACACCCTTATTTTGCATCCAGAAGCAATTAGATCGCAGGAATTTGATGGAGATTTCAGTTAGCTTAGTCGAACATGTAATACATGATCCAGTGCGCGGCATTGCTTTCCTACTCCTTTTTGGGCCGTGCATTGCAGTGCTAGAACTGAAAAAAACTTCGATCGAAAACCCCCCGAAGAACTGAACAAAACTCATGTAATCCGTAACCCTTTGCGGAAGACGAAGTCAATATCACACGCGCGTTTTACGTAAATCCAGTGACAAAGCGGAAATCCATAATACCGGTCGACACAACCCGGTCGAACCGGACGAGTTTCCGACCGAACCAGCCACGGCCAGCCTTCTCGTCTTCCTCGGCTCGGGCCCCTCACCGCGCCGCGAAACCCTGGCCCGGCTGCCTCCATGGACTCCTCCTCCTCCAAGGGCAAGCGCAAGCGTGGCCGCAAGAGCAAGGCGGCAGCGGACCAACGCCCGCCATCCCCCAATGCTGCCGCCGTCGCCGTCCCCGCCCCCGCCGCCGCGAGCGCAAGCCACGATGCGTCGTGGCCCCAGCGGACTTTGACTCCTCGCTCCCGTCGGAGTTGGTGAATGCCATGAATTTACTCCACCATATTCGCCCCAATCTAATGGAGTTGCCGAACGTAAGAACCGAACTATATGTGACTTGGTGAATGCCATGTTACAAAGTTCAGGTATGTCGGACTCATGGTGGGGTGAAGCACTTCACACAGTGAACCATGTCCTAAATAGGGTGCCTCCTCGTAATCGAGAGGAAACACCTTATGAAGGCTGGAAGGGGAGAAAACCTAACTTATTCTTTCTTCGGACATGGGGTTGCCTTGCAAAGGTATATGTGCCGTTGCCGAAGAAAAGGAAGCTTGGTCCAAAGACGGTTGATTGTGTCTTTCTAAGATATGCTAGTAATAGCACAGCTTATAGATGTCTAGTGGTCAAGTCCGAGGTGAATGACATTGCGGTTAATACCGTAATGGAGTCCAAGGATGTGGCATTCTTTGAGAGTGTATTCCCCATGAGGACAAAAGAAGTAATGGCGCCAAATGATTCAGTTGTACACTTTGCTCCTCCTAGTGTTGATGACATTGCTCCAGAACTGGAGTTGAGGAGGAGTAAGAGACAGCGAACTGAAAAATCAATTGGCGATGACTTTGTCACCTATCTCGTGGATGATGAACCACGAACCCTTTCAGAGGCATACGCATCCCCTGACGCGGAGTACTGGAAGGATGCAGTCCGTAGTGAGATGGATTCCATCATAGCTAACGAAACTTGGGAGGTTACAAACCTTTTGGTTGGTTGTAAGCCAGTGGGTTGCAAATGGATATTTAAAAGAAAGCGTAGACCCGATGGTACTATAGAAAAGTACAAGGTTCGATTGGTGGCTAAGGATTTTACCCAAAAAGAGGGTGAAGACTATTTTGACACTTATTCTCCTGTGGCTCGACTACCCACAATTCGAGTGCTATTGGCACTAGTTGCAGCACATAAACTCCATGTGCATCAAATGGATGTAAAGACCGCTTTCCTAAATGGAGAGTTGGATGAGGAGATTTATATGCAGCAGCCTGATGGTTTTGTGGCAAAAGGGCAAGAAGGAAAAGTTTGTCGCTTGATTAAATCTTTGTATGGTCTGAAACAAGCTCCCAAACAATGGCATGAGAAATTTGACAGTACTCTGACTTCTGTTGGCTTTTGTGTAAACGAAGCCGACAAGTGTGTATACTATAGATTTAATGGGGGTGAAGGTGTCATCCTGTGTCTTTATGTGGATGACATATTGTTGTTTGGAACCAACATGGATGCAATAAATGCAACTAAGTCATACCTCTCCCAAAATTTTGATATGAAAGATTTGGACCAAGCCGATGTTATCCTAAACATCAAGTTAATTAAGGGGGAGAGTGGGATTGTTCTTTCACAATCTCACTACGTGGACAAGGTCCTTAACCGGTTTGGGTTTATGGAATGCAAAGCCGTATCCACTCCCTATGATCCAAATGTTAAACTAAAGAAAAACGCTGGACTTGGAAAAGACCAACTCAAGTATTCACAGATTATTGGATCTCTAATGTATCTAGCCAGTGCAACAAGACCGAATATCTCGTATGCTGTTAACAGGTTGAGCCGTTACACGGCCAATCCAGGAGATGATCACTGGGTAGCACTAGAGAGGATACTTAGATATCTAAAAGGAAATATGAATCTTGGAATACACTATAATGGTCATCCAACAGTCTTAGAAGGATTCAGTGATTCTAACTGGATTAGTGACTCAGATGACATGAAGGCTACGAGTGGCTATGTTTTCACTCTAGCAGGAGGGGCCGTGTCGTGGAAGTTTTCTAAACAGACTATGCTTACACAGTCCACAATGGAGGCTGAATTAGTAGCGCTTGACCCAGCTGCTGTAGCGGCAAGATGGCTTAGAGTGCTACTTTCTGATCTACCGGTGCTGGAAAAACCAATTCCAGCGGTTTTGACCTACTGCGATAACCAAACCGTTCTGGTTAAGGTTAAGAGTAGGAAGGACAATATGAAGTCTTCAAAACATATAAAGAGACGATTAAAGTCGGTACGGCATGCCAGAGAGACAGGTGTAATCATAGTGGAATACATCCAATCTGAAAGGAATCTAGCCGATCCTTTCACCAAAGCAATTGCTCGAAAGGTCATTCTCGCAGAATCTAAGGGAATGGGACTCATACCCATGTAAAGTCTCCATCGGTGGTAACCTATCCTAGATGACCGGAGATCCCGTGAACTAGGCTCTAGGAAAACAAACTGTGTGTGACATGGAGTACAAATAAAGAGTCTAATTAAGCTGCAATACTCCAACTATATGGAAGGCTGAGCAAAAGTTCTTAATGGGTTCAATACCGCATATGGTGGAGAACCCACCCATGTGCATGATCGTGAGGTCGCGATCAAGGAAAGTAAGGGTAAACTTTCTTATAAGGCTCATGAATTAGATAAGGGGACATGACCGTAACGTCCCGCCCCGAGGGGCACGGTACAGCTGCCAAGTATAGAGCGCAACTTGAGCGAAGGCTCTCACACCAAGGCACTGGATCAAGGCACAATCCTCCTTTGTCTGTGCAGAGTCGGAACTCCTGCTGCTAGGCATTGCGTTCAAACCCGCAAGGTGCGCAAGGTCAAACTTCTATATATCAAACAAGGATTTTCTATGACGAGACACTGAACATTGAGGAAATTGGTGGGGATTGTTGGAATATTTGAGCATTGAGAATTTCCACAATTTCGAAATTCATTTTCGGAATTAAAGGGAAATTAAGAAAATGAAAAAATTATTCTTGCAATGGGTCCCATGTGTCAAAGAGAGGAAAGGGTGGATAAGGTAGAGCAGAGGAAGAGAGATAAGTGAGGACTTGGTCCTTTGTTCGTTGAGCAGCAGCAGGGGCGACTCTGTCGCTGTGCTGCGCTGCGATCGTCCTGCCGGCCGTTGCGGCGGATAGCTCACGTTCTCCTCCTCCTCCTGCTATAAATCGAACTCCACTCTCTCTTCTGGACGGGAGCAGTAGCACCAGTTCTTTCTCTCTCTCAATCTCCCTCTCCAACAAACCGAGCCTGTGTTGGTGCGGCTTAAGCGGCGAGCACGCAACGGAGGCGGCGAGCAGCAGCAGCGGCTTGAGGACTCAATCCTCGTGCTGCCGTTGGTGTGCTGCCCTGTGCGAGGGCTTGATCCAGGGGATTCCCCAACTCCTGAGCTACGCATCGAGCCCGGTGGCTGTGTTGGGTTCTGTTGATTGAAATCGATTTCTTCGATTGTGGTCTCACGTTGGGATTCTTGTGTGGCTTTGACACCGTGCTCCAATTCTGTGATTGTTTGGTTTGCCCCATCTCATGGATTGAGGCATTGTATCTCCGAAATCTCGTCGGCATACCGTGGCAATACGGCGGCGATAAGTTTTCTGGGACAGCGTCTTGGACGTGCCTTGCTTCAGACTTCTCATTGGCTTTGAGTGCCATCTGCGTCGTGAGTAATTTAATTTGTACTCTAATCCATTCAAGTAGCCATACTAGTGTTTGTTGCCTTGGTATCTGATTCACTAGTATAGGGAAGCTTGTATGGTTTTTGTGGGTTGCTGGATTGCTTCGTGAGGATTACTGGCACTAGTGAGATTGTGTGTGGCAATTGGAGATTATGCTAGATTCTATTCAATCTTATTTTGCTGTGTATGCTTGCTTGGATTAATTGCTTATTCTTATTCCATTGCAGCACTCTGTTGTTTACATCGCCAAGTTTTATCTTAGCTTGTTCAGTGCTACTTTTGTAGAATTAATCATTGCTAGCGTACTGACCGGGTAAAATTACTTGTCTGAAATTTGGAACCTAATCTAGTATTTAGTATTGCAACACATAATCGATGATCAGACTAGGCCATTTATGGCGAGGAGGCGTACCTTCTAGCTACTGCATCCCGAGAGAGCAAATTAGATAACAATAAATTTTGTTATATGCAAATGGTTTTAGCTCACTTGGTATGGATTGTTTATAGTAATTGTTGGGATTAAAATTTTAAAATGGCTGAAACCGCATCTTTTGCAACAGCTTAGTCGAACATGTAATACGTGATCCAGTGTGCGGCATTGCTTTCCTACTCCTTTTCGAGCCGTGCATTGCAGCGCCAGAACTGAAGCAAACTTCGATCACAAAAAAAAAACTGAAACAAACTTATCTAACCCGTAAACCTAAGCGGAAGACGAATTGTCTATCATAGGCGAGGTTTACGTAAATCCAGTGACAAAGCGGAAATCCATAATACCGGTCGGCGCCGTGCGCCGTCTGCACAACTCGGTCGAACCGGACGAGTCTCCATAATACGCCGACCGAACCAGCCACGGCCAGCGAGAGCCACCCTTCTCGTCTTCCTCGGCTCGGGCCATCGCCGCGCCGCGAAACCCTAGCGCTGCCTCCATGGACTCCTCCTCCTCCAAGGGCAAGCGCAAGCGTGGCCGCAAGAGCAACAAGGCGGCAGCGGCGGACCAACGCCCGCCATCCCCCGATGCTGCACCCGCCCCCGCTCCGGCCGCGGCCGGCCGCCGCGGGCGCAAGCCGCGACGCGTCGTGGCCCCAGCGGACTCCGACTCCTCCCGCCCGTCGTCCCCGCCCCGGGGCGAGGAGACGAAGCCGGTGGCGAACGGAGGGGACGCGGTGGTGGGCGAGCTGGGCCCCGGCGCCTGGGAGGAGGAGGCCGTGAGGGTGGTCCCGTCCATGGACGCGGTCGTGAAGGTGTTCTGCGTCCACACGGAGCCCAACTTCTCGCTGCCGTGGCAGCGGAAGCGGCAGTACAGCTCCAGCAGCAGCGGGTTCATCATCGGCGGCCGACGGGTCCTCACCAACGCTCACTCCGTGGAGCACTTCACGCAGGTCAAGCTTAAGAAGCGCGGGTCCGACACCAAGTACCTGGCCACCGTCCTTGCCATAGGCACGGAGTGTGATATTGGTGCGCATGCTCTCCATTCTCTGGCACCACCTGCATTGCTTGTTCCTGTGTTTCTTACAGTGCAACAATATATATCTCTTTCTTTGAAGCTTAATTGCGTCATAGAGCTTTCTCATGTAAACATGAAGGAGGTGAATCATTGTGCAGTCTTCTTCGATGCCCCCCTGGTTAGCATGATAGCATGGCATGGGAAGTGTTCAAACGTAGCACTCCCCGGTACTTTCATAAGTGCAGCACTATGGTTCGTTTGGCTTCTAACTGTGCCGCAGTGGCCTTTGACAATGTGCCACGCTGGCAGCAGATGAACTGAACTGGATGGCATTTGTGCTTTTAGGCCCCTGTGCTGATTAGAATCCCCACTGGCCACTGGACCCCTGCATCTCTTCCCCCTCTACTTTTCACGCAACAGCGGCAGCGATTCCGTTCCTCTTCAGTGCCTAGACCGCTAAGAAGGGAAGGGACATGCCTCTAAAGTTTCCCATAGAAGCACTGTAGAAAAAAACTCACATGAAGGGGCCGTCCTGGGCCATAAAAAACTCACACAGAGATGCTTTTGTGTGGAAAATTTATGTGCATGTGCCTGCCGCACCTTCCCTTCTTAGCCATTGACGCACTGGAAGAGAGCAGAATTGCTACCAACTTTGTCGCTGCCTTCCCGTAGCCATCACTCATTGGAAGAGGAGCAGAATCGCTACTGTCATTTCGCCGCCATTGCGTGATTTGGACCATTTGTTTTGTTAAAAAAAGGATATCCATGTTTGCTTTTTGTTTGCCTAACATTAGCTCTTGGAAATATTACAGGCTTAAATTTACAAATTTTAATGCCGTTGTTAAAGGGATGGAGCAGAGTTTTTTTTGTATCTTCTTGTTTGGGTATCCTCGATCTGGGAACAGATTACATGTGACCCCTAGTTGTATTTCTTGGGTGTGTGCAGAAGGGTTCTTTCCCTATAATTGTTGTGGCCTAACTTTGAATTATTCCATGCATCTCAGCGTTGTTAACTGTCAGTGATGATGAATTCTGGGAAGGAGTTTCACCAATTGAGTTTGGATCGTTACCAGCACTTCAGGATGCGGTTACTGTTGTTGGTTACCCAATTGGAGGAGATACAATATCTGTGACAAGTGGCGTGGTCTCTAGGATAGAAATACTGTCATATGTTCATGGTTCTACCGAACTTTTAGGATTGCAGGTGCCTCTCTTCCAAAATATCTCACCCCATCATAGAAAATTTGTGGCACAATAATACTATTACTTGCGATCAACCTTTTGATGAATATTTATGTACTTATTAACTTTCAAAGTTGGGCTTATGGACAGATAGATGCAGCTATTAATTCAGGAAATTCAGGTGGCCCAGCTTTTAATGATAGGGGCATATGTGTTGGTATAGCTTTTCAGTCTCTTAAACATGAAGATGTAGAGAATATAGGTTATGTGATACCCACCCCAGTTATCCAGCACTTCATTCAAGACTATGAAAAATCTGGAGAATATACAGGTAAATTGTCCTATTCGATAATTGTATGGAAGATATATTTGCTTCTCTTGTTATTACCAATGATCTCATTCTGCTTGTGTCGAGCACACCAAATTCTGTTTTGACATTCTTTCGTACTAGTTAACCTGGTTATTAGAACTTTTTGAAGATATGTATGATGTAGTCTGATGATTGAGATTGGTCCAACGTTCGTTTTCGGTTGGGTTGTTTATCATGACAGTACCAATAATGTAATGCCATGGTCTTGCAGTTTTGTTCAGTGTTTTCCCTCTTCTTATATTAGTTTCTGTAATGGCCAATCATTTGTTTAGTCCTTTCTTTCAGTTCGTCCGATGCACTGTCCAGCATTCTACACTGCACATATATTGTCCTTATTGATTTCTACAGAATAAAAGATATTGTGTTGATTGACTGGTCTGTTTTCCTTATTAATTTTTTGATGCATCATGTTAGCCCCAATCTAATGATTAATATATGTTGTTCACTGCTATATCCTGCATCTGAGATTTGATTCGTTTATTGTCTTATTGTGATATTGTTTCAGGTTTCCCTATAATCGGGATAGAGTGGCAGAAAATGGAAAATCCTGATCTCCGGAAAGCAATGGGAATGAAACCGGATCAAAAGGGTGTTCGTGTCAGGAGGGTCGAACCTACTGCTCCTGAGTCTGGATATTTACGACCGTCAGATATAATTCTTAGCTTTGATGGCATCGATATTGCCAATGATGGTACAGGTTAGTGATGCCTTCCTAAACTATGAAGGTATTTTAATTCTTAGTGCAATGAAACATGTAAGAGAATCTGGCTGTAGTGCTACTACAATTGCCACCCTTCTGTTGCTCTTGATATCATCTTTCTGTCTGTCTTGTCATGTTTTCAGTTTGTACATGGAAGTATTTTTAAAGCTTTCTTAACACAACTTTCTTTCCCTCTGGAATCCAATGATGGTTCTAGCTGGATAGCTTTTAAGACCTTCATTTCGATTGTTTTGATATATACATTTAGCATATTTGTTGTTGGCCAACCTTGTTTGATGATTATTACGTCCATTTGAATCTTGTAGATACATGGATGTTGTCAAATTTTCTTATGTGATACTAAACAGATTCTTGATGTGGTTTTTATTGGCGAACTAATTCTGTGTTAACTTTATAGGCTCATTCTTATACTTAAATCTGGATGAACCTTCTCATTTGATAAAAAAAACTGGGTAACAATTGCTATCTACTTAACCATCTTTTCTGTCACCAGTTCCTTTCAGGCATGGCGAACGCATTGGCTTTAGTTATCTTGTCTCTCAGAAATATACTGGTGAGAAGGCCGTTGTTAAAGTCCTGCGTGACTCAAAAGTTCATGAATTTAGAATGAAGCTAGCAACCCACAAGAGACTCATTGCAGCTCATGTCAAGGGCAGGCCACCATCATATTACATCGTTGCTGGCTTTGTTTTCGCAGCTGTATCTGTTCCATATCTTCGTTCTGAGGTTTGTATCTACCTTCGTTTTGCTTCCTGTTTCCAGTGCATTGCATATAATCAACAAACGAGAGTATTCTTGGTAGGCTGTGTGTTCTTGTATTTCAATATGATTTGTGAGTTGGACCAATGCCTTCTGCAGTAATAGGATTACAATGAAAATTATTTACTTGAAATGTTTCAGTGTTTATAGTGCTGCAGTGCAAATACATTTTCTTTATTTATGTAGCAACTAGCTAAAGATAATCTCTTTGATATTCAAAATTCACATGCATTGAGCTCTAGAATCTCGGTGGCGAGGGATGTTGTATGCAGTTATTTTTGTTTCATGAATATTATTAAGAAAATAAACTTAGCCTACCCAATAATAAATTAGATATGTGTGATTCGACAACTGTTGTATTGGTGCAGTTTCTGATAGTTACCTGATTATACTAGATGTTAATTCTTTTTCGAGAAAAAGCAATAAGTATTGCGCCTTGTTATTGTACAAGATATTAGTGAGTATTTCACTTAATGATGAAGATATTACTACATGATTAATGCCAAAGAAGAAGCTCCTTTAGGAACTTTTCTGTCTTGCTTAATATTATGAAGTAGGATATTTTTCTTGCAAGCTGCATACTGTTATTGTTAAAATCCTAGCTTTAGTACTCCTCCTGCAACTGCTCATTGTATAGCTGTGAAGTTAAATTATTGTAAGATGTTAGAGAAAAAGAGAACTCCTTCCAGCTTACTTGATCTAATTGTTTATCAGTATGGGAAAGACTATGAATACGATGCACCTGTCAAGTTGTTGGTCAAGCATTTACATGCAATGGCAGAATCACCTGATGAACAACTGGTGGTGGTATCACAGGTTATGACTTCCCCATGTCTTTGTTGATAACATGCCTGTTCTGATATGACTCGAGTATTCATTTTGCTCGACAGCTAATTTTTTTTCGCCAACTCCTGACATTATGCATTGAACCCATACAGGTGCTTGTGGCAGATATCAATATTGGCTATGAAGAAATTGTCAACACTCAGGTAATAAAGAGTTCTGGATCCACTTGCATGAAATGTTTTGGTTGATTCTAGCGGTCTCCTCCAGACATTTCGCTGTTGAAGCTCATATCGGCACTCTATTCTGTACCCATGTATTTAATGATGCATGGCTTGTTACTATATATTTCTGTAGTGAAGCACTTGCAGGCTAATATATTTGCGAAATTATATAGGTGTTATGTGTTCTATGTCTAAAAGTAGCATCCCAGCGCCTTTTGTTTTTTGTCAGTTGATTATTAAAACCTAATAATCACACTATGTATTTAATGGCTTCTCTGATTTAGTCATTCGGGGGTGACTAAAACCTTCATTGTCATCTCATGGATAGGTTCTTGCTGTTAATGGTCAGCCTGTAAAAAATTTGAAGAACCTGGTTACAATGGTAGAAAACTGCAAGGATGAATTCTTGAAGTTTGATTTGGAGTATGACCAGGTATACCCAGATCCCTTCTTTATTTGTCTGTTCCTATTGCAAGTATCTCTCATGCGAACCATATTATTTGTGAAGTCACTGGGAAAATGCAGATATGAGTCAAATTCTACTAGTAGTGCACAATGATTACTCAAACTTGCTTATCCGGTATTTAATAGTGCTAATGAATGATACTAGGGCGGCCTTATCATATAGTGTGATAAATTAAAAAGTAGTGTGTGGTCACATGGTATGACTCGTCTTCTATCTTTCCAATGGTCAATGTTGAGGTCCCTTGTTGAATGCAGTTGTTTTGTTGGCTGATGTTAATTAACTAAATAGTGTCTAATATGACAGATTGTTGTCCTCAAGACAAAAACTGCGAAGGCTGCTACTAAAGACATTCTGACAACACACTGTATACCATCGGCGATGTCTGATGACCTGAAGACCTAATTGGAGCAAGATGCTGCCTTCCGGGTGGCCCTGGCTGGGCCAAATTTTTGGTTCAATTGGTTAGCAACCAAAGTACTCAATACCAGCCCGTCAGAAGCCCATTCTCTGAATCCAGAACCCCTCAGGGTTCCTGGGTGTCAAAGAGCAGGTTGGTGCCTACCTTCACCAAAGCGCCGTCACATCAGCAGAAGCTGGAGTGGTCGCAAACAGTGAGTCGTCATGAAAGCGATAGTGATTAATAAACATGATTTTGTATTTAAAATCAAAGTTAGCGATGGTGTTTCTAGAAAAGGAAATTAGTGACGGGAAGAGAAACCATACTTCATATTTTGCCCCACAAAGTCCAATGGTTGGTATTGGGTGAGCAAAGTGGTTGCTGGTAAAATTGATAGTATTTCATCTTCATTTCCAGTACTATATTTTTCTTTTTTTTGGCTTAAAAATTGCCTCGGTACATCTGCATGTCTTGTCATGCCCTGTTTCTTGGGTTGCTTGGGAAGACGAGCTGGCTTCCAGCTCAAGCAAGGAGTACTACGGCACCTTCCAATGCCGCATTTGCTCCGGTGCCAATTGGCAAAACGTTGTGCCCTTTTTAGCTTCTTGCTTGCCTTAAGCGTCATGCTTGCCTTGCTGGTGGCTCGTCCAATTCCCACGCATTTATTTTGATATGCAGCGACAGGGATGTAGTCATGTAGAAGCAATGTTAAGGAAACGAGGACCTTTTTTTGGGGGCATGGTTCGTTATCGTCCTCGTCAGCTAGTTGGTCACTCGAGCGATCTCTTGCGTTAAAGGGAGGATCACAAGATTGTGATGGTCAGTACGGCAAACATTTCAGGCTGTTGCTGCTTACCGACTGGGAAACGGCGTGTGTAAAGACTGCTGACCGAATTGTACATCAGCCACTTTTCTCACTCAAAATTCTAGTTAGTCTGGACTGATAAAGCGGCGTTAAGGGTGGGAGATACCAGTGGTTGTCCCAAAATTTCAGACAGTACAAGTTGAATTGAGTTGAGGACGTACTGCCGCTGCTGCTCTATGATGTTTTTGAACTGGGATTAGGAGCGTCGGCTGTCGTTTCGGCACTATATAGCGTACTCTCAGGCGCCCGATGCGGCCATCCCCGTCCATCCGATTTAAAGACGGAACGTGCACTGGAGTGCCGTCTTAAACGCAACAGCGACACCCCGACGTTGAGAGCTTCAATGGCAACAACGGCATAACAAGGCAACAACAAAAAAGAAGGCAAGATAACTGCGCCCACATCGATCTCTAGTGCTCCGATCCGCCGCCCTCTCGACTGTAAATGCTGCTACGGGTACAGCTGCCTCTTGTCTCAAAGACCGGAACCGATCGAGCCGAGACAAACATACGGAGCAGCATTGTAAATTAAGAACGTCATGGCCATTCAATAAGAAGATGATACACGTCGTGCGAGCAGAAGCTCCAACGGTGTACCGCCAGCAAAGAATGAGCAGCGAGGCATGCATCAGCATCAGGACGATGGCACACACGGACACAGGCAAAGACGCGTAACGGGAGGAAGGAAACAAGAGGCACGTGTGTGCGTGGAGCCAAAATTTATAAGGACACGACTCAAGAAAAGATCTTCCGTTCCGTGTGTTAATCGCCGTGGGCCGTGCCCATGCTTAACCTTTGTACTGGTCTGGCCGTGTTTACTCCTTCCTACCAGCTGCAGTACAGTACTGTAGTACTGCCACTGAAAGGCGCAGACAGACAGACAGAGAGAGGAACAGAGAACACGAGCAGTCTGCCATGTTCTGGATCTTGCTTAAAACAATAAAATGGACACGACGGATTAGTCGATTGATTAGTGATAATATATTATTCATGGCGTTACGGAGGGGGACAAGACACGCACGAATCGGCAGAAAAGAATTAGCACCGCCGATTTGCCAAGGACAACACGACGACCTGGCAGGCAGGCAGGCAGGAAGGGAGATCGAGTAAGGCAGAGAGCCCTTTCCGGTTCGTCTTTGATTAACCAAGATGGTGGCCAGAGAACCAAGGAACGAATTAACAAAGAGAAAACAACTTGGCATCAAGGAAATCGGCCGGACGCCCCACGTTCCCGTCGTCCCGGGCACTGTTGGGCGCTTTGTCCCCGTGCGACGGCGCCATTGGTGCAAAGCTCCTTTGGATTCTTCCTCATGATGCTGGCTACGACAGCGAAAGAGAGAGGGAGATCAATTGTATCTATCTACACAAAGGGTAGTAGATTAGTCTCTACTCGTCGTAAGAGGCAAGCAAAGATCTCCATGCAATGAACATGCATAAGCCACGACAGTAACTAGCGAAATGCTTTCGCCGTGATTCGACTTTGTAAATTAGTTACATATCCTGCGGGTAAATGCATGCTTTTGCCATGGTCTGGCCCTGCAAATTGGTGTGAATGCCTTTTGCTGTCATGATGATTTGACGGATCTGTAATTAAACTGGGTGGTGATTCTGCCATGATTGATCTGATCTTGTCAAATGATGGTTGGTGACTGTTCATGATTCACGGCGGCTTTTTAATTATGCTTTTGAGGTAATGAAGCAAGCATTGGTTTAGAAAATGATTCGATGAACGGTTCAAGATTGTGATCGTGGTGTGTGTACAGCGAGGCAAAGCGAAAACTTCCAAGAGGAAACGGCAAAACCCACAAAATGTTAAGCAAAGACAGACTACTAGTAGCGTGACCCGGCCGGAACTGCTTCCCAAACTGCTTCATTAGAACTTGATTGGGCCCAAATACGTAGTAGATGCATGCATGGGAAATATCTGTCCACTGTGCAAATCCACTTGTTCAATTTTATACACAGAACTTCAATTCCTAACTCGATCCTTATTATATAGCAGCGACAGTGACCCTCCAAGATGCGTAGTAACTTCAGCGAAGGAAAACTATGTCTGTCGGCAGTTTGGTGGAGGAGGGATTTCTTTACTTGCGTTGCAAACATAGATTCTGATAGAAATCACTTTTCTGTGCCCAATGGACTCCAGTGAATACTGAAAATCAAAGGGCCCCAAGCATCGCCAAATGGAGTAGAAATCCATTGCTTTCTGCCGAAGACTTCTAGTGGATTAGCTGGAACGTTTGTGTATGAATTAACATTGGTTCATTGTTGACAGCACCGGCCTTCTTTTAAATGGACACCGTGGCGCAAATCTTTAGATTAGTCACATCACTTGCAGTATCTACGATGAGGCACGTATGCTCTCAAGTTCACGAGATTAAAACACGCACATGTTTTTTCTGGGCTTTTTCGTGGTAGTTATCATAAATTTGTTTTCAGAAAATAGAAGTTTTATTATCTCCGGACTCTGCGACAACTAGAAATGCACACAACTAAGTTATTCGAAAACTGAAAAGCTCAATGAAAAAATACATGCCATGGCAAGATTAATATACATGCCAATGCCCAGCCCGCCGCTTCCAATAACTACACATTTACGAGGTGCAAAGCAGCCTAGTCTTCAAAGTGGCGCCTCCACCTTCGATCGTCATTGCCATATTCGACCAATAGATCATGAATCTAGGGTTTTCACCCCTGGGCATCATGTACCAGTGCTCTATGGAAATGCAGCAAAAAAGGAACGCTGCCATGCGAAAATAATCTCATCGGATTTTTTCTTACAGAATCCCATCACGTTCCATACATTTATTACCATATATGATTGGAGTGGTCAGAGTCATTTATTGGAGATTACGAAAAGTAAAAGAAAATGACCTAGCTCTATCCGTAAAAGGTAGAGTAATCTTTGCGATACATGGGCACAATATAATTTTTATCAATTTATAGAATATATATGACAAGCTGTGCATATTAATGTTTAATTAATTAATAGAGAGGGGGGGGGAGGGAGAGGGAGAGAGAGAGATAAACCCATAGGGTTTTGCTTCTTTTAGAAGGAAGTACCTAAAGAAATGTGGTCAATTAATTTGAACCATGAACTGCATAGTTAGTCAGAGATTTTTAAACCGGACGGGTCAAAAAAAGAAGAAGAGATTATTTTAACTCGGCACAAGGTGTCTCATCAAATCACATGACTATTGGTTGATGAAGAAATAGTGAGCTATTTTATTACCTTGAGAAACCATACACACATCTGAAAAGTATCAGGATGAGTTTCCAAAACAAGCTAAACACAGCAATGTGAGAATGCACATACCACATGGGCATTTAAAGTTATTGAATAAGAATCAATCTTGTGTTGGAGTACCATTCTATATAGTGACCATGTTTTTTGAATTTCATCTCGCCATAGTATCGCAGTTACTAACTGATAAACAAAAAACCCTAAAGTAATGTTAGGCATAAACATGAGTGAGTTCCGGAAAAGAGACTAAGAATGCATACAAAAAAAAGTTTAAAAGCACCTCCACAACAAGCAAAGCAACTCCCTGGAATCATTCTTTTGTTCGAAACAAACATGACAATAGTCAATAAGATAGTTTAAAAAAAAATGTTGTGTACACACGGTAAGGTTAGAAATATTCATAAGAAGCCACTTCAACGACGCCAAACCTTCCCAACAACATCACCTAGCTATGTCAAGGCTTGAAGAATTCCTACCGCAATTACTTCTGTTCCCTGTTGAAATAGTATCATGATAAATCCACATCCTAGAGTTTCAGTTTACCTACGCCAAGAGTAAAACACCGCCAGGACAGCCGGAGCGGGGGTTGGTCGTCTACTCGGTTTACTGCTCTGCTCTGTAGGGGCAGTGAGGTGAGAAGCATGTGACTCTCTTCACTTCGCCAAGAAGTCACGCACCAAACGCCCCCACCGCAGCAAGTACTCCGCCCCCTCCGCTCCTCTCCCCTTCCGGCTTCCCCTCTCATCGCAACCCCCTTCCGTTCGTTCCTCCCCTCCTCGAGCTCCGGGAATCGGAGAGGCTTGCGGCAGCCATGGCGTCCAGCGCTTCCCGGTTCATCAAGTGCGTCACGGTGGGCGACGGCGCCGTCGGCAAGACCTGCATGCTCATCTGCTACACCAGCAACAAGTTCCCCACCGTGAGCAGCAAATCTTTCCCTTCTCCTCCCTCTCCCTTGTTCTTGTAGCCGGTTCTTCTGCCAAACGCGCAAGCTTTCTTAGGCGATTTCTTGTCAAAGTATTGGGGGTATTGGGGTTTCCCTCCGGGACAGTTTTTTTCAGCACCTCCGATGATTTTATCCTATTGGAGACTGTGTTCTGTGCAAAAGCTCGATTTCTCTCAGTTTACATTCCAGGGTTCTTTTTCGTGAAAGATTATTGTCGTTGATTCTCACAGTAGTTTTCGATTACACTTGTCAATAATTTCTCAACTTTGTGATGGGCATTTGTGTTTGCAGGATTACATACCTACTGTGTTCGACAATTTCAGCGCAAACGTAGTTGCGGATGGCACCACGGTCAATTTGGGCCTTTGGGATACCGCTGGTAAAAAAATTACTTCTTGATTTGATTTCTTTAATTGTCCTAATGCATTTGTGGTTGTAGTTTTTTTTTTGTCTCAGTATTGGTCAAAAAGTTATGTTTTGATAATTGAATGGGTAATTAGGGCATTCACATGATAACATCTCTTCCAGGGCAGGAGGATTACAACCGACTGAGGCCTCTAAGCTACCGTGGTGCTGATGTTTTTGTGCTTGCCTTCTCGCTTGTGAGCCGAGCTAGCTATGAGAATATTATGAAGAAGGTGTTCAAATGTTCTATCATCGTTTATTGAACTTTCTTGCAGTTTCTTCCTTTTTATTGGAAAAGCCAAGGTGTCCGAATGTTTATGATTTATTATTTCCCCTTCAGTGGATACCGGAGCTTCAGCATTACGCACCTGGTGTGCCTGTTGTGTTGGTAGGCACAAAATTGGGTGAGTTGTCTTGATAACGAAATCTTATTTTTTTTCTTAATTGCGTATAGGTGGGCAGGTGGTGGGATTTGTAGTATGATTGTGTATTTTATCCTGTTATATGGTCACTGGTTAGCATTTCTTTATCACAGCATTGTTTGAATTTGGTTAGGTTTTCAGTCCACTGATAGTGATCCTTGTAGTGTAGACAGGTTATCATCCATGTGGTTGGTGACCAAGTAGTTTGTAGTCTAACTCATCCACATAGCTGGCAACCAAATACTTTGTCTAGTGAAGCTTAGTAAATGTGGTAAGCTAAAAGGTTGTTTATGGACTGGACTGCATGGAATATTGTGTTGTACAACTTGTACGCAATAATGAGAAACTCAGCTATAATTGATCTGAAACATGAAGATGCGTATTAAAAAAATTCCTAATGTTTAGTTCCTTATTAGCCACGTTCCGTGAAATTAATCATAAGTTCATAAACCAGATTATAGTAACTGTCAGAACCACTTAATTGCTGCTGGAATTACAGACCCTAATACGCTATCAAGAACTCCTGGTTTAATACCACCTTACCTTATGTATAGTTTTGTTTGACAAGTATTCCATCACTGAAATGCGGTTTCATATTCACAAATCATAATGTTCCTTCCAGATCTTCGTGAAGACAAGCACTACTTGCTGGACCATCCTGGCATGATACCAGTTACCACAGTACAGGTGCATTTCTATGGTCTATGTTTATTGTTGATAAATCAGATCATTTGAACTTTCTATATCTTTGACCTTGAGATTTAAGAATGCATCTAGTTTAAACTTAATCTTTTCTTTTGCGGGAATCTGAAACTCAATCTTGTCTTTGCCATTTCCACCTCAAAGGGGGAGGAACTTCGGAAACAAATTGGTGCTTTGTATTACATAGAGTGCAGCTCAAAGACACAGCAGGTAAAGTTTCTGTAAGAGAACCATGTGCCCTTGCTGTAGCAATTTTGCTATTCTGTGAAGTGTTACATTCTATAAGCGGAAATTCTTACTCGTGTATTTCAATAACATGTAGAATGTCAAAGCTGTCTTCGATGCTGCTATCAAGGTAGTAATCCAGCCCCCAACTAAGCAAAGAGAAAAGAAGAAAAAGAAACAACGCCATGGATGTTCTATGATGTAAGTAAACATGACACTAACAGTTTTGTTCATTTCCATTTTTCTTTTTTCATAAACAAGTTTGAAAGCTATTTCCCTATCATTCTTAGATTTTTTTACATGATCCTTTGAATCACTCTACAATTCCAAACATTGATCAAGAATGTGATTTTTCCAAAAAAAAGAAAACAAAGGGATTTTTTGGAGCGATCTCTCCCCCTTGATCCTGGTGAGGAGGCACCACGGTAGTCTTACTGTATTAGGTTGCAAAATCATGCATTGAGATATTTTGGGGCTACTTATGCTTTGCTTCAAAATGCACAGTGAAACAAAATGTGCAAGATACTCGTTTATGTTTCTTTCAACACTTAAAAGTTCATGTGGTATGATTGCAGGAGCATCTTCGGCGGAAGGAAAATGCTATGCTTCAAATCCTGAATGTCAAAGGGGTCTCTTGCCTGAAGCGATGGCGTGGATGCAGCCTCAAGAGATCTGGATGTGCTGATTGCACAGTTAATGTGTATATTTGCATTGTTGGTAATTAATTACTAGAGGTAGATGGTTAAACTAGCATGCTATGTACTTCACGATGCCTGTGTTACTAGCATTCGTCTGAGTTAGGAAGTTTGATAGAGGCCAGCGAAACAAACGAGATTTTGTTCCATCTTGACAAAATCGTAACTTTAGAAGTCTCAGTGCATTGCCAGTTAGTCTGTTTTGTGATTCCGCGATAACATTGAAAGCAACAACAGTCAGTTAAGTTTGGTGCCTTCGTTTTGAGCATCTTGGTATCATGGTACGCTGATTCTACCTGTGGTACGAAAGCTAACTGGACAGTGAATTATTGAGGCTCATCGATGTACCTAAACCAGGGTAAGAATCAAACCCTTGTTATTACCGTTCAAGGTAGTATCAGATCTCTAGCATATCCTACCGTTGATGGATAAGCTTATTCGGGTGTGAATTTAGATTTGCATTCACATAGCCATCTGATTAGGGATTAGGACTTAGGAGACGTAAGAATAGGAAAAGAGCGAGAATCGGGCCTCAATAATTCTCTGTAAAAGAATGCATTGCATGAGAATTTAACAGCCCAATCTTATGATCCAAAGGACACTCGAAGGAAAAGAAAATTTTATCATCCAAAGAGGCCCTTAATTTGGCTGAGGATCGAAGCTTTTACTTTTAAGTTGTCATACACATATATGATAAGAATCATAGCACATAGATGATGGTGACAAGCTCAAGACAAGGGGCCAAAAACATGCAATACCGATGGATGGCAGAACAATAGTCACCATCGTTCTTCATCATCATGATTACGACCAAGGGATAATGCCACAGGCTTAGAAGGCATAATCTTATCATCTGAATTGTAGTTCAAATTTGCTAATGCAACGATTCAATCAAGATTAGTACCTGCAAATTTATATACCAGGAGTGCTGAAAAACGTTTTGCAATTAAAGAAGGTACTTTAACTAGGGTTTCCAAGGTTCATTGAGAAATACTTTTTTATTTAGAAAAAACCATCATGGCAACTTTATTGATTAGAGAATATGCTTACATCGTTCACAAGCAGGTTATAAATAAAATCTGAAAAATCTTCAAGCCAGACAATATGCTGGAAGCACGACTAGCAAGTATGAGCCACTCTCTCTAAGCGAATGGTCAGAAATAACATGGCTAAAGCCACAAGGTAAGAAAGTACATTCTTCGTAAGCTCCGCAGTCAGACCAATCGTATTACCTTCATCCTGCATCATTGAGAAACACTTTGTTCGGAGCGATGCAGCGGATTCCCTCCATCCCAGTTTAGATGCTTTTGAAAAATATCCAATCCCAAGAAACAGTTAAAACACTGGAAGTAGGAGTTAATTGCATGGTAGGAAGTGCATCGCTTCAATAAAGCACGTCTCCACGCCGTAAATGTCGTATTAGAAAAATCTCCGATGTACTAGGAGTACATATCACACGAAAAAGCTAACATTTGCATGTACCACCGCAGGAAAAAAAGAGAGGTTGATCACATCAAATTTTCGCTTCCTTAGCTACTGATGTACCGCACACCCAAAGAACACTTATCACATCTAAATCATATGTTAAGCTGCAGATGTAGTCAAGAGTGTCAAAATAGTTTATCGCGAGAAACTCAAAACAAAACAACCAAAAATAATTACAGCGGCTCCAGATGTTTGGCGATGCCAAAGATCACTACCATTCAATCTCCAAAGCCTTGGCAGATACAAAACTCTAGCTACGCAAGTGCTGAAGCTGAGGAAAACTGTTTCCAGGAAAGTACGGATATGACTAACATTTACAGCAATTACAGCAGAATTCCATTCCTCTCACAATTCACATAATCACAGGGATGAATCAATCAGTGAGTTGTATATCCTAGCACGGACACGGGGTGTGAAACAATGCCTGACTTCCACATGCATTTGCCACTGCAAACAAAAGGACCGGTAGTTAATTTAGCAAGAAAATAAGCTGCAATAGAGAAATTGATTGGAACTTTAAAGACAGAGTTGTAGTGTACATACAAGTTCACAAGACACTGATGTCACTGTGAGATCTCCTTAAGGATCTTACTGCCATGATAATTGCTTGTATGACGATGATCTTTCAGCATCCCAACTACCTTCAGGTTCCTTCCTCTTTATTCCTACACCTGGCATTTGGTACATTCTTGTTTGCTCCTCCACAAAGGCTGGTGGAGGTGTCACCACATTTGGTCTGCTCAATAAAGCTAATCGTTCATCCTTCCCTTCTACATCTATACTTCCAGGGCCAGAATTAAGATCAAGCCCCTGTCTTCTCCATTTCCAATTGCTGTCATGTCCATCCCTGCTGGTACCTTCAGTAAGGTTCATTGCATACTGCCTTGCATGCTGGACAGGTAAAACACCTGTTGACCCAACATGTGATGGAACAATGGTTGGAAAATATGGAACTCCTGCAGGTGCAGCATTGGCATATGATGTAGATCCCATGGGAAACCCTGTAGTTGGAAGGTGAACACTTGGAGTGAAAGGAAATCCTGCATATTGATATGCAGGAGAGTGAAACACCATGGTGGGTGATGTGGAAATAACTGGAGCCCTGCAGAAATCACTTCTAAACTGGCCACCATCTGCAGCAGGCGCAATGAACCTCTGGGTTCCAGGTGCTGTATCAATTGGGTAAGGCTGTTCTGCTCTAGCAGGCAAAAATGACTGTACAGCTACAGGAGCACATGAGTTGGCAGACCCAAACCATGGTGACATGTTGCTCATTTCAGCACTGCTCATTCTAACACCAGGAACTTGAGGTAGGAACGGTATACTGCTAGAACTTTTAGACGATAGGCTCCTTTGTGCAAGTTCTGCACTGGCTTCATCAAGGCATGGCCCATTATTAAGATCAAAGAAGTTTCTCGAGCTATTTGTACCAGTATTCGAGGGAACTCCTGGCAAAGGTCTTGCTGGCAACAACGTGACTTCAATTCTGTGGGAAGCATTTGACATAAATTGGCTATTCTCTGCAACTTCATCAGCCCTATTCAAATCAAGTTCAATGCCAGCACTTTGTACACGACCATTGAGACTTCTGCTGTTGCCAGATTCAGAACCAATTGTCTGAGCAGAACTCTGTGAGATATCATCCTCGAGAACCTGGTCATCTGCTACGTTCAGATCAATGTCAAACGCTGGGCGAGACTGCTTGCCTGCATTATCAGATACTGCAGTATCAGGTGCAGTGAGAAACATCCCCAAAACCTTTCGTGGTTCCGCCGGGCGAAATGCACTTGTAGCTGCCGAGCCTTTCCATCCAGCATCAGGCTTCACTCTTAGTAGGTTCTCAGGAGGAACAAAAGGTCCTTTAGCTGGAGCAGCTACTGTAATTGCGGCAGGCAGACCACTTGAAATAGGTGAGACGAATGGAGAAAGACCAGGTAAATGAATTGAAGAAGAGCATATAACAGGAAAAGTAGCTGGTCCAGAGTGATTCCCTTCATCCCCAAGTTCATTCAAATCAAAATCAAGCTTAGCTGTACCATTGGACTTGGCCTTGGCAGCTACAGAAGAACCCTCATCTGACGAGACAAGGTCCTCTTTTCCACCCACATCATCACACAGTTTCTTTGAACTTTGCCTTGCACTATGCTCATTATCCGGAGATGTCAGAGCTCGAGGTTTTACATGACTACTGAGTTCACTTGAACTGCCTTTTGATTCTTCAACCATACCATTCCCATTTGCTGGACCAGGGGGCAATACTGCCGGCAGAACTAGTCTGGTAACATCAGCTGAAGTGGAACAAGGTTGTTCCTTCTTCTCATCCTCTTTTGGCACTTTAACAACCAGACCATCAGCATTTTTTACGTCCTCATTCGAAGATAACAATGAAGGCTTCGAAACAAATTTACCAGCCGTACTGTCAGTAGATCTATCATTGATCTTTAAATGATCTGGTAGAACAAGAAGATGCTTCTGATCAGAACTAGAAACAGAACCATCTTCAACTTTTTCACGGACAGTTACTGCATTCCTAGGTTCACTTACAGATGAACTCCTACTGAACTGTGTATCAATCTTAATATCAGCTGGTTGTCTGACACTTGACTTCTGATCACCACCACCAAGTGAATCGACTGAAGAGGGTATATGAGAACATTTGTTTGCACACTCAACTTCATGGCTTCCAGTATTAGCTGAAGATTCAACGGCTTTAGAATCAATTCCAGGCAAAGGAGATGGCCTAGTAGATGTTGCGCCTTTACTGCCATGTGACGATGAGTTAGTTCCAGAGTCCCTAAGGTGTTGTTCTTCCTTTGCAACAAAAGAAACATTGCTTTTGTCTTCTTTCTCAGATATGTCCTTCTCAACGTCATCTGACGGCCCTGAGTGCTGTGACGGGCCCGCATCACATTCTACTTCTAGCTTCCCAATACTTTTACCTTCACAGCCGAGTTCATTTACAGGTGGTTTTCCAGGTGAAGTGGATGGCATAACCAATTCAGATCTAGATACTTCTCCGGCAACACTGGCAAGAAGATTCATTGCTGTATCATCTCCAGCTTGCATGGAATGACTAGCTTCAGAATACTTGATTTCAATCAAAGCATTCAAAGGGTTGAACGAGTTCCTCACCGTGGTTTCACCTATGCAGATGTCTTTTTCATTCACATATAGTGAACATGGACCTTGTGATGCAGATGCATCCTTACCAGCTTCTTCAGCTGTCCTGCTGCAATCACCATCCAACACACCACAAGATGATTTATCACCTTCCTCCGAACCTGTAGCTCCTTCAATATGATTGCTTCGTGCAGGCTCAGCATTAGCATCAGAACCTAAATGAGGTCGAGAATGTTCAGTCTTCATTTTCACTCTACGGTCATTCTGTTCATGCTTATCTGCAAGCACGGGAGATGAAGCTCTACTTCCAGAAATTGATGGGTCCTCACAGGAGGCCCCAATTGTGCTCCTACCAGGGCTACGACCTGGATTTGGAAACCGAACAATCAATCTGTGACTATTGACATGATCTGACAGTGTCTCACCTCCTTTCTCACATGCCATACCAGATTGTGAAGATCTTTCCTGCAATAAAGAGCGGTCAAGTGGACTGGATCTTCCCAAAGCAGCTTCCTTCTGGAATCCAACTTCCTTCTTCACAAGCCCATTGTTTGACCTCCGATGGCCACGTGCAGAGCTTCCAGAGATTTTACTGGCATTAGCAGAAGCAGCAGTTGACCTCCGTGCGTCGTCCTTCATAGGACCAACTGTTTTTCCATGATCACTAGAGCATGACTGACTGTTATTAAGTGATTGGCTTGAACTGCAACTTTTCTCCTCTTTCACTGAAGGAAAATCAGGGCCACAGGTCCCACCAGCTGAATTGCAGGGTGGATCCTTCAAGTTGGTTGTAACATTTGCTGGTTGAATGTGTTGCAATTTTGAAGAGGCAGACGTGAAAGGATTTGACTTCGCAGCAGCATCAGCAGTACCAGGTTTAGCACTCAAAGCCTTTGGTGAAGAAAGTTGAGACAGCGGATTTCTTGGACTGGGTTCACTTGAGCCACTTCGTCCATTTCCTGCACTGGAAATTTCTGGAAACACCGCTTTCCCAGACCAGGAAATAGCTGGACCTGATAGTACAGGTTTTGCATCAGTCGACTTCATTTCAGCATCAACACGTTTCTTCCAGTTCTCAACAAGACACTTAGCCTTTTTCTGTATCTCCGGATTTTTATGGCTACGCAGATGATTTACAGATTTCCCAATACTGCAACTTTGTAAGGCGGTTAGACTGATAGGCAATTTTGCTAGTGCACGAAGCAGGGCCAGTATAAGATCTTCAATAGGCTTATCAGTATCTTTAGGACTACCCCCTTCACCAGACTTCCCTTTGTGAGTCTCTTGAAGCCAATCATTCAAGACAGGAAGACCCCTTAGTTGCATAAATCTGTTTAGGCAATCAGGACTTTCTGTAGCTGCGATAATATCTGCAAGCCTTACTCGATCGGCAAAGTCCATTTTCCGTTCAGTTTGATCGTGATGGATGAAATGAACTAGCTTCTCGACTGCTTCAGCATGAGGAAGTCCACTCTTTTCTGTTATTTTTGCGATTACCAACTTCATATTGTCCCCCTTAAAGTTTCCAGGCTCAGTGTCATCGTCCTTAAGGAGGCAATCACGGTCTCGCTTAGCTGGATCAATTCCTTGCTCAACTCTGTCCCTCTTCTTCCCTTTGGATGGACCACAATTTTGTGCACCATCTGAACTAGCCTTCAACTGCTGGGAAGCTGATGGAACATTTAGCCGTTTAGGTGAGTGACCACCAGACTGCACTGCAGCATGCATTTCTAGCCTCGTTCTGTATAGGAGCCGATTTACTTCTTCCTGTCGTTCCTGGCCATAAGTTGTGCACATGAAGTGGAGAATATAATAGAAAGATAAAAAGAAGGTAAGTGTAGAACTTACGTCGATATAATCCCTGTCGGTAAGCCACCATAAACACTTGTTATCAATATCATACACACGCCAACATGCAAATGAAGAAATTCCAGATGACAGCTCAGCACCTTTACGTAAAAAGGCAACTTTACAAGGATGGAGCAGTGAGACCGCAGATGTTTCGTCCTGGTGGAAAGAGAAGAAGATCTCGTTTGGAGCAGCGTTCAGCTGTATGCCCTTGTTGAGCTCAACGTCGGCAGGTCTATAAAGCCAACTTACACGTAACTTGGGATAGCCTCCTTGCTGTTTCTCAATCAAACGTATCAATCCAACGAAAGGAGGAACATCAACAGCACGGAAAAGAGCACAATCGCCGACACGGATCTCCCGTCCGTCCTGAAAAATAAATATTATTATTTATTTGTGGGACAAAATAATATAAGAACAACAAGCATAGTTTAATACTCCAGAAAACATGGACTGAAGAAGTATAGCCTGGCTACATTGTATAAACAACAAGAGAGAGAACAAAACATAACTGAACTGATAAAGCACAAAATAATCAAGTTATGTGCTTTTGCCAAATCATTCATTCAACAGGGTCGGCTGCGGAAACTTCACAATTATTGCACAAGCACAAGACTAGCAATGAACAGCTTTATTTGTTTCAGACGTAACTAATTTACTTCTATTTTAGTTTTATAAAATGTTCATAAAAACCAATGAACTGATCTGTATTGACATGTAAGCTCAATAGAAATAGACGTGCAGTGCAGCCCATGTGGTGGCCCAATGTAAGCCAGATTGCACCTGCCAGCGGCACACACAGCTATCTAGGGTCTCCTCCACAACTTGTCTCAACCAGAGACGCTGCGCAGGATGCTGCTGATCTTTGTTGCCGATTTGCCACATGTCCTCGCCATTGTTTTTATTATATATATAATATATATGTGCTGTTAATGTGCTAATTTGTATTGCCAAGTGCCCTAGTTAGATATTACATGCATTCACATAGGAGAAAAGTATGTACTCCACTACTTCCTCTCTTTTTTCAGTTTAGCTAAACTTGTATAGTTAGAAAAAATGAAGCAAATAATAGAACGGATTGGTTTCTCGACCAATTGATTCAAGCTCGAATAGGATCAAATCTAAACTTGTCAAAACATGTCTTCAAAAATAAAAAAACAATTAAAGAAAAATTTATAGTGATGTGACAGGCATTTATTCCCAAGCATATGTTGCTAAGTTATGTTAATGGAGGCTTGATATATCTATACACTACAATTATGTCGTCTGCGATCGTCTTAGTGGCCATCCTATAAAGATGAAAACAAATTCCAGGCAGGAGCTGAACAACAATTTGAAGACACTAGCAAATTCCAAAGTGATTCCATTCAAAATAGGCACCTTTATGAAGGAGTCAGGCGAGACCGGCCGTGGAGAACGGACGAACTCCCGCTTCTGCGCCGCAGCTGGGGGAGTTGTCGGCGCCGGAGCGTGAGAGATCGTCACCGGTGGATGAACAGACGAGCCGCAAGTTGGAGCAGAAGCTGGTCCGTGTGCTGATGGTAGAGCTGCCTCTAGGCGAGTTGCTGCTGGCCACATGTGCCGGACGAGACGCCGCCTGTCGCCGCCGCACCGCTCACCGCCACCTCCGCGCACGGCAGCGCTGCATCTCCTCCCCAGCCGCCGATCCCTCCGGCGCCGCGCCGCACCATCACCAGATCGCCGGTAACCCTAGCTAGCGCCGAAACCCTAGATCCGCGGGGGCACGCACCTCGTCGGTGCCATCCGAAACTCGCCTGAAACCCTCACCACCTATACCCTCGAGCGAACCCGCCGCCGGGGGACAGGCAGGCGGAACCTCGGAAGCCCGAATTTCTCACCCCCGATCCGGCCGGCCCCCGAATTGCGCGCGGAGTCGAGCCGGCGCCAAACTCGAGGGGGATTCCGGGGTGGGGCCGGAGCAGCGGGATGGGGTTTGACCGCGATCCGAAGCAGGGAGCAGGGGAGAAACGGCGATTTGGGGATTGGGGGTCGGGGGCAGAGATCGCGGCAGAGACGGCGCGCGAGGTCGAGAAGGGGATGGATGGATTGATGGATGTCCTGGGGGGGCTCGAGAGTGGGAGGAGAGGAAAGCAGGGGCGTTTCCGTCAATCCACACACTCAAACTCCCGGCAGCAGCCACAGGAGACTTTCCCCGTTGGGAACGGCGTGCGCGGTGCGCCACGCGATCTTGACACTCTCTTCTTTTCCCTTCCGGCAAGTTGCGGCCAGTTTTGTGTTTTCCTTTTTTGAGCTGGGGGTGTGGTTGTTGCGTGTCGCTGCGGGTGGGGCCAGTGTTTTGACTTGGAGTATTGTATGGTGTGTAGGGCAGTGCAGTGCCATTCTCACTGCTGCTGTTGTTTCAGGCTTTCCAGGAGCTGTTGTGCCGACAAGATTGATCAGCATGGCTGAGCGTGCGTGCTGCCACGCGTTAACATTGCTCGGAACCGACCAACTCGGATTCAGCAGCATGATACGGCGAATGGACGGAAGTGAAAAGAGGTGTGGGAATGAAAAAAATAATGTTAAAATCGAAAAGAAGAAAGAAATTCGAGGAAATTGAACCATGGGCCAATGAGGCGGACACTTCGGGCCGGCCCAAACTGCGGATAACGTGGCGTTCGTCAGGCCCAGATCCCAAGCAAGGTTGGTTCCAGAATAGGCCCAAGGCCCAACCCAAAACCATCTCCGTCCACTTCCCACGGTTCCTTTTGCCAGCCCGTGGGGGCCAGATCCTAGGAAAGAAAGAAGGAAGCCGGCCTCTGCTGCTTTTCCGCGTGTTGTCGTCCTCGTGGCTCCCTTCCTTTCTCGTACGCTCTCCCTTCCTTTATGGAACTTGCGCGTCCCGGGACCAACATTATTCCCGCACTACGGTTTAGATCCCGATCTCTTTACCCATCACCGGCCAGCCATGTGTGATGGGTGGTGGTGCCCCCCGTTGGGTCATCGTCGTACTGTACTAGATCTCGCACCCCGATTAATTACTTTGTTGCATGCAACCATGCGGCCTGATTTACTTTGTTTTCCTTTTCTTCGGGGTTCCGGTGGGTGCGCTGTCCCGGCCAAACGTGTGATCTATCTGCTCCTTGTGAGTTGTGACTCCCAGAAAGCCACTGATGTGATTGACAAATGACGACGGGTTTTGCTTTCGCGATTTAATTTGGCAGCAGGAACTCGCAGTCACATGCGCTGGCGAAGTTTGCAAGTGGGATTTCGGATTTTTCCTCGGCAGACAACCGTGGAAGATCGATCCGGGGTGTGTGCAGAGAAAACAAAGCCTACCTTTCTACTTGAGGACATGAGGGCCCAGATCCAGGCTCGACTACGAGACATCCCTTTTTATGCCCGGCACTGGGGAAGAAGAAGACGGCACGCTCCTGAAGCATAATTCGCCCCCGTGCACGCACGCATGCATGCCTCTGAAGCAGCAGTTCTATATAAATGATGGTAATCAACTACGCGAATTGGCACTTGCTGCTAGGTTTATACCACTCTACCTGGTAAACCAGTGATCAACCCCACTTGCCCACCTGCCATGTCCCATCCATGACTCGATAATCATGAGAACACGGCAGTAGTACAAGTCTTAGCGTACTCCTATGTAAGTTTTGACGAAGACCATCGTATATTCGTATGAATTTCTACTAGGCATTTGATAGAGATATGTTCCCTAATCGATTTCATCAATCAGAAAGAACCACACAGTGCTCGTTCGTGCCATGATATAAAGAGTACGCTGATGATATAAATGGCGCAACAGTAGACCTGGCAGCTTCAGGAACTTCGCAAAATAAATAAATGAAGAATACTGGAATCTACAGTAAACCTCTATTGCTCCGGTAATAAAAACCGCTGAAATTAACATTGCTAAGTAGTACTACTACTACCTCCAAACCAGCAGGAAAAAATATACAGATGGATGGATGGATGACGACGTTGATGGAGATGGAGACAGGGACTTTGGTTGGGTAGCTGGGCTGGCAGGCCTGCAACCGGCCGGGCGGGGGTAAGTGTAACTTTCAGCGGCGGCCGCTGTCGAGAGAGTGACGTGCATTAACAACGAGAAAGAAGAGAAGGAAAAACAGAGACGACTGATGGAGCCCAAGTCCAACGAGACAGGCAGCTGTGGAAAGCGACGGAAGACTCGACTACACTCGGCCCGGCCGCGGAAAGAAAGAGATGTGCGGAGCAGACAGACAGGGCAGCCAGCGTCGCGTCACGGGCCGCACCACCACTGAGCGCGACTGTCTGCCTGTCGCCCTCCCCACTTTCTTCCCTTGCTTTCGTTTTCTTCCCAAACAAATCGTCCCGTGCCCTGGATAACGTGGCTCGAGGGGCACCCGTCCATTCTGTCCTCTGGTCGAGCCCGTCCCATCAAGCCCTTGTCCCGTCGCACACTACTCTGGTTTCCCTTCTTGCCCTGCTTGCTTGCTTTTCCCCCCGCCAGAAGGCTCTCCTGCTGCTGCTCGATGGGGATTTACATACTTGCCTGGTTGGTCTGTTTTGGGATCCTGCGGCAGTAACGACGAAAGCAACGCTCAGTTTAGTTAGTACACTCCTGTAGTTACCTCCATGTGGATCCGCCATCGCCGTCACCCTCACCGTTCAGTTTTTTTAAATAAAATAAAAAGAAGGTAAAAAACGGAAGAAAAAAAGAAAAACGCTTCGGATCGTCAAAAACCATCCGCCGCTTTTAATCTTGGCAGAGTTCCACCAATTAGGCCTGCCCCTGCTACATCATCAGGCTAACCATGCTCATCGCATGCGACAAATTAAACACAGGACAAATGGCATAAGTTGCTGCCGAATTATGAAGACATCGGCCTGTACAGAACATGCAGCTGTCAACGCCAGAAATGCTACAATCGTTAAAGAGGGAGCAACAAGGTGCAATTGCAGCAAATTACAAAATCGTAAGCATAATCCAAGAAAGGCTACAATTTCGGCCCTCAGAAGGCAGTACCAGCTTAACTGAATTCAATAAGACGTTAACGACAGCAAATTATTACTTCCTGATCTACAGATGCAATGCTTGCCGGGCAGAATACATATCACATCAAAGTCATACTGCAATTACAGCGGCTCCAGAAGTTGGAGGAAGCCCAAGGAGTATGTTAAGCTGCAGATGTGCTCGACCATATGATAATGAAACTGAAAACAAACCACCTGGACCTAATTACAGCGGCTTCAGAAGTTGGAGTAAGCCCAAGGAACCATTACCATTCAATCTCCAAAGCCTGGCAGATACAAAACTCTAGCAAAGCAAGTGCTGAAGCCGAGGAAAACTGTTTCCAGGAAAGTAAGGTTATGATTAACATTTACAGCAATTACAGCGGAGTTTCATTCCTCTCACGATTCACATCATCACAGAGATGAATCCATGTGTGAGTTGTATATCCTAGCACGGCAATATTGGTGAGATGCATCGCTTGACTTCCACATGCAGCTACCTCTGCAAGTAAAACCACCGTTAACTAATTAATTAAATTAAGAAGAAAAAAATAAGCCGCACGAGAGAAATTGAACGGTACTTTAAAGTCAGAGTGTAGGACATACAGAGGCTCACCAAACACATATGTCGCTGCGAGATCTCCACAAGGTTCTTACTGCCATGATAATTGCTTGTATGCTGATCTTTCGGCATCCCAACTACCTTCAGGTTCCTTCCTCTTTATTCCTACACCTTGCATTTGGTACATTCTCGTTTGTTCCTCCACAAAGGCTTGTGGCGGTGTGATCAAATTTTGTCTGATCGATGAAGGCACTCTTTCATCCTTCCTTTCCATATCTATACTCCCAGGGCCGGAATTAAGATCAAGCCCCTGTCTTCTCCATTTCCAATTACTGTCATGGCCATCACTGCTGCTACCTTCAGTCAGATTTATTGTATATGGCCTTGCATGCTGGGCAGGCAATCCACCAGTTGACCCAACAAGTGCTGGGGCGAGGGTTGGAAAATAGGGAACTCCTGCAGATGCAGAATTGGCATACGATGTCGATCCAATTGGAAACCCTGGTGTTTGAAGGTGAACACCGGGAGTATAAGGAAATCCTGCATATTGATATGCAGGAGGGTGAAACACCATGGATTGTGAAGTGGAAATAACAGGAACCCTGCAGGAATCACTTCTAAATTGGGCACCGTCTGATGCAGGTGCAATGATCCTCTGTGTTCCAGGTGCCGTTTCAATTGGGTATGGGTGTTCTCCTCTAGTAGGCAAAAACGACTGTAAAGCTACAGGAGCACATGGGTTGGCAGAAGCAAACCACGGTGACATGTTACCCATTTCAGCATTGCTCATTCTAATACCAGCAACTTGAGGTAGGAATGGTATGCTGCTAGTGCTTTTAGACGATAGGCTCCTTTGTGCAGGTTCTGTATTAGCTTCATCAAGGCATGGTCCGTTATTGAGATCAAAGAAGTTCCTTGAGCTATTTGTATCAGCATTGGAGAGAGGTCCTGGCATTGGTCTTGCTGGCAACATTGAGATAAATTGGCTATTCTCCACAACTTCATCAGCCCTATTAAGGTCAAGTTCAATGCCAGCACTTCGTACACGACCATCGCGACTTCTAGTGTTGCCAGACTCAGAACCGGTTGTCTGAGCAGAACTCTGTGAGATATCTTCCTCGAGAACTTGGTCATCTGCTACATTTAGATCAATGTCAAAAGCTGGACGAGAATGCTTCCTTGCAGCATCAGATGCTGTAATATCAGGTGCACTGAGATGCATCCCCAAAATCTTCCGCGGTTCTGCCGGACGAAATGCACTTGTAGCAGCTGAACCTTTCCACCCAGCCTCAGGCTTGACTCTTAGTAGGTTCTCAGGAGGCACAAAAGGTCCTTTAGCTGGAGCAGCTACTGTTATTGGGGCAGGCAGACCACTTAAAATAGGTGACACAAATGGAGAAAGACCAGGTAAATGCATTGCAGAAGAAGATATAACAGGAGATGTAGCTGGCTCAGAGTGTATCCCCTCATCCCCAAGTTCATTTAAATCAAAATCAAGCTTAGCTGTACCATTTGGCTTGCCCTTGTCTGCTGCTATAGAAGAACCCTCATCTGACGAGACACGGTCCTCTTTTCCAGCTACATCATCACTCGGTTTCTTTGAACTTTGCTTTGCACTTTGCCCAGTATGATGAGATATGAGGGCTTGAGGTTTTACATGACTACTTGATTCGCTGCAACTGTCTTTTGATTCTTTAATCCCATTGGGCACATCTAGGGGTAATACAACTACCTTGTTAACATCAGCTGACGAGGCAGTAATCTGACCCTTATTTTCGTCCTGCTTCACCACTGTGTTACCAACCCCCAAGACTTCAGTCTTCTGCGGATCCACAGGCACTGAACACACTGAAAACTTCAAATCCAATTTACCAGCAGCACTGTCACCACAGGTATCGGTGCATTCTGACTGATCAAGTACGCCCACAAGTCGCTTCTCATCAGTTGACTTAAATTGGGCATGGGCTTGCTTATCAGGAGCGCACGATGGCAACACCTCTGCAGGGGGCAAATCTGAATTCCGATTTGAATCAACCGAAATACATTGGCCACCTAAAGTAACACCGACATCAGGCCTGCTTGTGCAACCATCTTCAACTATCGCACGGACAGCACATGCCTTACCACCTTCACCTGCAGAAAAAATGGGGCATTACATTCCATATAAACCTTAAAAAAGCATACAAGGACATATTTGAGTTTTGATCACAATTACCTTGTGAAACAACGCCAGGTTGAGAAACAAACTTGTTCAGGTGCTCCTCTTCTTGGTTATCAGTATTTGCAGAAGATTCGACAGCCTTGGAGTCCATATTATTTTGAGGTGATGGCCCAGTAGAACATTTATTGTTTTGCAATGATATATTATTTCTCTGTTGTCGTTCCTCTTTTGATATCAAAGAAGCATCAGCTCTCTTTTGCTTCTCCGTAATGACTTTCTCAACATGTGCCGGCCCTTGTTGCTCAGAGAGGACAACGTCAGATTGTACTATTAACTTTTCGATGCTGTCACCTTCACAACCAATTTCATTTGCAGTTGAGTTTCTGGGTGATGTTGATGGAGAAACCAATTCAGATTTAGATATTTCTCCAGCCACGCTGGCGAGAAGATTCATTGCTGTATCATCTCCAGTTAGCAAAGAAGGGCCAGCTTCAGAGTATTTTATTTCAATTAAAGCATTCATAGGACTGAATGAGTTTCCCTTGGTTTCACTTGAGCAGACACCTTTCTCATTGGCATGCGATGAACTTGCAACTTGTACTGCACATGCGTCCTTAGCAGCTTCCTCAGTTGTCCTGCTGCGATATTCCTCCAATGGAGCCGATGCTGATCTATCAGCTTCCTCAGAACCTGCAGCTCCTTTAACCTCATTGCTATGCCAAGACTCGGCATTAGCATCAGAAGCTAGCTGAGGCCGGGGATTTTCAGTCTTCATTTTTACCCTACGATCATTCTGTTCATGCTTATCTGCAAGCACAGGAGATGACGATCTACTGCCAGTGACAGATGGGTCCTCAAATGAGCCTCCGCTCGCACTTCTAGCAGGGCTACGACCTGGATTTGGAAACCGGACAATCAATCTATGGCTATTACCGTTATCCGATGGAGTGTCACCTCCTTTTTCGGATGCCATTCCAGATTGCGGTGATTTTTCCTGGAACGAGGAACGATCGAGTGAGGTAGATCTTCCCACAATAGCTTCTTTCTGTATCCCAGAACCAAGACGGGCACTGCTTGCCCTTCGATGGACACGTGAAGTGCTCCCAGAAGTTTTACTAGCATTGCCCGAAACAGCAGTTGAACTTCTTGCATCCTCCTTCCAAGAAGAACCAAATGTTTTTGCATGATCACTAGAACATGAGTGGCTGTTGTTCAGAGATTGGCTTGAACTGCTGCTTTTCTCCTCTTTCACCGTTGGCAACTCAGAACCGCCAGTTGATTTGCAGGGTAGGTCCTTCACGTTGGTTGCGACACTTGCTGGTTGCATGTGTTGCAATTTTGAGGAAGCATCAGCAGCACCAGGTTTAGCTGCCAAAGCCTTTGAGGACGAATGATGGGAATTTTTTGGACTGGGCTCACTTGAGCCACATTGTCTGTTTGCACCATTAGAAATTTCTGGAAACCCTTTCCCTGACCAGGAAATTCTACGGACTGGGCTCACTTGACCAGGTACTACAGGTTTGGCCTCATTTGACTTCATCTCGGCATCAACACGCTTTTTCCAGTTATCAACAAGACACTTTGCCTTCTTCTGTATCTCTGGATTTCTATAGCTACGCAGATGATTGACCGATTTCCCAATAGTGCAACTTTGTAAGGCAATCAGATTTATAGGCAATTTTGCTAAAGCACGAAGCAGGGCCAGAAGAAACTCTTCTACAGGCTTATCTGTTTCTCTAGGACTACCCCCTTCACCAGACTTCCCTTTGTGAGTCTCTTGAAGCCACTCATTCAAGATAGGAAGGCCCCTTAGTTGCACAAATCTCCCAAGGCAATCAGTACTTTCTGTAGCTGCAATAATATCTGCAAGCATCACTCGACCAGCAAGGTCTATCTTCCGTTCAATTTGGTCAAGCTGCATGTACTTAACTAGTTTGTCAACTGCTTCGGCGTGAGGAAGTCCGCCTTTATCTGCAAACTTTGTGATCTCAGACTTCATATTGTCCACTTTGAAGTTAACCAATTCACCATCTTCGACCTTTAGGGGACGCTCACGGTCTCGCTTAGCTGGATCAATTCCTTGCTCGGTTCTGTCCCTCTTTCTTCCTTTAGATAAACCACAACTTTGTGCATCATCTGAACCGGATTTCTGCTGAGGAGATGGACCATTTAGCCGCTTTGGCGAGCGTCCACCTGACTGAACAGCAGCATGCATTTCTAACCTTGTTCTATGCAGAAGTCGATTTACTTCTTCCTGTCGTTCCTGATTGTAATTTTCAGACATAAGCCACAGAATATAACACGGAAAAAAGAGGAAGGTAATTATAGAACTTACATTAATATAGTCCCTGTCAGTAAGCCACCATAAACACTTGTTGTCGATATCATATACACGGCGACAGACGAATGAAGAAATTCCAGCTGGCAGCTCAACACCTTTGCGTAAAAAGGCAACTTTGCAAGGATGCAGCAGAGAGACAGCAGATGTCTCGTCCTGGTGGAAAGAATAGAATATCTCGTTTGGTGCAGCGTTGACCTGTAATCCCTTGTTAAGTTTGACGTCGGCAGATCTATATAGCCAACTTACGCGTAACTTGGGAAAGCCTTCTTCTTTTTTCTCTATCCAACGTATCAACCCAATGAAAGGAGGGACATCAACAGCCTGAAAAAGTGCACAATCCCCAACTCGAAATTCACGCCCGTCCTGCAAAATAAGTATACAGTTTTGTTAATTGTTTAAGAATCAAAAACATCTTCACAGCTCCAAAAGAATAGTGAATGAGATTGCTTAACACTCTGGGAACACATCAAAGTGAGAGCTGCAGTTGAGCATTATTGCAACCAGAAACAGAAAAGAAATCTCCTTATGATAGCCCAACAGCTAAAATAAGGAGTTAACTATCTAAACGAGTCATGTTGCAAAAGCCGTTTCAACTAAGACGTTCCAAATAAGGCATGTTTCAAATATTAATATGTAACTCCTACTTATAAGATGATACTCGACTCGATGAATTGGTTGTGTCAAGCATGTAATAAACATTAAAAATCACGCTGCGGCGGAACATGCAACTGCTATCTCACCTGAAAATTTGATTACTAAATCAGGCCATGAAAAAAAGAATCAGGCATTCTATATAAATGCTCAACATCCAAGACTTCAGTTTCATTTCTATCATATTTTCCTGTTTTTCCCAGCCAACACTTAAGTTTGATAACATTAGCAAAGTGACAAACAACCGAGGATGTAGAAACAGATGGTGAACCGCAGTATTAATGAAGTCCAGAACAATTAAGAAAGATCCGACTTGCGCCACGTGTTGCATACGGGATCCAAAATTACCACCGCATGAACGGTATACCCACTTACTTCTAAGCAATGAACGAACAGTATGCTAACAATTATTAACATGTGTACAGCAAGGCCATGTATTCGCACACGCATTACATTTGGAGATAAAATTTTCACAATGAGGTGCACAAAGGATTAAATTCAATCATAATAAGAAATCCACGATGCGATATTAGACGTTAGCGATAGCGCACGATGAATCGAGTACAGACCATGTTTACCATAGCCTCCAAACTCTCAACGCGACGGGAAAACTAGTAAAATTTGGAAGCAGAAACATGGCAACGATTCGATGACTCCAGCATGTCCAATATCTTCTAAATCACATCGAGCTTAGCAAATCCCACCAAAAGGACGCACCTTAATGAAAGAGTCTGCTGAAGCCGGACGGGGTGAATCAGCGCCTTCCTCCTTGTGGGTTGACGCTGGGGGAGTCGTCGGTGCCGGCGGATAAGAGGTCGTCCTGAGCGGAGGAGCGGAAGAGCGGGGAAGAGGAGAGGATGGTCCCTTTGCCGGTGGTGGTGGAGCTGCCTCTACGCGAGTTGCTGGCCACATGTGCCGAAGGAAAGGTCGCCGCTTCCCGCAACCCTCACCGCCGTCTGCGCGCCGCCCATGCATAGCCTTGCTGCATCTTCCCGGGCGCCGCCGATCCCTCCTCGCCGACCCCCGGCGCCGCGCTGCACCATCACCAGATCACCGCCGCGGGGGCCGTTAACCCTAGCTCCGGAACCGCGGATCCGCGGGGCTTTTTTCCTCCATGCACTTCCGGATCACCCGAATTCGACTCGGCCGGGCCGATTCGGGCGAAACGCCTGTCCGGGCACCGCAGATCGGGGGTCGAATTCGGCGGAAATCGCCTCCGGGCCGCGGGGAGATTTGATCGGGAATTTATGGATTCGGGGCAAGGGGGCTGGGTCAGCGAAGGCGGGGGCGGTCGGGTCTCGATCTACGGTGGGGCGGTGGAGGGCGAGAATGGCGATTTGGGGGAAGATTTGGGAGGAGAAAGATGGTTATATGGAGCACGGCAGCAGAGACGAACGGCGAGCGAGATTGGGGAAGAGGATGATGGAAGGAGAATGCGGGGGTCGTCCGTCCTCCGGAGAGGAAAGAGGGCAGGGGCGTTTCCGTCAATTCCGCTCGCCACGAAGATCCCCTGTGCTCTCTGCTCGCCGCACGAGGGTCGCTGCGCTGTGGGCCTGATGCGCGCTCGCGGTGTGCGAGCGGCGGGTGGCCGTAGCGACTGACAAGGGAGCTGACGTGGATGCGGTGGGCGCGGCAGGACAGGTGGTCCGGATTTTTTGTACGGGCTCCGCCGCTCGCGGTCGAGTTGATGTGTCACTGACGTCCGGATCCGCGGCCTCGGCGGGTCCCGCGTGGTAATGAGGCGGGCGGGTGGGAGTTCGGGTGCGCGGATCGCGACGCGACGCGCCGCCGTGCAGAAGGCCGGGGAAGCAAGCAGCAGCAGCCACGGGCGCCTCTCGCTGCCTTGTGGGGCTTCCTAGTTGGGTCCCACGTGTGTTTCCGGAAGCAAAGCAGTTTTTTCCTTTTTTGTTGAGCGAGCAGTTTTTTTTTGTTGCTTCGCCAGGAGTGGGAATGGGCCTCTCGGTTTCCTGGAAGGAGATATATGGGCCTGTCGGCTCCGTGGTTATCGGATGGGTGTCAGCGGCTGGCACTGGCTTTTCACGGCAGCGGAGGGGTAAATGCTGTGTCCGTCCTGACCTAGAGATGATGGAAAACCGGGTGAACCCAAACCCGGCCTTTAAACTTCACCGGATTGTCGTGGAAATTTCTCCTAAGAAACCACATACTGAGATCAAATTGCACAAAAAAGATAGAGAACACCAAGTGGATCCAGCATTTTGGGATCTAGATCAAAGAACATGTAACCCAAATCAAAGGAAAAAGAAAATCCCCAAAACTGGATTGGCAGTTGTGATTGGTGAAGGCCGCATCGAACTCCCTAGTGCGGCGAGTGCTGGTGCGGGGCGCCGGGGAGGAGGAAGGGTGCTCATGTGTTGGGGTGCAATGAGGTGGGAAGAGGACGGCGGCGCGAGGCAGGAGAAGGGCGAAAGCAGACGCTAGTGTTGTACCCTCCAGATTTAATGGCCTCGTAGTTTCAAAACGAAAAATATCAAATCCATCAATCGACTCCAAGCTCCAAGAGAGAGTATTGGGTGTTCTCAAGTATGATATTCTGTCGACACTCCCAACTCTAAAAAAACACCCCATAAAGTTCATATAAAACATCTTAAAAGTATTCCCTCCGATCCACATTACTTGTCGCAGTTTTGTCCAGATACGCATGTATCTAGACGCGTTTCATTGTGTAGATACATGCGTATCTAGTCAAAGCTGCGATAAGTAGCATGGATCGGAGCGAGTATCATATATATAAACCACGCATCCATGTCAAAATTGCATGTTAAAATCGATCCAAGTAGGAGGGAGGGACGGTTGAAATCGGGCTATGAATACACTCTATTATCATTATAGGTACTGAATACATATTCTTTTTTTATCTGACGCCATGAATCAAATTTAAATTAGATCTTTTTGAGAAATTCGATTTTCATTTAGGAATATTTAAGTGTTTTGTTTCCTGTCTAGTTTGGGCCTGGCGAGGCGAGACTCCGGCCAAGCCCAAATACCAGCGATGGGCTTCATTGCTCGGCCCGAATAAACAAGATGGGGAAAACACTGCAAGCAGGCCGCGTTCTTTTCCCCACCCTCCGCAAGCTTGTACTGCCACGCGCATCACCCCGCAGAATCTGCGCCCAACTCGGAAACCCCACACGCAGCTCCTCCTCCCCCACTCCTTCGCCGGTCCGCCCCCCGACGCACCTCGCCCCGGCGGCCCGGCCACCCTCCTCCCAGTCCCACCCCACAACCGTCGGCGGCAGCGGCGGCGGCATGGAGGCCGGCGGCGAGGAGTTCGCGATCGGCGTGGTGATCTCCGCCAAGACCACCCTGGGGGAGGAGTTCGAGGGCCAGATCGTCTCCTTCGACCGCCCCACCAACCTCCTCGTCATTCATATCCTTCCCAAATCCCGCCTCTCCATCCTTTTTGTTTGCTTCCTCCCCGCTATTTTTTGCTTGCGTGGTGCGTGGTTGTTTTTTGTTTTCCATGACGGCGTAGATCACAGGAGGGCGTGGGCCGGGCGGAGAGGGGGGAGCGGCGGAACGTGCGGGTGCTCAAGGCGAACTACATCCAGGAGTTCTCCGTGGTCGGCAAGTTCGACGACCCGCTCGACCCGGCCGGCTGCGTGCTCGACCTCGCCGCCATCCACGCCAGGGAGGAGGCCGCCATCAGGTGCGTCATACTGCATCCCCAGCCTTTTTTGGGAGTACTGTTTTAGTCATTGCTAGTTTGGTACGTAATGTTTATTTTTATCTTCGTTAGATTGACGCTGCGGTTGTAATTTGATCAACCAACTCGGGAAAACATGAATCAAATGCATACATATAATATTGGACACTGTAGTCAGTTAGTCACCAGAATCATTGAGCTTCCAGATTAGTCTTCAACTCTTCATCTGCAGAAAAACAAATGGAAGAAGCAAACTGAACAACCTCGTACCACATGTTCATAATCCGTGCACACACACTCCTCCTAAAACTCAGTTTTGGATTAAAACAATCTGCACTTTAGAAATGGCTGCATCTTTCTCATTTACCAACACTGCAGCACTTTAGATTAGCTAGGCTGGATGGCTGGATTGCCCAAATCAGTGGTCCTTCCAGAATTATTTTCATTACCTTTTCTCACTACCATCTGTAACGAAAAAGCAGCCTTACTAACTCAATAGCACTTTTTGAGAAAGGGGAAGTATGGCTAGTAGCATATGCAAAGTCATTTGAGTTTCTGATGCTCTATCCGGAATCAACAGGTAGTTTCCAAATTTTGTTCTCATCTGACTACATCTCTTGATCCAGGAGGCTAAGAAACATAGGTTACGATCTCTCAAATTTTGGATGCCTAAACCCCCAAACTCCTGACTAAATAGAACCGCACTTAGCATGGTGCTACTTGTGATGGCCCTCATTTGACTGTTGATAGCATCAACACCCCACCTAGGCAACTTGATGGTGGTCTATTTCTGTTTGGATAGTTCTGAAGATGGCATTTCATCAAACACCAATTAGGTAAAGTTTGAGGTCGGATGTATCTTGTAAGCATAAAGGAAACAATTTGGAACTGGTATAGGTACTGCTACTTTAGATTTAGATTAGAGAGGAATCGATTTAGTATTCTCTGTGGAATTACATCCATGTAAATTGGGGCAATCAGTAGCTACCTGTAAAATATTTGCAAATCAGCTGCTGAGCTTAAATTATTCACTTATTAGAGAAAATCATGTTTCAACAATTAACACTTATGATTTTCCATGGTGGAGAACTGGAGATGAATGGTATTCACATTTTGAGGTCTCACGTTGTTTCTTATCATGGCTTGATCCCCATAAGCACATAAGTGATGATTTTAAATTCTTTGTTTGTACGATCTTAGGAGAACTGTTAAGCTGACCTAAATTAGAAAGTTAGGGAAGTATTTGCTTCAGCCACTGAAGCGTTTTCTTGCTTCTCTGTCTGTTAACTTGATAGATGATGTTTGACTTCAGATTCACAGTTGAGTTACTAGCTTTTGGGTGTGTTTTAGTTAATGAAAAACAATCATTACGGGGTTGAATATAATACTTGGGTGATTTGATGTTTAATTGTATGGTGATAATAATCGCTCAACAGGTTATGCTGTTCACTACGATGTGCATGAGCGCTGCCAATGTCTTTTTGTGACACTGTTTTGGTGTTGAAGAGCTAACAAATTGTTGATTCATCATTTTGCTTATTACATTGGTCAGTAAGGATTTGTCCCTCGCGAGCCTTTATTTGGTCTCTACGGGATCTACCATTTATGGTGATACGTTGCATCAAGCTTAGCATTACTATTTAGGAACCAGCAATTCGCTTCCATGGTGTTGTCTTCTGTACTGCAACATCTTGGTTTTCACACTGTGTGCAATGATGTGCAGGCAAGCTGAGATTGAAGCCGAGAGAATTGGCGTCGGTGTCACCCCTGAAGCTCAAAGATTATTTGATGCATTGTCCAAGACGTAAGTATGACACTTCCGTTATATGTTTTCAAGTAGAGTAAAGTGCACCAGAGGTCCTAAAAGCATACAGGGGTTGTCAGGTTAGTCCTTTTAGTATGAAAGGGCATCTTTAAGTCCAACTATTGCAGTAAGTGTATCACTGCAGGTCCTGCCTGGGCAAATCGCCCATACACATGTTAGGTTGACATCGCCATGTAAACTAATGGTCCATGTGGGCTAATAACCAAAGGGCAGACTAATTTGGAAAAAAGCCCCCTGGAACATCTGCCTTTCTCATTATTTGTTTCCCTTCCCCTTTTTCTCACTGTATGGCTTGAGTCGACGGGTCGTTGCCTTTCGAATATTCATGCTTTTGCCCATGCGTCTACAAAGCAATTTTTATGTTTGGACTCCATAGTTACAAAACATTTAATTTTCAGGACAAGGTTGGGCAAATATTTATTAGTTTTTTTCACATCTGTTTGTATTAAGCTCAGTTTGTAATGTGTTATCCCCCCCCCCCCCACCCCCCAGGGTTGTATGGATAAGGAACTGATTTTTCTTACGCTCTTTGTATATTTGCGAAAAAAGAAGAATGGATACAAGCCTGCATTTCTATATTTACTGCGGGACATCAAAATCTTCTGGTTATGACCTGTTGACCTGTTCAGCTGTTCTGTTCTAAAGAGCTGGAAACATCCATTTGCAAAACCTTGCTGATATGTGTCACAGCTTGTTTATGAGAGCTTTGTTTTGTTTAGGGTGTGTTTGGTTTGAACCCAATTTTGCCCTACCAACAATTTGGCTTGCCAAAAAATTGGTCATGGTTTTGCTTGCCCATGAATTGGCCAACTTTGGCCAAGGAAATGAACTAGAGTTGGCTTAAGGGCATTGGCATGCCAAATAATTGGCAACCATCCGAACAAAGACCAGTTTTTGGTCAATGACCAAATTTTTTGGCATGGTACATGTTGGCTTCAATCCAAACATGCCACCTCCAGGTGTGACAACTGTTTATACAGAGCTATCCTTTGTTTTGAGAGGTTTCTTGTGGTGCAGTTATTGTTGATCTGGTGGCCCAGCAGGTCGTTTGATTTCCTGTTTGTTTCTATGTTATGTAAGGCTGGTGCTGCTGACTTAGTGGAGCCTTTGTAACAAAGCTGAGCAAGATTTTGTTTGTGCGATATAGAAGTGCAAAAATAGACTTTTCTGGAATGGGTTATGACTTATAAGACTACAACCAGCGTCAACCTTGCCCTTGAGTAATAATGAGAACACCCCCTCCCCCCGTCTATTACATGGGTGTAATATTTGTGGTCAGATTGCTTAGCCTTGCTATGTTTTTGGCAAGGTTGCTCTAGTTCTCAGATATCTTTCATGGTTTGCTACAGTTTGCCCACAATAAATTGGTTGTGTTCTGTATGGTTTACTGGGATTTTGGAGCATTTCTACATTCTAGAACTTTGTTGGTGATTTGAGTTTGTTCATCGGTTCTGTACCATTTCTGTGTTATTCATAAGATAACAATTCGTGTTGTTTCACCAGGCTTCCAGTTCATTGGGACAAGACTGAGATTGTTGTAATGAAGGAGGTCCGTGTATGCAGTCCATACTTGCCTGAAAATGTCAGCGGTGGAACATCGGCTGCTAATGAACGGGTTAAGAAAGTGGTAATGCTTCTATGCTTGCAGATCAATGTTTCTACTTTTAAACATCTGAACTAGGAAAGCGACTAATCATTGTTTACCCTTGTTTTCTTTTGGTTTGTGTGTCTTGTGCAGCTGGACTTTGAAAGGAAAAGACTACATGTGCGTGTACCTGGCCAACTCTAACTTATTTGGCTTGACAGTTTTTCACCTTAACTCCCCCTGTGCTCTAGTCTGAAACATACCTTATTTATTTAATCTCATCAGTTGGATTTCCCAAAAAACAAATTCAGCAAATGCATGGCTTCATAAACTCACACCAACTAGCTACTCTATATTCTGATTGATACCATGTCCTTGGACAAATCACAGCACGTTCTGCTGTTAATTCAATTGCTTGTAGTAAAAGGTGTATGACTGAAGTAAGCTAAGGAAAGAAAATACTTGGTGGCACTAAGAGAAGGGGAGGCTGTATGAGAATTATGAAAAGGTGGGGAGCTAAGGCGAAACTGAAAATTACTTTCGGTCTCTGGCTGGTGGGCAATAATTCTAGCTTGTTCTGTTATACTCTTGTTTATTTTTCGATTCATGGTATGGGACTTGGATAGTGAAAGATGCAAGCATGTAACTTTACTTCCCATCCGCGGGAGTGTTCAGTTCGATTGTTTCTGTGATGCCATATCTTGTTCAAAGTTTTGTGATGCAGATGCATATTTGGTTCTGTGGTTTAGGTTATGTTGATGTGTAGTGGCTACGAAAATTGCATATTTGCTTCTCTATCGAAGCTGGGCATGCCGCATCGGGATCGTGGCCGGTGGGCTGCACGCTCATGTATTCCAAACAGCCCACCAGTATTACCTCTGTGTTTCGTTTCCGCAATGGTCCAATGGCCCATGTCATTTTCGTAGCCCAACTTGGACCTGAGAAAGATTATTCCTAGGATCATGACAGCTACGTTTGGCCCATCATAACACATGTTCCAGTCCAAATTAAGCTGGATGAAAAATGTTTTTCCAGCGAATAAGCTTATTCGTTGAAAAAATAGAGGTAGAAATGTAATATATTTTTATTAAAAGTTTAATCAATTTTACTGGTCACCGCAAGATTTTTCGACTCGTAAATAGTTTCGTTGGCATTAAACTTGTAGCAACCATCTGAATGAATCTCAGCAAAAGATAAATGTGCATTTTCTAAGTCTTGAATCCAAATGTATTACTGCCTCCGACCATAATTACTGTCGATTACTTAGTACAAAATTAAATCAGCGATACTTATTATGGATCCGGAGAGTACGACCCTCAGCAATAAGGAGGGTTGAACACAAAATTTGAATCCAGATCTTGAACATAAGTAAGAACAAGAAAAAATAAATCCAGATCTTCACCGTGGTCCAACGCCCACATGCTAGCACAAACAATTTTGGACCGTGTGTGCGGGTTACACTACAATAAACGAAACCATCTTTGCTAAGCTCAATCCATACGAACAAATTTTTTAGCATGAGCCGAGAGGATAATACTCCACCAGGCGACCTCGTTGCTTTCGTTGACACCCTAAATAGTTGGGGCAAGGCATCTCCACTCAGAAGTTTGTTCATAACGCACACTGTCAGTAACGTACTTTCTCCGTCTAACAAAAAAGATGTCTCAATTTTGATTAAATTTGAATGCTCTATACACTAAATTATGTTTAGATACATTCAAATTTTGATAAAATTAAGACATCTTTTGTTGGACGGAGTGAATAACATGCTTTTTCCACTGCCGCAAGTGACCATACGATAATTAAGATGAACAAACGGTCATAAACGCGCTAACAGTTAGCAATGTTTTTTGTTGTAATCATTTGCTAATGATCGTACTCCTTAGACCGGTCAAAACACACCGTCTAGCAGTGCTTTTACTCCCGACACCTTTATTTGCATGCAGAGCACTAAAAACTTGGCTTTTTGCGCAAGAATCATGCAGTGGTACGGGGTACCAATGTAATGTTTGTACATTTCAGGATTTTTCTGGGTCGGCAATCAATTTCGTAAACCATCATAAATGCAGAAAGTTCTGCGTGAGATCCTTCAATGCAAATGCATTTGCTTCCAGAGGTTCCGTACAGCTTTTACTCCCTTCCCCCATTTTGCTTCTCCTGCACCCACACTCATCCAAGAGCTACACTCCACACGCCGAAACTGCCAACCGCTTCATTGCTCGTTTCATATGAAATCATTGCATGGCCGAGATCTCCATGGACACCTTTTCCAATCAATGCAAATGCTCCTCTCTGTGGTAGTACCCCAGCTCTTGGAGAGATATCACCGGAAAACAAAACAAAATTATCTTTCTAAGCAAACGATAGAGGTCGCTTAATACTAAATTACTACACGGACAGGGTCAAGGATCTCTCTGTAGTCTGTCCCTTCTGCATGCCGACGAGAGCTCCCAGAGCCAGTAGGCCACAGCATGTCATGTGCCCTCTGCAGATTTGCACGTACGGTGATGTTGGTTCAAAGGGAATAAACAAAGGAATTTTACGGGTGAAACGGTGAGCCCGTGACTAATCAACAGCCGGGGACAGAGTGAGACCGGGAAGAAAAGCAAAGTGCCGCAGTAAGGAGCGAGGGGCACGGCAGGGGCACAATGATAGGGGACGGTACGGCGCGGCTGCTTTGAGCAGTACAGGTCAAAAGCATCCCCTGGCATGCTCTTGTCACGCCTGATCGCCCCAAGAACAAGACATGGCAAAGTGTAAAAAGAGAGCTAGAGGCTAGTGCCCGGCCCTTCCGTCCGGTTCGTCCTATCCTCTGTACACTTGTACTACTGGACCTGTAGCCATGTCATGCTAGCAATGCCTTGCTAGTCTCGGTTAAACAGACACAATAATTTTCTGTCACAGAGGCTGCATTGATGTTTCTCACTACGATTGTAGTATCTGCCCCAAGGAAAACCACTGGTGCTAGCTGCTGGTGCACGGCCGTGGGAAACCTTGCAAGCCTCTTTCTTCACGCACAGTCCATGAGCCGAACCGGCCTCAAAGCCCGGACGGCAAGGCAACGACGTCACTCACGTCGCAGCACGCAGAAATCAAAAGCGGCAACAACCGGAAGGAAAGAAAAAAACAGAATAGCCAATGTGCATGTACAAACGTCCGAAAAATGCCCAAAAGGCCAAAAGATTGAGTCAGCTATATATCGGACTCTACTAGATCCGCGTCGTAGAACGGCACATATCCCCGGTGATCTAAGAGTAGCGGGCATTAATTGGTTTTCCTACTAAATAAATAAATAAGCAGAGTACATTAATTGTTTTTCCAAAAAAATATATGACAGCGTACATTGACTTTTTCCCAAAAATCAATCGATCAATCAATTGCAATTCTAAAGATTTCGATGATTGCTCTCTCAGGTTCGGTTTGCAGGACCCCATGACCAAAGATTGGTTTTGTAGATTGAAATTTCAGATTTCTGAACATGGTGACTTTGTACACCTGAATATAAACACACATACACGGAGAGACGCACGCACATTTGGGTCCAAATCCCAACCAAGAACCCAAGATTTTTCACCTCTACAGTCCACAGTACACGCACAGTGGAGATTCGCACGGGTCGGAAAGGCACAGACGCGCAAGGACAAGATAAATGCGGTGGTTTTGGATTTGGATCGCTGCCGCTCGCTCTGCTTCCGCGTTGTGCAGCGTAGTGGCGTGAACCGTCTGTCCCGCAAAGGAAACAGAGCAAGGACGGCCCCAAAACTCCCTCCCCTGCCCTCCTTTTTGACCGCTTCCGCCTCTTCCCCTCACGGCTCCTCTTACTTCCTTCCCATCCACCCCACCGCTGCCGCCGCTGCTGCTGGTACTACTGCACCACACGCTAGCGCTCGCCGCTGTCGCTGCTGCTGCGGCTGCTACTTCTACTCGCCTCGCCCCACTCCGCGTCTCGCATTTCATTGCGGGTTTTGCGAGGGAGGGAGGTTTCGGCAGCGGGCGGTGCTTTGGTGCTGCTGTGTGTGTGGTGGTGCCGTGTGAGCAGCGGAGATGGCCGGAGGAGGAGGCGGGGGAGGGGGAGGGGGAGGCGGGGGGCAGAAGCAGGACGACCTGGCGCCGCACCCGGTCAAGGACCAGCTCCCCGGCGTCTCCTACTGCATCACCAGCCCTCCTCCATGGCGTGAGTAACCAACTCAACTTACTAACTGACTCCCTCCCTCCGCATTCATTGATGATTTGATTCATTCCCCGTCGGTTCCAGCGGGGTCTGGGCAGGGTTTTTGGGGGTGCGTCTTTCTGTGTCTGCGTGCTTTTCCCGGGTTGCGATGGCGACGCCGGTTCCTGGCTTGCGCACGGGGTTTTGCAGTTTCAGTTCAGTTCAGTTCAGTTCAGTTCAGTTCAGTTCCTCGCGTCGTTTTCGGCGCGGGGAGTGGGGAATGGGTTCGCGTCGCGGGGTCGCGGTCGTGGTTGGTGAACTCATTGATGCTCCTTCTTCGCTCGAGCTTTTGGTCTGCGAGGAGGAGATAGATACTGCTGCCCAGATCTGCCTGGGCTTTTCTGTTTTTCCTGATTTCTGTCTCGGATATTCTCCCCCCACCCACCCGCAGAAAAGTTGACCGCCTTTACGTTTTGGTTCGGTCCCGTAGGCAGTTTATTTAATGAGATGCCGTATTAAATAGTACGACTATGCGTTGCTAATCTCGTTCCTGAGATGCTGCAGAGGTTTGACTCTTGTCTGATGCTGTTATTGCTGGTAGCAACATCGATATTCAACCGATGGGAATTTGCAGGATGGTCGTATGGGGATTCTTGTGTATTTGTTTTGCTGCTCTTGATGCACAAGTTGCAGGCTGGTCTCTGAATCTGCGATCCACTATCGCTGTCGCCTTGACCCATGTCAACGTCAACGTGATTGAGACTTCGACTCTTACTTTTGTGGATTGAGTATTGAGGAAATCTGGTGCTTTATTTGAGATTTTGTAGGGTAATCTTGGTGTTAATCAAACTCATGCGTTGACTCAGTTCAGCTTTAGCACGTGGGCCAGTCTTTTGTTTTTTTGTATAGTATTTTTATTTTGCAGTATATTGTTGCTAATACATACTACTTGGTGCATTGCATGTTATTCATCCATTGAATTCCTACTCGCCATGTTGGTAGGTAGTTCCAAACCAGAGGTCCGTATCAACACATCGTTATCACTTTGAGCTGCATTGATTCTCCTGTTATCCAGTAGGAGATTTTCATTTTTAATGTTTCCAGGCAGCGGTTGCCCTTGCTTTGATGCTGCTGATGGAAGGATGTGACGGCTTTCTCTGGCCACTATAGCATGGATCTTGTACAGAAGCTCCAGTACAAATAGGAACATTAATTAGATGGTCATATGATCCATTTTGTTGGAGTGCGAATTCTTGTTGGGTTTGAGTCCTTATAGTCTGGGTCTAACCCGAGTCAAATCAATGTGTAAGGCTAGGTCTTAAAATACATGGCCAAATCCTAACCTGAGTTCTATACACACATGAGCCATGAGGGGTACACCTCTAATAATTACAAACGATTTATCTTCCTATCTTGAATTCTGATCCTAAGTTCTAACACGAAACATGCACACTGATTAGTAATCCTTACAAGGAAGTTATGCTATGTTACTTCATGAAAAAAAGCTTCAAGCTTGAATTCTCGTCATGGAGAAATAATGAGTAAAATGTCCTTGTTATTCCAAATGTTGACTGAATGATTGAAAATTCGCTGTATGATTGCTCGTAATGCAGCTGAAGCTGTTCTGCTTGGTTTCCAACATTATCTGGTCATGTTGGGAACTACTGTTATCATACCAACTGCACTGGTTCCGCAAATGGGAGGAAACAATGTAAGATTACACATTCAATCTGTTCTTTTGCTTTGGACTGAGGCCATTGAGTCATTGATTAATAGTGTTTCTTCCTTCCTTAGGTGGACAAAGCAATTGTTATCCAAACACTGTTGTTCGTGGCTGGAATCAACACCCTTTTGCAGAGTTTCTTTGGTTCTCGATTGCCTGCAGTGATTGGTGGATCATACACCTTTGTTCTACCTACCATCTCGATCATACTCGCGCAACGTTATGCCAATGAACCAGATCCACACACTGTATGTTGAAAAGAAGAAGCTTATACTTACTTCCTGATATCGTTTTCCTACACATAGACCTGATGAATCACCTGTTTTTTTTAAGAAATTCCTTCGAATCATGCGTGGAACACAAGGTGCTTTGATCGTTGCCTCTGCACTACAGATCATAGTTGGCTTCAGTGGCCTTTGGCGTAATGTTGCCAGGTAGGAATCTGAACGATCAGTAATCTTTCTTTCTCAATCAATAGCTGCTCCACAGGATCTGAAAGTAAAAACAATCTAGCAGAAATTAGTGCATTTAAGTTCAAATCTCTGATGAAGTTGTATATACTGGTTTTGTTTCAGATATCTGAGTCCGTTGTCAGCTGCTCCTTTGATCGCACTAGTTGGCTTTGGACTTTATGAGCTGGGATTCCCATCGGTAAGATTCAAGTATTGTGTTACTACTTGCTAATTGCTATTTATTTAAGCATATGTTTCTTATGTTTGAACTATGGATACCCAGGTTGCCAAGTGTGTTGAGATTGGTCTGCCTGAACTTATCCTCCTGCTGATCTTTGCAATGGTTGGTCTCAATTTTTATGCATGTGTCTGTTTTGACTCCACACCCTTTTGTTATCTAGCATCTGTATGTGCTCTAACCGCACTTTTCCTTCTTTTTAAATTTTTGCAGTACCTACCACATGCTATAGGCATGCTGAAGTCTGTCTTCGACCGATTTGCTGTTCTATTCACGATTCCCATAGTGTGGCTCTACGCGTATCTCCTCACAGTTGGAGGAGCATACAGGAATGCGCCACCAAAGACCCAATTTCATTGCCGCACTGACCGTTCTGGACTAATTGGTTCTGCTCCCTGGTATTGTCATGCATTTTTTTAAGACATGCTCGTTCCATCAATACCAACCTTACTGTTAAAGTAACATGAATGCATCCCGTCTTTTCTACTACAATCACAGGATAAACGTGCCATATCCGTTTCAGTGGGGTGCTCCAAGTTTTGATGCTGGTGAAGCTTTTGCAATGATGGCTGCATCTTTTGTTGCTCTGGTGGAGGTTTGGCCCCCATGCTCTTAGAACTATCAATTTCCCATGCTTTATATGCACTTATTTGTAATTCTTAAATAATGAAGCAATCAACCCCCTAACTCTTATATCTGTAGTCTACTGGTTCCTTCATTGCTGTTTCGAGATATGCAAGTGCCACACCTCTCCCGCCTTCTGTACTAAGTCGTGGTATTGGTTGGCAGGTAGGTGCTAATTCGACATCTACTATATATGTAACTCAGCAGCTTTCAACTCATGCAAAGCCTATCTAACTCTTCTTGCTACAGGGTATTGGTATTCTTCTGAATGGGCTATTTGGGACTGCAAATGGATCTTCGGTATCGATGTAATTATTATGTACTCCGTAAATCATACTGCAACCTCTTATACCATCACTTCTCCCATTAAAAATTGCTTCTAATTTCAATTTTGATCCAACCATTATTCTTATATGTAGTGAAAATGCTGGGTTGCTAGCATTGACACGTGTTGGCAGCCGAAGAGTAGTGCAGATATCAGCTGGTTTTATGATATTCTTCTCTATTCTTGGTGAGTTCGCTTCCAGCAAATATAGTATTTTGATTCTTCTCCAGGTCTTTGGATGTTATCATATTTTTAAGAAGATTTGTGCTAGGTGACTATTTTGAAATACCTATAGTATTAAATTTCTTTTGTATCATGATTATTTTGAAATACCTATGTTGCATCCTGTTATGTATTTGGTGCAGTTCTATTGTGCCCGACTTATTTTGCTTCGACTGTAAGGTTGTAGGGGTGTGTGTGTGTGTTCATATGCTCACCTACAGGTTTCGTAGAGCTTCTGTGTATATTCTGTCGGTTATGTCGGGAAAATATGGATAGTAATTGTTCGCACAATAACAGATACATTGATGTTTACAATACTGCATGTTGCTTGACATTTCAAGTTGGTGCCTATATTGAATTTTATCTCTAACCTCGAGAACAAGTATACTTATGTTTAATTAATCATATTTCCTTGTCTGCCCAGGAAAATTTGGAGCTGTATTTGCATCAATACCTGCACCTATCTTTGCAGCTCTGTACTGTGTCTTCTTTGCATATGTTGGTGGGTGATAAGCTCCAGGCTACCTATGTTTGCATTTGTCTTCCAAATTACCAAGTTTTCAAACTATAAGAGATTTATATTTGTGATAAAAAGCTGTGGCGTGATCTTTTGACAGGTTCTGCTGGGCTTGGTTTCCTTCAGTTCTGCAACCTCAATAGTTTCAGAACTAAGTTCATCCTTGGGTTCTCCCTTTTTATGGGCCTTTCAGTTCCTCAGTACTTCAACGAGTACACATCTGTTGCTGGTTTTGGCCCCGTCCACACACGTGCAAGATGGGTATGTAACAGTATAATGACTCGCACATTTTATGTGAAGTAGTACTTACCATCTGTTTCATCTACATGTACAGTTCAATGACATGGTGAACGTACTATTCTCGTCAAAGGCTTTTGTTGGTGGAGTTGTTGCATATGTGCTGGACAACACTCTTCACAGGCACGACAGTGTAGTCAGAAAAGACCGCGGATATCATTGGTGGGATAAATTCCGGTCATACAGGACTGACACAAGGAGTGAAGAGTTCTATTCCCTGCCATTCAACCTGAACAAGTTCTTCCCTTCGGTGTGAGCATATCATGTGATTAGTGCAAGATACTGAGGTTACCTGTACCGTATGTTCCCACTTCTCTGGAAGTGGCAAACTGTTGGGCCGACCTCCCTTGGTATATGGAAATCCTGTGTTCTTAAACAAGATGGAAATCCTATGGTTTGAACAATGAGTTTCATTGGCTTACTAAAATCACCTTCGTTATGCTAGGTTACTGCTGTATATTTGGCGACTCATTTGCATATTGGAAGTGCATATTGGGTACCTCGTGTAACCAATCTCATTCGCAAAACAAAGTCACCTATTGACAGCCATTGTAGTGCAACTGCTGTAGTAGCTCTGTAGAAATCTTATCAATGTAGTAATAATCTGTATGCAGGCTTTAATAGAACAACCAAATTACATCCTTTCGAAGTTGCTATGTACTAGTAAACACTAAAACCATTGCTGTCGAGTTGTGAAGGGAATGTAGGTAGTGATTGATTAATTGGGGTCGAAGCATGTTTGATGTTTCCAGTAACTGGTAGACAAGAAATATTTTTGGGTAGCTATGTTTCTGTTTCTTCTGACCTACTCTACCTAATTCTGTGCGTGGTCTTTTCTGTATTTTGTTAGCTGTTGGTAGCTGATGCTGACAGAACCTGTGGACTGGTTCTCCAGATTAGATTCACGGAGTAAAATAAAGAAATGAAACCCCTCCCTCTTAAGTAAATTCTGAGATTTGGGTTTCCTACGCTCACGTTTATTCAGTTGTCGACGTCTTGTTAGGGCTTTCACCTTTGGAATTATTCTTGTAGTTGGGACTCTGTATTCCTGGTTTGCTTTCGCATCCGTGACTTCACAGCCTGGATGCATGCGTCTGTGCATCATTGCATTAGTGATTTTCAATCATACTAGATTGGATTCTCAACATTCTGTTTTCGTTGTTTACGTCGGCGCTTGTGATTTTATTCAGTATACATTATTCCCATGTGATGCCATGGGACTGAAACCATTGCAAGTTATGGCAATCTTGAGACCCTCCGATTCGTAGCGAGCTGGTTCCCATATGGACATCTTGCATGATTGGTGGATGTGTCCTCGGAGTCACTCGACGGGGCGACAAATACTATATTCCTTCAGAAAAGAAGCAGTGGGGTAGGGGTACGATTGTTAAGTAGCATGGTACTTTAGCATGTGAACCAGTTTATGAGGCGTTCCTAAATTATTGTCATGATTTTAGTTTAAATTTGCACTAATACTGCGACAAGAATTAGGGAATACATGTTGACATGGCTCAAATCTTTGTGGTATATCCTTTTCCCCCTGTCGACCATCATTATTCACAGGTATGCAAAGCTGTAGAAGCCGTTTCTACCAGACCAGCAAATTCCAGACAGAGAAAGTATGTTCGTTCCCTTCGATTCAAGGAGCTCGTTTGGAGCTAGCATGCACTTCTTCTTTATTTTGGTGTCCGGAATCAGCTATTGATGCCAAAATGGCAAAATCGTGGAAAGGGGCAAAGCTGCAGGAAGCAACGAATTGAGGAGCCTGATTGCCCCATTTGGCCATTTGGTACGGATCAGGACCACCCCCCACGGCGGATCATCGCTCCCGTCCACCGTCGACAGCTACGAGATGTTCTGACGGCCCTGGAGCGAAACCTGACAAAGTAGCCGACCCAGATGCTGCCAATCGTCACTGGACTGACACGCCATCAAGCAGAAAAAGGCCACGGCAATGAGTAGGCTGGTAGGGTTAACACGTAGTGGCCCAGAGCATGTGGCAGATTTTACTAGGTTAGCAGGCTGATTCACTGCCTGGTTCAGAGTGAAGCTGCGTTTGGCGTGCCCGTTAGTGGTAGATCAGCACCGCGTTCCTGCAGGATGCCGTCCATGCTGGTCCCTGGTACATCAGCACTGAGTACCGATTTTTTGTATCGTGACAGAAGGCCAGGTTTTTTGGGTCCCGTTGCAAGGCTGGTCCATGGAAGCTAAAATATAGGAGGAGCCTTGTCTGGATAAACCAAACGGACGGTTCAGGTCAGGTGCAGTGCATGCATACAGTACTACGGTAAAGTCTGTAGGCTCGCATTATTGGGAAAAAAAATGATTTGGAGTGGGCCGGATATGCTTGGTTCACGGCGCATTCGCGTTGTGAAACCATCGTTTCGGTTTCGTCCTGTGTCGCTGCCAGAAAAAGGAAGAGACGGGAGAAAACAGTCGGCAGCCAAGCATCGTTCATCCTCTTGGCTGGATCATGTGAAACTAGCCGTACAGCAGCAGCACCCGCCGGATTTAATTCAGCCCGTTGGTATCCAGGCATGCCCATTTGCCCCCGACGGAAGGATTGACTGATCTATACGGACAAGACATCACATACATACATACATACATACATACATACATACGCCATCGGCATCAGGAACCTATTAGAAATTTACAAGGGGAGACTTCCTCGCGTGAATGAACAGCAGCACATTGATCTATCACCATTCCCCTACACTCTACTACGACTCGCCTCTCTGGTCTGTTCATACACATGGGCGAAAGAGTCCCACGTACGCCACCGGCTGATCTGATCGACAGCCCTGAACACTGACAAGTGACAACGAAGGCGCCCCGAGAGGAGCTTGAAAAAGAAGTTGTAAAATCAGCAGTTCCTCCTCTCTCTGGAGGGCGGCGGCGCGAGCTAGACGAGACGCCAGCTCGGGCAAGGCAGCGGCCAGCGATCGATTCGATCTATTGGACGGAATGCACGTGGTCTCTCATAAATTTCCGGCATTACATTGCGATAGTCCGTCCGTCCGTCCGGGACGCGCGGGCTCCGGTCGATGATCTTTGACACTTGACAGTGACACCACGCAAGCGAGACGCGGACGCTTGACCCGACGAGATAATAACTGCGTCGTGCTTTTGCTGTGTGTGTGTTGACTTGCCCGGCCGCTGCGTCGGATGGTGGTGTTCAGAAACGATGTTTATCAGCTGCGAGAAGCACGAACAGAAAGAACTTGAGATTGGATAGGCCGACTAGCAATCAATATCATAATTTTATTTACTGTTGACCTGAATGCCTGAATATGCCATGAGAGGTTTGGTGGAAGACGGCGGCTGCTAATTCTGGAACGTGTGCATCGGCACACATTGAGGATTTGCTTGACCGGTTGTGCTTTTGTGGTCTCCGGATTTGTGTTGGCTGGTGGTGTGCGGTCAGGCATGCGGCCCTGATTTTGTCACCCCTTTCATCAGGCCTGTAGGTATAGCTTGGTTGCTTTGCGTTGGTTGGTCGATGTATTCATCTTGTAAGACTTGTTAAATAATTTAATAAAAAAAAGGCTGTGTGCATCACTCTGATGCAGAGGCCGGGGTTTCAACCTCCTTTTCGAAGAAAAAAAATCAGAATAAAATAGTTAACGGACGTTTAATTATGCATGTTGCGCTCCAGTCCTCTCCGTGCAGGTAGCAAGATAGGGTCAGCCTGCTTAAAAAACGCAGAGGAGCCGCTTCAAATGGTTGCTGTGCAATAAGGGAAGCCACGACTCCGACAGTTGAATTTGTTCTGAATAATAATAATACGATGGAACTCCAATTATAAAAAAAAAATAACACCTAGCTACCCATCGCTCATATATTTTCTTTTCTTTCATCTTCAAATAGAAGTAAGCGGGGATGATTAATTAAACAACATGCAATTTATTCGTATTGGCGACTGGCTAGCTTGTTTCCAGGGAAGCTGCTGGTTGGAAGGCTGGCAGAGGAATTGTCGTCCAATTTACAAGCCAATCTAGCATCATCACGACGTGGCTCGGAGAAGGATAGGAATGATGAGCCAGGAAGCCATCGTATTACTATACTCACAACAGTGATAGCAGCGAAATTGAGCCATGATATGTGGCATTAATCGTGGGGACTGACATTTTTTTCAAAGAACCGGAACTGCGAAGCCGCGAAGGGCTGGTCGCGATTCACACAGAGGAGAGGACAGCGACCGGCCTCGAGTAAACACGAGAAAATTGCACAATCCGCCGTCTATGTGGGACACTTTTGCGCAAAACACCACTTGAACAGATTTTTTGCATTTTTCATCACATATTGGTCTAATCCAATACAGATAGGTCTGAATAGACTGTTAGGCAAGTTAACCACGTTTCTGACGGCTGGAGCCCAAGCCAATGCCAACATGACCAACCCACTTGGCCCTCCTTGCCGATCTCCGCCGTGGCAAGGGCGGCGCCGGTGCTGAGGGGACGGAGAAGGAATGGGCGATGTCGATCTCGGCCGATTGCAGAGGTGGCAGCGTTGAGGCGGAGGCTGGGCCAGGCGAAGGTCACGTGCAGCACACACTTTGATTCTGTTGAGGCGGAGGCTGGGCCAGGTTTTCATCGGACATCGCGCCCACGGCCTCACTCTCTTAGTCGTACACGGCCGGGAGCTTTTTCTTGTGCTTCTTTGAATTCCGATCGCCGGAGTTGGGGGAGAAGGCGTAGGACTCGCCTCAGACCCGACCAGTTCCAGCTTGGCACTGACTTGTGGGCCCCAGCCGTCAGAAACACAATTAATTGGACTAATAGTTTATTAGGATCTATCTGCAACGGACTAGATCAACAGATGATGAAAAGTGCAAAAAAAATCCGTTCAGGTGGTGTTTTGCGCAACAGCTTTCCCAAGTGCAATTTCCTCGAGAAAACACTGTCGCTCCACCCCGGCAAAATACTACTACCGCTGCTCGAGAGTCGAGACCACCAGCACACAACTCTTTGCTTCGCCAGATCAGCTCGTTTAAAACTAATCCATTAGGTTAACCCGGTCCATCCATCGATCCCCATCGTCCGCGCACGCACGGCCGTCCACGCCACGGGCAAAACAAAACAAAAACAAAAAGGTGGCCATTTGACGGAACCCCGCGGCCTTCCGGGTCACGTGGTGCTCGCGAGAAGGACGGGTAACTGCCGTTTACGGCAGCAGAACACCGCGCCTCGAGACCGACCGAGAGGCACCCGGACCCGGCCGGCGTAACGTGACAAGTGTCGCGGACGAAAGGACGACAAAGGAGTGAGTGGCACAAAAAAAAGAAAAGGAAACGGTGGTTCGCGCGTTCGTCTCGCCGGCCGGGACCCCGAACGGCTGCTTTGCTCTCCACTCCCCTCTATATATCAGCGCTTTGCTCTCCCTCGCCCACGTTAGTTTTCTGCCGCGAGACTCTCTCTCTCTCACACGCACACAGCCCGCGGGGAAGCGCAGCCAGAGGGTTCCCTACGTGCGCGCGCTTGGCTTGTTACGCGAGCGAGCGAGCGAGCGTCATACATGGGGAATTGCCAGGCGGCGGAGGTGGCGGCGGCCGTGGTGCAGCACCCGGCGGGGGGGCCTGGCGGGGGCTCGGGGCGCGTGGAGCGGCTCTACTGGTCCACGAGCGCGGCCGAGGTGATGCGTGCCAACCCGGGGCATTACGTGGCGCTGGTGACTCTCCGTGTCGCCGAGGACCGCGGCCATGGCAACGGCAACAACAACGGCAGCGGCACGACCGTGCGGCGGCTCACCCGCGTCAGGCTGCTCAAGCCCAAGGAGCCGCTGCTGCTCGGCCACGTCTACCGCCTCATCACCGCCCACGGTACGTAATTCATCCAACACAACATACTGTACATAAAAGGCTCTCTCTCCCAATGTCGTCCGGCTCGTCCTGAAACTAAACGAGACGGGGGGGTTATGCTGCAGAGGTGACCAAGGCGGTGCAGGCGAGGAAGGAGGAGAAGCAGAGGAAGGGGCAGCAGCAGCAGCAGATGGAGTATCTGACGTCCAGGCTGCAGAAAAAGGCGCCGGCGGCGGCCACGGCAACGGAGGCGGAGGAAGACGACGTCGACGAGGAGGAGGCGGCCTTGGATGAGAGTCTCGATCAGGTGGGTTACATTACATGGATTAGACGACACACTTTTGACTTGCCCTCTCTATCTTTAATCCAATCCAACTGCATTTCTTTTATTTATTTTTCTATCTCTTTGCGCCAGATGGGTGACCCCATGCACGTTCTCTGCATGATTGATGTTTGATGGTACTGCGCCTTAATTGCCTGCCCTGTAGACTTGGTTAGTTAGTTGTTCCTCGCCATTACCATGCCCCTTCGACTCGGTGCCGCCATCAAGAGAAGAAGAAAAACCATGTCCTTCCACACTGTAGTTTAGCAGCTCAGGAAGGCGCCTTCTTTTTGGGTGAAATTGTCGTTTCATTTTGATTTATCTTCTTATCGTGGAAACCATTAGCCTAACAGCTCAACCGTGAACTGTTTGGTTTTTGTAGTATTACCCTGACATTCTGAATCCCCGACTGACAACGCATAAAAGAAGATCATAATAATAAGTTAAGCAAGTACGTTGTGGTCCTGTGGATCCAACCGATTGATACCCTCCGGAAGGAAATTCAATACTACTTGTAAATAAAATAAGTGGCACAGAATGATAATCGACTAATGTATGTCAGGAGGAAGAATCGTTTGCGAGATCCCTTATAATTTCTACTGCGTTTCAGAACCATTGCAACTATAACGTGCAAATGTTCCGTCTTCTGATTACTCTGCCTTTCCGCACCTGACTTGCAGTTGGCGCGCCAAGACAGCGCCCACCGGAGCTCCGGCGCCCGGCAGCACCGGCAATGGCGGCCCTCGCTGCACAGCATCGACGAGGCCGCGAGCTGACTGATATGCCCCGGTGTTCGTCTCGTCTGACGGCCCCAAATCAAGATGAGAAGAGGACGGCCGCTCCCGAAGTGACTCGGTCGATCGGAGCGCGTCCTGGATCCGTGTGTACATTAATCTACACTGTTATGTTAGTGAGATTGCTTCCTTTCTCGATACGTTTGATGAGAGAAGTTCAGAACAAGAGTAGCTAATTTTTTTCCTTCTTCTTCTTCCAAATTCTAATGGTTATACTGCTACTACGATCAAGAGATGCCCTGTACCTGGTAGTGCTGCGATTTTTACGAACGGGACACGAGCGCATCTCATGGGTGTGGCTTTTGAAATACACACATTGATTACTCTCTGTTTTACTTTTAGAGACTCATTGGATTGTTGTATCACTAATTCTTTTGGGAGGGAATTTTCGACGACGAATTCTCAATCACAGGTCCAGTAGTGCCAACGTTGGATGACTGGATGCACCTGCAGGCTGCAGGCAGTGGAACCATGGGAGCCTTTTGGGCTGGAAGCTAGCTCGTCCTTTCGTTGGAAGATTCGCGTCGGCGGCACATTAGTTTGAGCTTTTGCGTATGCTGCAAGAGTTTCGGATTTGTTATTGGCCACTCACTCACTCACATGCCTCTGCGGCCGGCAGTCTATTCTGCTGTGCTAAAACAAAACGCAAGGAGCTGACGGTTCCATTGTAGATTAATGGCCAGTTGTTGCTTATGTTAATGGTAAGTGTACACGGCTGAGCACCCTGATACCTAACCACAATTGAAAAAATGCATGGTTGTATCAGCTACTGCTAACCGCTGGTTATTGTTGCCGGCAACAAATAGCTAATAGGTCCAGCCTCTGCTGAGTCCCTCTTTTTTTTTTGTTGAGGAAAATCTGCAGAAGAGGCTTGGACAGAAATTGTATTTATTAACAAGAGACACAACCACACACACTAGACCCTCAGACTCAAGTACTCTACTACTTGAGGCAACTAAACCATCTACCGACCAAGGGAATTCCCCTACCAAAACTGAGATCATTGGGAAATTTGGGCTGCTTCCAGATATGCCAGGCTGCCTGGACAAATATCTCATCCTCATGGAGGTACTGGTTCTGGCAATCAAGATCAAAGTCCATGGAGAGGAGAACCCAAGGCGTTGCCAACAACTGTTGCTAAAACTGCAGACTCCCATCATCACAAGAACACAGGAAGCGGAGCTGGATCGGTTGAAGTTTTGACAGTTTCTAACACAGGGTTCGGTGAGAACTACTCCGTACATACTAGCGTCTGATATTCTGTGACATCTGATAGTTAAACTAAACTGCTAGTTTTTACATGCCTTTTGATAATACTGACAAAAGCCAGCATTCACAGTCGGTGGTACAACCGACATAGAAATCAGACAAATTCAACCAAACTGGATGTTTACGGCAGACCAAACAGCGGCAAAATGTCTGTTCAAGCAAAAGCGAGAGAAGAAAACCATATCGATATCGTGCTGATGCCTTACAGTCTGAAATTAAAATTGTTTCCAACTTCATCGTTGCGTAAACATTGCTCTGCTCATTCTAGCAAAGCTACTTGGGAAAAAAATTTATTGTTATCTGAACTGGATGACAAGGCGATAAACATGAAAAGGAAATTGCAGTCTCGGTATCACAGGAGCTAGTGGAACTTGTCTCGCCCAAGTCGCTGAAGATGGTAATTGATGGTCTTCGCTGCATTCTTTGGCCTCCCTTTCTGTGATGAAGCCACAAGTAACATTTAGGGGACGGAAGAATGGCTGGATTGATGCTTTAGGTAAAAACATTCAGAGAAGTAAAAGGGATGTGGATCATGACCTGAGCCTGAGTACAGGTAACCAAGAGCTCCTTCTGCCTCGCACACTTGTCATCACTCTGCTTGTTCAAGGCCAGGCAGTTGAGGAAGGATGTCATCTCCATCATGCAAGGCTTGACGACACCACCAAACTTCTTTGGGTTTATGTACAACCCACCAGCCTTCCGACCCATTCTGCCATGTCACTTACAAATGTGATTACTATGTAATAGCAAGGCAGGTCAGACTATCAGAAAGGCTCCCAAGAGAATTAATGTTGCATGAGCAGGAAAGCAATGCGAAAAACGAATTATCTTGACCAAACATCCGGGGAAAAGAGTATAATATCTGCGCTTGTCGAAGACTGGTGTTTTACTAGCTATAACAGCAATCACGTATTACCCCTTCCACATTCGTGGACTGCAAAATTTCCCCTTGGAAGAAACAGCATAGTACCATGTATGTTACACATAGATCCATAACCGATGCATTACTGCATTCAAAATTTCAAATCCATCAACATCAAAGCACATGCACTCAAACAGTCTCGATAGCATTTCTTCTTAAACGCTAATTTTGGATTGTCCACAAGAAGACTATTAGTAGGACCGCGTAGGCACACCTCCCGAATCCTCTTCTCCCAGGAATTACTTGCATCCCATTCACTTCCCCCTTCTATCGCCTTTAACAGAAACTTTCCCCTTCTCTCCTGAGTCATACTGAAAGCATCTCTGTCTCCAGCAATTTCTTGAGTTAAACAAAAATCATCTTATCTCTTTTTTTCTTCTTCTAAACTACACGTAGTGTTTTTGGATTTTCTTTATGGGGCCTTAAGGTAAGTAAAAGACTACTTTTCAAAACTGTGCAGCTATTCATGCCTGATTTTGAATAACAGGGTAAATATTTGTTGCCAGCATTTCAGTTTTCTTTGGAAGGGAGCATTTCAGTTATAAGTTTAAACTCTTCTTTGTACGACATGATCCAACTAAATCACTAGCCCAGACAAACCAGAAATGCATCAACCTAGCACATAATTGCAACAAACTTTGACTGGGCTTTGGTGTTCACCGAGCATGATGGCATACAAGTTTTACCTCGCCCGTGAGCTGCTACGGATCTGATACATGCCGGAGTGATGGTTATTACTTTTTGAAATATGGAAGACAATCCAGTTCATTAGTAGAAGGCAATGCTGGAGGATCCTGACAACAACTAATCCATATGTTCTGAACACGGGCGGAGGACCCGGTAGGGCAAGGAAGGGCGGCCGCCCTGCCTTGATTTTTGCCTCAGTTACGAATTGGGGAAGATTATGACGGGGAACTAAAGGGTTCGTGCCCTCGTGTGCTGATGGGAGGTCGGGACCGAGAGAATCGAATGGGAGATAGATACCTGCGGTGGAGGAGACGAGGCAGGGGTCTGCGGCGCCCGGCAGCGGGATGGGGAGGGAGGGGCGGCGGCGCTCGCGCGAGGAGGAAGATTAGGGACGGAGCGAGCCAGCGAGGGCGCGCGTCAGGGCGTGGCGCTCGGCACCTGGATGGGCCAAAATATAGGCCTAAGCTAGAAAAAAAAAGGTCCATAACCCCCCAATCTCTAAACCCGTCTAATTTAGACCCTGAAATCTCTGATACCAGATAAATCACATCTTATAGCGGTATTAGAACTGATCTGGCACATTTAAGTCAGTTTAGAGGATGATTAGGACTCTTCGATTTTTTTTACTGATGACGTGGCGTTGGCGGCTCGCCGGGGGTAACTCGCGGGCGGCTCAATGGGCTAGGCAGCTACGCAGGGAGGAGGAGAAAGGAGAGGCTCACGATGGGCTGGATCTCGCCGTTGTCAGAGAAGAAGGTGGAGCAGATGGAGCTCCCGGCATCCCGCGGTGTCGGGGACGAGTCTCCGGAACCGCGGCATGGAGGCGTATCTCGTGGAGGCCTCGTCTTCGACCGGGATGCGGCGAAGAAGGCAGCCGACGGCGAGGTCGGGCACCAGTAGAGGAGCACAGGCATAGGCTCTCGTGCACATAGAGGAACCGGCAGAGGGGAAGAAAAAAGAGAAGAGAAGGAAAAAAATCTAAAAACTGCCACGTCAGGTCAAAGAGAGGTCAAAATCAGCAACAAAACCGCCCTAAATTGGCCACAAAACCGTCTAATGGGGTGATTTGTCTGGTTTTGTGTATTTTAGCGTTAAAAATAAACGGTTTTCGACTTCAGGGGGTTATACATCCTTGGAGATACATTTGAAGGTAAAATATGGACTTCTGTCAAAAAAAAAGTTAGATTTGGGCCAAAACTAGTTGAGAGGCCAAATGTAAAGATGAGTTGGGTTGGGCCAGAATCGAGAAGGTTAATGGCCAAATGTATTAATAAAAAAAAATGGTTCGTGCCCAGCCCGGCCTGAGGGCCTGAGGTTGAAGCCCAGACATGGCACAGGTGGGGCCTCGGGCCGGCCCGACCAAATTATTTTATACCTTTTATACTATTGTTAATGTAACAATATCTTTGCTGAGAATAGTCTCCTTTGCTATGTCACATATCTACTTGATCTTTTTTTCTGTAACTACCGAGATGTTTCTAGAATAAAACATATAACTACAGATTAACAGTTATCTACCCGAATAATAAAGGGAGTAAAGCTTCCTTCGTCGTCGTCTGTTTCGCTTTGTCCGTTGTCTGCGTCGAAAGAAAATCCACCTGCGTCACGTACTCACGCTAGGAAAAAAGGAAAACGCGATCTATCTAAAAAGGGGTGGCGGCCTCGATATCCAGAGCGGGTGGCGCCAGCCCGGCGTAGAGGAACGGCGGAGGGCCATGCGGAGGAGACGAGGCCGGCGGCGGGGTGGTTTGGCGGGCCTCACGGAGGAGATGAGGATGGCGGCAGGGTCGTGCGGAGGGCGACATGGAGCAGATGAGGCTGGCGGCTTACGCGATCACGCGGAGGAAGATGAGGCCAACGGTGGAGCGATGAAAAGGGGTTGGTTCCTTGGAGGTTGGAGGGTCGTCGTCGAGTTCTGCCCCTGTCCGCCGTTGGTGGATCCTGTAGGACCTTGGCTGGTGAAGGAGGGTGGACAAGGCCAATACTGCGGTGGCCGCGAAGTTGCAGCCGAAGCAGGGAAACGGATTGGGGATGAGCCTCTGGTGTTGTTTTCCAGCTTTTGCTACTAGGCATATGCATCATCTTATTGCAGATTTTTCATCTCTTCCTCCTCAGGTCTCCCTACTCTCTGCCTGTGCTTCGTCCTACCACCATCCCCAGTCCTACAGCTGTGGGCGGAAGGTGTTTGTGGGAACGCGTGAAAGGCCTGCATGGAATCTGCCCTGTTTATCATGGTGAAGAGGATGATCAATGTGGCCACCATGATGTCCCTCATCCTCCTCCACGAGGGGATTAGTTGGAAAAAAATTGCAAAATTTTACTAGGATTTTTGATGCATATATCATATACATACATACACACAGGTGTTGCAAGATTCACGTGTTGTACTAGATTGGGGTATTTATTGGCTTCCCTGTTGAGCTCAGTTGATTAAGCACATCGAAGATGGTGTAAGATATCCGTTGTGTTGATTGAACTCAAAAATTTTCATGTGTGGTTTGGTTCAGATATATGTTCAACCAGATAAGGAAATGACAACCAAGCAATTCAAGAACTTCACTTCTGACCTTTTCTACTCCAATCTATGTTTTCTGTGAGCTACGAATGCAACATGGCCGTCGCGGATCGAGAATTTTTTTTTGTTCAGCGGATAGTGCAGATTGCAATGTCTTTGCTTGAGTTAACAAATAATAGCTTCAGTTATTTCACATGTCCAAACAATAGAAGAGTAGCTTCAGTTGTTTCACGGGTCCAAACAATAGAAGATTACAAAACACAGCTGAAGACAGCACATTAACAATGAGACGATGTCTTTATTTTTTTCAACCTATTTCAGGTTCATACGTTACTACACAATTAATAGAAAGGATTTTGATACCAGTATGAGTATCATGGACGAACAAAGTATTTGTTTTGGGCTAGAACCTAGAATGGTTTCTTTCAATTGTGTCATTTGTTGTTCATGTGTTCCAATGCTGCGTCTGTAAAAGCCTTTAATTAAATACAGTAAGAACCTTTAATTAAATACAAATGGGGGTCATGACACCCTCCGTGCAGACATCGCACATGCCACACTTGACTTGAATTAGGAAGTAAATGACGCTTTGATTATCACTTATTTGTTCTGTTCATTTCGAATGTCAAGCTATGTTGTTGTCATTTCCATAAATATGAATTTTTACGTGCATGTGTTTAAGAGACCGTGGCAACGCACGGACATTGTACCAGTAAAAACCTAAGTTGATAATACATATTTATTTGTTATAGCGTTGTATGAAACATTAGATTGTTAAAAATACGTAGCACAAAGATCATCACAAACACGCTTTCATATTTTTGTTGAGGTATTTACAAAAAATATAACTATATGTTTGCTAGTGATCTGTATTTCTATGAGACTTATTGTAGCAGCCTTATTATGAGCACTCGTAAATATTAAATTAATTTTCAAAATCAATACAAATTCACCTATTCAAATATTAAATGTTGAAAAATACAATGCCATACAAATTATTAAAAAACAAAAAATGCATCAAATACATTGTTGGAACCATAAATAAATATTAAATGTTATATGTATGGATATTAGTTCGCTCTAGCTCAAAAAATTTTTGTCCTTCGCCAATGGTTCCGAGAGAACAAGAAACATCGTATTGAGTTAGGTTCATAGCATTTACGTCAGTTTGGGTTAAGTCCTTGCGAAAGCATCAACTCCATCAATGCCCAGGGCCAAACTCAAACCAGTAGAGTAGAGTAGTAGTTCAATGTGGACCAGAAGGTCCTAATTTGCCACGACTGTTGCACGGGAAGGAATGAACATGAATCATTGGGATCTAGCAACATAAGTGCATATAACCATATAGAGCAACGACACAATCGACTGGTTCTTACTAGCTACCAACCGGATCCACATGTGTTAACAAATTGTAGGGTTTATACCTCGGGTTTTTGGAGAAGTAAATCACCAGAATCGAAGGAGAGAGAGGAGGACTGGTGCTGACCTTGCCACCGCCGGCTCTTGAGCCCGCGACAGCCGCGCCCATCGTCCGCGTCGACCTCACCTAGCTCGCGCCGCTACCAGCGAGGAGGGAGGCAGGCAAGGAGAGAGATGAGCGACAGGAAGAGGAAGGGGGAGTCGGCAGATGCGATGCAGAAAGAACGGGCTGAAAGCCTGAAACTGAGTGCAGAACTGCAGACTGCGGAAGTGCAAAGCACCGGGAGGGAACGGGCTGAGAGCCTGAGAGCACTGGGGGGAAGCCCAACAAAACCCAATAGGCACCGGTGTTCTTCAAGCCCAAGTGACAATGAAATAGGCCCATTGCACCAGGGCTCCCTTCGCCACTGCTCTCCCGATCTATACATGGCTGACTCCGCTTCCGCCGTTTCGCGTCTCTCCATTCTCCTCCAATTTCCACTGGACTCCCTCCGCTTGCGCCACCACCGCCACCCTTTCCCTCCCCCGCGGGCGCGCCCCTGCAAACCCTAGACCCTTCCGGAGCCAATCCCCCAAATCTCAGCTGGGCTAGGGCTTCGCCTTCGCCAGCCCCGCACGCGGCGATGCCGCTCTTCATGTCCGACGAGGAGCTCCGGCTCCTCGGCGGGGACGTGGCCGCGGTCGCCGAGCGGGCCGACGCTGCCATCCGCGAGTACCGGAACCAGGTGGACACCGTCCGCGCCGAGGCCGACGCGGCGGCCATCGCGGCCGAGCAGACCTGCGCTCTCCTCGAGCAGCGCTTCGCCACCCTCTCCGCGGACGCCGATCGCTACCAGGCCGAGGCCACCGAGCTCGCGGCGGCCTCCGAGCGTCGCGCTGCTGACCTCGCTTCCTCCCAGGCCGAGATACACCAGCTCCGCATCCAAGCCGTACGAACCCTAGATTTTTTTTTGTTCGTCTGATCATATTTTTTTTCTGGTTAAGCTTCCTGCACTGATGATCGCTTGGCGGTGCTGATGGCACAGATTGCGAAGGATGGCGAGGTTGAGCGTCTCAAGGTAGAAATCTCGGAGCTGCACAAGTCCAAGTGCCAGTCGCTAGAACTGATCCAGCAGAGGGACGCAGAGATAAGGGAGAAGGATGGCGTCATCCAGAGCTACCATGATAAGATAGTGAGCTCCCCCAACGACTTCACCCTTCTACTTAATATGCTGCAATCAGCAATGTGGTCATAGTCTTGTAGGGCTTGTTGAGAGTAACAACATAACCTGAACAAGCTGTTGTTTGGTGCAACCTGATATGATGGTTCATGACTCAAGTAGCTTTTAGCACCACACAATTGTACTATTGGTTGCTGGTAGAGTGGTTTACTCATCAAGCTTAACCGCAGGCTCGTTTCTGTAGGTTGTCTGGCATTAGAACATAATTTTATGTGGCAATATAAGGGCGGGCAGTACAATTTGGTTTGGTTCTTCGTTTCTGTTGTTACAAGTTAGGAGTCAGGGCTAGCTGCACATGATGTAATGCATATACAGAAATGGACGCATAGATGCGTATTGCATACTATTTGACTGGTTTTGACCTGTGGTTAGATGTTTCTTACTACAAGAAGTTTGTTTATTAGTTACTTTTTCCTGCTACTCTTATTAGCTTGCAGAGAGTTGCTAGTTTTAAGTCTTGGACTTCTTGTCATATAACATCAGGCCTATGAAATTTCCCACATAAGCATGTACCACTATTCACATTATCGATCAGTTACCCATGGGCCCAACCCCTTGGAACGTGCTTCAGCCCAAAGGTTAAATGTACATTCTGAGTATTAAATTTGACTAGAACTTGATTTGTCTGTAGTTATACCTGGTTTTCTAGGTACTCCCTCCGTCCTGAAATAAGTGACGTGGATTTGTATAGATTCTTATACAGATCCGTGTCACTTATTTCAGGACGGAGGGAGTATCATGTTGTTGGAGCTGATATTGTGCCTCCTCAAATGAAAAATATGATATTATACCTCCTCATAGCATGTAGATTTGATGTTTCATGAACAGACTTATAATTTTACTGTTTTCAGTGTCTGGATCTCATAACTTCATATGCTTCTCCTTTTTAACTTCTAATGGACTAACTCATCATCTGTTAACCTGGACTGGAGCAATTCGAGAATTCTCTGCCAAAGCTCCAGATCTTTAGTTTCTTGCCCCTTTTTTTCTTGAATATTTTATATTGATTTTTCTTCTGCCGATTTGTCTGGTTAATATGTTCATACTGTCTTATGTACAAAATTTGAAGAACTTATGTGGTTTGTTTTGCTTTTGTCAATGTGTTGTGCTTTTCTTGCTGACGATGTGGATCTACCTGCAACCATATATTGCTATCATTTAGTACCAATATTTTATCAATGCACTACTCTTGTGAGTTAAGCGAACTCAGTTGGAATTTGTGTGCACATTTATCCTAGGAAGATGTTTACTGTTTTGTATTTTGTAGCATAAAGTTAACGGAACGCTAAATGTTCTGTACTTTGTAGCATAAATTAAACTGGACTTACCAATTTTATACTCTTTTCAGGTAAATCAGGCCGACTCTTCTGCTGGCAAAGAAGCTAGGATACAAGAGGTTGAAGCTAAGTTAACCCACTGTCAGGCCACATGTAACCGCATAGCACAGGTATGCATATAAAAAACGTTAGATGCAAGTTTCTAGAAAGCGTTATTTCTGTTCTCCGTAATCTGTCCCATCACCTTATTTTTCCTTTTGGTTTAGCTAGGCATCTTATGATTAGCCTTTGTCGATATGTTTGTATGGAACAATTATTGGTTCTTAATTAGCTTGACTTCGCTATCAGGAGAAGGAGCTTCTTCAAAAGCATAATCTCTGGCTTGATGAGGAACTGAAAGCAAAAGTTAAGAACTTAGCGGATTTAAGGAAAGCAAATATGGAAGAGGAGTCTAGGATGTCTGCAAAGATCGCAGAGGTTTGTTTTTAATTTGATTCTTGGTGTGACAGACATGAAAGGCAACATCAGCCTGATTTTTGGGTTTCAGCTTGAGAGAGAGGTTTCTGAATCTTCAAGTTCCTTGAGACGAAGTAAAGAACAGAGTTCTGAACTGGAGCAAAGAGTTACCTATATGGAAAAGGTAAAATTTTCGACTTAGGGAGGTACTAAAATCATCATCTAACTTTTGTTCTCATCTTTTCAATCTTTTGATGAATGAAGGAGTTGTTCTCCGCAAAGGATGCTGCAGCTGCTAATGAACAACGCCTTGGTGCTGAGCTTTCAACTGTATGTTTTGCCTGCTCCAAAACTATTCTTTCTCTAATTGCTTGTGTAGCAAGTACAGCTTGTTTTTGAAGTTAAGGCTATATGTATATTTAGTACCTGGCCGTGCAATTGCATGGGTGGTTTCGTTTGTGAACAGTGACACACTTATTCTAGACGATTTTAAACTGCAATTCTCATCTATAATTGCTGTTCGGAATGTTTCAAGCATTTGGGAAATATATAGCTCTTCCGCACTGGATGTAATTTCAGGAATTTGCGTGGTACATAGTATCCGTGTTAATTCATGTCAGCGCTTTGTCTATTGCCTGCTCTAGTGTTTGGTTTCATAAAAAATGTATAAGGCAATTGAATTCCACTGATTTATTTATTTTGTTCGCGAATACCTTCCTTTCTCTCCCTCGAGAAAAAGTGCAAGAAACAGCGCACCTCTTTGTATTAATACACATGAAACAGTTATTTGTAAGCCTGAGAGCAGGTTACAGCCATGCAACCAATATGAGATGCAGGACTAAGCTAAGTTGGAGGGCAAAAGTATTTGCAACACCTTAGCCCCCCAGCCTTTACCCATACAGAAGCCTTAAGTTTGATTGTGCCCAGCATACTTTTTACTACCGGCACCTTCCTGGGGAAAAGACGCACGATGATGGGTCTGAATGGTGGAGTAGCAAGACCATAGGAGATGCCAAGGTCATCTTTGACTAGTCAGTGTATTCACTTAACAATCTCTGGTGTCGTGAATAGGATGCCAGGGGCATGTGGCTGCTTCATAATACTAGCTTGTTGATTATCTGTTATGCCATCATACCTACGAGTATTTGGTTTGACAGAGGCCAATTCTCTTCAAGCCGTCCTTCTGCTTGTACCCATGAAAGTTGTGCACGGCTTTTGATAAACAAGGTTAACTCTTGGCTGGCCTTTCACCTATTATTTAACTAACATTGGCATGCGCGCGGAAGTGTTTTGACATACCTATTAGCACCAATTGATTGTTATTACGTGTACTTGATATATAAGTCCTACTCCCTCTGTCCCATATTAAGTGATTTTCTATTGCATGCATCTAGACGTATTTTAGTATATAGATACATCCATATTTAAACAAATTTGAGTCTCTTAATATGGGACGGAGGGAGTACTTGATTAAGATCCATTCTGGTCTGGACAGTTGATGCCTTTCAAATGACTCCTTCCCCTTTTTCTGGTTTTGGTTCATTCCTTTGCAATTTGCATATCTGGAAGACTGGAAATAAGGATGCAATTTTGTTTTACTGCACTGTTGTTCATCCCTAATAATAGCTTTTGGTTCGCATTCTCAAAAAAGGTCATGAAACTTGCTGAACTTCATAAAGAAAGTTCTGAGGAGTGGTCAAAGAAGGCTGGGGAACTTGAAGGTGTTATTAAAGCATTAGAGGTAATGCCTTCACTTATATTTCATTGCTGATTTTATTTTTCCTATTTTATGGATAGGAAATTCTTGTACTCAGTAGTTAATGGTTGTGCAAACCAGACACATTTGACCCAAGTTGAAGATGACTACAAGGAAAAGCTTGAGAAGGAGACCTTGGCCAAGAGTGATCTTGAAAAGGTATTTGCAGATGTTTTTTTATAATTAATTTAATAGATTATGTGACTGAATCGTAACAGAGCTTTGGTTCTCATTCTGCCTTTTTCGTGTGCAGGAAGTTGCCAACTTAAAGCAGAAGATTCAAAAGTGTGAATCTGATTTGGAAAATTCAAGAAAGTCCGGGGAATTGAGCCTCATTCCGTTGACTAGTATGGCAGCAGACCCCGCTGCTTTAGCAGATACACAATTGAGAGAGATGTATGATCTCTAAAACTCTCGACCTTTTAGTCCTATAAGACCTCTAAAGCAGGATTTATGACCTTTTAGACACTAAAAGTTAGTTTTTCTTTTCATTCATGCTTGCATCATATTCAATGGGGTTAACTTGTATTTGTGCCAGTCTGCCTGATCCTTCTAAATGTGAGAACATCTGTGGGGCGGTATCTAGTGTAAAGTGCAAACCATGCAATTATGCTAACCCTTTATCTTATACAAATCCACGCCACTTATTTTGGGACGGGGGGAGTTAGGGTTGTAAACGGCGCCCGTATACTGTCCGCCAAGCGCCGTTTATCTTCACCGCAGTGCAAAATCAGCCTGTGACAGCGACGTGAACAGCCTGGGAAACGTGGTAAACAGGCCTGGCGGACCATAAACGGCGCCGTTCGACATCCCTAGGGGGAGTATATCAAATAAACCTGTTTCTCCTTAGAAAAATGATGTCTTTTATATAGTACCATATATTAATATAATTCAAAACTCTGTTGCTCCGAAGAAAAAAAAATGCACTGAATTATAATGATTAATGCTATGCTTAATTTGCCACGTTTTGCACTCTATTGTGTTTCTGTTTTGCAGGCCACTTTCTGATGCTTTGAATCAAAATGACCTGATGATAGTTCCGAGTGTACCCACTGGTGTTTCCGGAACTGCATTAGCTGCTTCTCTTCTTCGGGATGGTTGGAGTGTATGTTCTTTCTCCTCTGTACTCATTTGTTGTTGTGCAACTTACACGGTTTTGACACCTCGAATATTGCTTGTTAAATGCATTATCTTATTAGCTTGCTAAGATATACGAGAAATATCAAGAAGCTACTGATGCTTTACGTCATGAGAGATGGGGAAGGAGACATGCTGAAGCAGTTCTGGAAAGGGTACATTTTTTTGCTTGCGACTATCTTTGAATTTAACTATGCACATAGTCGATCATGCTTTTACTTTCAATCAACTGTGATAATTGACACTTTAGGGCCCCTTTGATTTAAAGGATTTTCAAATTTCTGAGGATTTGAATCCTTAGGATTTTTTGTACTTCCTCCGTCTAACAAAGGATGTCTCAACTTTGACTAAATTTGAATGCATCTATACACTAAGTCATGTCTAGATACATCCAAATTTTGACAAACTTGAGACATCTTTTGTTGGACGGAGGGAGTATATTGTTTGTTTGAATTGTAGGATTGAATCCCATGGGAAGTTTTCCTGAGGATTCCATTGCATTACATTTCATAGGAAAGTTTCCATCCACTCCAACGTCTTTTTAAGATTCCTTTGTTTTTCCTTAGTTCAATCAAACAAAGTTTGGTCCAACCATAATCCTGTAGGAGTCAATGGACATGGCATTGCAATCCTGTGAATTTCCTATTCCTGTGTTTTTCTATCATGCGAATCAAAGAGGCCCTTAACCTGTCAATTGTCACAGCAACATCTTTAACCTGTAAATTACACTTGGTCTATTTGTGCATTCAGATTTCACACCTTGCTAGAATGGGTAGTAGTTTGAAGCAATCATTCGTTTGTTGCTCATTAGTCATCGTAGGAATTTTGCATGCACATATTGTCATTATTTAGAAAAGAAAAAACTGGTCATTGTTCTTAAGGTGTTTTTTTTGTCAATAGTAGCAGACACAAATTAAACAATGTAGAAAAGGTAGAACAATACAGGTGAATGAAAAGACTGCCAGAAACAAATAAGTTGGGAAACCAATCAGATGGGAGGCCCTTCCCAAAGCGCAAGCAAAGCATAAAGGGGCCAAGCATTTTAGGGCAGACCTTTTGAGCGTTAATGATTTTGCTGTGGAAATCAAACATTTTATTTTTGAACTGTAAAATATGCATCATCATTTTATTCCTTTTGCGTATATTTGATCCTCCTGTGTAAGTTAGACACATTTAAAAAGCAGATGATATTTGGTACAAGCATCTCTCAGCTGCTCCCTTTGTTTTCAAATAGATGTCATTTGACACCGACATACTGTTTCCTCTGTTAACAGTATAGGCAATATTTTGGACATCGGTATGAATTGGAACATATATCATTATTATAGTCCTTCTATTTTATATCAAGTGCAAACATTTCTATATTGTTGTCATATGAAAGTATGTTTCACGGCTAAGATAGTAGTATGAAGCCCCAACCATTTTTTCTTTGAAAATATATGGCAGGGACCAGAGCACTGCTGGTCTGCTACTAGCCTACTCAACTAACGGACAGGGTGACACGAAATTCTATTTAGAAGTCGAAAAGACACCTCTAGGGGAACAAACTCTAGGTCCAAAACGAATTCTATTTAGAAGAAGTCAAAAAGACACCTCTAGGGGAACAGACCTTATATATCTCTGGCCATAGTTTGAGGTTGTGCTGCACTGCAGTTTTGAAATACATATAATTTTTTTAACATAGCAAGTACTTTTGATGACAACTCTACTACTCCTTCCGATCCATATTACTTGTCGAAATATTACATGTATCTAGACACTTTTTAGGCATAGATACATCCATATTTGGACTAATTTGAGACAATTAATATGGATCGGAGGGAGTACTATTATTTAGTTATTTCTTTTGTAGATTTGACTACCGTTTCCTTCTCCAAAAATAAAGCGGAAACTAATTTTTTGCTTCCTTGTTGTACATCGTATTCTTTATTGCGCCTGCTATTGGAGTAATATTGAATTATCTTCTGTACAACAGGTCTTGCATGAAATAGAAGAGAAAGCTGAGCTTATTTTAGATGAACGAGGTAATTTTTTTGGCGAACCTTGTTAGCCCCTTCACCTATAGCACATTAGTTAAATATATGCATATCATGCTTGTTTTGTTATGCATGCTTAAATATTCGGAGTTTTGGTCTCACCCTTGAAGCTTATTTATTTTTCCTTGCCTCAGCTGAACATGAGAGGATGATTGAAGCTTATGCTCTAATGGATCACAAATTGCAGCAGGCATTGTTGGAGCATGATAATTTCGAAAATACAATAAGAAATCTAAAGGTATGCATGCACCACAGGCTGTTAAGTTTCTTGTAACAAAGTTTTGACACTATTGTTTCTTCCAGTCGGAGTTAAAAAGGCGGGAGCGTGATCATACTATCGCTAACAAGGAAATAGACGACTTGCAGAAACAAGTGAGTTTGAGAAGTCATTTTCTCAAATTGAAATCTTGTATTAAAATGATATTGAAATCTCTAGTGCTATCCTCCATTATTAGTGCTAGCATCTCATTGTCAACTTTCACATGGCTTGTTTGGACTTAGAGAACCTTGAGGTGATGACAGCCCTCATAACCCATGTCCCTAATTGTGAGGGTGTTAATCACAAAATGTTCATTCATCCTCAAGTTGCTATAAATCTTAGGCACTCAATTCTAGCTTGCAAATTTCACATGTTATCACCGAGTCGGTTAACACTGGGTACTTCCCCATATAGCACTTATGTTACACAATATCTTTCCAGTACACATACCAAAGGGACAATTTCTTTTAGCTATATTTGATGTAATCAGATCTTGGGCGCTTCCTTTAGATAAGATGAGTGGAATTCCATCTCACAGGGACAAACATTGTCCGACAACCCAATTCTATCTGTACTACTTTGGAAATGTTTGTTCGTTTCGGTACTTGGTGTCTTGGATATATGATAGACAGACATATATAAGTGTTTGTCTTGATCCACATATTTGGTGTGCCTATCTTTTTCCTCATAGAGGCATCATTATGAGGGGCTCATGTTTGTTTCAACTTTTGCCAAAGTATCGGCAGATGTTTTGTTCGCTACAAAAAGTCCTCACAGGTATGGTGTCAGATAGATATTACGAAAACATGCTTTTGTTGATGTATGTTGTACCTACTAAATGTTTGTAGGTCGCTGTTCTTTTAAAGGAGTGCCAAGACATACAGCTTCGTTGTGGTTCTAGCCTTCCAAATGTAGGTCATGGTGCTCTTTCTACGAGCATCAATAATGGCTTGTCTATTGTTGAAAACAACAGTCATGAGCATGTAAGCCTCATTCTGATCCTTGCAAATATTTTATTTTGCTCTCATTTTGCATGCGATTTTATCTGATGCACCATCTGATGTTCCGTGGCAGATGACATTTAATGATATTAATGGGCTTGTTCAGCAAAATGTTCAACTTCGAAATAAAGTTCACTTGCTTTCTACTGATCTTGACAAAAAAGACATGGAGCTCAGGGTATGCATGCTTTTTTTTCTTTTTGTCTTCATATGTCTGAAAATTTGCTTATCTTTCATCCATAACTAAAGTACCTGGCCAGTCTATTATTTGATTATTTCCATTCGCAAGATCAAATATATGTCCATTTTATGTCCTTTCTAGGAGAGCTTCCAGATTGAGCTGAAGAGAATCACAGATGGTGCTACCTCCAGAGTTGAAAAAGTGATGAAGAAGTCTGAAGAACAAGCAATAATGATTGAATCTCTTCATAGATCTGTACGTCTTTCATAATTTTGTCAAGTACAAATTGTAGGTGGCATCAAACCTAATATTTTTTTTTGTAGGTAGCGATGTATAGGAAATTGTGTGAAGAGCAGCAGAAGACTCGCTCCAATGTCGAACACATATCCAATAATTTGCAAGGTTCGCTTTGTTATTCGTTTCGTTTTGTTGATTCCATGTAGGCTCTATGTGGTTAATATTTGGCCATAGTTGCAAGGGATGGCATGCCATGGGGATGGAAGTAGTGTTAAGGCAGTTTGTCCATGTTACTGCTCTAACATAATAATTAGATTCCATTGTTTTGCTTTTAATCTGTAGATGATGGCAGAAAGGACCTGATGGTTCTATTTGAAGGATCACAGGTAGGTATCTCAACAAGTTACGTAGCATAAATGATATTGTAGTTCTGATGAATATCCTCACTGTAAATCGCACTTGATTTTGCCCAGGATGTCTCAAAGAAAGCATATGAACAGGTTTCTGAGCGATCCAAAAGACTTGACGAGGAGCTGACAAAGTTGAGGTTATATTTTCTGCTTTTCATAATTCGTACCTTGTTTGCTGTGTAAAAAAATAGAGTCGTAGCTAAAATCTTGACAGCATGTTTATTTCGTTTTTCTTTAACTGGACAACATGACGTATGAAGAACCATCATAATAAGCTCATTGGACAACAAGAGTGATACTTATACAGGCTCACTGTTCTGATGCTCTTTTGGCTTTACTTGGAAGTTGGAATAATACTTTTTATTTATTCCTTTAGGACCGAGCTTGTGTCTCTGCGATCTGAGCGTGATAAGTCAGTTCTTGAAGCTAAATTTGCTCAAGATCGGCTTAATGGGTACATGACAGAGAATGATCATCAGGTTCTTTCTTTTTGTGTTCTCTTCATATTTCTTTCTTCACACTGAAATGATGCCTTGAATTATTAGTTCTTTCAGAGAATGTAACTCTTTTGTTATATGCTCATTCTAATGTAGTTCATACTTGTAAATAAGCAGAGGAAGGAAGCTAATTCTGTTTCACTCAGAAACGCGGAGTTGATGCACTTGATAGTCGATTACGAAAAGAGGCTTCGTGAAAGTTCAGATTCTATGCAAGCTTTAGAGGAGAATTCAAGGAAACTGTCGATGGAGGTGTGTTCGATTTTATAAATCCCTGAAACTGTTTTGTGGTCTTAAATCCTGACATAAGTTTCCAATTGTTAGGTGTCTATTCTAAAGCATGAAAAAGAGATAGTAGTAAAGTCAGAGAGAAGATCTTTGGATGAAGTCCATGATTTGACTGAAAGGGTGCATCGTCTGCAGGTTTTTTCGTGCTGCCACATCCATTACATTGAACTTTGAATTTTTTGCCTTTTAATGTTTTGCAGTTTTTAGTATTTAGCTGCTGAAATATTGTGTTGCCGAAAAATATTATGTTTTCTTACAGTCATGCTTTATCCTTGTAGAAGAGGCCAAATTTGTTTTTCTACATTCTCCCTTTATCCTTTGTGTAAACATGGAACTTTTGTATTCCTACAATTATCCTCTACCCTTTTGTGTTCATTCCAAGTATGGAAAAGGAGGGATAACTACTGTATGGCCACTTTCATCTTGGATTTTGGCCATTTGATGTTGTAAATTTGCATCTTGCATGATCAATCAAGTTATTGGAACTATTATAGGAAAACCTGAAGAGTTAGGCATGTTGTTAGATTTTCCTAGTTGAGTACTCTCTTCATCTTTCCAGCTATAGCAAGTAACCAAAGAACTTGGGGCGTCTACAAAGGTGTTACATCAACCAAGTCTTAACCCTGCCATGCAGGACAATTACTGATGTGGAGGGGAGAGGAGAGAATAAAGCTGACTCTTATTGTTGTTTGTACACCAATGCATTTAAAGATAACTTTTCTTGTAGAATCAGCCTAAGACACACCCTATGGTAAGATATCTTGTTGTTGGCTCTAGATGATGTGGAGAGCCTGTAAAGTAAACGACTGACTGCCCTTATGTAATCTGAGTTATTATAATTGCCTCTTTACTTTGTAAACAATACAACTGGCTATTACAACTGGTATCTTCAAGATTGAAGCCAAATATACGTGTGCATACTGTGAAGAACGTTTCAAGTACTTAACTGTCTTTACTGCATTATCTTGAGATGTCCTGTCACTTTTTCAATGATCTTCCTTTGGAATATGTTCATTGCAGGGTACCATTGACACAATACATACCACTGAGGAGGTTCAAGAGGTATGTTATATTCAGATGAGCCATGCAAGTTCTTAAAAAAAATTAATGTCTCTTTGTTAACCTGTGAATAATTTAGAATGCAAGGTCTATGGAAAGGAGAAATCAACAGGAGTATATCAAGCGACTAGAGGTAAGATTTTTTTCAGCGACAATAATAAACTTTCCTTCAAGCTTCATTTTTTCATGTTCCTTTGGCTGTCTGTTTCTCATAGGAATGTGTTGCTTGGTTTGTTAGTTCAGTTTTACTTTTGTGTGGTTAGTCTAAATTTATATTGTTTCGCAGAGAGACTGGGCAGAACTCAAGAAGGAGGTTCAAGAACAACGAGATCATGTTCGTGTCCTGACACTTGATAAGCAAAATGCCTTCGATGGCTGCATGAAGCAGGTAGAGGATATGAGAAAAGAGTTACAGAGCTCATGGAAAGCTTGTACTGACGCTGAATCTAGGGCTGCTGTTGCAGAGGTATGCTCAAGTAAATTTGTACTAAGATTGGAAGGGCATTATCTGACCATCTTAACTTGTACTTCTCTAGGTCAAGTGTGCTGATTTGGAGGCGAAGCTCAAATCGAAAATGGTAAATATTAATAATTGTAGAATATCTTCTTTGATGATCTTCTTTCTTTGGGTCATTGGAATATTTAGTCACAAAAGGCTATGACTTTATCAGTATATTTAGTCCCTCCGAGTCGTCCTCTCACGTGCGCCTTGACGCCATAGCGACGTTTAGGCGACGACTCAATAACCATGGTTACAAGCTAGAGTCTACATGGCATATCTAATGGTTTCTTAAGTATATTAAGTTTTTTCCCTTCTATTTTCAGTTTGTGTAGGTGCTTGGGTTTATGAAGTGGATAGATTAGTTGTATTCTCTTTTCTTTTTATGTAGGTTCCTGGGTTCATATTTAGTAATAAATTTTCATTTGGCATTGTTGTTGCTCCAGAAATGTGTCAATTTGTGTTTCTCATAAGTCTTTCTTTCTGGGTTTGTCTTAGTAAATCATCATAGCCGGGATCAATATTCTGTTCTGTGGGTGTGACCTTGGTACAAATTGCTCATAACACGTACTCCCTCTAATTCCTTCCACAAGCCGTGGAAGTTCCATCTGATTGTTTTTATTTTACTAAGCATGCACAACAATCATCGATCCATTCTATTTTGAAGCATATATTTTGAAGCCATATTCCTGCATGCAACTCTTGTTTAAGGGGAAACCAAGGTCTCCTCAATGTCGTCAGCAGCTACTTTAAATGTTCCTTAATCAATTGCTAAAGCAAAATGTGCCCTGTAATTTGGACTAGGACGAGTAGTTAGTAACTTACTAGTGGATTTGTGACAGGGATGCCTTCACAGACACATTGTGCCCCTGTAAGTTTAAGTTTTGATTTTATGATAGTCTTCTTGCTGAAAAAATGACCATCCAAAATACATGCTAGTTTAGGATTAATGTTTTGCATGTTAGATTGCTTGAAGAGATCAGTTTTTAACAAACTCTTTAGGTATCAATTCCCAAAATAATGTATCTTATTTTGTATTTATGATAATTGTCAAATATACTTGTGTGTTGACAAGCTCTTTATGTATCAATTCCCAAAGTAGTATGATAATTGTCAAATCTGCTCGTGTGCTAACAAACTCTTTAGGTATCAATTCCCAAAATACTTTATCTTATTGTGTATATTTAAGAAGTGTGCACTATTGTGTACACATTTCCTTTTGATTTTGACTACGTTTTAGGTTAGATCATAAGCACTTATCTGACTAAGCTGTTATTCTCTTAGATCATTTTTAGGGATGGTGGTCGCGATAACTCATCAGCAACTGAGGTGAGCTAGCTCTCTTTTGTGTTAGTTTTTCATCACGAAAGGTTCCATGCTTTCTGAGTGTTTGGTGTGTTCTGGGAATAGCATTGAATATTGGCGTCCGGTAAATATGGAGCTCTTGTTATAGATCTGCCTTTATGCAGCTTCTCTCGGTGCAATCTGTGGATTATCTCAGTGCTTGGTGTTTTGTTTTTCATAATACCTGTTTCATCATTCCTGTAGGAGAATGATGAGCTGTTCCGGCAGAAAGAGGAGTTGGAAAAATACAAGGATGAAGCACATGCAAACAAAAGCTACATGCTTCAGGTCCCCCTCCATTTGCAATTTCTGCTGCATTTATTCTTACTGCGAAGATCCCTTATTTGCAAATCCATTGCTGACCTATTAGAATTTCTGTAATTACATTCCTGTACAGTACAAGGAAATTGCGAACTCAAATGAAGCAGCATTGAAGCAAATGGAAACTGCATATCAGGATTACAAAAGAGAGGTAGGAAAGTCTATTTTTTTTCCAGTGAACTTGTACCTTTTCTAGATGTGCACATGAACTTAGTTGTATTTGTTTTTAGTCTGAGGTTGCTAAAAGAAGCTTGGAAGATGAGATTGCCAAGTTGAGGAGTAAGTTATCTGAAATGGACAAGAGCTATGTCATGAAGTGTGAAGAAGCTGCCAATGCTATTGAAGCTAAAGAGAAGGATATCACTGCTCTAATGAGCGACATTTCTATTCTGAGAAATGAACTTTCCCAGAAAGTGTAAGCATTTGGGCATCTTGAGTAGAGACATGAGACACCTTTTGCCTGTTAGATTAAGTTGATACTATGTTCCTTTTCTTTAACAGGGCTCGGATTGAGAATTTAGAAATTGAATCTGCTTCATCAAAGAGTGCTCTTGATGAGCAGTGTAAGCGTTGGCGTAGCGCACAAGACAATTACGAGCGTCAGGTATTTCTAAAAAATGCACATCCTAACTGGGCGATGAAAAACTTAACCTATTTCCAGTTTTTTTTTCCTTTGTAAATTTTAATACTCCCTCCGTCCAACAAAAGACGTCTCAAGTTTGTCAAAATTTGAATGTATCTAGACATGACTTAGTGTATAGATGCATTCAAATTTAGTCAAAGTTGAGACATCCTTTGTTGGACGGAGGGAGTATGAAAATAGCAAAATAAATGTATGTCCATGAGTAAATCTTGACAAACATACAACTATCATTTTTGCCGTTTTGTTGGGCATGAAGGATGGAGATTGAAGATATATAACCCTGAGCCCCTTGTCATTTTGGTATAACTGTTTCGAAGGAAACTTTGTACATTTTGGCCTAGCCCCTTTTTACTAAGGAGACTTTCCACTGTTAACTAGTGGAGGATCATTGTATCACGAAGGCATCCTTTAGGTTCCATTTTTTCATCCTGAAGGTGTAAGGACTACTTGGATCCACAAGAAACTCCAATAAAACTATCCTTTATGAAATAATTGTCCCCAACAATGAAAGATGGTACTCTTTGTTTGCAAATAAACTTGTTTAAGATAGCAGCTTAACAATAGTCCATCTCCAGTCAATTTTTCCACTTGTGATATATAGTGACTGGCGTCATGTATTGAGTTTCAAACTTTTGCAGCTATTTCAATGAAGAATGTGTAAAAAATTGCTAAACATTCACATCTCTTCAAATTCATGTCGATGAACCTACATTGTGTCTATGCACAAAAGAAATTCAAAGAGTGGAGGTGTTTCTATTTATGGTATGTGATTTTTTTCATCTGTCTTCTGTAGGTTATCCTGCAATCTGAAACAATACAGGAGCTGACGAATACTTCTAAGCAACTATCTTCATTGCAGCAGGAAGTCACGATACTTCGTCAAACAGCAGACGCACAAAAGGCTGAAAATGTAAATTTTGACACTCAGAATTCTTTGAGCACTCATGGTATTTTTATTTTGGTTCTAGGCTTTGCTATTTTGTGAAATTTGACATTGAGAAAATCACAATTGTTTATACATAGACATCCAAGAGTTTTTTATTTGTCTGTAATTTTTCTTGGAAAAGATATGATTTGTTTCCTGTGTAAAAAAGAAAAAAATTGCTGCTTTACAAAAAAAATTAGAGCGTTGGTTTTTGTCTTTGTTGTACAGGGCGCAAAAATGCTCCTTGTACACCCCCCCCCCCCCCCCCCCCCCCCCCCCACACACGTACACGTACACACATTTTTTAGGAATGGATGGGCACAATCGTAGTATTTTTTTTGCTGCATTGCTCTCTCCGTTGTATTCTGCCAAGATTACACTTGTTCCATGGTATATTCGTAATACCTACGATGTGGTAATTCAACCATCATTGATTGTTCTGTCAAATTGAACACCACTATTTGCAGGATGCTCTAAGAACGTTTGGTGAGCAAGAAAAGGTACAATTGCTAAAAGAAAAGGACGAGGCTCTCCGGAAGTACACCGAGCTAAATGATCAGGTTTGAAGCTTGGCGCTGCTGTATATGATGAGTATTCTTATATTAGATAAGAAGTTTTTCGAGTAACAAATTGTTTTAGTGATTCTGGAATATCTTGGTGTAGTATTGTTACTTCAAACTATTGTCATTTGTACTCCCTCCGTTCCATAATTCTTGTCGTTTTATTAGTTCAACGACAAGAATTATGGACGGAGGGAGTACATTTGCTAATGTTATCTTGATCAATCATATTTCTGGCTAGACATGGATTTTATTTATTTAGTGAAGTGTTTGAATTTGTCAAGGCATGGAGTCAGCTACCCTTGGGATGTGATGCGTGATAAAAAAAAAGGGCTCTTCTGGGAATGTGTACATTTTTTACGTTCCAACTCTGAAACCTAGTTCGTGTCCATCCAAATTCATACGGTCATACCATACTTTTCATTCAGCATTTCATTTTGTGGTGAGGGCAGTATAGAGTTAAGCTGGAGATATTTAGATATTCCAGAATATGTTGTCATCTGTTGGCGATAAATTTGTTTGGCAATTGCCAGGGAACAATTTGGACTGGTACACTGTTGTTTTTCCATATTTTTAGCACCAATCGAAGGGCACCTGTATATTATCTTGCTTTTATTCTTTGTAACGTACAGTGAGTTCCTTTGGGTAGCGTGTTCATTTAATGATTCTTTTATGGTGAGTGCAGAATAGAATTTTGCACAATCGACTAGAAGCCTTGCACATTCGACTAGCTGAACAAGAACGGGGCATTGCCGGGCTTTCATCGCAACGTACTGACTCACATGGAGAGGATGATTTACATGGTGTTGTCAGCTACCTCCGCAGATCGAAAGAAATAGTATGTACAAGTATTGCCTTTTTTTTTGTTTTTCTATTCGTTACTTCTGGGATGGTATTTATTTGGTTAACTATTTCAGGCGGAAACAGAGATATTGTTGCTTAAGCAGGAGAAATCTCGGCTTCAGATAGAAGTATGTTGTGCTTGTCCTTGTTGCACATTGTTACATCTTCAAATTTCTTTTGAAATGCACATATGTTATGCTTGCCCTATATGATTGGCGCATTTTGTGTGATGTGACTTTGTTTTGGCTTATGGATGGCACATTATGTGTGAAGTGGATGAAACATGCCGAATTCCTTTTGCTCTTGATTTTCATTCCTAACCCGTTACATTTCATTCTGATGCTTATTTAGTTGGAAAGTGCGTTGAAGTCCGCCAAGGAGGCACATGAGGTACTCCGCAGTCAAGCTGACAGTGCAAGATCATCAATGTTCAAGGACGAAGAGTTCAAGTCACTGCAGCTCCAGGTGCCGCCATTCTTGTGAATTTCCTAAACACATTGGGCACATTGCTCGTGCTTCATTTTGTAAAAATTTCCCTCTTTCTGAAGCTCATTTTTTCCTTGTGTTCTTTAATTGTGTTTTATCAGGTGAGAGAAATTAATTTGCTTCGTGAAAGTAACATACAACTTAGAGAGGAGAACAGACACAATTTTGAAGAATGCCAGGTAGGCAAAATGATGTTGCGTTGTGTTTTGTTATGCCTGTGGTTGGACGTGCTTAATCATTCATTATTGATTACGTTGGTACAGAAATTCCGTGAGGAAGCTCACAAGGCTATAAGGGAGGCAGAAAGGCTGCATGATATTTTACAGGAGAAGCAAGTAGCTTCTGAAATCGGTGCAAAAGAACTAGAATTGCAGAAATCTGAAATAGTAAATCTCAACCAAAGGATTTCTGAGGTATGTTATGGCTGTTTTGCCACCATTATAGTGCAAGTGGTTCGTACAAATACAAATACCTTCTTTTAATAAATAAAAATAGATTTAATACTCCCTCCGTCCAATAAAAGATGTCTCAAGTTTGCCAAAATTTGGATGTATCTAGACATGACTTAGTGTATAGATACATTCAAATTTAGTCAAAGTTGAGACATCCTTTGTCGGACGGAGGGAGTACCTTTGTTTTAATAAATTCAAATACATTATTCCTCCAATCACTCTAAATATGTTTGTCCAAGAGAATGAATAGGCATGTTTGCCTCAGGTAGAATAATACAGCACTATAGATAGTGGATTTGGTTGCTGTAGTTCTTTCAGCTGTCCCTACCGTAGGTTACATGGTTACAAATCTCAAATCTGTTATACCTGAGGGCAAGGAGCAGGTCAAGCTCGATGGCGATTGCATGTGTTGGGTATTTAGTTTTTTAACTGTTGCAAAGGTTCAACTAGTAACTACCAAGTCATACCGTTGAGGCCAGGCCAGGTCAAATGGTGGCATTATTTTTTATCGAGGCAGCAATCCTTGAATGACAACCTTAGAACCGTGTATTGTTAGTGGCCTACTGTGTAAAGCAGTGAGAATGTGTGGGCGGTGTTATAAACGGTGGAAACCTTAGAACCGTGTATTGTTAGTGGCCTACAGAAGGTGCTCATTTTATGTTCAAATGTATTTCTAAATTCAGTTCCTCCTGGATAAATACTGTTACTTTTTCAACGGCCTAACATTACAAACATCAATGTATACTTTCTGGATTTATTTCCAGTTAGATATTTATAGGCTACTGATGTTGCAGTTATATCCTAAACTTTTGTTCCTGCAGTTGGTTGAAAATAGTAGAGGAGTTGATTTGAGCACATATGAGACCATGAAGGACGAACTTCAAAATATCAAAGTTAGTGGTTTGTTTCCTCACTGCTCCTAAAGGCATTTTCATACAAATTATATGTACTTGTTTATTTAAAAATGGCTCCTTTACTGTGTCCTCATAAAGTTTTGTGTGTGTAAAAAGTAAAAATACTCTGGCTATTAAGGTTATAATCCCTCCTTTCCATAAGTTAGGGCATATATGTTTGACCTAAGTCAACCTTTTCACGTTTGACGAACTTTATAGAAGAAACATCTTATAAATACAAATAAATCCACCATCAAATATGCTTTCATTAGTTCATAGTGTATTTTTCGGTATTGTAGATGTTGAAACATGTTCAAACTGGAAAAAGTGATTTAGGACAAAACCTTTATGCCCTATTTTATGAAAAGAAGGGAGTACATCTTGGTACGTGCATACTGCATAGGCACTGATAGTGATAGGTGGGCCCACATTAGTTCAATAACAACAGTTCTTTTTTACACTTCTGGATTAAGTTTAAAATATGATTATTTCCAGTGGATGAATTGTTCTGGCAACTGATTACAATTTTGAATCTGTAAGCTAAATCATGATTAATTGATTATACATTGTGTCTCGGGAATTGCCATCCAATCGCTGTCTTTTCTTGGGAGTATGAATGTGTGCACTCATCATTTCATCAAGCACCCCGGACTCTTACCAGGGGCCAATTTTAGTTATACAACAATGCTTTTTTTAATAACCATGGGTTTGTTGATTAACTGGGTATATGGGGCTGAGTTTTTGGATGCACGGTAATGAAATGCATATTTCACGCTTCTAACAGTCGACCTTGCGAGAGAATTCAATTGAGCTTGAGCGTGCAAAAACTCTTCTTTCCGAGAGGGAAGTTGTCATAAGAAATTTAGAGGAGAAGCTTGCTGGATGTCAGTCTGAATTGGCAGTCAAGGAAAAGAAGCTGAACGAAGTTGAGGTTTGAATTGCTTAATTTTTTTTGTATCTGCATTGACCTTTTTGTTCTTAGTTGTATTAGTAAATTGTTTCCTTTTACAGGCTAGCTTGAAATCGGAAATGGAAAGACTGAAAAGGATAAATTTTGCCATCAAGGTTAAGATCCTGCGCCTGTCTTTTCAGTTGCAAGGTCGAATTTTCATGTGTCAATTTACCCTATTGAATGATGCAGAAAAAACTTGAGATATCGACGAAGGAGAAGGAGAATGCTACCAAAGAAAATAACAGTCTTTTGAAGCAGATTGAAGATCTTAAATCAAGTAATTTAACACTCTTTCTTATGCATGTGTACATGTGATTTCTGTAGTTGTAAACCTGATATACTTTAGCAGGTCAGAAAACTACATCGGAAACTGCTAATGATCAGGTTGTAAAGGAAAAGGAATCCAGGATACAGGTTAGCACGTTATGCTTAAATGAAATAAGCATTTCTTCATGCTACTTACACAAACGTATTCACAGACACTGGAAAAAATCTTGGAGAGGGAGAGAGACGATAACAGGAAAGAAAAGTCAAGCCGCAAAAAGGCCGAGAGTGTATTTCTTGGTGCCCTTCAAAATCTATCAAAGGTACCTTCCTGATCCATATTCTTCTATTATGGACTTGTGTTCATTGTAGTTTAACATATGGTAAAATATCAGAAAATGATGAATACGATGAACTGGATCAACCAAGGACCAGTCATGCTTATTGTTTCTTTAAATATTCCAGAGTGGCATTCCTTACAAAAATGTTGAAATACATGGCAGAAGTATTCCACATGTTCTGGAAAGTAGAGTATGAAAACAAATGGTGAATTAAAAAGTAAGTCGGATCTATAACTGCAATGTTGAGCTGGAATGCACAATTATAAATAGCCACAACGAAAAATAATGATTTGGTTCCCAGTTCTAAATTATTCCCTTGTCTTTCTTCGAGAGTTAAGTCTACAAAGTGATACCACATTTGATACCTCTGTTTTATGTTGACTGTTGAGTGATCTCTTTGATGAATGTAGCGTCTGTTGCCTTGGCTGCAACAATGGTGTTGTTAGAATATCTTCTATTTAGATACTGTCCTCTGGTGCTGAACTTGCTCTGGTGCTCTCCTTATTATATATGGTACTTTACTGCTGACGGGTGATTCAGAGCAACAATTGTGTTTTTTAAGTCATTGTATACACTTCTAAATATAATTTTGGTCAAAGTTCAACGTTGTGGACCAGACGGAGTAGTTACCCACTTGCAAGAATTGCCATTTTTAAAAATCAAATGCCAACAAAAGATAATAAATTAATGTTTTTAATGCTTAATTTGCTTGCCTCATAATCCTACGTGTGCCATCGATTAACTACTTTTAATATTGGCCACAGGAGAAGAAACAAATAGAGGATTCAATTGAGAAGCATAGGCAGGCTGTGAAGGAGGCTATTGAGGTACAGTTTATCAGTAATTTCGTTTTAGAGCCCTTAGTTTTATAAGACTAAGTGCAAATTTGTCCTTTAAATATCGTTTACCTTATAACTCAAGGTTTATGTGCATTCTCTGCAGCATTATTCCGGACAATCTTCTCAAATCCCATCCGGTTCTGCAGTAGAGGAGCAGTTTCGTTCATATTTCCTTGCTGCTAAAAGGATCGAGGAGTCTAGTAGCCCTTTCAAAGATGGTTCAGTGAATCAGACATCACTTATTGATACTCCCACTGTGGATGCAGCTGCCACAGGTTCTTCTCCATCCATTTTTTAATATTGTACCGATTATGTAATATTGTATTTATCAGGCATGTTGCTCTGCTGTATGGGTTGCACCCTCCGTGTTCGTTATTGGCAATTATGGCATTTCTTGTTTGTTACCCATCTTTTGATAAATGCGGGAGTTGAGAAGTCTTCTTTTTTCTCAGGGCGGCCGGTAGTGACTCCAGCAAATCCTGCCCAAGTTAAAGGGGTGGAGGAGAGAGCAGTTTCTACTTCGTCCAAACCAAGTACTGAGCGAAGGTTAAGAAGGCCACTCGTTCGGCCAACTCTTGAGCGGGTTGAAGAGCCCCAGGCTGATACAGATACACCAATTACTGAAGGTTCCACAGTAGCTCAGGAGAAAGGTAGCCTGTCACTGGGTCGAGGTTCGACAGTAAATCAGGAGAAAGGTGGTCCGTCACTGGAGCGAGGTTCCACTATAGTTCAGGAGAAAGGTGGCCGGTTGCTGGAGCGAGGTTTAGGTCAGGATAAAGTCGGCCTGTCACTTGAGCGTGAAACTTCTGGTGGTGTGTCTGTACCTTCTAGTCGCAAACGTCTCATATCATTGTCGCAGGGGAGAGATGATGCTCCACAGGGAGAGGCTAGTGATTCAAATCCTCCATCAAAGAAACCCAAAGAAGAGTTTTTCCATGGTACCAGTGAGCAGAAAAATGATCAATCAGCTTCAGAAGATGTAACAGCTCAGGCCCCTGTAGATCCATCTATGGATAACCAAGATGCGCAACAGCCTGCCGATGAGATGGACACAGATCAGGCCTCCATGCCAATTGAAGAGGTTGAGGACACCAGGGATGGCGATGTGGGTGTTAATGACGACATGGAAGAACGTACAGATGCGTCTACAGGCATTAAGGACCAGTATACTGAAGTTCATATTGACAGTGGTGCAACTGCAGTTGAAGATATGCCGGTCAAATCAGAGGCGGTAGAGGAATCATTTGACGAAGACCAGAAACTTGACGATGCGAAGGAAGAGGGCCAGATAACTACAGCAACAGATGTTGAAGAAGAGAGGGAAGAGGGAGAGTTGCCGGAGGAATCAGAACAACATTCAGACAGTAGTCCCCCGGATATTGGTGAACAAGCAGCTGATTCTTTCAGGGTGGCATCTCCCGGAGGGTTGACAGAAAAGAGCGACACAGATATGGCAGAGGAGGTTGGAGAAGGTGAGACTGCTGAACATGGTACGGTGGAAGCTGACCAAAGCCCTCTAGCACAATCAGGTGGAGCAGATGCCTCACCAGGCAGAAATACAGATGTATCCCCTGCACGTGAACCTTCCCCTTCTAACCCACCTCATGATGGCGCATCTTCCGAACAGCAGATTCCAGCTACTGCAATAGATACTGGGGAAACACAAAACCCAACACTCAATTTCGAGAGAGCAAGGCAAACCAGGCAAGCCAGGTTTGGCCGCACAACCTCCCCGCAATCTGCCACCAACAGGGGTCGTCCGAGAACTCCTATTGTCTTCCCGGTATGGTATTGTTGCCCTACTAGTTTATTTCTGTTGCTTTAAGCTTGTCCAGCCTAAATCTTATTGGAAACCTGGTGTCTTGCAGAAAGATACTGGTTCAGGATCACAGAAAGAGGCTGCTCGCGGATCTCGGGGACGTCGTGGGCGTGGTGGTGGCCGGTAGTAATGATGTAGAAACTTACAGTTGTCTTTGTGCAACTACTAGACTACGTGGCTCTTGTCAAGACAAAGTTGACTAGTGGTCCGGATGGGCGCCGGTTTATATATGTGATCTGACAGTGGATTTTGTTATGATGGCTACAGCAGTAATTGCCAATTGAAACTTTGTTATCTATCTTGTCATCGTGCTTTAAAGTCTTATAAGCCATGCATTCTGAGATAATTGTTGTTGCTTAGCTTAGGATGCAAGCGGGCAACCTGCAAAATGAGCTTGTAGTTACTTATAACGACCTTATGTTAACTTGAACTGAGAAATTACACTAGGTAGCTTTGTGTATGCTTACGGCATACTGAGCATTTATGTATAACGACCTCATGTTAATTTGCGAACTATGCTGGATTAATGTGAATAGATCTATGGTTGTGCAGCATTCTCGAGTGCAAATGTAACTTTGACCTAATCATTAACTCCCTCTGATCCTAGAAAAAGGAAGTCCAACTTCGAGTTTTACTAAGTTTACAGAATGATCTAAAATGTTGAATGTAAAAATGTATACTCCCTCCATTTTAAGTGACTCAAATTTGTCAAAATATGGATCTATCTGTTACCTAAAAAACGTCTATACATGTTATATTTCCGCACTTAATATGGGACGGAGGAAGTATAATGATGGAAGTTGTAGATGCTGGTACATTGTTCTATATCTTAGGACAAAGATGAGACTTTATATTTAGGAACAGAACTACGTCATTGAACTAAATAAAAGGCAGAATTTCAGAATGTGCCACGCCCTTGGTTTCTTTGCCAGGCTACATCAATATAAACACTATAGACAATATTTGAAATGTGAATTTGTACAATTTACATGCCATGTTGCTATGTGCTGCTCTAATGTATGTTAGGCCTAACCCTGTAACAGAATATTTTTCAAGCTTTTGACCTTATTTTGGTCATCCTGTGAACCGAATGGCAAAATACATCTCTGCGATAAATTGACTATAAAACCGCCAGCCACAAACCGCAATAGCCAGCAGTACTGCAAGTTCTTCTCTTGCAAGATACTGACTCTATCCCACAGTCATCATCAGCCCTGCATTTGTGGTTAGGAAACACATCTGGTACATGGCACGCACTCTCCCATGTGGACCCAAAGCTCTGCCGGAAAATTGTCTCTGGGCAAACTTGAGATGACAATGCACTCACACGAATTGGTTGCTCAGCATCCTGCAGCATTGTAGATATCATTACTATGCCAGTAAAAATCAAGTATGATCATCGATCGTGCAAATAGGAACTAGGACAGCATATGCTTCACTAACTTGTAAGTTCTAATTTAAGATGGTTAGGAATCATTGACAAAAGAGATGACACCTTAACAGATGTCCAATTGCTGGGAACATCCGATGCAGGAATTTTCTCATGCCATGTGCTCCTTATAGGAAGGGGGTGGCCCTCGGTTGTAAATATGTAGTTTTGCTTCCTCAAGAATGAATCATCATAAAGGAGGAAAAGATATTTGCACCTGCAGAAGAGTTTTCAACTGTCATGTCAACAGGGACTAAATTTATCACGTCAACTGTTTGTGCTACCAAGTGATTTTCTTTCTTTAAAGAAATAGTAGGAATGAAGATTGACGCTTACGTTTCTGAAAGAAAGAAGCTGTGTTGATGATCTTCTTGTTTCATTGTTGAAACATCTCTGATACTAGCAAACCCCCCTTCCACTTTAGTATAGTAATTAAGTGACCCTATAATAGCTTCGCCCACTTCTAGGTACCAAGGATCTATAAGATTGTTATGTGTTAGCGATATGGGAATGGAGAAAGGAAAAAGTAGTACTGTGATGACTTCTGTAGTAGCCAGCGGTCTCTTCAATGGAAATATATATTGAACCATATTCGTTCAGAAAAAACTATTCAGGATGGTCCAGTGGAAAAGGTGTCATTAGCTTTTAAAGAAAAAGAAAATGAGTATTACAAATTTATACTATTTATTTAAACAACATGATTTATATAAAAGAAAAATCAAAGTTGCACGTGGAAGACCATGCCCATGTGGAAACAGGGTGTATATATAAAACGCAAAATAGCAATTTATAATGACCTCTATGGGGTTGGAAATCTATCTAAACATAATTAGTGAAAGATTTATATATTTGTGGTTTGTTGTTGTCTTCTTGAGCACACCTTTCGTTGCTTGATAAAGATAAAACGTAGACTCGGCAAACTCCGGGCGTAAAGGATAGTACTTCTCTGTAGGATGCAGTATTCCGTAGTCTAATAGATATCTGCAAAGTACAAAGCATGCATCAATAAAACAGTGCAATTTTATAAGCAAGTTTTGGCCACATTCTTGTGCATCCATTCTGACCTTATTTGAAATAGTCAAGAGGAATTTTATTTATTTATACCTTTCAGGAAGCACGCCAAACCTTTGCCATACATTGTAAAATTCACGATGTGACAGATTTGCAGCAGCAACGTCTCCTAGTAGTGTCTGGTGAACGGTGATGATGATATTCCGCAAACAATACAAGAATTAATATTCCGCAGTAAGGTGGTAATTCAACCATGTACGGGGCAACAAACCTGAACACCAGGCCAGAAGGCCTGCAGGCTGGTTAGTTGCCAGTGTGTTGCTTCTCCAGTCCTGATATCGGCCTCATGATACCTATCAAGCCAGATGATCAGTACGGTTCAGTACAAGCATATTGCAGTGACAAGTGACATGGATGAGATGTAATAATTTGAATGGTTATGCCATGAAGAAAGGTGCACCATGGGCCATGTCGGAAATACTTCTGCACCGCAAGGTAAGCTGAATGAAACATATCCCAGTACTCGTCACTTCCGAAAAGAATGTATGCCTTAATCAAATACTCGTAAAATGAATCAACTCCTGCGAACATTTTGAAAAGATCACCAACAAGTCTCAAACACAACATATTGTCTAATTACAGAAAATTAAATGAAATATAAAAATTTAACTTGTTAAATCAACAATGCTGCTACAGATGTGACATGCTATAGGCCCATAAAAACCACACATGCTAACATAAGGACTCATCACATGAGCACAAGGTCGGTAAATCACATGGGATCACAAGGAGTAGTACCAGCACCAATGCCTGACGAATATTCAATCCACTTGCCCGACAAAACATCAAGTGTTGAGCCTACGAGATTCAGTGAACTCCTCATGCTCCATAGCTTACGAAGAGCACGATGAGCTGCAGCTTCATATCTAGAATCACCGGTCAAACGTGACAATGCACCCATTTCAAGGATAAGGGAACCTGCAAAATTCTATATATCTTAACTAAATCCAAGAGATCCAACGGAATAACAATTTTGCCAAGGAATATGGAAACAGAGTACTCTGCGACCCACCACATCCTGATGTACTTGTTTCAGTTGTCTCGTTCTCTATCACTCCGTACTGGCAAGAGTAGTATTAGCATAAAAAACGATCCATTGACAAAATATAAGCTCAAGCCATGCCAAGTCATTGATTAGCAGGATTGCAATATAAGCAAGTTATGGAATACGTATGATCTCAAGTAAAGTTTTGCAGATAATAACAAAACAGGTTATCCAGAAGGGAAAAGAAGTAATTATGCACTAATGTTCTGTACTACGACAGTAGGACTGCTATTCGTGGCAGGAAGCGTGCTTTTTTGGTACATCCTCAAGTAAGCGTTCTTAAGAGTGTGCATAATTAGCATTAGAAACAGGTGCTTCCAACAGTAAGAGTATGTTACAGTCTACTTTTAGAAAAAATGCGACGACATCATCCAGACGTTCCTTTTCAGTTTGATATATTGAAAGTACCCCTGGATTTACATAAAAAATCTATGTTGATGACTTTATGTCAAGAGTCCTTCAATCTTATATGTATACTAGACTTAATTTACAAGCATGGATCTTTTAGTATTATATGTTTTCTGCAAATGTACATGCTTGTAACGGCTTACTGCTTGGGATCAGAAAAGTCAAAGGTAATGAACCTTAAGATTGATCCAGGCATACGGCAATCCAGTAGGTGTCTCGAATGCTGGCAGAAATCGGCTGCCTAAATTTTCAGCAAGATGTAGCAATTGGTCCTGATATACTCCATCTTTACGCTGACTGATGTAGTCCTTTGCAAGAATATGAGCAGAAATAAGCCCCCCAAGAAGTCTTATGTTACACTGGATAAGAAGAAAACAGGGCATGAAAAAGTGAGCAAAAAAAGCATGAGAAAATGAGTGTTGCTTAAAATCATGGGGTCAACATGTCACTGTTCTGTTGTTGTGACCAAATCAGGGTTTTACCTCAAAAAGATTAACCCGGGCGTCAACATCAAAAGTTAGGTTTTCTGAAAGCCAGGTAACTCCTCTCTCGAATTCTGTGAGGTTACCTAAGACAACAAGACTGCATGAGCCAAAACAGAGAGGCATTACCTATCGATCTTATGAATACAAGTGTGGTTTTGAAGAAACAATGTGGTAGTTCATATTCTAGTCAGCAAACGGTAAATCTCAAAGTGACAAGAAATATTACAACTTCATAAATTATACCTTGATAATGACTCGACTAGTGTCAACGCTGATCCATTATAATCATGTGGCAAATGTTCAAGCTACAAGAAGGAACAAAAAGATGATATTATGCCATGATATCTTTAAGCTTTTGTGACTTCAATTAGGAATTGGAAATTTGTCGATACATTAATACATTTAGGTTACCAAGCTCACTGAGGGAGTCAGTGAAGCTTTTAGTAAGAGGCTTCAATTCATCATGCTGAAAAGGCATCAAGAACACACAAAACATTAGATTGTCCACAAAAAATGAACTAAATTTTGTTCAAACATTCTCAGAATAGCTGATGAACATACAGGGAATGCATACGCCATGTAGTTGTCATAGGCATGATAAAACCTGTAAAGAACGGGAATGAATCAGTACTAGAACCCAAGCATTTCCACACTCCCAACAGAACTACAAACGCAAGTTGTACGGCACACTGCATTTAGGCAGAACGTGGGATGGGAAGCTTGATATTAGTAAAAACATGCAAATTATCAGCTTTGATACATGGAGCTGTCGAGCTCGATATCTGGAATGCTTTATCACCTGCAGACGAGGCCTTGATTTGGAAAACTTAAGAGGGACACACTAAGCGTGAAAGCATAATGTTGAAGCTCCGCGGAGCGAAAGATTTTTGTCGGCACTAAGAAAATCAAGGTAACCTCAATTTCGGGATGCAAAACTGAAATTGATTTCGAGCTTTCACAGAGATTATGCAGCGATTCATTGACCACAGGGGCTCGAACACTACGTATGTACAGGCGTGAGCTCCAGAGGCTGGGCACTGGTCTCAAGAAATTGAACAAAGCTTACATCATCACATCTAAGCGAATTGGCGAAGACTTTCAGTTTCAGTCTTCGGGAACAAAGAGTTGACATCCTACGGGAACAACCAAAATCTTATCCTTATCGGCAGCGCAATGGAGTGTTCTCGAAAGCTATGGGATTCGAACAAAGGTGTAGCTTACGACGGCGGAATTTATATATACTCACATCTCGACGACCTTGTCCCTCATGTGCAGCCTCCTCGCGCGCCCGTACCCATCCCTGCCGCTGATGTCGGCGGCGGCGGCGCCTCCGGCGAGAGCCGCTAGGAGAAGCGCGGCGGCAACGAGCCGCGCCGGCGCGGGGCGGAGCAGCCGAGGAGATCGCATGGGGGGCTTCGTGTGGTGGGACGGGGGGCCGAGCTTGATGGTGTCCGATCGGGATCGGGTCGATCTGTGCTGGTTTGATGGAGAATGGATAGTTCTCCCCTGCTGCCATTTTCGGACAGGTCTTCACATGTTGTACCAGAGATGCTGGCGTCATGCTTGTCAGCCACGTAGGATTTTAGTTCTAATGGTTTCTTATAAATCTTTGAAGAAATTTGAACCGTGTATATTAGACCCCAAAATTTAGCTCTTGAATGGCCAATATGTGCTTCTGTTTATACGGTTTATAACTGAAAAATTCCAATCCCGGCTGAAACTGAGAAAATTCTGTCGTAAACAAAACTAGCCTATAGAGCATAAATCCATCATTGACACTAGATGCACCGACTATGAAGCATTAAACAGCAGCCGTAAACAACATCTGGGATAGGTTACAGTATAATTTCGGCCGCATCAGGTGTTCACAACTGAAAAGATCTTTTATAGGTGCGGATTAACTAATCTACTGATACTCTAAGTAGAACTGACAAAAATGGTACAGCGAAATGTAAATCCAAGGCCCTTGCAGACTAAACTCCCTCGTTAAGACCATCTCGTGTTTTCATTCAAGAACTAACTGGAACGCTGGTTGTAATCATTGATTGCCTGGGACTCATTGCCTGGAGTAATCCACTACCGCTTGCACTTGGCTTTCCCCATTTTCTTCCTCTTCTTGTCAGCCTTTGGGATCTTTGTCTTGCGAATTTCCCTCTTTTCTTCCTTCACTTTCTTCTTGTGTTCCTTCCGAGCAGCCTTACTTTCCTTGTTCTCCAAGGGTTCTTCCAGTATATCCAGGGATTCTTCCAGTATATCCAGGGGTTCTTCCAGTATATTCAGGGGTTCTTCTACTATATTTTGTGCCGATCGTTCTTGCTGTTTTTTAGCAGGCTTCTTTTTAGTACGCACAAATCCTAACAGCGGTTGGTCATAAAGTTCATCTGCTGTTGGTTCATAAACAAAGGATGGGCGTTGCATCATTGACATGTTGACAATATCTGCCTCGCATTGCTTCATGTAATCCAATGTCTATGCAATGGGAGCAAGTACACAAGAGTTAGACCAGCAAGTACAAACATTAGAGAGACAGAATAAACACAAGATAGTTACTAAGAGGTCTGGGAGAGATCGCATCCTATACCCTGAACCCAATATGTAGAACCAACATGATAAATGGTGCTAACATCAGTTACAAAGAAAGTAATTTCAATACCTTGAAGCATATAAAAGTAGCATGTTTTACATTAGCATCATTGGTGATCGATGAGAGGAAAACATATTTAGTAAATAAAAATATGTTTCAGAAATAAGGGTCTGTCACAAAAGATGCTCGCTGTTGTAAAATAGTTCTGTCAAAGCTGCATAAATGATATCATTAATCTTATTTCTACCTGCACCGAGACTGTGTTAACCTGTCGGATCTTCTGCCCGAGCAAGAGCATGGTAACACGTAGATAGCGATGATTATAATGTAATGTAACTATTGAAAAGAAACATAAAGACATACCTTTTCCAGGTAATCATCAACATCTTCATCAGCAATGTTTTGATCAACCACGAAATTAAATAGCTTTGATACTGTCATGACAGTGACACCTCGTCTTTCAAAGAAGTCCTGCAAACAGTAATACACACATATTGAATACCACAAGTTTTCCATGTCTGATATAGATAACTTATACTCACAGTAACATGCAGGCAATCTTCCTTCAAGAAGACCAATGCTGAAGGATGATCGAGGTCGACAGATTGTGAAACATCAATGATGTACAAGTGTCCCTGCACAACAAGCACATAAGGATTTTCTCCACAAATAACACAATTAAGAACATTGAATGAAACCAATTATCTGGGAAATTTATGGTCTGAAAAAGTCTTAATTAAAAGTGTTCAACTACCTCAAAATAAAGAATGTTATATTCACTCAAATCACCATGGACAAGCTTGCACTTTTGGTAGAGTGTCCTCATCGTCGTAATTATCTGAAAAGAAGTTGCAGTAAATATATGGCAAAAATGATGCATTACACGTACCAAAAATTCAATACTTGGGTGTTGAGTGGTTCCTTATTGTCTCCACTCTTCTATAGATAAGAACATATTTAGCTGAACTTTTGTAAAATATTTGATGGTAAACAGAAAATGTTATCCAAAGGTATGGACAAATATCGCAGTCCATCCCATATATTTCGCATGATAGCATGTAGTAATGTAAATGGGCATTATAATAATTAGATTCAAACAACAACTTCCCCATAAAAATTATGTGGACAATGATGATACTAGAGGCCTTCCCAGACTCATGTCACTACTTACTGATACCTTTATTGACAATATTTTTCAACCATAAAAATAAGATTTTCGTTTCGTTTTTACGAACTGGACAAAACATAGGCAGAGGCATCCTTTGTTGTCACATTAACGCATGATTATTGTTATTAATTACATGGACGTGCCATGGTACACTGGGGTGGGCATTTTAACCGAACACCCGAACCGAATTAACCGGAACCGAAACCGTTTAAACCGAAAACCAATAATTTCAGTGCAAATTCGGTTCCTGATTTTGAAAAACCGAATTAGTTTCGGGCAATTCGTTTTAACCCTCGGTTAACCGAGCTAACCGAATAAACCAAAAAAACTCACAACCAATCCCACGTTCCCTTACCTCCGCCTGACCCACTCAGCCCAATAGCCCACCAACATCTGAACAGTAAAGGCCTCGCTCCCGATTCCTCGTCCCATGACCCAATCGATCGTCCCGGAGGCTCCCGGTTCCCGTTCTCTCCCTGCTCCTGCTCCTGCTCGTGCAAATACCCTAGCCGCCAGGTACGCCGTCAGTCGGCACCGCCACGCTGCCCGGCTCCCATTCTCTCTCTCTCCTAAATCCCTTTCTCTCCCGGTTTGTTGATGCCCAGCCGCCAGTTGGCCGCCGTGTGCCGCTTGCAAGCACCGACGTCCAGAATAACCGAGGGCTGCTGCGCGAGGGCATCTTTCTGGAGGCATGGATCGGTTCTTTTCGGTTAGAACCGAGAACCGAACCGAATTTTCGGTTCTGAAAAATTTCGGTTTGTGATTTTGCTTTAAACCGATCGGTTATGGTTTTGCAAAAACCGAAATTTCAGAAAAAACCGGAGCCGAACCGTTCCGGTTAAACCGAATGCCCACCCTAGTACAAATTATCCTTTCTAAATGGCAGGATGTGAACACCTATGCTGCATAACACACAATTAATACCAGCCAGGCCATTAAGTAGAAAATGTAATACAGGCCTCAGCAAGGTACATCTCCATCTTGCCAACATTATCATTGTGGATGTCATGCATGCAACCCAAGATCATGATGATCTGGGTTGCATGCATGACATCCACAATGACCTAAAATTTACAAGACATTTGACTGAGCTGCTAGATACTTTAACATCTATAATCATGTAGTGCAAAGCAAAGTTTACGTCCACTTTTCGACAGATAAAGCATGACAGAGCTACCTAATATGGTAAATATAAAGCGCAAATGTTAGCCTGTTAGGTTTTCCATATGTCATGTACCTCAAAGTAACTTTTGCGCAACTTGTCATCCGATAAGGCAGCATCCTTAAGATGAGGAGCAGCCCGACCTCCTTTTCCTGAAGGAGGATCAAATCAATTTGTTACATGTATTGATAATACCGTTGAAAGTATTCTTCTGTGATATTCTCCAAGCAAGGTGTATGTTCTTAAACAATAATTAGGTAGTGATATAGCATTGTTATCGGAGAAAATTGATAAGCATCCAACTGACCAACGATATCATTAATTTTACCTATAAACTCCATCACCAAAACATGAAGCCTCAAGTGCGACGGCGATGGGCATCGAATTCCAGCTTCTTTAACTCTGAACAAGGGTAAACTCAAATATTATAACTTACCTGAATTTTCTATGTGACTAACTGAAAGCATTTAAGATTTACAGAACAAGAGAAAGGAGGATAGAAATTTGATCGACTGAGAGTCAGAATAAAATCAAAGACAGCAAATATAGCTAATGTTTCCAAATGCATCCCCTTTAAATCCAGTTCAACAAAAGAATCGCACTGAAAGAAAAATCTTGCCAAATTACAACAAAGCAAGCATGAATAAAGCATGCCACGGCAGAAAAGTCCTCACCGAAAAAGATTTCGCATTTCCTTTTCAGCCCAGGTCTTTACCATTTTCCGAGGGTTATGCTTGCAGTAACCATGTCTGAAACGATAGTCTCCCTGAACATATCGGTCTCTATCCCTGCAACAAGACAATAATGTAGTTTGTTCACATGCAAACTTTTTAGAATCAAAATAATTTTACAACTATGGAGATCCAAGACTTACTTAAAAACAAGTACAGAAGTTTTATAGACTTTGATTGCAAACTCCTGGCCATCTGTCTTTGTTGCATGATATACATTTGCCTGCATTGGAAAAAGACGAATCAACTGCCGCAGTTAATATTGAGTCAATTACTCTGTTGTAGAAATACAAAATAATCCCTATACATAATGGTGAATAAAAAATTGCAACTTGCTGCTCAGGATGCATTCTCTATTTCCTTCTGTCAAGACCTAAAGTAGCTCCGAATTTCCATATAATGTTCCGAAAATGTTGTTTAATCCGCATATGAAGTGAAATTGGCAAATAGAGGAAGCCATGCCAATAAGATATGCACTGCATCTTGAAAGTTACAAGTTACCTCTTTTCCCGTAGAAATACAACCATTTATATTATAAAAAACACCGCGATTTAACATCTTAAACAAAACCATGCGTGTCCTTGGGTCAATAGCCTGCATAACAAAAAATGTACGTTAAAAATCTTGAACAAAAAATGTCTAGTATTCAGAAAACTACTTCACTGAAATATTATTCACAAGGTACAGTTAAAACGTGTTCTCTCTCTTCGAGTTGATCATAAACTCTACGTGGAAAAAGGAACAAACATGCCCTGCCTATAACCACTGGAAGTTCTGTGAAGGCATACAACGAGGTAAGAACCAGGAGGTGAAACAGGAGCAGGAATGACCGAATGAGAATTTGACAGGAGAGCAAAAGGGGTGACAGGGGAACAGAGTTCATGCTTAATTTGCTACGGGAACCCACAAGTGCAAAGGTTTGATTCCAAAGCAGATAATGCAATGAGCAATGAGCATCACCCAACAAAGAAAAATGTAGAAACCTGTTCAACTGTAGCACGATCAGCCTTCCCGGTGTTGCGTGTTTTCCCAATTGCAGAATCTCTTATGCAATCCCTGATCGCGGTCGTCACTGAATTCGACATCCCCACGTCCGGTCTACCTTCCCACTCCTGAACCATTGGAAACGCACGCACAGCATCAAATATTCAGCACAAGATGCTACAGGACGCAGATGAACAAAGCATGCCCGCAGGAGCAGAACACACACAGGTGGTTCGTTCCAAATTCCAATCTGTTGTAAACTAGAGTGTATTTTAGACCCCAAAATTTTGACTCGTACCCAAGGTACTGCGGAATTGGATGAGCGTACATAACATACCTCCAAGGGGTCGGCGCGGCAGCGCGAGGCGAGCTTCTGGGTGCGGTTGGAGAGCGGCTGGAGGGTGTTGCGGGAGAGGACGCCGCCGTGCGCGTTGGGCCTCCGCGCGGCCGATGCAGACGAGAAGGCTGCGGAAGGACGGCCCTCCGCGGCGTCGAGCCAGTCCAGGGCATCGCCGACGTCGGAGTCGGAGTCGGACCGATCCTCCTCGTCATCATCCTGCTCCTCCTGGACAGATGCTGCTGCTGGTGGTTTCTCCTCGGCGTCGGCAAAGCGGGAGCATGGCGACGGTGCGGCGGCGGCCATGGTTGTGTTCGTGCACGTGGAGGGCATGGAGTAGTAGAGGGTTTTTTTTTTTCTTCAGAAAGCAGCGCGGGTCTTATGGACTTATGGTGGATTGGCTACCAGGGCCCAACAAAGACTGCGGCCCGCTAAGTTCGACCTCCCTTGGACTTTTAGCCCACGGATGGAATGGAAGTGACGTAGGTTAATTATTTCTAATGTTTTGACATGAATTATTTGTACACGTGCAACGCCCGTCTCTAAAATTTAGTTAGTATGGACGTGAACGTACGTTTTTACAATATAAAACACGTGTTATAGAGATTGTATGAAAAAGTAAACTCATTGAACAAACTGAGTATTAAACTGCATAAGAACATGAGACTAAGGGATACTATGCAATTCACATGGACTGAAGTGCAAATAATTATCACAAAAGGAAAAAGAAAAGTAATTGCTTTGGACCAAAGTGGTCTAAAAGGGAGTCGATGTGGGCCGTTAGATGCACGTGGGCGTACGTTGAAGATTTTATTTTCATGCCAATGTAAAATTTTGCATTAAAATCATGACAAGTATTTAGAAACGGAGAAAATAGTATTAATATACTAGGTGGAAAGAGGTTTTAAAACACAGCTGGCAAGACGATTGTTTGTGGGTATCCGGCCTTAGACTGGAATACCCATTTTGTGCATACATGCGGTACTCACATGATAAATATTCAACTGCACACAAACAGAACTAGTATCGCAACATTCCGTACATGCATTGTTTAGCTTAAAATACCAAAAGATTTAACTATCAAATTAGCCTTGCAGCGGAAACATAAAAAGGTAGGCTAGGCCATGGGCGGATGACTCGAATTTCGCCCTGGCTCGCCTGATCGTCGACATAGAACTCGTTGGCGTCCATCTCTTCTTGCATTTCTACCGATTCAACGAGTCAGGAGAGTACTTTGAATGTACACACAAACATGAGAAGAATGTGGCGGCCAGGCGGGGCCTACATGGAAACACCTACTTTGATACGTGATAAGACAAATGATGATGTGAAGGCTAGGCTTGAGTTATAAATAATTTGCAACTGTACAACATTACATGTGACACCAAAGGAACATCTTGTATTACTTATACTAGCAGAGTGTCCGTGCGTTGCTGCGGAATAATTTTTCTCGTGTGGGAGATCCGTCTCGTGTGGGAACTGATGAGGACGGAAGCTTGCACTCGTGTCGTGCGGGAGATGCGCTGAGGATGGACGAAGACGGACGGCTCTTGCTGAGAAGTCGCCAGCGCTGTGCCGCGCGGACCGGGAAGCTTGTCCGTGTCGCCGCGTGGGGAGGGATCGATGGGCATGTTGGGAGATCCGTTTCGTGTGGGGATTGAGGAGGACGGGAGCTTGCACTTGTGTTGTGCGGGAGATCGAGAGGAGGGGGCTTGCGCTGAGGATGGGCGAAGACAGAAGGCTCTTGCTGAGAAGTCGCCGGCGCTGTGTCGCAGGGACCGGGAAGCTCGGCCGCGCCGCGTGGGCAGGGATCCATGGGCATGTCGCGTTGCAGGAAACTAAAGAAAGTCACCGCGCTGTGCCGCGGGGAGCTCGTCCGTGCCGCCGCGTGGGGAGGGATGGGCATGTCGCGTTGCAGGGAGCCAGGGACGTCTTCGGTGCTGTGCCACGGGGAGCTCGTCAGCACGACTGGGAGAGATGCTGCCGCGGGGGTGCCGCGGACGGCTCGGATGCGGGAGGCCTTCTTTTTGCAGGGATTGACAACAGCTAAGCGAAACGTTTTTTTTCTCGTGTGGGAGTGGCATATCCCTCGTAATTTTGATAAAAAAGACCTATCGCGACGTCCATACCATCACCACCAACTCCAATTTAATATATTGGTATAGATGTGCACCAAGACGGCTTTAATTTAATTACAAGGAACCATCTAGTAAATGTTTGTCATGAGAATTATTAGCAATGAATGAGAAGAGTTTAGAATATTTTGGATAATCAGATGAGCAGAACATTTACAAGGAACCATCTAGTGAATGTGTGTCATGAGAAAATAAAATATTCTAGAAGGTTTGAGGGGTTGTATGAAACTTGAGATATTTGTCGTGGAAGCTCCTAGAAGAAACTATGATATTTATCATGGAACACATGTGCAATATCTTCATAGAAAAGTAAGAAATATTCAGATGACGGGGATATTTTAGTATAATATTCTAAAGAACATATATTTGTAGTCTAATGTTTAGGATGATGACACTTCATGCTTCCAATGGCCTTGTACTCTTGTACAATTATAAACAGGGGTGCTGCCTCACCTCACATGAGGCGTACTCGAGCACATTTGGCAAAGTGGGATTCGAAATGTGATTACTAAATTGCAGCCAAGTCCATAAATAAATAATTGGATACAATTTTTTTTTAAAGACATACGGGATTTAGGCTGAAATTAAATTGGAGGGCATAACTAGCGCAAAGAGAATTTGAGGTCCTTTTATATATTTAATATATGAACGAATTCGACACGTACTCGGAACACAGAGACTTGATTGTCTTTATCTGATAAACACACATAAACACATATACGTAGACATCAGAGTAGCAGTTTGTTTTTTAGATTAACATAGTAGCAATTAATCAGTTGATTTAGATACACATATAAATGGACCATGTTGACTCACTCATATGAATGGTAAGTAGTAATATTGTCATCGAGGAGAGCCCTCACCTACTCAATGAGATTGTGACTTTCACCTACTTCAGATCGGGGTCCTTATTGGCGACGTTTTGGATGTAGTGTCTGAGGCGGCTGAAGACCTACTCCGTGTTGGTGGAGAATGTGGCACCGTAGCGTTCATATTATTGATGTTCTTATGCACCGAGGCATTGATGAGCATTATCGGAAAAAGTGAGTATATATGTCGGATAGAAGGGCGACTCGAATACCATAACTAAGTCAACGGCCCGCCCTATATTTCAGAGATGCTGACAATCTTCCATTGGCGATCATCGTTGACCTTAGCCATGTTTATCATGAGCATTATGAAGCCGACGTTCCGAGATCACAGGGTGTGCGGCAAAGGTTGTGGTCACAAATGACACTAACTTCGTGGGACGAGATGAATGAGTCTTGTCGGCTTGAGTTCAATGAGTTCTGTGAGCTTCTCGCTCTATCGCTCTGCATGAGAGGTGATTCAAAATTTGGATTGAACCGACATACGACATTGTTGCTAGTTACGTTGACATGCCGGAAGCAACATGAAAATTAGGGAGTATATAAAAGGAAACCGTTACAAACTCTCTATACAAACCGAAAAAATTACAAGCTGTATACTAGCGAGAAAAAAAGATTAATGTCGTCATTTTGCATGGTTTGAATTGAAAGACGAATCAGGTGCGGATGGATAGGAAGTCGAATGCATCAACCCGTGAGCCAGACCGTTTGATTGTATTAACCAAAAAAATACTCCTGATTTCAACTCTTTCTATATCTGGACCGGATCATATTAGCTTGATGTTTTTTTTTTGACAGCACGGAGAAGGAATTCTTAAACTAGTGGAGCAAACGTCCCATTTTCTAATGACACCATGCAAGACTTAGTCTCGAGAACATTGCATCCTCCATGGAGGAGGCCCGTCATGAACCAGTAGCAAAAGTCCAATCACACACTGTTTACTGAAGGAAGCATAAACATTCCAGCCAGTAAACAGTAGCAAAAGTCCAATCGCACAACGTTTACGGAAACAAGCATAAACATTCCGCATAGAACTGAAACAGAAACGATCCGGGAGTTTAATTATGGAGTACTGGAGTTAGGCAAATCAGCCATGAATTAATACATGTATGGTTAACACCCGGGAGTTTAATTATGGAGTACTCCTATATGGAACCCGGAACCGGATATAGAGTATGCGACGAACCTATAACAGCGCGCGGTTAATTAGCTAGCTAGATCGAGCCAAAGGTAGTAAACAAGAAACAGACCGTTCAATGGACACGTTTCAACGTCCTCCTACCATGCATGCATATATAGGAGTATGTCGGGATGGTCTCCTCTTGTTCCTCCCGGCCTCTGCATGCCTCTCCTCCATTCGCTCCCCACCACCGGCTTCAAGAAACACCAACCCCAGCTCCTCGCATTTCTTGGACCCCATTCACCCGCGCCCCTGCCTGACGCCAGGAAGGAGAAGAAGCCGCCCGGGTTCCAATTTGATCCAATAACCCAATCCACAGAACCACACGCACCAACGACCAATTGCAAGCAACGCACGCACTATCCCTGCGCCGGAATAAGCAGCATCTCTCGCCATGCGCCGTCTGTCCCTCTTCCTCCTCCTGGCCGCGGCGGCCCTGACCGGCGCCGCGGCGGGCGGCCCACCGGCGACAACACCCATCAAGCTATCGCCAACCTTCTACAGCCAGACGTGCCCGCGCGCGGAGCGGATCGTGGCAGAGGTCGTCCAATCAAAGCAGATGCAGAACCCGACGACGGCCGCGGGCGTCCTCCGGGTCTTCTTCCACGACTGCTTCGTCACCGGCTGCGACGCCTCCGTCCTCATCGCGCCCACCCACTTCGCGAAATCCGAAAAGGACGCCGACATCAACCACTCTCTCCCCGGCGACGCCTTCGACGCGGTGGTCCGCTCAAAGCTCGCGCTAGAACTCGAGTGCCCGGGCGTCGTCTCCTGCGCCGACATCCTCGCCCTGGCATCCGGGGTCCTCGTCACAATGACAGGCGGGCCCAGGTTCCCGGTCCCTCTAGGCCGCAAGGACTCGCTCTCGTCTTCCCCGACAGCCCCCGACATCGAGCTCCCGCACTCAAACTTCACCATCTCCCGCATCATCGAGCTCTTCTTGGCAAAAAACTTCACGGTCCAGGAAATGGTGGCCTTATCCGGGGCGCACACGCTGGGATTCTCCCACTGCCAGGAGTTCGCGTCCAGGATCTACAACTACCACGACAAGGCCGGCAAGCCGCTGCCGTTCGACCCGAGCATGAACCCCGGGTACGCCAAGGGGCTCCAGGACGCCTGCAAGGACTACCTCAAGGACCCGACCATCGCGGCCTTCAACGACATCATGACCCCCGGCAAGTTCGACAACCAGTATTACGTCAACCTGGAGCGTGGGTTGGGGCTTCTCAGCACTGACCAGGATCTGTGGTCGGACGCCCGCACCAAGCCCTTCGTGCAGCGCTACGCCGGGAATAATACGGTGTTTTTCGAGGACTTCGCCAAGGCCATGGAGAAGCTCAGCCTCTTCGGCGTCAAGACGGGCGCCGATGGGGAGATCAGAAGGCGCTGCGACGCTTACAACAGCGGGCCAACGGGCAAGGCCGACGCCGCCGAAGCCGCCTGATCCACATAAGTTCATTCCTACAGTACTGTACATGCATGCAAGCTTGAGATTCGCGCACGAAGCTGATCGATCGTACGTAGAGGACGGCCGGGTACGTACGTACGTACATGATGCATGCATGTGACAAAGCTGATTTTCCTGTTCCGTCGTGCATGGAGCAATCTCTTTAATTTGTGTGCGGGGGAACCAAGAAAAAAGTGTCGATTAATTTGTATTCATTCTGTATGTCTGTTTTTTTAATCCCTAAATCAGGTTTAATTTCATCGCATCTCACATATTGTTTCTTAGGAATATATAACGTCATTTTTTCTTGTTTTGCAGCTTGTGTCTTGTTTACTTCTTCATGTTTTCTTGGGGTTTACTATTTTTAGACGAAAACGGACATGTTATTTTGGGGCAAGCAAAGCGATGTGTTCTGTACTTTTCCGTCCAGAACAGGTCTTGTTCCATCCAGTAGTAGATCAAGAATGACTCGAACAAAAAATAAAAGAAAATTGAAAGAGCATGAGAAATTAGATTCTGGCCGCAGTCTTCAGAATCACTACATGCTACTAACAGGTCTTCAAGCTCTATACACACAACAATAACCCTCGAATGAATGGGTGCAGCATCAGTAATTAAGGGACCCCAAAAAATGCTACACATACATTAATCTTTACAACATTTCTAAAACTTCTGAGGTTCCTGACTTTCCAGGAAAAAAATCGGTACAGCACAAGGGAGAAAAGATAATAGCGAGGGCTTATCTTTCCGGAGGTCAAAACAAGATCCCTGCTATTTCCTGGTAGCACTAGGTTGTAGGGAGTGCCTAGAAACAGGAGCAGAAGACAGGAAAGGGTGAATACCCCGAGTGCCATCGTCAGAACAAGATAATACACACATACAATACTTTACATTTCTCAACAGGGTCTCCTCTTGTCCACTTTCAAATGAACGTTGAACCATTTCTTCCTACGAAGCCGCTCTTTTGGTTTTTTTTCCTTTTTCGGGCCCTCTTCGTCGCTTACCGATGCCTCCATGGACCGACCATTTGATTTCTTCCCTTTCTTCACAGCTTGGTCAACACCGGTTTTGGACCCTTTTGGGGATGTTTTCCCTTTGCCGCCACTGGAACTCCGCTGTAGACTTGGGCTGTTGGTGTAGGATGCATGAATTGCATTCCTTTCATTAAGAAGCTCATCAATCTACAGAGAAAACATGATGTCAGAACAAGATGAGAAGCAGAAAAATGGGCATAAGTGTTACATGAAAACGCATACCGTCTGCATTTCTTGAGCATATCTGCTGGTCATCTCAGTGAACTTTGCTAAAACCTGTCAATTTCAGCTTTTAATGATGCTGCATTTTCACTCAACATTGGCCATTTCAGTAAAGAAATTGCTAAAGGTGAGAGCATACCTCCCTGTATTCGGACTCAAATTTGGACAGCTCCGATCGTTTTGCAAGTATCTTTGCTTCAACGTTTCGGAGCTTCTCCTTTTCATCGGAAAAGGGTTTAGCACATACAACCTCTAAGGTATAGGTTGCACTTTTGAAGAAATTATCGCCTAACAAAGCAATTATTTATTTAAGACAATGCTTTTTTGTAGTTGATAAATATAGTGGAAGTAACACAAAATGGCATACCATAAACAGCAAAATAATGGGTCCCTGCTTTCAGCTCATTAACTTCACATGGTTGAAAGCCATCCAATCTCTTAAAGAATGCACTATCGGGATCCTTTGCAGCAGCAGCCTGCAAGTAATTGGAGTTTGTAAAGAGGCAACCCACAAACAAACACGAGGTAAGGTAACAAGATACTACTACTCACAGAATGGTTTTGTTCAAAACGATACACTGGAAAGCCAAGAAAAAACATCCCAGCAGAAGTAACTTTTCCGGTCTTTGCGCTATCTTCCTGAAACAGGCTGATTGGCGTTAGTTGTTAGCTGAACCTCAGATGGTGCTAACAAACATATCTGACATTTACATGAATTCACATAAAAAAACAAATAATACATTTTGACAATTCATTCATGTTTGACAGAATGACAGGTGACAAGCTAGTCATAAATCATAATACAAGGAGTCTTCTTGGAACTGATTTTTGTTTCAGGCTAACAAAAGGATAAGCTGGCTAAACATACCTGCAAAGCAAGACTTAACCCACCGTTCTCTTCAGGTTCAAAATAGAGCAACTGAAATAGAAAAGACCTGCCTTAGAAAGAACTTGTGCACGGAAAATATGCTAAACTCAAAGTGCATAATACAAATACAAAGTATTTCATTTATTTGAGTATTTTTCAGAGTTATTATAATCTCAAGATTAATGTCTAGTCATATGCCTTGTCATAATAGCTAAGAAAAATCCAAGTTTTTCGAGAAATAGTGCACATATATAACCAGCAAATATCTTATTATTCAGAATGCCAAAAGTTAACAAGAAAGGAACAGATAAATGAATTGACTTGTCCAAGTGCAATGTCATAACTATAACAGAATAATGGAGTAGTTAAGTGGTCAAAAGATCATGCCAGAGACAGACAGATGCTAGAGACAAGTTTGCAACTAACCTTGAATTTACTTTTAGCGGTTGAACGTACTCTACATACTAACCCCAATCTGGCTTCTTCGTCTGTTATGTCCACTGAATAAAAATGAGCAGATTGTTTTTCCACCTGTCAACATGCAAAATCTAAAATATTACTTACTGGACAAAAAGATGCACGGAGAAGAAATGATGGGAGGTAGTTGCCAACCTTCCTACATTGAGATTTGCCCAGATGAAGCTGAGAAATCTCAATTGAGCCATTCAATGCCTCCTCTAAAACTGTTGCTGAAACAGTGGTCTTGATTGGTACTCCTAGCTTGCTACACAAACATGACTATCATTACATAACTTCATAACCAGACAAAAAAATTTAAAAAAAATTTCATACCAGACAAATATTATAGAATAAAACAGTGATATCCTTAAGATACCTAAACAGAGCAGCAAACATTGTATTTACAGTATTGAGACTTGATAGGTCCAGCTCCAGTTCATGGCTATCTGCTTCGATGGCCTGAATGGCAAGTTGGCAACAACAGCATTAGTCAGATGAGAAACAATGAACACACACTACTCAAATCATGCCATAGATCACCTCGAATCCCGAGGTATCGTATTGACGCCTTTTATCTGGATCTGACAGGATGTTGTAAGAGAATGTGGCTTCTTGGAACTTCTCTGAGGCAACGGGGTCATCTGCATTCTTATCAGGATGGTATCTGCAGGACAAATATTTCCAGATATTACTCCGCTGTATTTTGGCCCATCAGCAAAGAACTATTACTAAACAAACTAGCCGAGCTACTGAATTATAGATTGTCCAGGTTGGGTGTTTTCAGTCAAATACACGATTCAAAAGGCTCGATTTCATTTTATATTTTTGATTTGCCTGTTGATGCGAGAAGTGGTAAATTAATTCAAAATTAGAAAATGTTCCACACCCGTATACCACGAGGAAATATTGATATGAATTGCGTTCTACTCCACAGAAAGTTAAGGAAAATCCTATCCTCCTGGCTCCTGAGCACACCAACAACAGCAAGAGACATGCCCAAATCCGAGAGGTTTTACTTACTTGAGGGCCATGCGGCGGAAGGCGCTCTTGATCTCCTGCTCCGTAGCATTGCGGCCCACCCCCAGCACCTCGTACGGGTCCCTCCTCTGCGCCACCACCGCCCCGACCGCCGCCGAGTCCCCCTTATTCTCCGACTTGAACGACCCAAACTTGGACCCGCCCATGGACGCCCGCCTCAGCACCCAACCAAACCAGGTAACCCTAACCCTGCAAGACCCTACACAGCAGCAGCTAGCTCAGATCTTACAGCTCACGGCGAGGAGCGCGGCGGTCACGCCGACCACCCGCCCCCGGCGGCGTCGGATACGGCGTCGGTGGGGCAGCCTCTAGCTCAGCGGAGGGAGGCGAGCGAGCGGGCGGCGCGAGCTCCAGGCGCGGGCGGGCGGCTTCTCTGCTAATTTGGGGCGAGAAGAGGATGGAAAGGAGATGATAGAGCACGGATGCCGACGAAACGGCAGAGGGGAGACCGCGAGGAGGGAGCTTTGGCACAGAGACGAATTATTTAGGCTCCGACAGGTCGGGCCCGCATGGCAGTGAGACCGTAACGCGTTGCCGTGTCGCCGTCTACTCCTGGGTCTCGCCGTCTCGGCCGCCCTCGAGGTTCGAACGTAGTCTGGGCCCACGGGTAGGGGGGCCCGCCTGTAAGTGATAGAGTATGGAATCATCCGTTGACATCCGGCGGTCGGACCAGGGGAAATTGTGAGTTGTGACAGCCTGCATCCTAGTATCAAATCATTTGACTGAACGAATGTTAGCAGTAGAACTGTATGAGTGCACACACTGCATCTATCTCTTTCGTTGATACACCATGCTCAACACCCCAAGCAATTATGTCATGTACGGCTTACAAAATTGTCTCTTCTAAAAACAAAAAGGGCGGTTACCTCTAGACCAATGGACAACAACAAAGCTGAGTTTCCCAAGCGGATATTCCAAACAAGCATAAACAAGTTCACAGCAGCGTCAGATTGATGCGAACCAATGGTCGCACGGATAATTCAAGAGGACCACCAGCCAACTGTAGCAGCAGGGTGTATCCAGGAATCCCCAAAGGGCCCGTTGCTTACCTGTGGAAATTGTCGGATTAATTAGTTAATTAGTAGTCCGACCAAATGGACTGAACAGCAACAACAGATCTTCAATGATTGACATCACTGATGGCCCTGCAACCAGCAAGGCTGCTGCATCTTCTTCTTCCCTGTCGGCCTCGCATGTACAGATGCTGATTATAGTTTGCACTTGGCAGCAAAGAATGACCACTAGTACTGTTTAATTACTCCAGATCAGGATGATGTCTCCAGCTCAGGAGTTATACCAGCCTAAAATTTAACACCAAATGGCAAAATAGAAGAGATTGTTTGAATGACACCTCCCGTGCACGTAAAAGCCTAACAGCTGCCAGATTATTATTTTAGGGCTAACAGCTGCCAGTCGAGATTTTTCTTAGCAGGCTGCCAGTCGAGATGGGATTGCTACCATATCCGGATCCAGCAGGAGCCCACGGCACCATAAAATAGCAAAACATAATTGGCCTGTTTGAATTAAGAAAAAACGGCCCGTGTAAGCCCATGGATGTACTGGGCAGGCTAACGGGCCGGTTTTTCTCAATTCAAACAGGACAAATTATGTTTTGCTATTTTAAAATTGGATGTAGAAGCCCAATTTCTGTTCTGAAATTAGCCTCTTCAGCCTGCAAAAGACTACAGAGAGTATATTGTCAGTTGACCGAGGCATGTTTAAACCCGTCTTTATCTACGTGGTACGTATTCATTTCTTTTCATAATTTTTGTCTCAAATTTGCTCAAAAATGGATGTATCTATTCCTAAAAAACGTGTAGATACATAATATTTCGACAAGAATTATGAAACGGAAGAAGTAGATTTTTTTCAGTTGATCGAAAGCAAAGATGGTGGTTCTGGTTGAAAAGTCACATATAATACAGTTAGAGCATTTCCAGCCGGGCCCTCTAAAGGCTCCTCAAACGTTAAATGGGGGCGCTGGCGCTGAAAAATCCACCCAGTCCACTCTCCTAAATACAAAAAGTAGCCGGCGTTGCCCAAGAATTTAACCGGCGCCTCCAATCCACTCCCTACTCACGGGGGGGCTAGCGGGAGCGCCGGCTGAAGCTGAAAAGCAGCGCGGGCCATCACTATCATCAGTGAGACAAACCAAATTTGGGAGGGCGATGTTTGAGGGTGCGGCTGGATGCCGGTTTCACCCCAAACAAATTGTTATGCCGGCGTCTCCCCACATGGCCATGTATGGGATGAAATATAGGGGGGGAGTGAAGATGCTCTTAGATTTCACGATTCACACGATACGACGAATGACTTTCCCGTTTATCACCGGGGTCTAGCTGAACCGGTCAGTTATTAGAAGTTCAAACTGGATCTTTTTGGAAGTGCAACATCGATCATGCCACGGCACTCAGCAGGCAAAGCATCTTGATTTGCTGTGACCGGATGGCCTGCGTTCCCATATGTCCCTGATTTTCTTTGCTTTGTGCATTAGAGCAGAAAAGGGTAGGTCACCCGACGGCTAAAAGACAAGTCGATAAGATACTGTCACTGATTTCTGGTTGACAAGTTGCTGAAATCAGACACGTGTCTCCGTTTGCTTCTCGCCTTGGGCGGTGCATGCAGCCGGAAAGAAGCGACGTTCTCTCATCTCATATCCAAATGTAACCGTGACTTCAGCTGTTTCGCTGGTCCTCGATGTCACGCGTTTAGCTCACCGGAAAACCAATCAAATCTGACAGAAGCTTCAATTCGGCTAGTCATCGAGGCTCGATAGAGAGCAAAAGGAGTTGCAGACTTGCAGTCCCCTTTGATTTTTTGAACGCGGCAAAAGGCATTCCAACTCTATCAATCCAGTCCCGTCAGTACGACAGGTTGACAACAACCTGCAACCAACACAAAGGCCACATATCTCATGCTTGACCAAATGAAACTCTTTGGAAAGACTTCAAATTGGACATTTGAGTCAATCTCCGTGTCCCTGATCACCGACCTGCTCGCGGCGTACGTACTTGGCAGCAAGCAAAGCCTTAAAACTCACGCGACAGCGCCCTTGGGTTTTGCTTCTTCTTCCTCCTCCGCTCATCTCCAATTCCGGAGACTTCGGCAATGGGCGCGCCCACGTCTCCTCTGCCTGTCCTCCTTGCTACAGCGGCTGCGATATTGTTAGCGCTCGTCGCCTCGCCGGCTGCGGCGTTCCCGGCCGGCTTGCCAGAGCCCCCGTTGTTCCCGAACCCGTGGTCGGCGTTCCAGAACCTCTCCGGCTGCCACATGGGCGAGGAGCGGGCAGGGCTGGGGAAGCTCAAGGACTACCTCAGCCACTTTGGGTACCTCCCGGAGCCATCTTCTTCCTTCAGCGACGCCTTTGACGCCGACCTGGAGGCGGCCATAGCCACGTACCAGCGCAACTTCGGCCTCAACACCACTGGCGCCCTGGACCCCTCCACCGTGTCCCAGATGCTCGCCCCTCGCTGCGGCGTGGCAGACGTCATCAACGGCTCGTCCACCATGGACCGGAGCTCCAACGCCACGTCGGCCTCCGCACGTGGCAGACACCTGTACGCCTACTTCCCCGGCGGGCCCTCGTGGCCGCCGTTCAGGCGCGAGCTCCGGTACGCGATCACCGCGAGCTCCGCGATCTCCATTGACAAGGCCGCGCTGAGCGGCGTCTTCGAGCGGGCCTTCGCGCGGTGGGCCGCGGCGACGACGCTGCGGTTCGCGGAGGCGGAGTCCGCGGCCGACGCCGACATCACCATCGGGTTCTACGCGGGGGCCCACGGCGACGGGGAGGCCTTCGACGGCCCGCTCGGCACGCTGGCCCACGCCTTCTCCCCCACCGACGGCCGGTTCCACCTGGACGCGGCCGAGGCCTGGGCCGTGTCCGGCTCCGGCGGGGACGACTCCTCCGGTGGGCCGGGCTCGGCGTCGGTGGACCTGGAGTCGGTGGCCGTCCACGAGATCGGGCACTTGCTGGGCCTGGGCCACTCGTCGGTGCAGGGCGCCATCATGTACCCGACGATCCGGACCGGGACGAGGAAAGTAGAGCTGCGGCAGGACGACGTGGAAGGGATCCAGAGCTTGTATGGGAGTAATCCGGACTTCAAGGGCGGCGTCGCGCCGACTTCGCCGTCGACGAGTAGCAGGGAGACGGACAGCAGCTTGGGCGCGGTGGGTGCCAGGCCGGGGATCGTCAGTGGAGGAGTTGGGGGAGTCGTTGTGGCAGTTGGTCTGCTGCTTCTGCAGATGCTACTAACACTGTAGTAGAATGTCTGTCTGTCTAGCTGCTCGTTTGTGGTTTGCTTTTGCTGCGTGCCGACGTGTGATGATGGTCCATTAGCTTCGATTTGGTGTGTATCCGACTCATTGGTCATTGATTCTTGGATAGATTCGTGTGTAGATATACAATACACAGAATATATAGATTACACACATCGTATATATGTTTCCTTTTGTTGAGTATATATGAAACTCTCTCTAGTTATACTAGTTTGCCGTCAGGAGTATATTATTACATCTCGCCGACACGTGAACAGCATACGTATGTAAACTTTACCTGTCCGTGGTACTCAGTGGTTGCCGCTGCTGGACAGGAATCCTATTTTTTGAACTCTTGGTCAGGGATAGTTTAGAGTGCAACAACACAAGCAATTCATGACCCCGGGTGTCAGGAAATTCTATGCTTCGTTCGATCGGTTACCCGTCCAATCGGCCCTATTATAGCTCCACGACTTCCATTCGCATTTCACAAGTACAGTACGTGCGCTACATCTATTCACGGCCTTGAGAAAATATGTACCAGGACTGGAACTGACAAATAGTCCTTGTCTCTTTCTATCAATTCGGATATATGGTTAAGATGCCTAGCGCATACAATTCAATATTCACGACGCCTACTTTCATTGAGGAACCTTTCACGGTTGCTCTCTCTCTCTAAACTTGGTCGCTCAGACCGAATAAATTATTTTTTTAAAGCTTTGTATACACACGCGACTCCAAAACAGGCTAAAGTTCAATGGCAACAAGGCGGTTTCACTCCCAAACAAGCAAAAGCTGGAGGGGGATCCCGCCTCTATTGAACAAATCAAACGACGCGACCGCTTCTCGCGTTTAAGAAACACAAAAGGCTCCTTTCTAGCAGCAGCGACCCGTCATGCATGCAGTCAGGCTGAGCTGAGCTCTAATTATACTCAGCGCTCCGTAAAGAACCGACATGTGTGCCAGGACCAGGTATACGGACCCACCAGTCGGTCTCTGATCGGTCGGAAGCTTCTGAGACCGGAACCCTGGACGCCGGTCAAACCTGGCATGCAGCTGCCCGCGCGAACTATGACCAACCAAAGAGTCCCGGACATATCCAGGTAGTAGCTAGTTTGACAACTTCTCCTCCACGTTTCCGACAACGCGTGCACGGACGATGCTTCCCCGGATCAACAAAATCCATTGTTAATTACTCCTCCCAATGAAGACCTAGCCTCTGGTGCACCTATAAAACCAGACCATCTTTAATTGCGCGATCACACAAGCAACCCAAGAAAGCTACACACTTGTCCCGATTCCATTTCATTCTTCCCGATCGCGAGTTAGTGTTGGTTGTCTTGAGGGGATTCTTCTTTGTTGGATGGCGGGGAGTAGTAGCTCGTTCGGCACGTCGTGGGCGGACCAGTGGGACTACGGGAGCGACCCCAGCCCGCGGGCCGATCACGGCAAGAAGCAGGGCGGCGGCGTGGAGAAGACCAAGGCGGCGGCGGCGACGGGGCTGAAGAAGGTGAAGGAGGGCACGGCGCACGGCTTCCAGTGGATCAAGGACAAGTGCCAGAAGAAGAAGCAAGGACAGGGCAGCCAGGGGTCCGGCATAGCTGCCGGGTATTGATTAGTCTCTGTTCCTGACGGATATGGTTGGTTGTTCGATCGATTGGGGGATTATTCCTGTTCCTTGCGTCGTCTGCACATATATGTAGCTCTGTTATTGGGTTTAGGTTTACCCATGTCCATGTAGATGATCGATCCGTTGGATCTTTGCTTATTGATTGGTTCTTTGCCTCGTTTAATTTCTTGCGTTTAACCTGAAACAAAATTGCTTATTAGTTCGTGCACGGATGCTCGTCCGAAGATGCGTGCTCTCGTTTAATCTTTCCATGTTTGGCGGCTGTCACCTCCTCAATTTCAACTGAAAGATCTGTTGCTTTTCTGAATTCTCAGTACAGTTTGCGTGTCGTCCTTCACAGATGAACCGGACCTTTTCTTTCGATACAGAGATTGATGACAGTAAGATGTGGAATGGAAACGTCAGTTCTGGGGGCGAATCACACGGCACCGTGTCAGCATATTGAGACCGAGATGCCATGTTCGAGATGGTTGGATCTGAAGATACGTCTAGAAATTTTGCCAGGTGTCAACAGGAAACTACAAGCTAGCGTTGCCTGCTATTCGATACAAATCGTTTCACTGGTCAGTTCAACTCAGAAGAATGAACGCAGTGGCCATTGTACTTTTTCCGACGGCAAAGAAAGATTACTGCAATAAGAATAACAAGTAAAGGATTCAGAATGCATATGCACTAGGTAACAAAAATGTCAATAGCACATAGTGCTCATCGGTAACAAAAATGTCAATAACTAGAATTTTCTTCGATGATAACGCTGGCAAGAGTACTATCTAATTGGATCTCTGCCATCTTGAAGTCATGTGCTGATTTGTGTGCGGTGCTCAATCATCCAAGCTTGTCTCGTAATTGTGGAATCCTAAGTTTATGACAATTTCTGAGTGCAGATATGTTAAGGGAGTGTTGCAAATAGAGTTCATTTGCTTCAACGGTATTCCATAATTAATCTCCATGAGCATCGGTACTCTGAAGTACTGCCTCTGGATCCAGATGATGATATCCCTCTTCCAAATACATGGTTTCACCAAAAAATTACCATCTTGACATGATGGATGTCTGACTAACAAAGTGCAAACATCAGCCATCGCCGTCGCCATCTGATATCCCTCGGTGCACGCATCTTTTCGACTACTTTCTACAAAAGACTCGCACATCCAATACTCAGGTTGAGTCAGCATCCGCAGGCAACAATGAGAACAATTTTCAGAAGCTCAATCTTATTCATTCCGCGGGGAATGTCATGTAGTATACGTAGCACCAAAGAACGCTGATGGCTAAAGGCAAACCTTATTTAGTCTACAAGGGCAACATCTAGTACTAAATGCAACCCAACTGAAGAGGGGAAAGGAAACTCAAAACACATTACACATACCTAATACCTAAAAAAGCCAAGCTAGAGCTTGACAGATACTGAGTGAGCTACAGAGCAGCTAACGACTTGGACAAGGCATGGCAATGGCTGCAAGCAAGGATACAGCAGGACACTTTGCAATGCCACTTTATTTCTGATGGTACCTCCCCTCCTCAACCCTCTGTTTGAACTTATCCTTCTCGTCGTCCGACTCCCCGAACACCGCTTCCTTGGTCTCCTGCATCGTCTCCTTTGCGCCCTCGCTGACCTCGTCGGTCTTTTCCTTGGCTATCTTCAGGAACTCCTCTGCTGTCGTCCTTGCCTTCTCTCCGATTTCACCGCCGGTCACCGTGTCGTCGTGTCTCTCGGTCGAGTGATACTAGCAAGATCATAGGAAAAAGAGAAGGTTATACTAATAAACACACTGTTGGAAGTATCAGAGATCAATTTCAGTAATGTTTGCTCTAAAAAAATTCAGTAATGTGGCAACTGCATACTCGAGTTGCTACTTGAGAGCATTTCTAGATCTTAACTTGTGCACCGACTCGCCGCTTATTATGCTTTCTTAGCGGTTTGCTTTTCCTAATTTTCTCTGAAGAACAAATTTAAGTAGTCCTGACACCACCTCTGTCCCCAAAACGCAAGAAGATCATTCTGACAAACTCACACGGCACTACTACTTCTGAAGACATCTAGAATAACAATCGTGACAGTACCAGGGTCATTTGGTCAAGCAAGTATGCAACGCTGAAAAAGGCAGGAAATTCAGAAAGCTGAGAGGAGACAGCAAGTTAATTAAGAGAAGCAGTACAGGTGATTGCTGAACTACTCACCCTGGGCAGAACGTTGTTGCCAAGCGCAGGCAGGACAGAGGATTTGCCCACCAGACTCCTGGAGGGATAGCAATCCATTCCCCTCCCCCCATGAACAAGAAGCCTCTTCATCTCGCAACAGCTGCCCTCGCTGCCTTCACAGAGACACAAAAACGGATCGTATTTCGGTGCTCACACTCGAAGCAAGAAGACGATAGGGACGGATATGGATATTGTGATCATGCTCAGAAGCTGCGCTGTTTGCGCTATAAAACGTTGGGAAGCGTGAAGACGAGACACGGAGGGCCGAGTGGGTTGCTACGTGGAGGGGAAGCATTTCGGCACGTAGTGAGGCCACATGCAAAGGTGTGCAGGGCTTTATGGCTTTTGCGGTTCTCGTGGTTCTTGGATTTGCCTACTTCTTGGGTTGCGTAAGCCATGGCTGAAAATTATTTCCGGTGACCTGGTGTGAAGCTGGAATCCGATGACCGTTGATGCAAGCTTTAGGGAGAAGACGCGTCCCTTTTGTGAATGCTTTGGCTTGTACTCCAGAAAATTTGTTTACGGTCGTTTGGCATTGACATGAACTATGATATTTCAGTTTTTTCAATTATTTTTTGGTTATTTTTCGTTTGGCTAACTAATTTTTTGTGTATTTTTCACAACAAATTACTACCTCCGTCCAACAATAGGAGGCGTATTAGGTTTTTTTTTACCAATGCTTTGACCATAAATTACTTTATTAATATATAATTATATGACATAGATTCATATCCATTATATTCCTACTCAAGGATATTTATTTATGGTTATGATTTTGATCACATTAGTCACATATTTATGAAGTAATTTGTGATCAAAGATTTGGTCAACCAAATCCTAATATGCCCCCTATTGTTGGACGGAGGGAGTATTAAAATAAGTTCAGCATCTCATAGTTCAGCGATGTCAAACTGAGCCTTATTCTTTATCTTCAGGTTGACTTCCTATGACCAATTAGGAGGCAACCAAAGAAGTTGGCTCGTACTTCTGTGCTTTTGGTTCTCTTCTCCGACTTGGTTATGAAGCTAACGATTTGCTTATATTGTGAGGGGTGTCTCCATGGTTCTATCCATGCGTTCAACGTTCTCGAGTCCTAACCTATTGAGGTGTGGTATCGAAAAAGCAGAACGGATTGAACACGCAGAACAGATTGTCAACAATCTCATTCTCACCTTGGCTCGGAAGGAAATCCTATACTCTCTCCGTCCGCGAAAGAGTGTATGTTTGGGGGTTTCAAGAAAATTAAGCACTGAGTTAAGAAAATGCATTGAAAATGTGTCAACTACCATCTCTCTTCTTTTTAAATCTCCCACCTTCAAAGTGCATGAAGAAATGTTATTGGGTTTGATTTCTGTGTAATGAGATAGAATCATTTTCTATTAGTCTAAAGTACATTAGAAAGAGAAAAATACACTTTTTTACAGATAAATCTCAAACGTACACTTATTTGTGGACGGAGAAAATACCGTACAACCTGCCACTGGACCCAACTCATGGTTAGACCTCCCGATCCTCCTGCAAGCTAGTCTCACCTCCCGCGTAAGCTCCGATGCAGAGATCGGGGAGCTCCCTTTTACGAAAAAAGTCGTATAGGATTTGTTGTTTTCCCCTTGACTCATGCATGCTGCGAATTTCTGCTGGTTGTGGACTTGTGGTTGAGATTACCTTCAGTATGACTGGTTATGGCTGGGTCGACAAGGCTTGAACGAAGCTGGGGATATCAATCCACCAGTAGTCATTTTCAGTTATGTTTGTTCCTAAAAAGTCTTTTCGTGTGTTTATATCTAGGAAGCTTACCAGACTGGACAGAGATGATGACTATGACGTCGCTCCAACTTTGGTTTGCATAGCAGCCGTATTTTGTTAATTCATTAATGTCCATGAGCCCATGGCAAGCATTTTTCTTTGATCATTACTCTAGAGATAGGGCCATCAAGATGAATTTATCATGTGCTTTGTATTGACTCCTTCAAGCGCTCTGTTTATCTTTATGCATTGCGTGTGTATACATCCCTGCGAAAATTAGTTTAAGTTTAAGGATCCTGGTTAGATACTTTGAACCAACTACCAACTGCAGTTGGATTTACAGAGAATAACCCCAGCGCAGCAGAGCGTGCTCATCTTGCTCGTTCTTTCTACATTTTAAAGCCTGGTGGTTCTGCAAATGCTCGCTTTCTGGCTTCATAAACTGTGCTAGGGACAGGGAAGCCCAGAAGTTACTACCAGTCCCCACAGACAGCCAGGTCGTTCAAGGCAGCAGCATCATCCTTTCGTTGTCAAAAAAAGGAAGCAGCATCAGGTGCCAGGGGTAAGGCCAAAGGCTGGTACACATTATCGCTTTCTGCTTTTCTTGTGCCTGCAGTTCGAAATATGCCTGCCCCTCCCAGAACACACTCCAAGGATCCCTGCTGAGATGTATATATATGATCCTGTCAGTTTTGGTTGCATCAGGGATTCAGATCTCAGGCGTGGATAATACTACTGATCGATCAGTACGTAACATCTGCCATAGCCTGGCCTGCTGATCTAGCAAGATAGAGGCCATCGACCCATATTCCATGCAAATGCCTTTCTGCCCGAAGCTGTGGGACCGGAGCCCGACCCCGCCCGAGAACAGCATCGCCATCGATGGCACCGTGGTCGTCACCAACAACTTCGGCTTGTCCGCGCCCGGCAAGTCCACCACACTGCGCCTCTTCAGCGGCACGCAGATTGATCACCGTGAGTCCCAAATAGTGTCTGTTGATTCCATTTGTTTGTGAAATTTTCCATTTGTGTTTGTGCAAACTGCAAGCCTGTAATGGAGATACTGGGTGATATATGCAGAGACGAGGAAGGGGAAGCTGAGCGGGGAGGCGGCGCTGAGGGGCGGCAAGAAGAGCAAGCACGGGAAGACGAGCACGACGACGTACCACGTGACGTTCGTGGTGGACGCCGAGTTCGGCACGCCGGGCGCCGTGGTCGTCAAGAACGGCAACCGTAATGACCACTTCTTCCTCCGCCACGTGCAGCTGGAGCTCGCCGCCGACCGCAGCCTCCACTTCGAGTGCAACTCCTGGGTCTACCCCTACAAGAAGTCCAACTCCGACCGCCTCTTCTTCATCAACACGGTCAGAACCCATTCACCCATTTGGCCTCTTGGGGTAAATCGTCGATCAGCCTGTGGAACTGATTTGGGTGAAATTTTTGCTGCTCCGTAGAGTTATTTGCCGGCCAAGACGCCGGAGGCGCTGGTGCTGCTGAGGGACGAGGAGCTGAGGAGCCTGCGAGGGAACGGCAGGGGCGAGAGGAAGGACTGGGAGCGCATCTACGACTATGACTGCTACAACGACCTTGGCAACCCCGACAAACCGGACCACGTCCGGCCCGTCATCGGCGGCACTCGGACACACCCTTACCCGCGCCGATGCCGGACTGGCCGTCCTCTCAGCAAGACCGGTAAGCAGAGCAGAGCAGAGTACTCTCTTCTTGCAGCTAATTTGCCTGAATTTTCTGAAACCTTTCAATTGGTTCAACGGGGACGAACTGAAGATGAGGTGACGGAGACGCGGAAGCACATGATCAACCTGGACTTCTACATCCCGCCGGACGAGCGGTTCAGCCCGGGGAAGCTGGCGGAGGTGCTGACGCTGGCGGTGCAGGCGGTGACGCACTTCGTGGTGCCGGAGGTGAGGACGCTGGTCCATGGGAACGACTTCAGGTCCATGGAGCAGCTCAGGAACGACCTGTACAGCAAGCCCGCGCAGCCGGCCGTGGACGGCGAGGTCTTGGAGCAGCTCAAGTCCTCCGTGCCCTCACACAAGACCTACAAGAAGGTGGCCAAGGCCGTCAAGGAGAACCCCGTCAAGTTCCCCACCCCACAAGTCATCCAGCGTCAGTCACTCACCACCCACAGCTTAACTTTCTTCTAGCAATCGTGGATTACTCATTTGTTCAATCCAATTAAAAATCAATGTTTGATCTTGGATGACCGATGATGCAGATGACCATGAGGCGTGGAGGACCGATGAGGAATTCGCCAGGGAAATGCTTGCTGGGCTCAACCCTGTTACTATCAAGAGATTACAGGTACAGTATAAAAACTCCATCCTTTTTCCTTGACTGAAAACTTGTAACTATCAGTTAAGTACCACATGCCTAGAATTGAAGCCTGGAATCACCTGTTGTATTCTCAGGAGTTTCCACCGGTTAGCAGCGGAGGGAAGAAGAGCTCCATAACCGCCGCGCATATCGAGAGCCAGCTTGAAGATGTAACCATTGAAATGGTACAATACAATATATTTCTCTGTATAATCAACCAATCCAAGTTTCATCTGCTAGATGAATCAAATATGCACCCTTAATTAGATGCGCATTGCTATGTACATATGCAGGCAATGCTTCAGAACAGGCTGTACATCCTGGATCACCATGACTACCTGATCCCGTACCTGAGGCGCATAAACACGCTGGGGGTGTGCATCTACGCGTCTCGCACGCTGCTGTTCCTCAAGGGCGACGGTACCCTGAAGCCGGTCGTGATCGAGCTGAGCCTGCCCAGCGGCACCGAGGGCGACGGCGAGATCAGCAGGATCTTCCTCCCTGCGGGCCATGCAACGGCCGACGCTCACCTGTGGAACCTCGCCAAGGCACATGTCTCCGTCAACGATTCAGGGTACCATCAGCTCATTAGTCACTGGTGAGAAAGAATTCCCCATTTGGATGCATGGTTCAGTTCCGGATTACTAAAGCAGAAAAGAGATTAACTGACATCCATGGATCGACCGGCAGGCTGTTCACCCACGCGACGGTGGAGCCGTTCATCATCTCGACGAAGAGGCAGCTGAGCGCGATGCACCCAATCCACAAGCTCCTGGAGCCGCACCTGAAGGGCACGATGCAGATCAACACCTTGGCGAGGAGCATTCTCCTCAACGCCGGGGGTATCCTTGAGAGGACCTTGTACCCGGGAAAGTACGCCATGGAGATGTCCTCCGACATCTATGGCCACTGGAGGTTTACCGAGCAGTCCCTGCCAAATGATCTCATCAAGAGGTATAATACCCAAAATCATTTCCATCTTATATTCAGGAATCAGGAGTAATCTATTTAATTACTCGTCCTCATCGATGATGACCCAAAAGGGGGATGGCCACCAAGGACCCTGGGATGCCCGGTGGCCTGTCTCTGCACATCGAGGACTACCCATACGCCGTGGACGGCCTGGAGGTGTGGCGGGCCATCGAAGGGTGGGTGCGCAGCTACTGCGCGCACTTCTACCACCGCGACGAGGAGGTCGCCGGGGACGCGGAGCTGCAGGCGTGGTGGGACGACGTGCGCTCCGTGGGGCACGGCGACCGGCAGGGCGACCCGGCGTGCTGGCTGGAGCTGCATTCCGTCGAACACCTTGCGGACACGCTGTCGACGCTCATCTGGATCGCCTCCGCGCTGCACGCCGCCGTCAACTTCGGTCAGTACGGGTACGCGGGGTTCCCGCCGAACCGGCCCACCCGGTGCCGCCGGTTCGTGCCGCTCCCCGGGTCGGCGGAGATGACGCAGCTGCAGGCCGACCCGGAGAAGTTCTTCCTGCAGATGGTGCCCGACAGGTTCACGGCCACGCTGGGGCTGGCGCTCATCGAGGTGCTGTCGATCCACACCTCCGACGAGGTGTACCTCGGGCAGAGGGAGACGGCGACGTGGACGGACGACGGCCAGGTGCTGCAGCTGCTGGACCGGTTCCGGGAGGAGCTCCGGCGGGTGGAGAAGCGGGTGGCGGAGAGGAACAAGGACCCGCGGCTGAGGAACCGGATGGGTCCCGTCAAGGTGCCCTACACGCTGCTCTTCCCGGACGTCGTCGCCCAGGAGAAGGGGCTCACCGGGAAAGGGATCCCAAATAGCGTCTCCATATGACCCGTCGTGTATATCCTCATCGTCCATCGATCGACGGCACTGTATATCCCCGTGTGTTTAACTGCTTTTGATTGGGATTTGGACGTGTTTTTCCCTTTTTTTTTTCTAGTACGTCAAAACTACTTGTAAAGATTCAATTTGGTGGTGAGTACATTCCTCGTTCTCTTCCTCATATTCATTCATACTTCTTTTTTTGCGAGAATCATTCATAAGATACAAATACATGTACAGCAATTGCTAAAATCACAAATAAACAAATGCATGGAGGGGACTAGAACTGAATTGGGAGTATGCATTTTTTTTTGAGCAAAAATTGGGAGTATACATGAAAGTAAAAAGTTTCTTCGGTCACATATCGTTCCCTGGGCTGTTCACATCAGCGTTGCGGCCTTTTTAGAGCGGTACATATATGTGCTATTGAGTCAGATTTTTTTTTTGAGAGGACACTATTGAGTCAGATGGATCAGCTTGTACGAGCATGCTCCTAATACCTGGCCCATCAAGGCCCAGGTTTGCAGGGTGCGCCGCTAGCTGGGCCTAGGCGTCGCAAACACTTTTCGCCCACGTCGGAGCCTCCCTCCTATTCGAAAACAAAATAAAAAATCAACACTACGGCAGTACTTGACCCGGCGTGAGGTTTGGGCGCCATTTTTGTGGTCCGAAAGTCCAAAATAGGGGAAAATAATCCATCCGTGGATGGACACCACCTACCCCTCTTCCTCCTCCCATGATTGTTGATGGCCACCACGTGTCCTTTTCCTTTTCCTTCCCCGTGATTGTTAGTTGTGGTTGCAGGGAAAAAAAATCGCCGTCGGATCCACCCTCGCTGCTCACGTGGCGGCCATCTACGAAAGGGCGCAGGGAGGCTTGGATGAGCCCGGTGCTCACCCAATTATTTTCCAAAATAGGCCGGACTAGCTTCGGCTGGCGTGCGCTCGGTATTCCACGCTAAACGTGGGATTGTGGTATAAGGGCATTCCCAATGCATGGTACTATCTTATAGTGTATGTTATGCATTAAATACAAGTTTACATACAACTCCTTTAATGCTTTGTATCTTAGTTTTGTATCTAAACATGCTCTCATTTATTATTTTTGTGAGAGAGCAATTATGAGTTTTCTTGGGTTAACGCTAAGGGTTTTATCTAGATTAAGATACCATACATCTCTCTTTCTTCATTAAATAGGTTGCCACATCAGATTTTTGCTTAGGTGGCACGCTTAAGATACGATACATCTTGGAGCATTGGGAGCGTCGTAATGGCTCATGGTATCCAGGATACCTCCATTTTCCCATCCGACGGCCAACCTGGGCCAGTCCATATTAGTACAATACCCACTCTATACCATATAGTCCGGTATTCCCGCGAGCCCACTGACAAAGACTGTTGCTTTTTCGGTCCTGGTCCGGCCTGCTCAAACATGGTTTCCCCTCCGGAGCTTAGTTTTTTTTTATGTTTCGAATTTGTCGCAGCCTAGGTTCTCGTTACCTTTTTCAAACCGGTACAGGATATCCCAGGTGGGCCGGAACAAATTGTTGGGGCATAGGCTATGGAACGTCGTGTCAGGAAGATCGCCTCACGACTTCAACGACAAAGATCATACCTTGGACAATGTCCAAGGAAGTGTGAGGAAAGGGGTAACGACACGTAAACAATTAGCTAACTTTTGTGAACATCATGCTTTTGTTTCTTGTGTTGAGCCCCAAAAGGTACAAGAAGCGCAACAAAATATGGTCATTGGTGGAAAGACCAATGCCATGCATGAAGAATTGAATAACTTCGAGCGCAACAAAGTATGGTCATTGGTGGAAAGACCAAAAGATTGCAAAAATGTCATTGGGACTAAATGGATATTCAGGAACAAGCAAGATGTCCTTGGAAAAGTGACAAGGAACAAGGCAAGATTGGTGGCTCAAGGTTTCTCCCAACTCGAGGGTATTGACTACGGTGAAACAGCACATGGGGCAACTCCCCTGGTGTCGTGGCACGGAGCCCCGGCACCGGGGATGCCGGGCGAGCCCCGGCACCGGGGATGCCGGGCACCCCTTTTTTTAGTTCGGTGGAGGGCGGTGGGGATCGCTCCGACGATCGCCGGCATGGCCAAGACACGAAATGTGACGCTGAGGAGTTTACCCAGGTTCGGGCCACCCGGAGGTTTAATACCATACGTCTTGCTTTTGTGTTAGGATTTCACTGATTTAGGTGTGTTTATAGGTTGCCGGGGTGGCTCCCCGGCTAGCTTCTTGTAGCGCTAAGAGCCTTCCGACTCGGCCTATCTTAGTACTGTTGTCTAAATGTTCAACTAAATCAAGAGCCAACCTAGTTGGAAAAGGAAGAACCCCTGAACGGTGGCATTGGTTATCTTTTTATACACAAGGGAACACCACAGGTGTCATGGCTCACAGAGCGACACGCTAGCTAGGCACGTGTCGGGGTAACCAGCGAGGTGGCTCAGGCGAGCCATGATGTGCTTCATGCAGCTATCGATCTACTATTTACCGAGGGTGAACGTGTCGTAGTTTCACCGCTGTAGCCTTGCTGTGCAAGACTAGACAGGCCGCTCTAGCCCTGTCGGAGCATTTAATGCCTCTTCTTTTACTGTGCCTTCTTTTCCCAAGTGTCCAGCCGAGCGGGGGCTTGCCGGTAAGCCCCCTGGTTGCCGGGGATCGAGCTGCCTGCGAGGGGCTCGCTCCCCTTGCCGGGTGAGGCTTCCCGAGCGATCGCCTTCCTGGGAAGCCTGGCTTGCCGGGAACCTCCATTGCGACCCACGCGTCCAGCAGCAGTGGGAACCCCGTGGGCCCCTGGTGCGACAGCAGCCCTCGGGCATCAGCCGGCAACGAAGTTGTTCCCGGGGTAGCATTGTCCTCGGTTGGTTGCTGGGCTACGCCTTACAAAAGAGCATTTCCCTCCCTAAGTGTTTTGGTGTTAATGACAACATGACACGTGGACTAAACCGTGTGCTCGAGTGTTTCAGATTTGAGATCAAATGGCACAAGACGGTTCGTTGCCCTCAAAAAGGAAAGAAGCGTAGCGGTGTTTAGCGGCTTTTTATTTATATTGAGTCGTAGGAACTCCGTACTATAAAGAGGGAGTCCACATGGGACGATAATGGATGAATCAACTTCACGTACACAAATCTACCATATTTGCACCCACATAAAGCCTACCCAAAGTGAGAGAGAGTAAAGACATTTCAGAAAATCATTTCCAGTGCTCCCAGCTCTCCAGGCACTGGAACTTCCGGCCCAACCTCCGGGTGAACCTCTGGGTGTTCTCTGTTACCCTTGACTAGAATTTGCAGAACTTCCTCCCGATCGCCGGAACTTCCACCCGTCACTGCGCGAAATACACATAACGGTTAGATTTCGAGGCCACTTAAAGGGGTTTCGTCCCCAACGGGTTTCTAGACCTAAGCACAGCCAAGAACAGCCGCTCTCTCACCCCAAGAACACAAGAGCTTCATTTCCCTTGATCTCCCTCCCTAGTTCCCCCTTTTGATTCATCTTTTGAGGATTGGAGGAGAAGATCAAGATCTAGGGTTTCACCAAGTCAAAAAGTTGATTTCCCTTGTTTCCTTTGTGAATTTTTTTACTCTTGAGATTTTGGGATCCCTAGCCAGAAGGTGTCTCATCAAGGCCTCTAATCTTGTGAGGAGGTGCTTGAGAATTCGGAAAGGAGCCTCCAATTAAGTTGAGCCTCCAATTTCTTCGAGCGCTTCTTCCTTGCCGGGTTTGTGCAGCCGCACTCGCTTTTCCTCCAGGCGATCATGGAGTCCTACGGGCTCCTGCTCGCGCAAATCCACCCGACTTCCTTCTTTACATTGGCGGTCTTACAACACCTCTACGAAGCATTCATGGGGGTGACGCCGTCAGTGGTGTTGTTCCGCCACTACTACTACCCCTGGACGGAGAGAGGTGTTCCGCTGTCCTCGGGGGTGGTATTTCGCTTCCGCGAAAAATTCCGAGCGAAGTTCATCCAGTTGGGGAAGAAGAGGATCGAGGTCGAGTGGCGTAGGGACTGGTGCTGGATGCGCACTGATGACCTCGAGGAGTTTTACGAGGAGCCCATCGCGCCACCCAAGGGCGCGAAGGACTGGACGTTCCGGGACGCCAAGGACACCGAGCTAGTGCCCATCTACGACAAGATCTTCGCGCTCCGGCAAGCGGGTCTCTCGGATATTGATGTAGCGCGCAACTACATTGGGAGGCGTGTAGCCCCCCTGCAGCGACGCACACACCCAATGTGGTTGTACACCCGGCTGGGCGACCGCACCCGGCTGCATCGCAGGAACCTAACTCCGGAGGAGGTCCAACTGTGAGTGAAGGGCATCACCGGTGAGGACAAGCTTTCAGGCCACTTCCGACGGGAGTTGTGTTATGGCCACCTACCTGGACCGGGCCTTACAAGTGAAGAGGCGAACTGAAGGCCGACAGAAGCTGCGTGAAGCCCACCTGGCCAAGGCCCAAGTCGATCAGCTGCCTCCGGCGACTCGTATTTAGCCTGCTACAGACGGTGAAGTGTATTATCGAATCAACTACTATCTTGTAATCCCCTTTGTGGGCAACTATCTCTTCCTCCTCTCTCCGAGACCTGTTCTCTAGATTCCATCCCCTCGGCGTGACGCTGAGATTACTTGAGTTTGAGCCCTAGCAGTGAATTCTCTACTGCCTGTATCGTCACATCTGGTATCAGAGCTGCTCGATTCTCGGGTTGGCGGTCACAAGTTCCACGAAAATCCACAAAAAAGAAAGAGGGGGAGAGAGCGCACTGGGTGCTGGATCTGCAATTCCTTCATCGACCGGTGGGCGCGCGTGGAATTGGCGGCGATTCGCGTGCTCGAGGGTGTGTGGTTGGGATCTCTCGTAAAATTCCACTCACAATCGGCTCTCGCGGTGACGGTGTGTTGCGTGCCCTTCTGCAACAACTCCGGTGGCGTGTGGTGGCGGTAGACTGCTCGGGTACAAATTAGGTGGCTGCACGGGTTGGTCGCGGTCTTTCCGGCGGCTGTGAAATTCCAGTGTGCCGGCCTGATTCGTGTATCAGTGGGGGCGCATCTCGCTGGTGGCGGTAGAATCATCCTCTGGTGTGGTGGTGATGGAGAAGTTACAGAGTGACCTCACGGAGGTGAAGGCTCAAGGGGTGCTCGTGGCCAAGGCACTTCAGGCTCTGCAGAATTGGATGCCGAAGGTGGATCAGAACTTGGAGATGCTGCAAACATCCCTCACAGCGGTGGATGTGCGTGTGGCGGCTCTGGAGGCGGAGCGTCCATCTGACGATGCGACGTGTACACCTCGGCCCAATGGGCACGGCTCAGCTTTTGACGATGCGACGTGTACACCTCGGCCCAATGGGCACGGCTCAGCTTTTGACGATGCGACGTGTACACCTCGGCCCAATGGGCACAGCTCAGCTTCAAATCACCAGGGTACTGTGTCTGGGGCTCCTCGAGCACCAGGACCTACCCTGGTCAAGGGTAAGCGCCACTTCACTCATTCTCCAGTGCAGTTTGAATTGGGGGAGCATTCGGGCAAGGAAGATGATATGGATAGCTCTCATTTTACTGATCATCATGAGGATCGTCGCTCTCATTCTCGCATGCCTAAGACTGATTTTCCTAAATTTGATGGGGATAATCCCAAATGGTGGAAGGCAGTAGCCGAAAAATATTTTTCCATGTACCATGTTCCTAGAGATACTTGGGCTCGATTTGCTACCATGCACTTCTTAGGAAATGCTGCATTATGGCTTCAGACTTATGAAGCTGAACATGAGGTTGATAGCTGGGAAGAGTTAGTGGTAGTGGTTCATGCTAAGTTTGGCAAAGATAAGCATCATCGTTACTTAGAGGCTTTAGAGCGTTGTAAACAAACTGAATCTGTCAATAACTACTTCCACAAGTTTGAGGAGTTAAGGCATAAGGTGCTAGTTCATAATAGGCACTATGACGAGGCGTTCTTTGTTACGAAATTTGTAGCTGGGTTAAAACGTGAAATTCAGAAAGCAATTCGATTGCATAAACCTAGAACTGTTGATGCTGCGTTATCCCTTGCTGAAACGCAGGAGGAAATGCTGGAGGAGGCGCGTCTGTATTCGAGCTCCAAGTTAAAACATGATTATAAGCCATCTTACCAATTCCCTGGAATTGGTAAGGGAATTCTTACTGTACCGGCTGAGGACAAGAAGAAGGGGGACAGTAAACCTGTTTGGTCTGAGAAAATGGCAGCGCTACGTGCTCAACGCCGTGCTCGGGGAGAATGTTTTAAATGTGGAGACAAGTATCAACCAGGGCATAAGTGTGCAGCTTCAGTACCATTGCATATGGTTGAAGAATTGCTTGAGGTTTTGCAAGTGAGTACAGAGTCGGACACTGAGCAGGAGAATGAGGACAGTGATAGTGATTCCTTGATGCATTTGTCCATATGTGCTACTTCAGGAACATCTAACAAGAAGTCTATGCGTCTGCAAGGAGTGATGGAAGGTAAGCAAGTCCTCATACTCATTGATTCTGGTAGTAATGGGAGTTTTATCAGTCAAGCTGCAGTGGCTGCAATCAAGCTCCAAGTGCAACCTGTTCCTGCTGTGGTTGTTACAGTGGCCAATGGAGGCAAAGTGTCTTGTGACTCTGCTGTGCCCAATGCAACATGGACCTGTCAAGGCCATACTTTCAATTCAACTCTTCGAGTGTTTAACTTGCCCCACTATGACATGATCTTGGGTATGGACTGGTTAGAAGCATGTGGAAAAATGTGGATTGATTGGCCCAAGAAGGTTCTGCGTTTTTGGCACAATGGTGTCAGAATCACCTTGCGAGGAGTGAGGCCTAACTTGAGGCAATGTGATGTGATTTCTGTAGTGGAATTGCATGATTCCTTGGAGCAAGATGCTGTGGCTCATATTGTTCAGTTAACAGCTGTGTCTCCGCAACCTTTGATTGATCAGGTGCCACCACCTGTTGCTCAGATTATTTCAGATCATGCAGTGTGTTTCCAAGAACCAAAAGGACTTCCACCACATCGCTCCTATGACCATCACATTAATTTGTTACTTGGTGTGCAGCCTGTAAATGTCAAGCCCTACCGCTACACACCACAACAAAAAGATGAAATTGAGAAACAAATCCGTGAGATGTTGAAGGCTGGGATAATTAGACCAAGTCAGAGTCCCTTTGCTTCGCCTGTCCTCTTAGTGAAGAAGAAGGTTGGTTCATGGCGTCTGTGTGTGGACTATCGCCACCTTAATGCGGTTACAGTTAAAGATCGCTATCCTATGCCAGTGGTGGAAGAATTAATGGATGAGTTAGCGGGAGCTCAGTTTTTCACGAAATTGGATCTTCGCTCAGGTTACCATCAGATCCGTATGTGCCCTCAAGATGAAGCTAAGACAGCGTTCAAATCACACAGTGGGCATTTTGAGTTCCTTGTAATGCCATTTGGGTTGACCTGTGCGCCAGCCACTTTCCAGGCAGCGATGAACAGTGTATTCGCTCATGTGATTCGTAAATTTGTGCTGGTGTTTGTGGATGACATCCTAATCTATAGTCGTACTATGGAGGACCATGTCAATCATCTTGAGCAGGTCTTCACTCTCTTGTTTCAGAATCAATTATTCGTCAAATTGAACAAGTGCTCTTTCGCGCAACCTTCGCTGGAATATTTGGGGCACATAATTGGGGCAAATGGTGTCTCGACAGACCCTGCCAAGATTGAGGCAGTTCAGCAGTGGCCAACACCTCTCAATGTCAAACAATTACGGGGTTTCTTGGGATTAGCGGGCTACTACCGTAGGTTTATCCGCAATTTTGGCATCATTTGTCGCCCTCTGACCACACTACTGAAGAAGAACGTTCCTTTTATTTGGACTTCCATTGAAGATGATGCTTTCAGTGCTCTGAAGCAAGCCTTGGTTCAGGCGCCAGTGCTTGCATTGCCGGATTTCGCCAAAGAATTTGTGCTTGAAACGGATGCTTGTGCTTATGGAGTGGGCGCAGTTCTGATGCAGCAAGGACACCCTCTTGCCTTTTTGAGTCGTGCATTAGGGCCGAAGAATCAGTCCTTATCTACTTATGACAAAGAGTGTTTGGCTATTTTGTTGGCCATCGAGAAATGGAAATCCTATCTCCAGCATCGACCCTTTACTACTCATACAGACCAGAAGAGCTTGGTGCAGTTGGGGGACCATCGTTTCAACACTGCATTACAGCAACGAGCATTTTTCAGACTTATGGGTCTTCAATATAAGATTGTCTACAAGAAAGGAAACACAAATAAAGCAGCCGACGCCCTGTCTCGTCGCCCAAATTTATTGCATAATTATGCGATGTCTGCAGTTCAACCTCGCTGGGTGGAGATTATCATTGAAGGATATCAACATGATCCCCAAGCGAAACAACTGTTAGCTGAGCTGGCTATTCACAGCCCCAATAGTCAAGGTTATTCTTTGACAGATGGCATTATTCGTTTTCATGGGCGCATCTGGCTGGGAGTTCATAAGGCTGCACATCAAGCTGTGTTGTTAGCTCTCCACAGTAGTGGAGTGGGTGGACATTCAGGTGTGCTAGCTACCTATCATAAGGTGAAACAGTTGTTTGCTTGGCCAAAACTGAAGCAAGATGTTCAAACATTTGTTCAACACTGTCGTGTTTGCCAACAAGCTAAAGGTGACCACAATCGAACGCCGGGCCTATTGCAGCCGTTCCCTGTTCCGCCTGAAGCTTGGCACACGGTCAGTATGGACTTCATTGAGGGTTTGCCGTCTTCTAATCACTTTGATACCATCTTGGTGGTCATAGACAAATTCACTAAGTACGGGCATTTCATTCCTCTCAAGCATCCTTTCACGGCGGCAACAGTGGCACAATTATTCTTGGATAATGTATATCGTTTGCATGGGCTGCCAAAAATTATCATCTCTGACAGGGATAAAGTGTTTATCAGTTCTTTTTGGCAACAATTATTCAAACTAGCTGACACCACTCTAAATCTCAGTTCATCATATCATCCACAGACCGACGGGCAAACCGAGCGTTTGAATCAGTGTTTGGAGACCTATCTCAGATGTCTAGTTCATGCCAAACCAAACAGGTGGGCTCGTTGGTTGCCCCAGGCTGAATACTGGTACAACACCAACTTCCATTCTGCTCTGGGTCGCTCACCATTTGAAGTACTTTATGGGCGCAAACCTCGCAACTTGGCTATGCAGAACACTACCCAACTGTCCAATCCAGATCTGGCACAATGGTTACAGGAGCGGCAAGCTATGTTGCCTTTGATTCGTCAGCACTTGGAGAGAGCTCAAGCTCATATGACTGCTCAAGCCAACAAGAAACGGATGGAACGTACGTTTGAGGTTGGTGATCAAGTGTATTTGCGCCTGCAGCCGTATGTCCAACGCTCTGTCATGCCGCGAGCCTCGCAGAAACTGAGTTTCAAGTACTTTGGGCCATATACCATTCTGCAGCGTGTGGGAACAGTTGCTTATAAGCTGCAGCTACCACAAGGGGCTCGCATTCATCCGGTCCAACCCCAGGAAATTCTGCAATCGCGCCTGGTACGTTGCGGCAGCAAGCTCAAACCTCAGGTGCTTGTGTCGTGGAGTGCTTTGCCAGACAACTGCCATACGTGGGAAAACTTGTTTGCTCTTGTCAATGCATTTCCGGCTGCCCCAGCTTGGGGACAAGCTGGGTCTCGAGGGGGAGGTGATGTTACGGCCACCTACCTGGACCGGGCCTTACAAGTGAAGAGGCGAACTGAAGGCCGACAGAAGCTGCGTGAAGCCCACCTGGCCAAGGCCCAAGTCGATCAGCTGCCTCCGGCGACTCATATTTAGCCTGCTACGGACGGTGAAGTGTATTATCGAATCAACTACTGTCTTGTAATCCCCTTCGTGGGCAACTATCTCTTCCTCCTCTCTCCGAGACCTGTTCTCTGGATTCCATCCCCTCGGCGTGACGCTGAGATTACTTGAGTTTGAGCCCTAGCAGTGAATTCTCTGCTGCCTGTATCGTCACAAATTGTTGCGCTCCACGCCGGGATCCCAAACCCTGGAACTTGGGATTACCCACTCTGCGACGAGTGGTGAATTGTGGAGGTTCCTCCATCCGACTGCCTCCCCCCGCAACCCAGAGCCCGCACTGCAACGGAGCTAGTAGCGGAGGATGAGGGGAAGGATGTCTCGGACTGGGACTCCGCCACCTCGGAGGATGCCAGTGCGGGCGACGCCCTTCCCGGTGGCGCCGGCGGAGGCTTCGGGGACGTCGAGTCCCGGGAGGGCGGCGGTGGCGCGGGAGAGGAGGACGACGACGACGGCGAGGACGACGTCGTGCCCCTGGTGAGGCGGACAGCGGCGCAAAGGGCGAGCCAGCACGGGCCGGCTCGTCGGCCCAAGCTGCACCACCGAGCACCACAGCGGCAGGTACTGCTGGCAGCGGAGTGGCTGCAGGAACCAGCCCCGCTGCACCAGTGGCGCCAATGGCGCCACCAGCTCGGAAAACACCTGCGGCGGGAAGCATCTTTGCTGACCGCATACTCCAGCTTGACCCGCGCGCCGAGGTAACACAACTTCAACTGAATCCACTGACTCTTCCACTCTTCGTTGGTCTCGCTAACTTTCACCCTCATGTTGCTGCAGGTCTTCGAAGAAGAGGGGGCAAACCGGCATGGCGCCGGCTGTCCCGGCCAAGAAACCACGCCCGGCAACCAGCGGGAGTGGTGGTGACGCTGGTGCTGACGCGGGAACGGCGGCAACGTCAGTTGCCGGAGATGAACACATCCCCAGCCAAGACCAGCAGGGTACTGGCCCGGGAACAGGTATCCCCTGCAGCCGAGCACTTCTGCGACGCAACTGCTTTTACCACTCTTTCAATTTCTTACTCTCGTCTCGACACTAGCAGAGCCGGACACGGTTGACTCCAGCGCCGAGGCTGAAGCCTTCTGGGCGGGCGTCGCGCTTGGCCAGGCACCCTCGCGCGAATCCGCCGACGGAGGCGGTGGAGAAGGAGAGGAAGCTGCCAGGGCGACGGAAGACGCCCCGGGAGGCGCCGCGCAGACGGCGCAACACGAGGTCCCGCTTAGACACTCTCGCTTCTTTTTATTGTTCCTGCCAATGGCGCTAATTTTCTTTGTCAGTTCGGGGACTCGTATGTGACTTCAGAACTCTACCTCTTCTGTTCCCACACAGAACAGTAGCTGTGATCCATGGGTCTGTTTCTCTGTCCGATGTCTTCTCGGCACACGTGAGCCGGGCCCACACCAGGGCGGTCGAATCAATGTAGCAGCCAGTGCACGTAAGAGAATATATGTCTAGGTCTCCTAGCTAGGTGTGGACTGTAGTACTACTGTTGCAGGAGGTCCACAAAGTGAATCAATGTAGCCTAGGTCTCCTAGGGTTTTACTGTTGCAGGAGGTCCATAAAGTGAATCAGTATCTCACTTTAACTCTACTCCCGCCGCGCCGGCCAGGGTTATAAGAAGGGCACCCCGCCCTGTAGTGCTCTCGCCGCCCTGTGCCTCCTCTCTTCCTTCCTTCCTACCGTCTAGCTAGCAAAACAAAATGTACAATAATCGTCGCATGACCTACACGGAACAACAGACTGAAACACTTCGGATAGAATCAGAAATGATTGCTCGTCTCCCTCCCACCGATGCTGAGCTGGACAACCTGAACCAGCAGGGAAGAAGTCCCGTAATAAGGGCCGACGTCGACGCAGGCACTTGGTGTTGCTGGAATTGCGGGACGATCTATCAACCGATCGCGAATCTGTTCGTGGATCTTCCTTGGCCAAGACGCACCGAAAACACATGTACTACTCCCCCGGTCCTGGTAATTCCTCATTTTACCTGCTCTCGCATCAATTGACAGCTTGTTGCCTTTGTGTTTTGCTGTTTACTCAACTTCTCATTTTACTAACTTGCTTTATGATCTATTTCTCTGCAGAACACTTCTTTCTTTGAGTTCAACCTCACAAACATGTCCGCTTGTGATGTTCCTCTGACCATGCCCGTGTACAATCAGGGTGACAAACGTGAGTAAATGTGATTTCTCCTTCCTAGGCTAGTTATGGGTAATGTCTTCTGGTTTTGGTCTCCATTTTCTAACCCGTGTGTGGTTATACACTTTGTAGCTTCATGCGCCCTCTACGCGGTTGTAACCGTGACCGTCCTCACCAAGAAAATTCTATGGGCTAGGGCTCGAACTCCTGCTGCCTTCACCCTGCCAATTGACATGAATCTCCTCACCTATCTTTTCTTTACCAACATTAATCATGACCCGAACAGACCTGGCACACAGATAGCATTAGCGCTTAGCTACATGAGAGATGTAGGTGCGCCGGTGCGTCATCGGGTCTCACCCGGCGCCCAGCGACCTCAGCCCGCACACAACCTGAGGATAACTAGCTATTTCCGTGTAGATGTAAATGATGTTGATCTTGTTACTAGCCTCGGGAATCCCTCTCATAGCAGGGATAGCCTCTGGACGCCGTATGGACTTCGCTACCTCTCGCAACGTGTACATACCACCACCACGTGGTACACAAGGCACGTGCAGACATGCCGTGGCGCTGACCGGAGCCGGGTTGTATCAGATACTTGGTGATTTTCTTTGCACGTGCTATGCCATCCAGGACTCTCACGGCATCTTTGTCCACCCGGACGGCCAGTTGGGGTTTCACCCAAGTCGTGGAGCCTTGGGAGGCCGCTTTCACGTTCCTGCTATCCACGTCATCGACTAATACTATGCATTCTACCTATCTAATTAGCAGTACTAGGGTTTGACATTCGCTCTATGTTGTCTAATTGGTTGTAATCTTGGACTATTTTATTTATCTTGTAATATTCTGTTGTAAAAGACCAATTAATCAGGAGAACATGTACTTTATTAATTAGTGGAATTTGTGTGCTGTTTACCCTATGTGTTTTGTTGTTGCCGCTGTGAATGTAATTATATATATATATATACCTGCTTAGTTTTCAAAGAACGAGGATAGTCTCCTGACTAGTCCGAAGCTGAGCGTGGCATCCAACCTCGGACAAGAAAGGTATATACTTAACTGGATGAGATGTTATTTTTAAGAAACACAAAGCAGGTTGCATTGGCCAACAAATAACCCTCTGTTCTCCTTTTGCGGTGAGATGTTTAAGCAAGACTAGGAGCTCCACGCATGCGCTCCATGCAATCATGCATGTTACCGGCAGGTAATTATGGCCGGAAGCTCAACTTGTTAGCTAGTAATATTTAGGCCTTGCTTAAGGTTCGATGAAATCTAAATCCCCAGTAGTCATTGCAGTGGAGCTTCCACGGTGCTGGAGCTCATTGGCGAGCAAGGCAACGGCGGCTAAACTCCAGGGCATGCATGTCACCCGTAGGTAACTGAAGCCAGCAGCTGGATATGTTTCAGGCCATGAATTAGTTTGATGAAATCTAGTCTGATCGTTTTTGCAGGGAGGAGCTTGCAAAGTGCTGGTGCTCATTCACGAGAGAGGCGCCAGCGGCGAGACTTGTAGTATAGTATTTGGTTGGCGAGTGATTCAAATTTGCTCAAATATAAATGTATTTATGGCTAAAAAACTTGTAGATACATTGCCTAAAAAACGTCTAGATAGATACATGGAATAGAAAGTCATTTAATATAGGACGGAGAGAGTTTTCTTTTTTTTAAATTACGCAGTTATTTTGCTGACCCGGAGAAGCAAATATAGTAGAGTATTTGGCTTGGGATTCACGTCTTGTAATCTAGTAGTACAAGAGAAACCGGATGTACAATGTAATCATGAGAGATAGCTATGAAACTTTAAATTAGCAGCTGTAGTCAGAAAAAAGTCTCCTTACCCCTACGTACGGAGACTTGAAGAATTCAAATGCTGTGGAACTTTGAACGTCCACGTCTGGCACAAACATGCAGTATGCCACTCTTAACTAGTTAAAGAGGCGCTTGGCCGCCGTTGGCGGGCAGCCAGATCTTACAAATCATGTTGAAAGATAATACTTAGTAGTGAGAAAACAATACATGCAGAGCTGTCTTAGATCTAGATCATAAGCAATAGGCAGAGAGGAAGCTGTCCAGAGAAACAAAGGTAAAAATACAAAGTTCGATAGGAACACACAAGTGTAAGCAGCATGCACAACAGAGGTTAAGTTGAGATGTATGCAGTAGCATTCTTGAACCAATCAGTTTTGAAAAGACAAAAGGGACATACTCTCAGCAAAGGATCAAATGTTAAATTCATGTTTTTTTTGGTAAAGATGGTTAAATGTTGGTTACCTTGTCAAATGGCCTGGATAGAAAAGGGACAGAGGGCCTTCTATGGCGGTAAAGCTGAATAATACACAATATTGTTCTGGTAGACATTGGCAGATCTCATAAACGAAAAAGTTTTACGAGGCTCGGCCGCACTGCGCCTAGAATCCTCATCCGCCCTACAAAATGCGAACCTGCCGTCCGATATCCATGCCTCAGCCAGTACCCAGATGCTTATCTAAAGGGAATCGCTAATGAGGCCGTGCCCTGCAGCTTCAAACAGTGATCAACCTACTGCCCTACAGAGCAATGCTGATAGCAGCATAAATGAAGCTGCAAGCACGAAATTCTAATTTACCGGGCCCGGGACCTACCGGAGTTTTATCGCGCGTTGCCCTTCGCCAAGATTCATGCTGCTGGCGCTTTCCCAAATTCGTGTTTCATTTGCTACTTTGTATTTCGCATTATCAGCTGGCGTATATGAAACGTATTTTGCGTTTTCTGACATGCGGGGTCCCATAATGGTTACAACGGTTCCGTCGAAGGGGTTTTTGCAGTGACATCCATTCATCTTCTTCGTTGTTGGGTGCTTAGTTCATCGCCCGCTTCCGCCCCTCCATTGTTGAACTGTGGAGCGGACTGCTGGAAAGGGGACGAATTCGAGATTTCTTTCCATTTTTCTGCTTTGATTCTTGCCCGCCGACGGTTGTTTCGAGCTCGCGAGGTCTTTAGTTGTTCGTCTCTCAGAAACCCCAAAATAGAGGGGTCACAAATCCAGTCTCGATTGGCTGTGTTGATCTTTTTTTACACTCGATAGAATGGCAGTAGTACTAGGTTGTTGACTTGTCATAAGTACAAAACATTGAAAGAGTTGTATGTAAACTTCTATTTTATACATAAATATACAATATAAGATATTATGTATTGAGAGTGCCTCAAGGGTCAGCCGCTGGGCGTCGGTTTATTCCCGTGAGCGCACGATGCGCCGTAGAAGGCGTCTCGGTTTATTCCCGTTGCACCCCCGAGAGGTCAAAACTCTTGCACGTCGCACCATTAGTTACGGATTACGAGCGATAATCCACATGCTTTTGCGCCTCTTGATGCACGTCAGCACATCCAAGTACTAGTATACTCCATTGTCAACTGATCAACTGTACTACGTAGTTCAGTGTCACGTGAAGGAGGAAGGTTCCTTGGTCTCAAGATAATATACAGTACTGTAATAGATACACACATGGGATTTGCATTTCTTAAACGTGGAGCCATCGGATCGATCTGCACGGAGATTTGCGTGGATATTTTATTTCCGTTTCTTATTTTCCATGTCACGCGGCCTGCGCGCGGAGGCATCAGGCAGGTGATTCAGGTCCAAACCATGCGTGCATCGGGCGGAATTCGACCTTCTGGCAGCGATGCATACATGCATCTACGTCTCCCCGCCCCCCCCCCCCCCCCCCCCACCCCCCCCGGGAGCAGCTCGACGGATGCTACAAAAGCTGTCCATAAAAAAGAAATGAACCTATACATTGTAGTGCTTGCCCACAAGTTCAAAAGTTTAAGGCCAACCCATAAGCTTGTGGGCAGCCCATAAGATATAAAAAACTATTATTTCTATAAATGAAGTACACATTGGTGCTTGTCTCTTGTCAAAATTCAACAACTTTTTCTTACACATGGGGTCCAGCTTAAGGACAACTTTAGCCACATACATTGTGAGATTTTCTGCATATGATAAGCCTAGGCAGGGGCGGAGGCAGAAAAGAGAACCATTGGATTCATTACACTATAATCATGGGGTTCATACGTAGGTTTGGATCCAATTCCTATTGAATTTGGTGATTTTCATTGGGTTCATCTGAACCCAATGGCTACACTGTAGCTCCGCCCCTGAGCCTAGAACATGGGTCCCATCTTATTGCAATTGTGGCCTTATACATTGCTGTTTCTCTAATCAATCAATGTAGGTGGTGTTTTTATATGTACCTTGTAGGGTTAATCTCGTTCAGCTATTTATCCGGTACTGCAGCTTTTCTGTTAGCAGATAGTGTTTTCTTCAGCTAATAACTTGTCCGTCTGTGGACTTTTTCAGCCATACTATGTAACGGTATGGCTCGTAGTTATCTCCTTTACGTTTGTTAGTTGGAGCTCACTGAGTTTCGGTCGTGGGATGGCGTGACAATAGTGGGACGAAGTGGGCTAGTCGTTGTGTTTCTGTTACGGCATGTACTGAAGAATAAAAAGAATGGAAACCGAAAAGCAGCGGACGGTTGCACGCTGCGCAAATCTCTTGTGTTTTCCTCTTCGTGTATCCACCTACGAGTGACCTATCGAGTGTAAAAACAAGATCTTCTTTTGGTCCTCATCTTCTGTACTACTTCCTCCGTCCCACAAAGATTGGCACGGATTTAAACTTTTTATGGACGGAGGGAATACGTGGTAAGTACACTGTCACTGTACATCTTTTCCTCCTCTAAATGGCTTGGAAAAGTAGGAATAATTCTTGTTTTGAGAAAAAATTGATTCGTTCTCCAGCTGAGTTGGTTTGTTATACTTGTGCTTTTCTGAACTACTGGGCAGGCTTACAGAAGTACGGTGATCGGGAGAGGCTGCTGGAGGGATCACAGAAGCTGCAAGAGGTGGCGCTCAAGGCTCATGCTGAGGCGGCTACTCCAGGTGTACCTGCTGGGCACAGTGCTACCCCGGGCGTTCTTCAGTTACTGTCAAGTGATGCTGTGGACACTTCTGTTGGATGAGGATTACTCAAGTACGGCCTGCAAAAACGATCTGTGAAGTTGAGGGTCCGTTGTTGCTGTTTATGTTGTCTGGGTGTGGCTGTTTTGGTTCCTGCAGAGTTGTTCCTAGTCTAAATCTGGGGCTTTAGGATATTGAGATGTTCGTAGAAATGGTTACTGTCATTCCTTTAGACCGGAGATCGTTTGGTGCCTGTCAAGTCCCGTAGTTTTGTGTTTCTTGTTGTTTTACTTCTCTGTACGAACTTATGGCTCCGTTCATGTTGTTGGAATGGAGTACGGCCGCGAGTTCGCGGGCGATTCAAAAAAAAAATGGCGGGGAATCCTCCCGTGGAGAGAAGCATCCACGTTGACAGGCAGGCGTTAGCGGGTTTTTTTCGGCTCCACGCATGCGCGTCCTCGGTTTTTATTCGGCCTGATTGGTTCGTTCGGTTTTCGGAGGCTGTTACGTCTGTTCTATCCAGGCCGTTGCTGTGTAGTCTACTGTTCCCGGAGGTTCTCGTGTGCGCTGGTGTCTTGGCGATGCCGCCTCTGGCTGGATCTCTGGAGGCGGACGGCAGATTTCTTCTCGGGCAGTGCCGGCGGCCGGCTGGTTCCCATTTCCCTGTTGGTTCGCGGGTGAGTCCACCGGCTTCCAGATGCTTGGGTTCGTTTCTTCCTTCCTTTGCCTTCGTCTCTCAGATCAGATCAAGCACCCACACCGTCTCTCTCCTTCCCCAGGCCTACCACTGCTCAGCTTGTCACTGCAGGCGCGTTTGTGGATGGGAGATCGAGCACACCGGCGATGCAGTGGCCAGGTCGAGGTTCTGCAGGAGCAACATGGTGGCGCCGCCGCCGCTGCCTTCGATGGAGGAGGAACCAGGGTCGTCCCTGGTGGCCACCTGCTCAAGAGGGGGAGGGACGAGCTGGCGGATACCTCGGCGAGGTCATCTCCTCAACCAACACTTTTCAGCAAAGTAGATCCACCGATGTTCTTTTTCTTTTTTACCATCTTGATTCTGGAGGTTTCAGCTAACAATTAGGGGCAACTAGAGCATGACTTTCTCATGATTTGCCTCTGGGAATATTGCAGGTGTATGACAAACACAGAATAATAATCCAAGAAAGCGGCAGAATGGGAAATCTACCTATGAAAAGGTACCATCTAGGAAATATAACAACTAATTAATCTGTTTTTGATTATATATCATGGTTAATGGTTTCATGGAAAAAGATCGTTTATCTTTACTCTCAGCATTTCAGCTTGGCAAAGAATAATGAGAGTAAAAGAGCTAGAGATGAATGTTCCCTCCTACATCCACCCTTGAGCTGCTCCTAACAAATCCTGCTTCTTTCAAGTGCCCAGGTGAAACAATATATAACGTAGAGCATTATCACAATGAAGTTCTTTTGTTTGTGATAGCCAGACAATAGAGATTGTGTGAGATCGAGATAGGCAATCAGAGGGGGGTGAATGATTGCGCGGAAGCAAATTAAAACTTTTCCCGAAAGTTCAAACCCTAAATCACCTTTCTGTCCGTGATAGTAAAACAGCCGTAACTTTTGATTGGATGAACCAAAAAATACTTATGAGTATGAAAAAAAAAGGTATTAAAATTATCTAACCAACGCAACAAGAATCAGCTCAATCGGACTTACCAATCAAAAGATATGATCAAAATAGTAACAGCTGACAGAAAGTTACGAGGATTAACTAAAACCAATTTCGAGGAATAACAAGAAAGATGAATTAATTGCAATCTTCTCTTGATCTCGTGATAAACCTGCAGCAAAGTATTATGAACTTGTGATGAACCTGCACCAAAGTATTAGAAAGATCTAGCACGAAGATTTCACGAAGATCCGAGAAGAACAGAGATGACACCGCCAACGAATCTCTTTATTGCAACGATGTCGATCGATTATAAAAGATGCAACCATGCATCCAAGAACTCTCCAAGAATTGATCTAGATCCAAAGCTTTGAGTTCCCTCACGTCCTTGCTAAAACCCTAGCTAGGATGCCCTCTATTTATAAGGGAAAATTCGCAACCCTAAACCGAATCCGAATCCAACACGGACTCCTCTGTCCCGGTCAGTATTTTGCCCGTGGGGCCCGCATACGACCTCAGATTGAGATGACTCCAAAAGCAAAGTTGTTCGTCTCGACGACGCGCACAACTTTCATGTGGATCACTTTTCCATCCGACGCCATCTTGATGACGCTACTGTTTAATCTTTAAACAGCTCTCATCCAGCCACGGCTGGACCTACATCTTCACCTCGATGTCACTTCATGCCATCAACTCTTCTTGTGATGTTTTCAAAACTCGACCATCACGTATCAAATATCTACAATACCGTACATCTCTGGTATAAACAACATACGACAAACCGGTGCCCTCCCGGATCATCGTAACCTTCACTTCCATTGTTCCTTCGCACGAACGTCCCGCATGACCTTGATCCTCGACCTCAGCTTCCCAAGCTTCGTCTCTCGATCCCGTCATCGATCACGTTCTTCTAGCTCCGGCAACACCTGAAAGCGAACACACAAATAACCAGTACGAGCACAAGTCCACGACTTGACTCAGGGTAAGTTTCACACAACTCACGCCATGTTTTCACATAAGAAACTAATGGATCAGCACACCACTAGCAAAGCACTAAGTCCAAACAAGATACATGTCATCACTTAAATATCCATATTATCTAAAGTATCCACATCAATGTTTCATCTAAAACACTTGCCAATGTTACATATCACATATGATTTCACAGATTGTCAATCTTTGTACGCTGATTTATTTGCCTTGATTTTATCTCTCCTCTTCAATTTTGTCAGCCGCTCCATGGTGTGCTTCCAGAATGAATCACACAAGCAGAAGGCATGTGTTTCTTCTGTTGTGATTGGTGATAATAAGAAACCCCTCAGGCCATATTTCTTCTGTTGTCAGTACATGTCAGCACAATAGTTTAAATATGTTCGGTGCATTTTTTTGCATCACGATTGCATAAAAAAGCTGAAGTACCAAAAGTTTAGATTTGTTTTTGCAATAGTTCTTATATGCAGTAATGTAAGATGCAAGGAGTCCAATTATGTTATTGTCCAACATGGGTTCAACTCTACACTTGTGAAGGAAAAGAAAATTAAAATTACAATTCAATAATATGTATGCAGGAGAATCCAGGGTTACAATTCTGGTTTGCTTTGTATAGAAAAACAATCTATGTGAGGCTGGAGAATTTGAGGCTGGATTAGTCTACGAGGATAGCCAAGATTCTGCTGTCGTGGGCATATTTATTGGTGTCCTTATGAAAGCTTACAACAGTAAGCTCATTTTTGTTGCTTGCAGTTACCTACTTTGTGATTGTTGTAGATATATGTGATATCACCTCTCTACGTGAGGATGATTCTCTCAGTGGAGGCTCCGCTTGCAGTTGGTAACTAATGCAGACTTGTCTCAAATATATTCATGTTTGAGAAAAGTCTATTTTCAACCCTGAACTTGTAGACAAAGTCTGAATCAGATCTTAACTTTTGAATTCCTGAATTTCAGACCCTGACCTTACTGATCCCGGTCAATTAAACCCCTTAATCCCGAAAATGGTGTTTGCCGCACTGGTCTTGTTGACGTAATACTGGGATTGCTGGCTAAGACTAGAGGAAGGACCCAAATGATGCTCTCGTATCTCTTATTTTCTTAATTTTGATATTTTTAACTATGTTTAGGAAATAACTAACGAGAATAACCGTTACTAATTTTTTTATACCGTCTTCTGATATATTTTTAACTATGTTGGCTAAGGTCTTCTGATATACTTTCTTAGGCGGGGACGGCTTGGCTCGCCGCTCGCCGGAACCGGTGCTCCCTGCGTGTATGCTCCGCTACTGCTGCCTAGGTCGCCGCTCGCCAGGTCGGAAGGGCTCGCTTCGAGGGAAGAATGCCGATGTCCTCACCAGATGCCTGGTAGTTTTTTTAACAATATTGTGGGTAATTTTTTTCAGGTAATTTTCCATAAGAATAAGTAGTCAGGACCCACATACAGTGCTCACTCACCAAATCCTAAGACACATCATTATCCCAACCTAGCCAAATAGGGAATTTCGGGCTAAGGTTTAAATTGACCGGGATTAGATAGGTCAGGGGCTGAAAACCCGGAATTAGAAGGTTAGGTTTGATTCAGACAAGTTCTACAAGTTTAGGGTTCAAAATGGACTTTTCTCTTCCTGCTTTGAAAGGTTGGTCCAACATATGCCAAAATTATTTCCTGATTGTTCCATCGTTTCACTCCCAGTTCTAAATGTCTTTGTTCCTCCCTGAAAGTTTGGTGACCAGTTACAGAATGTCCGGTGTATTTATATGGGTGTTGAGGACTTTCCTATGGCTTGTGCCATAGCTAATCTCTCCCACTACAGGATGGCCGCTAAACTTAGAGACAATGATCCTTGGGAAACGGAATTATGGGTGTTGAGGACTTTCCTATCTAGCATTAGGTGAAGAAGACTGCATTCTTGGCAAAATTGCTTCGGTCAACCAATTTATGCTTATTGCTCCAGGAAAAAAATTCACTTATGTAGGATAAGATTTGGGCTTGTTATGGCAAGATGCAAGCTTATGATGGCTATTAGGATAAAACTAACATCCGTGTTAATCCCGACAGTTTGTTTTAGGTTCTATTCATTTTTTGAAAATATAGTGGTTTGTGTATATCATCTTTTGTTTCTTTCTCTGGAAACTAAGATATTTGCCGGCACAAGCAACTGAATTGAAGCATGCAAGGAACTACTATTTATATGTGTGCAAAGAAAGTGTTGTTGTATTTTCTTTTGTCTGACCACAAAGGTAATGATGTAGAAATTGTATGGTTATTTATTTTCTGAGATCCATTGCATGTTCTCTTTTATGTGAAAATTAACGAACTTGAGTTGACAAAAAATAGCAAGCCATCCCATAAGTATATTTCAGAAACATATACATCAGAACAGAAACATGTCACTGATAACAATACATAGTAGTAGTGTACGGTTGGAGTGTGTCATCAATTTATCATACAATGATTACGGACGCAGCAAAGCGCGTTTATCCATCTAGTTCGATCGAATAGAGATCATGTGTGCACTGCAGCTAGAGTCTTTGGATCCTCGTCGCCTTGCCGTTGTGCCATCGCTCTTCCACTAGCTAATCAAGATTCAAATCCAGAATATTTCGAGGTAATACAACAAGCTGGTTAACTTAATTACCATCGTAGTACGTACGTAGTCGATTATTATTATCTCTTGGAATGGACGGCAGGATTTGTGCCCTCGCTCTCAGGCTCTCACGCAGCGGAGGGGCCAGTGGAATCTTTCTGACAGAGGCGTCATTCAGATCCGATCATCTCTTCTCTTTCTGATAGAGGATTTGCATGTGTTGCGCTGAGGTGTTGCGCGCGCTAGCTGCGCTTGCACCACTTAGCTAAGCTAGGTCACGAAAAATGACACAGCTAAACGTGTCAACCTACGTGCTGATTAAACAAATTAAAGGAGCATACAGCTGGTATCAACGGCAAGCTAGCAACCTAGCTGCTAGGTTAAAACTCAGAAAAGAGAAGACATGATCGATGACCGAGACTGCTATAAATAGCCAGGAACCTTGCACACTGCAAATCATATTTCCATCGCCAAACCCTCCAATAGCAGCCAGCAGCTGAAAGATATCCATAGCTGCCGGCCGGCCGACGCCTGCATTGCGCCATGGTGAGGATGAGAGCACTGACGGTACTGGCAGTGATCTTCTTGGGCAGCGGTCTGCTTGTCTCAGCCGGGGGGCGCGATGAGATGCCCCTGGTGCCGGCGGTGTACGTTTTCGGCGACTCGACGATGGACGTGGGGAACAACCAGTACCTGGAGAACGGCGTGCCGCCGCGGCTTCCCTACGGCATCGACTTCCCGGGCTCCGTGCCCACCGGAAGGGCCAGCAACGGATACGTCATGTCCGACTCCGTCGGTGCGTATACATACATCCCTCGCGCGGATACACACACACACACACACACACTTTGCACTTTTCATTTCGTTTTGTTGTCAGATCGAAGCAGAATGCATGTTGATTACTGGAGTAGTGATTCCTTACCTGTGAAACAAAACGAAACATTGCAGCGAGGCTTTTGGGTTTCAACATGAGCCCGCCGGCTTACCTGTCGCTGACGCCAGAAACAAGCCATCAGATCCTCCGAGGTTACGGCGGGGTCAACTACGCTTCCGGTGGCTCCGGCATTCTCGACCGCACCAACACCACCGTAAGTAGTGCCATACCGGGGATTATTTATACTCCCTTTGACCGAAATTACTTGTCGAAATATTACATGTATCTAGACGCTTTTTACACATCGATACATCCGTATTTGGGCAAATTTGAGACAAGTAATACCGATCAGAGGGAGTATATATGTTGCGTACATATGTATATACTGGAGTATTTACTAAGTGACCCCTCTTTTTTCAACATGCGTCGATCGATCTTGAGAAGACCCAATACATCATCCCCTTGAGCCAGCAGGTGGAGTACTTTGCTTCCACCAAATCAAAGATGGCCCAGCACAACCCCGAAGAGATCGACAGCCTGCTCGCCAAGTCGCTCTTCCTCATCAGCGCCGGCGGCAATGACCTGCTCGCATTCCTTTGGTCGAACAGGACGAGCACGCGGCTCTTGTACGAGGCCATGCTGTCCAGTTACGAGCGGCAAGTGTACAGGCTCTACGGGTTGGGAGCGAGGCGGTTCGCTCTCATCAACGTGCCGGCCATCGGCTGCCTGCCGTTGATCAGGAACACCACGGACACCGGCGAGTCCGAGTGCGTCCATGACGACAACTTGCTCGCCAATGGCTTCAACAAAGCTCTGCGAACGCGGATGGCTGACCTCGCCCGGTCGCTGCTGCCGGAGATGAGTTTCTCCGTGGGGAACTCCTTCAACCTGGTGATCGTCTTCACGGGGAACCCCGACAACGGGTTCACGGAGGTGGCCAGCGCGTGCTGCGGCGGCGGGCGGCTCGGCGTGGGGATCGGGTGCCTGCACCCCGACGCGACGTACTGCGATGACCGCGACCAACACATCTACTGGGACGCTGTGCACAGCACCCAGGCCACTGCCAACAAGGCCGCCCATGCCATGTTTTCCTTGCCGGTTTGGCAGGGGTTCTCCTGGCCCGTCAACTTCCGGCAGCTGGTCTCTCCTTCCGTGACAGATGCAGCTGCATAGTTCTTGATTATCAGCTGCCTGTTTCGTTACGAGCGTTTCACCGTTTACTTTTCGAATAATTCGCAGTGATCTTCTAGCAGCTTTTTGTTTTTATCGGTTAGCTCGTTTAATCTGTTTCCCTTGAATTATCCTTTGTTAAACCACGAGCCGCGGTTGTTGTGCGTGCCGTGTCGTTAGGATCTTGCATAAAATAAAATAAGAATAAGCAGAAAAGCTGCGAAGGTTTACGCTGCACAAAAACAACCGGGTCTTCTGTCTCCTGTGCTAACATTACTACTTAAGATCCATCCAAAGAAAAGAAAAAAGATGTGCACTTTTTTTTGCGGGTAAAAGATGTACACTTTTCATTCCTTCTGCAGAGAGCCAGAGAAGGGGCCTTGAGCATGCGAATTGTAAGTTCAAACAAAAAGGCCAAATGGCCTGGAAATACACTCTTGAACAAAACTGCTGGGTTGAAATATCTGGCAGCGTGTGCATGTAAGCGTGTTAGCGTGTGTGATCAGTGTTGTACTTTTGTTGTTCAAGTCGATTTCGCACGCACCTTTTTTGTAAGGATGACATTTTTTTCTTTTATGGCTGTCCGTGGGTCCTGCCAGCAGCTTTTTTTTAAGCAACGATTTGGCTTTATTGATTCAAGAGACAAAGTACAAAAGATCAATACACGAACAAACACAAATAACAATGATACTCAATAAAACTAAAAGCTTCATCGTAGTCATTTGAAGTAAACTTCTCTTGATCCATCATTCGCATCTTGATGCTTCTCCATGTATTCTCATTGACAAAATTGCAGAATACCATCACTTCAAAGGTTTTGAAAAGCCGCATGAGTCGTCCACCTCAAACGATGAGAACCTAAGATCATTGAATGCACCATGAGAGGGGTCATGCCCCTTGCAAGACAAGCTGTAAAACTGCTTCTCCGTCGATGAATCAACAGAAAAAGACAAAAAATCCGAAAAGACGTGTCGTGAGAACCACTGATTCCATGGCATAGGTTGCAACGCCTAAACCAGGACGATGAAGAAATCATGACACCAATCTCCTAGACGACGACATTTCCATCGCCAAGACGCCACCGAGAAGCACACAAAACCTAACAAAAGAAGGTAGCAAAACTTGATGCCGGATGTTGATTCGTGATTCCCCTCGTCTCTTAAGGCCAGATCGGCCGTAAGAGACGAGGGGAACCGTTGGAAACTGAAACTTCTTCGAAGACGGCGGCTAGGGTTCTTAGATCGATTTTTTTTAGAGCGGGTTCTTAGATCGATGAGAAGAAGCGTTTTTTCCCCCTGCCAGCAGCTGGTTTCGAACTATGGAGGCCTAACTATACGCAGGTCTCATGTCGCAGATTGTATAACAGAAACCTAGAAAGTACTCCCTCTGATCCTAAATTCTTGACTCAAATTTGCCCAAATATAAATGTATCTATTCTTAAAAAACGTCTAGATACATGTATTATTTCGACAACAATTTAGGATCAGAGGGAGTAGCTTCTTTCTTTCAGAAACAGCCCAGAAAGTAGTAGCTGGTTTCAGTTTCGCCCGATATAGCGGAAGCCCATCCCTTCGTCCAATCTTACACTGGACCTATATGCGCAAGGCCTCCTGGTAGATGCCCATGAAGACGCATTCACGGATGGCCGGAGACCAAGACGGCCTAGAGAACCAGGACACGCAAACAACTGACTACGAAGTGGCTAGAGGGGCTCTGTACTAGCCTAGTACTACTAGGTGAGGCCTGCCCGTCCCCTCGAAAAAAAAAAGGCGAGGCCTGCCCTCGCCATTCCACGCAATAAACGTGGTCTAGGGTCAGCTGCTGGGCGTCGGTTTATTCCCGTGAGCGCACGATGCGCCGTAGAGTTTGCTAAATATTCCCTTTGCTCCCCGCGAAGTCAAACCTCTTGCACGTTGCACCACTAGTTACGGATTACGAGAGATAATCCACGTGCTTTTGCGCCCACGATTGCTGCTGCACGTCAGCACATGCATGCAGAGCACCATTTTAGTATACTCCCTTGTCAACTCTAGAAGTTCAGTGTCACGTGAAGGAGGAAGGTTCCTTCGTTTGAAGATAATGATAGATGCAAATATGGGATTTGCATTTCTTAAACGTGGAGCCATCGGATCTGCACGGAGATTTGCGTGGATATTTTATTTCCGTTTCTTATTTTTCTTGTCACGCGCCCCGCGCCCGGAGGCATCAGGTGCGGCAGACCCGGCTAGCTGCACAAAGAACGAAAAATGCGTGCATCGGGGCTGAAATTTGATTATTTGAACCCAGAGTTATCCCTACACATGTGCGTCTTCCCCAGCCCCCAGATCACAGGAAGCAGCTTTCTTTTCTCATCATTATCATTGTTAGAGACGTGAGTGGCTTTTTACCGAGTGTAAAAACAAGATAATTTTTTATCCTCATCATTTGTACTGTGGTAAGTACTCTGTATACATGATCGAATGGATCTCCTGCGTGCACTGCAGAGTCTTTGGATCCTCGTAGCCTTGCCGTTTGTGCCATCGCTCTCACTACCTAATCAATAATCAAATCCAGAGTATTTTCAAGTAATACGATATATAAAGCTGGTTAACTTAATTACCATCGGGCGGAGGGGTGGAATCTTGGAAACGTAGCTTTCTGACAGAGGCATCATCCAGATCCGGTCATCGTGTAGATCAGTTCTATTCGATCGTTGGCCTCCATGCACATACTCGATCATGGGTATGCATATTTAAGAGTGGGTATGCACGTGAGTTCACCGTCAAGTGGAAACCTCGTATTATGAAAACTAGCGTAGTGATCCGCGGCTAGATTTAATGATTTATTTTTTTTGTGTATTTTCGTTTTATTTTTCTAATTGCTTTATGAATGTTACCAATGATTAGATTGGTTTAAATTGAGTAAATTTCATAAAACACACATTTTGTTGCTACCGTATCACGTAACCACACCTGACACTAATTTTGTTGTAGAACCACAACTCTTAAGACCATTTTTCTCAAGTAACCCAAATTTGTTAGTTTAATGGGTTTGACCACATTTCTGGCATGTGTGGCACACATGTCATATGCCACATAAAAGTCAAGATCATAAGAAGTTGGGGTAAGGTAGGGGAGAAAAGGAGAGGGTTAGCAGGTCAGGTCGGGTCTGACGCTGACCTTGTATGTGACATGTGGGTGTGGTTTTGTGAAATTTACTTGTTTAAATTCATATCATTACATTGTAGATTAGGTAGTCATTACATGTTTTCGCAAAAGATTTGTATTTTATTAACATTGTCCACATTACAAAAGTGTTGAGTTGTACATGTAACATAAGTATTTTTGCGTGGAGATAATTTGAAAGGTTTGTATAGTTTTGTTAATCCTTTACTGTTATTTGGTATAGATGATATGCAATAACCATTCCATTTTATCCAGGCCGATTTGTATTTGTTAGTCCCTTCCCATCGCATGTACAACTTTTCTAAATCTCTTTTAGCCACAATGCAACACAAAATCTTCCTCATTCTGTCGTGTTGCTTCCAACAGCCGGTCAAGAGAGTCTGTCTGGTTGCGGCCGTTTTCGTAGAATAAACTGGTGCCTATGGTAGATCGGCTTCCGGCTGGTGTTTCATGCGAGTGTGTTGCTACCGTTCAACCACTATTTGCGTAGTCATGGATTTGGCGAGGTCCATCGCGGATGTATGAAAGCAGGAACGGAGCCCCCTCAGGAATAGAGAAAACCCTTAAAAATATGTAATGACACCGGTAAATTTTGAAGAACGAACCCAACCCTATATTTTTCTGACTTCGCCAATAAAAGCCGAAGGTGCTTGGTAGTCATGTCTTTTCATCCTATATACAGAGCATCTATCATGTGATCCATGTTGTTTCTTTCTTTTTGAAAATCGATCCTCTTTCGCTTATTGATTTCCTTTTTGCCTTACCTCCTCTGTTCAATATCAAGTGCGAAAGTTGTTGTGGATTAAATTCCCGCAACGTGTCAAGAAGCTAATTTGGATTAAATTCCGGCGTGTTCTCGTATGTATTTAAGTTTTGGGTCATGGTGTGTCTTGGAACAACTCTACCGGGTTTTGATGGCAATGACTTGGCAAGATTACCTCGTTGGTTGTTGTGGCCTACGCGTGATGCTGGGCTGCCTATTCCATACCGATGATCAGGACCTTCGACGGCTATGACCGAGGTGCTCGATCGCTCGGGGGCCTCAAATCAATGAAGGATTAGTTATGGTATTAACCGACGGAAAAGAAAAAAAATCAATAATCACGGCTCGCATGGAGGAAAATAGAAAAAAGACAAACCGCCCTGCCGTCGGTTCCACTCTGTCGCTTGATTGGTGTGTCTGTTTGTTCGACTTCGATCGCTGCGCAACCTGCTTCGTCCTGACGGCCTGCTTGCTGCCTGCTCCGCTGGCCACGGCCCGCCGATGCCCTGAGTGCTGGCTTACTGCCGAGTGTTTGCCGTCCGTCCGTCCGCCCTCCGTAGTGCGCGGCTGCTACACTGCCCTTGCGTTCCGCGTCGGCGCTTCCCGCTGCGCGGCTTGCGCGGGCACCTCGGTCCTGCCGATCAGCCAATGACTCCTGGCTTGCCTACGGTTGGGTTGTATTTCGGATTGATTTTTATTTTGTCAGATCTTCGGTTTCCATATCGGCCTCCTACGAATCTACGATCAGATTGATTGGCTTCTAACAAATCTGAGCCGCACGGTACAATCTTGCCATAGAATTTCTGCTACTTTAATTAGATATTAGATAAAGCACATTGGTTGAGGTAATTTCGACGAAGGGCCGTTTCACGTTCGTGCTTTGTTCGTATAAGAAAAATAACAAGGTAATGTACCGATCCCATCGATTTATTTCCCAAGAGAAGCAGACACAAGCATGCAACCAGTGAGCATCAATGTAGCTTTAATTACACTTTGTTCCAAAACATAAGTATAATTCTCAATTAAATTTTCGGAAAAGTATATTTTTGCTCCCACAATTGGCGGTGAACCATAGAAATGATCTCTAAACTCAGAATTGTATACATCTGACCTCTCAATTAGGAAAATGAGATATTTTTTATCCTCTCTCCTGGATTAAATGGTTTTGACTTCTCGTATGGCCCGGTTTTCTCAAGATTTTTCCACATCGGATGCCGCTATTTGGCTTCAGGTTTCCCCAAAAAATAATCCTAAACTCGAATTCAGTATATTTGATCTCTAAATTGTGCAAGGTGACATCCGACATGAAAAAACGTGCCACGTGGAAACCGTTCAAATCCGGAAAAAGATTTCTGAGTTCACCTACAATTTATAGGCTTCATGGCCAACTGAGGAAACTCGCTTGTTTCAACCATGCCAATCATGATTTGATTAACTGTTCAAAAGGACAGAACGGTCATTGGTATTTTCATGTGTTGCACCACTTAGCTAGGTCACGAGAAATCACGAAATGACAAGTAAACGTGTCCACACCCTGCTCGTTAACGAAAGGAGCACACACTGGGACCATCGGCAAAAGAGAAGAGGTGACCGATCACCATGCAACATTGCTATAAATAGCCGGGAACCTGGCACCAGCAATTCACCCTCCATCGCCAAACCCTCCACTCTCGAGTAGCAGCTGCCGGGCGACGCCTGCATTGCGCCATGACGAGGAGGAGAGCACTGGCCGCCAACGGCAAGGCTCTGATGGTACTGGCAGTGATCTTCTTGGGCGGCGGTCTGCTTGTCTCGGCGGTGGCAAGGGAGCGCGAGGAGGTGCCGCCCCTGGTGCCGGCGGTGTACGTTTTCGGCGACTCGACGATGGACATCGGGAACAACCGGTACCTGGAGAACGCCGAGCCGCTGCAGTTTCCCTACGGCATCGACTTACCGGGCGTGCCCACCGGAAGGGCCAGCAACGGATACGTCATGTCCGACTCCATCGGTTCGTCTATATACATGCCACGAGCAGATGCTTTGCATATTCGCTTTACTTTTTCGTTTTTGTCAGATCGAAGCAAAGAATGCATGTCGATTACCACTAATTTCTTAAAATGTTACTGCAGCGAGGCATTTGGGTTTCAACATGAGTCCGCCGGCTTACCTGTCGCTGACACCAGAAACAAGCCATCAGATCCTCCGAGGTTATGGCGGGGTCAACTACGCTTCCGGTGGATCCGGCATTCTCGACGACACCAACACCACCGTAAGTAGTGCTGCTTCTCATTTTTGCGTACATACATATAGATACAGCTGGAGTATAGATTTACTGATTAAGTTATCCTCTTTTTTTCAATATGCATGGATCGATCTCCTGAGAAGACCCAGTACATCATCCCCTTGAGCCAGCAGGTGGAGTACTTCGCGGCCACAAAGTTAGAGATGACCGAGGACAACCCCGGCGACATCAAGCACCTGCTCTCCGAGTCGCTCTTCCTCATCAGTGCCGGCGGCAACGACATGTTCGCCTTCCTTAAGAAGAACCCGACCCCGACGACAGAGCAGGTGGTGGCTTTCTACACGTCCCTGCTTAACAAGTACGCGCAGCACGTGCGCAAGCTCTACAGGCTAGGCGCTCGGCGGTTCGGCGTCCTCGACGTGCCGCCCATCGGCTGCTTGCCGCTCATCAGGAACAGCTCGGATACCGGAGAGCACGAGTGCGTGGAGGACGCCAACAAGCTCGCCAAGGGCTTCAACGACGCTCTCCGTTGGCGGATGGCTATCATCGCCGGGTTGCGGCCCGAGATGAGGTACTCCGTGGGGAGCTCCTACGAAATGGCGCTCTCCTTGACGGAAAACCACCCGGGGAACGGGTTCACGGAGGTGGCCAGCGCCTGCTGCGGCGGCGGGCGGCTCGGCGTCGACGTCTTCTGCAGCCTGCCCGGCGCGACCTTCTGCCGCCGCCGCGACCACCACCTCTACTGGGACTTTGTGCACAGCACCGAGGCAGCTTACAACAAGGGCGCCCAGGCCATCTTCGACTTACCGGCGGAGCAAAAGTTCGCCACGCCCATCAACTTCAGGGAGCTCGTCTCTTCTCCTTCAATGATCGATGCGATTGCACGGTCTTGATTTTATCAGCTGCTTATTTCAGTTTACCTCGTTTGAATAATTCAGTTTCACTTAATTAGCTTTCAGCTAGCTAGCTAGTCTTCTACTAGCAGCTTTTAGTTATTTCCGTTTGTTGAACTATGTTAAACCACGAGCCGCGACTGTTGTGCGTGCCGGGTCGTTAGGATCTTGCATATGCCGATCGAGCTGGGCTTGTTTCCTCCTCGTGAGATGGCACAACTCGAACGGGATCGTGCCTAGTGCAACTCGGCAATGTCGTTTCTATCGCTAATAAAATAAGGAGCAAATGTTTACGCTGCACAAAAAACACCCGAGTCTCAATTCAGGTTATTTATTTCATGTTTTGAGTCTCCTGTGCTAACATTACTCAAGATCCATCGATAGAGAAACGATGCACCCTTTAATTTGATTCCATTCATAGGTCTATGGAGACGTTATGCATGCGAATTCAGGTTATTTTTTTGTGGCCTTCGGCGCCGCCGTGGGCTTTTCACTTTCCTAGATTTTTCGTGAGTAACAGGCTTTTTTTAGAGGCCGCCTCATATATGGAGCGGTACAGATACGATTTATCGACTCAAACGGATGGGCTCGTACGATGCTGCTAATAGCCGGCCCATCTAGGCCCGTGTCTCTGCGTCCCCAGCGTAAAGCTCGATCAAGCTAGCTGGTCAAGAGAAGCAGGACACGCACACGCAGACACACGCTGCTAGTGCTCTCCAGGTGCAACGGCCAGGCCGGCTCGGCCGGTCCCTAAAACTCTTTTTGGTGCGGCGCATTACATCGCCAACTACCTTATCGTCATCTTTGGACCGGCCGGTCATACATACGGGATCGATGCACTCGCCGAAAAGCTCTTGCCCTTTTCCGTTTGTTCCATATCCATCGGTTAATTGGTTACAGAAAGGATGGGCAGTGCAGCAATATGCTCCCCAATCCCCATAGTGGCAGGATAGAGATGCACACATACGTCTTCCCCTGCCCCAACCACGTATACGGTGACTTATTCGTTCACATCATCATGAATGGATCGAGATCATCTCGTGCAATGTGCGCTGCAGAGTATTTGGATCATCGATCACTTGCAGCTGTGCCATCGCTCTCACTAGCTAATTATACGGAAAGACCCAAATTTGGCGTATTTTGAGCTGATACAATAAAAGTTGGTTAAGTTACCATCATACTTACATGGCACGTACGTACTCGATTATTATTTTTTGGGAATGAATGGCATTATTTGTGGCCTTTCGACGCGGATAAGCGGTGGAACCGTGGAAACATAGCTTACTGAAAGATCAGAGGCATCATTCTCCGGTCACCATATAGATCGATCAGTTCTGTTTGTTTGGCTCCATTTATATGTTGGAGTTGTATATGGTTTACGCACATGGGAACATTATCGAGTGGAACATGCCTCACATAAAAACAAGGTGTTCCGATCGCTTAAGTATGAGTGGGATTGATGAATTGGGACCAGCTAAGTTAGATTATTACAGTCAATGATATGGGTCGGTACACACATATACCGTGTGGCATGTATATACAAGCATGCCTAGACGAATGACCAATTCATGTTCGTGCTTGCGCGTACAAGGCAAAGAACAAGCAATCCATCGAGCTTTTCCCGGGGAAGAGAGAGAGAGAGAGATATTTACATGTGTTTCTTACCTTGAATTGCATGTTTTCAAGTTTGTTTGTATTTGGTTCTTTCCTGACTTGAGTTGTCAGGCTGCAACGACAATTTCTCACTCCTTCTTAATGCAATAGCAGAGCACATGCTTTTTTCTCTAAAAAAAGAAAATTACAACCAAAAAACATGCAATTATGCGTGGTTAATTTAGAGACCTATCGCGATCCAGAGAGAAGAGCGAGTCTAATGCCACATCACATCAGAAGATAGAGGGAGAGCGAGGGCGATGGGTGTGCGAAAGAAGGAAAGAGATCGCCGCCTTTTTTATATCGCCTCCATGAATCAACTAGAGTTTGGCTCGAACAAGGATGAACTATGTGCCGTTACACTCTCACACATACACCGTTTCACTAAATAAAAGTAGCATGAGTGGAACAACAAGTCTTACATTTTCATATGAAACTTGAGAGTAGTTAAGAGGTGATAAACAAATTGAAGAAGCCAGAAAGACATGAATGATCAGGTGCTACTCCAGTTCATATAACATCTGTCCTCAGCCATTGGAAGAATAATTATAACATTAGATTAATGATTCTGTAATGGCTCAGATAAAAAGTACCCCGGCCAGCTAACTCTGCCTTTTTGTGTTGCATATGTAAATATTTAAAATTAAGAAAAAGTTGTGAGGATAAAGAGCGAAAGCGATAAGTGGTACTTTGGGAACTTCGGTTAAGAACACATTTTTTTTTCCGGCTAACTGCACAAATCCAGCTAATTACCCGTCAAATCTTTGTAAAATTCCCGTGTTTCAACCGTGCCATTTTTACGAGGGAATCATGTACGACTTGTATTTTAGTTTATTTTGCAGACGAATGAGCCAGTTAATTAAGTATTTTAAAGTGGCAGCAGCCGGCCGGTAGGTACACTTGGCTACGAAGTGGACCTTTTTTTGGGAGGGAAACCAGGAAGTGGAATTGTTCACGGGAAACCAGACGAAATGGCAAATGACCAACGTGTCCACCTACTCCTTTTAAAAAGGAGCTTCGTGGGATCATTTGCAAAGGTTAGAACTGGGAAAAGAGGAGAGATGATGCTTGCTGCACGGTTCTTGTTGCACATTCATTTTATTCAACGGATCAATCCCTTCATGGTCAAGAGACAAACAGAGTGCCATAACCGACTGATACTCTATCCAGGTCGTGCTTTATAAAGAGCCAGGAGGAGCCCGGTCTAATAACTTGCTCCGACCCACAAAATACTCCACAGGACCACAGCCACAGGTAGATTGCCCCGCTACCATTCCAAGCACATATTCCCTGGGCGCGATCGATCCATCCATCCACCAGCTGCCTTGCCCTGCAATTCATCTTCTACCAGCAAACCCTCCATAGCAGCTAGCTAGCAAAGCTTTCAAGCTTAGCATGCGAGCAAATCCTTTCTGAAACACAGTTACAGAAAGACACAGATAACTTTGCAAAGGGCGCCATGACGAGGGTGAGAGGAGGCAATTACAAGGCTCTGATGGTACTACCGGCAATGATCCTTGTCTGCGGCGGCGGTCTGCTTGTCGCGGCGAGGGGGCGCGAGGAGGCGCACCTGGTGCCGGCGGTGTACGTGTTCGGCGACTCGACGGTGGACGTGGGGAACAACCAGTTCCTGCCGGGGTTCAAGCCGGGGCAGCTTCCCTACGGCATCGACTTCCCGGGCTCCAGACCCACCGGAAGGTTCAGTAATGGATACAACACAGCCGACTCCATCGGTGAGTTTTTTTTGCACTTTCCTTTTCGGTTTCTGTCGGATCGAGCAAAATACATGTTGGTTATACCATTTCTTACCCGTGTAATGAACAAACTGAAAATGCAGCGAGGCTTGTGGGATTCAAGAGGAGCCCGCCGGCTTACCTGTCGCTGACGCCAGAAACGAGCCGTCAGATTGTCCGAGGCTTCCGTGGTGTCAACTACGCTTCCGGTGGATCCGGCATTCTCGACACCACCGTAAGTACTACTGCTACTGAAACATATATGCTCCTTTTATGCATCTTTAACGAAGTACTACAGCATTTACTAATTTGCTCTCAATATGCATGATGGGTCGGTCTGCAGGGTAACGGTACCATCACGTTGACAAAGCAGGTGGAGTTCTTCGCGGCCACCAAGTCAAACATGACCAACCCCAACCCGGGCAAGATCGACGAGCTGCTGTCCAAGTCGCTCTTCCTCATCAGCGACGGCGGCAACGACTTCTTCGCCTTCCTCTCGGAGAACCGGACAGCCGCCGAGGTCCCGTCCTTGTACGCGGACCTTCTCTCCAACTACACCCGGCACGTCCAAACGCTCTACAAACTCGGCGCAAGGCGGTTCGGCGTCATCGACGTGCCGCCCATCGGGTGCGTGCCGGCGATCCGGGCCACGTCCCCTTCAGGAGAAACCAAGTGCGTCGAAGGCGCAAACGCGCTCGCCAAAGGCTTCAACGACGCGCTGCGGAAGCTCATGGCGGGGCTCGCCGCTAAGCTTCCCGGGATGAAGTACTCCGTGGGGAGCTCGTACAACGTGATCACCTTCGTCACGGCGCACCCGGGGTATGCCGGGTTTAGGGACGTGGCTAGCGCGTGCTGCGGCGGCGGGCGCCTTGGCGGGGAAGTCGGGTGTTTGCCGAATTCGACCTACTGTGCGAACCGCAATGACCATTTGTTCTGGGACGCCGTGCACGGTACCGAGGCCACGGCTAGGAGGGGCGCCGCGGTCATCTTCGCTGCTCCCGTCAAGCTCGGGTTCGCCGCGCCGATTAACTTCAAGCAGCTCGTCTCTTCTTCTTGATGGCCGATTCCACGTGGTCTTTGATTTATCTGTTGTTAATTTGGTTACGATTGTTCGCTGTTTACTTTTAGATGGATCGATCGAGAGAGAAAAAAGATGTACACTTTTGATTCCTTTTGTAGATATCAGGGAAGGGTGCCGTCATGCAATGCGAATTCTAGTGTCAGACAGAAAAGGCCAAATGGCTTGGAAATACACTCTTGAATAAGATTGTTGGCTTGCAGTATTTGGGTGCGTGCTAGCGTGTGATCAGTCGCACTATTTCGCATTGTTGCTGAGGTCAACTTTGCAACTTTTTTTTTGTTGATCGAGGAAAACGTTTTTTCTTCTATGGCTTATTCGTGGGCCTTGGCCGTAGCTGACTCGGTTGGCTTCGACCTGGTTTATAACGACGCCCATCCCTGAGTCGGAATCTTCTACTGGGTAGGCCCCCTTTTGGCAGAGCGAGTTTGAGAAATCAGTGTTTTTTTAGAGGGAGCCGGAAATCAGGGACATGGGCCCTTGGCGATAGCTGGCTTCACTTTCAATCCATAGAGTGGAAGCCCATCCCTGCGTCCAATATTATAGTGGGCCTTCATACGCAGGCCTCCTCAAGCGATGGATGATCCACGTCGATGTCACGAAGACGCATAGTGGAGTTGTTCTTTCGTGAGCAGGGGGCAAAGCAAAGCACAACTCCCCCTCAAAAAAAAAAGGAAGCAAACCAACCCCCGCGCCGCGAACTCTCCGGTGGCTTCTCCCGGACTCCCAACGCGAGCCGCCACCCTTCCTCCCCGCGGCAAAGCCTCGCCGTGATGGCCATGCTTCTCCGCCGACGCCTCCCCACTCTGGTCCGGCTCCTCCGTCCACTCCAGACCGAGGCGGCGGCCTCCTCCTCACCCCCGCTGCATCCTCTCCAAAAGCCTGTAGCCGCATCCGCCTCGCCTTCCGTCGCACCAGGGCCACGCCTACGGTTCCCCAATGTAGCGCCGCACGTGTCGGCCTCCTCGGCTGCCGCCTTTCTCGCTGCGGGAGCGGCCGCCGCGCTCGCGTCGCTGCCGGTGGTGGTGGCCTACGCCGATGCCAATAATGAGAAGGTTGAGCCTTCTCTGTTTTGCTTCTGTACAAACTTCCTCTCGTTGTTTCTGGAGTAAAGGTTCTATGTTTGAGTTTCGTCTGTTGTGTTTACAGGGCGTGGTCGACACGGCGGAGTGGGTGCCGGTGAGCGCTGATGCGGCAGTGGGGGAGGATTTGGCCCGCAAGGAGAAGAAGAGGATAATGGAGCTTATTGAGAGCCGAGGGATGCCGCTCGGATCGTACCCGCAGTTTGATGTTGCAATGAAGGGCCAGAAGGTCTCCCCCACCCCATACCCCCCCAACCCCAAACAATTTGAGTTAATTTTCTGTACCTCGTATCAGTATAGGCGCAAGAATTAGGAGTTCATCACCACTTCAGTGTACTACGTTATATTAGCCACTTTGGTGGGAGTGCTTCGCAATTTGAGCAACCGGTGCACCAACTGATGTAGAAAGCAGTAGGTAGATTTAGACATTTAGCACAGTGGTAACAGATTGGAGTGAACTGCAGTGTGAGTCCTTTTCAGAAAGAAGCATGAGTGTCCATTTTAAAATGTAGAGTATATTTTGATTTGCTAATATAAGTCTTTGACCAGCAATTACTTTGTCAATATGTGGTTTACGTGACATAAAATTAATGTCATTAGATCCGTATTCAAAAGTACTCAATTGTAATCTCAATAGTAGTTGTTAGTCAAAGCAATGTCTTAACGAACAAAAATATGCCTTGCATTTTGCAGCTGTTTGAATAATTGTGCAAGGGTGTTTCTGTTTTTCTGTTAGAGCTCAGTAGTACTCCCTCCGATCCATATTAGTTGTCGAAATATTACATGTATCTAGACGCTTTTGGGGCATAGATACATCCATATTTGGGCAAATTTGAGACAATTAATATGGATTGGAGGGAGTAGTTGGTTTTGTTGTCTGGAAGCCATATTGGCATGTTTTCTTATGATTGCTGTCTGTTTTCTTATGATTTGTTGCAATTTCACGTGGTTGCTGTGCGTCTGTTAGAGCTCAATTGTAGTTGGTTTTGTTGTTTGGAAACCATTTGGCTACTATGTTTCCTTATGATTGTACCTTATCACCCCATCATCAATAAGAAACTTAATGAATATGTTCAATATTCATTTGATAATTATAGTTGTTTATCTGATTTGATTTTTTTTACTTACAGGTGGTTGTTAAATTCAATGTACCTTCAACCTGTAATATATCATGCCTCATTGTCGATCTTGTCAAGCATCTTGGGCTTGAGGCAGAACAATTTGGTGGCGGCTCAGAGATGCTATTGCGTGCTTGGGACAGGTTAGCAAAAGAAGCCCTGATATTCAGTACCCTACAATATATGCTACTGTACCTGGTGACTTGGTTCTGTCTATGGCAATCATAAATAGATAGTTAAATAGTCCAGATTCAGATTTGATATGCAGGCATTTTCCCATGCCCATGCATGCTCTATCTATATTGTTTTTCTTCTTTTTTCAGAAAATGGAATCTTAATATTACCCCCGACCTCTGCATCCAGGATGCATATAGCCTAGAGCCTTACATTTTTCGCAATAACTTGAAAACATATGGCCACATCCAAACGTGTCACAGGCCACACCTTGAACCGACTTACAAACTAAGGAGCCCAGAGCTAGCACGCCACCCGACCGGCACATAAACTCTCTGGTAATCCACTCTAGTTGCTTGGCGTCAAACTACGTTGGTTCCTTGTGCTGCACCTTCTGTAATAATACCCATAATCGCTGCTAATTTGTACATAAGAGCAACACCTGCATACAAGAATGCACTTTTCTTTTATTAAAAACAATGTCATTACAGCATAACCAAATAGACCAAATACGCAGAGCCCCCACTAAAATGACGGAACGCAAATTCTTGTCCACCCTCCGCAATCAAGTACCAAAAAGGTGAGCCATATATGAGTAGTTACATGAACGGCTCTCCATGCTACCTTAGCCATCTCACAATCAAAAAGAGGTGCTCGATAGACTCCTGCTCTAAGCAGAAAGCATAACGGGTGTCCCCTTGCCATCTACGCTCATTGATTTTCTGTTTAATTAGAGTTCCGGCCTTCCGGGACACATTTCTCTTTGCTTATACTGGCATATTCTAATTTATTTTTTTACCAGTTGAAGATGGATCATAAATACAAAGGATATAGTGGCTCTTTAAATCTCCGCCGGTGGTTTCCCTCTATCCACTAAAACCCTAAACCCTTGACCTCTCCGTGCCGCGTTTTTCCTCAATGGTTTTCCGGCATTCTCTTAGTAGGGTGCCAAACTTTGTAACATATAGTTAGGAAGAACTGCAATACTGTTGCCAGTGATTCTCATTCTTACCTGTGAATGGCCGATTTATTTTTTTGTGTCCATGTCATAGATCTACCCTTGCAAAGTACCAAAATTTATTTTAATCAATAACTTCTGTTCCAGTGCAGCTGCACGTCAAATAACGTTGAATCCTCCCAAAATGACGGGCATTGGAGATAACAATGAAGATCATCTTTGTGTTTTGATATTTGAGCCACTTGTTGGATCTGAATATTCCGTCAGTCCTATTATACTTCATTAATATTTTGAAAGCAATTTATTCTACCCTTTTGTCATTATATAAGATTTAATGCAACTTCTGAATTCTGATCATTCTGTTTATTTCTAGGAAATTGAATTCATCAAGCCTAGCAGTTTTAGTTTGAAAGAACTTGAAGCTTTGATCAGTGCTTTAAAATTAGCTGGGCAAAAAGATATTAAGGCATCATCAGGGAAAGCATCAAGCAAAGGAAAGGATCAGAGATCTAAGCATCTACCATCTATAGACAAAACTGTATCTGATTTAGAGGCTATGGGGGTTAAGGTTTATGGGTTTGATGAAGCCTCTAGTGTTCCAATGGATGGCACTTTAATGTGGGAAAACATTGCTGGATATGAACCTCAAAAAAGGTATAACAACATAATGTCACTTTTTTTTAATCTCAAAAGCGGCAGATTTTTGTGTGCGAAAAGTTTATAACATCCCCCATGCGTACAACCACTCCTTTTCTTATTTCTGTTCAGTTTAGTTCTTTCCTTTACACTAGACACATTCTGGTGGCTGCTTGTCTTATTAGGCAACTGCTTATTTGTATTCCTCCATAAGTTATAGCTCCTAAGGTCTATTTATGTTTTTGTTCCGTTTGTAGGGAGATAGAGGATACTGTACTCTTGGCTTTACAGAATCCTGAGGTGTACGATGACATTGCTCGTGGTACACGTTGCAAATTTGAGACAAATCGACCTCGAGCTGTACTGTTTGAAGGTCCACCTGGTGAGTAGTTGAATGTTGTTTACTTTCAGTGCAAATTTCTACCCCAAAATCGAGTTGTTGCATTTTGTTCCTAGAATTTCTTCATGGTTATCATACTAATTTATACTTACCAGTTACCACTGCCTCACATCTCAGGGACTGGTAAGACATCTTCTGCTCGAGTTATTGCCAAGCAAGCAGTAAGTAACGCTGCTATACTCTTGAAATTTCAATATTGTATACTTTGATAATAAGTGCTCTTGCAATTTAAAATTATTCTGTGCAATTTTTTGGGTGATGTAATAATTAGTTCTATTAATCTTCGTGTTTGCCTTTTTTTTTTCTTATTTCAGGGAGTTCCACTGCTATATGTGCCATTAGAAATCATAATGTCAAAATATTATGGTGAAAGTGAGCGCCTGTTGGGATCTGTTTTTTCTCTTGCCAACAAACTTCCTGAGGGAGGCATTATTTTCCTAGATGAGGTATGCACCTTCGTTTAGCATACATGTGTTAAGGATACTCCAGCAATTTCTGATCTTTATACCATCTAACAACAAAATATTTCTAATCTCTAAGATGATCTTTGCCTCTTTTCTTTGTGATGATGAAGTAGATCTAGTTGCACTCCAAAATAACTTAGATCAGTGCCATTCATAATGGCTTACCGAATAACTAACTAAAAAAGTTGGAAGTTTTAAGATAGCGATTTAAGGATCCTGGTTAAACTAAGATGTTGATTTTTATGTGCTGGGCAATTTTATATCCTTTTGTAGGTAGACTCTTTTGCTATTGCCCGAGATAGTGAAATGCACGAAGCTACACGAAGGATATTGTCAGTAATTCTGCGACAGGTAGAGTCATGTTTATTTTCCTGTTACCTCTGATGGTCCAAGTAACTACTAAGTTTATATGCACTTTTTGAATACACACTCACCTTTTTTTTTGGTTTTCTACTTTTGAGACTGTCATCATACTTATTACATTTGCTGGCAGACAGCGTACCTTTTAACTCTAAAAAATTTCTTTTGTGAAGATTGATGGGTTTGAGCAGGATAGGCGGGTGGTGGTTATTGCTGCAACTAATAGAAAGGAAGACCTTGATCCAGCTCTCATCAGGTTTATTTCTGTTGCCACCCCATCTCTGTTCCTGTAAAAACTGCCAGTTCATTTTGAGATGGCCTAGTAGTGAATGTTGCATAATTTCAATAAACCGGAATCGGGCGCGCGTCCAGTCTGTTTCATAAGAAATACCATGAACCAGTAAAAATGCGAGCCACACCCGCATGTGCCTGAAAAAGAAAATGGGGGAGGTAGGAGTCAACATGCCATCTCATGGTTAGGAGCTCTGCTCCACCACCACACTATGGCAGACTGGCAGCCAACTGTTCCATGATTGGTTGCTGTCCATGGAAGGGAAGTAGTGTACTGAATACTTATTGTTTTCCCTATTATACACCACCAGAGATAATTGATCCTTTTTTGCAAACCAACGAATGAACTGATAAATTAATGGTTGCATTGGTCAACTGAGAAACGGCAGTTTAGCTGGTTGTCACTGGTTCAGCTTCTGAAGCTATGCATATTTGGAGTTCTCATGCAAGAAATATTTGTTTCTTCTGCATTTTCTAAACAGACATACATGACTGCATAGAAACTGCCAATAGAACCATGCTGCATCACTGAACCAAGCTACTTTACCCTGTAATATTTGTAAATTTGATATCCTGATCAGTTTGATATTTACTCTGCATGTGTTATGTAAAGTAAACAGTACTTCAATTGATGTTGTTACTTTGCAGCCGTTTTGATTCGATAATTTGTTTCGGCTTACCGGATCAGCAAAGTCGTGCAGAAATAGCTGCTCAATATGCAAAGCACTTGAGCAAACCCGAGTTGGCTCGATTTTCCATTGTCACTGAAGAGTAAGTCTCCATTCTGAATCTTTACTTCTACTATTAGGATGCACGTGCATTGCTACGGATCCGCGAGTAAAGACTAAAAGCGCCAAATTTATAAGTTAGTTTAGTTTTAATGTTTTAGATCAAGCAGAAAGTTTGCAGAACTACCTCGTCTTTTTTGTTCAACAATGTGTGTGTTTCATCAAATGATTAAAGACATACTTCCACACTTATAGTAGTTAATATCGTATTTTTTTTATATGTCAACAAATCAAAACAGAGTAGAAAACCTGTAGAACTGACAGTGTAGATAACTTCTGCTCGCTCTCCTAACAAGTATGCATTCATAATGAAAACAGTTCAACGAGACGGATAAAATACATATTGATATATATTTCTTCTCCATTCCTCCAAAGAATATTTTTAAAAACGTCTTTAAGCTTAGTGTGCTACTGGGACGAAACCCTTCACAAATGTGGTAAAATTATTATACATGCATGTCTTGATCTCATCTTGCCAACCATCACGTAAAACTTTGTTACTTTTACTTGTCTGAGAGCTCGGTTGATGTGTTTTTGGGTGCAGGATGGCAGGAAGAGATATCAGGGATATTTGCATGCAAGCAGAAAGACGTTGGGCATCGAAGGTATGGTAAACTGACCCGCAAGTTATTTCCCTCCTCTTTTGGGGTATGATCAGCTTCACACTTAGCCTATGTGTTTGCCTTCTATAGTTGATCAGGGGACAAATTCCAAAAGATGGGAAAGGGGAACCCGCTCTTCCTCCAATTGATGAGTATGTTGCATGCGCCGAACAGCGAAGAAAGTCTTTGCCTGATAGAACAAGACCGACGTCCAAATCCAGTGTTCTGAAATTAGCATGAAAAAACTACATGTCTACGTTACTATATCAAACTGTAATTGAATGCGGATGTGTATATGTAAAGTAGTGGCAATATACTTGGAAAACTGCAGTTATCCAAATTTTGTAGATCAGAAAACGTGGAGCAGTGGAGTAGGATAATCTAATCGATAAAGGCGATCTGCATGTTTTTTATAAAGCAATGATCCACCGAGTTGTGTCAACTGCAAATTTTGCTTCAAAATTGTGGCTTGAAGCTGTTCTGACAACTCTGCGAGGCTTACTACATGTTTCATATGTGCTTCCCGGTGCTATTGATTTATGATTGTCCACTATACATGCCAGGTTGCATTTTTCCACTTTCCAGTTTTAAAGGTACAGAAAGTGTATAAGCGTTCAAATTTCTGAGTTTTCAGCGTGTGCAGTGCAGAGAGATTACTCTATGGTCTGTATAAGAGCAGGAGTACGGGGAATACTCATGCATCCAGAAACTTGTACGTATTTGTCTATTTCTGTTTTGTCCAATAGACCGTGACAGGGCTCCGGACCACAGGCCTGGAATCATCGCTATATATGAGATCTAGTGCAGGGATACAAATGATGGTTGTTTCATTCTGCGGATGAGACAAGAACCAAATATATTCCGTTCGTCTGATGCTCCGATTCCAGGAAAGGAGAATGCAGCAGCATCCCATGTTGGTCACCGCTTCGCCAGAAAGGTACTGCCTACCTATAGCAAGCAGTGGCTGAAGTGACCATCACATTAGGTGACCGACATGGATGCAATCGGAATGAATGAATGGCCGGTCCGGTTGCACTTGCATTTGCATCCGCACCTGCATTTTCGCCCGCCCTAGCGGCCTCCAAACTTGCCTACGTGTTGTTTCTTTCAGCTTTGTCAGGATGAGCATGAAAACAATATGTTGCGCGGCTCAACAGTACTCAGTCAGCGTTTTCGCTTGGTTCAGCCTCCTGATCCTTGCGTTGGCAGAAGATTGCTCCTTTGGTTGCAACGGCCATTGCTACGGAAGATTCAGAAGCGGTGCGCGACAGATGAGCCTGAAACGTGAACGATGGCAGTATATTATCTGAAAACCACGCACGCGCATATGGACGGAACCTCATCGATCAAACCGTCCCCTGCTCGACATAAAAGGAGTGACAGCGACGAATCTCTGTCCGCATTAACCAGTTTACCGGCCCCGATCGAGCCAAGTTAGTCCGCTACACGAAAGGGGCTGCGAGGAACGCACACGCATCGGCGCAATCATGACGGAATCCGACGCTAGCTCTATACGCCCACCCACGGGTAGCAACCCTCGCCTCGCGTGCAGGACGTAGTAGAGCACGCGCACGCCTTCGATCGGCCTTTCCCCTGCCCTGCACGCCACCACCCAGACCGCGTAGCACGGCAAAAAATACATAGAACTGCTAGTACGAAAACTTCCGGCGAATGGACTTACAAGCGCGCCCTGGCCGGTGATGATAACTCCATCGGAGACCCCCAAGTAAGAGTAACCCACCCGGGCCCCGGCGGTCCCGGACTCTCCCGGTGTTGCCCATCGAACGAAACGGACTCGTAGCGCAGCTCTGTCCAGTCCCGCTGAGGACTACGTGCAGTGGTACCACAATCGCAGGAGCCCAGGACACGCCCCGGGCAGGCCAGGCCAGCGCAAGCTAATTGCCATGGCGCAAGACGCGATCGATCTATCATCTATCCCCGGTGGCCCCGGTTTTCGTGTCCCTCTCACGTCCATCGCCTGCATTCGGAGCGTGTCGAACTACCCCGGGCTCCAGTCCTGTCCGGCCAAGTTACTCCCTCCGTCCGCAAATCACTTAGTATTTTGGGATAGAGGATATGTATGTAGATTTTGCAGCATTGAATTTATGCGTTCACGAGGAAGAGCCGTGAGCTATCATATCATTGGCATCATTTTCTTCACTTCTTCATGCCATATTTTTTGTGAAGGGTGTGGTAAATTATAGTGTACCCATAAGTACCGATGAGTGGGATCAGGGCCGATTGAGGAAAGAAAAGGGAAACGACACAGGAAGACGGCGCCGCCATGCTCCGGTTCGGATCCTTCGCCGGCGTCCCACCCCTGACGGTCCCACTGGTGGGGGCCAAGGGCGATCGCGGTCGCGTTATTCCTCGTCCACTCGCACCCTCGTCGGATGGGGGGATTCTCTGTTCTGCCCCTAGGGTGATTGTGGACCGGGTGGCGCCACGTAACTCCGTGGGGAGTTCGCCGCGTGGCACGGTGGTGGTGTCGCATTATTCCTTGGATTCCCATTGCGAAGGTAACTTGCGCCGCTCCACCCCTCCGCCTTCCCATTCCACTAGGCGGCTAGGGTTTTTTCTGGACTCGCTTTTCTCCCACTTTTGGTGGAAGCCTTCATCGCCACGGGTTAGGGTTGGGGCTCCTTCGTCGGTGTGGCGAGGGGTGGTGTCCGAGGACCGTCGCTCTTTCGCGCAGGTAGTTGCGACTCCTGCGTGTGCTCGGCGACTGGATATGGTGGCGGCGCGAGGAGGGTACGGTCAGCGGCGTGAGGGCTTCCGCGCCGGTCGTGGTCGAGGCGACCGTGGCTGGAGTGATGGCCGAGGTCGAGGTCGTAACCTTGTGTGGAACCATAACACGGAAGCTGATGGAGGCGGTCACACTCGCGAGCAGGGGGTGGCCACCGAAGCTCGGGGTGAAGCGCGTAGATCGACTACTCCCGAGACAGGAGGCATGTCAGAGGAGGCGGCCGAGCCGGCTGCTACCGATACTCCTGAGATGCAATCTCATGGCAAGCACCCTTGCGATGATCTGGGAAGACGCAAGGCAAGCCACTTCGACAAGTGTGGTAAGATTGGTCATACTGTTCGTGAATGTTCTGTTCGCTACCTTGAGGATTACACTGCCAAGATGTGTGGTTTTCAATCTCATGGTCAGGGTTTTTTCTTCATACCCCTCATTCCTTCTGAAAAATCGGTCAAAGATAAGAATTCCTCTGTTGTTATTACGGTGGTTGAAGGTGTAGCATCTGCTAGGTAGATTGAGGAGACTTTTAATGCTGTTTTTGCTGTAACCTGGCGCTGCACAGCGCGTCCCCTGGGACCTGGAAAGTTTACCATGCGTTTTCCTAATGTAGTGGAGGAGTACTCTGCCTTTAAGAGTTTTAATCTGAGGAAGACTAATGCTAAAATTGATGTTGATCCCTGGTCTCCTAATGTTGGTGCTAAGGGGGAAATTCAACAAGCCTGGGTGAAAGTGAGCAATATTCCAACAGATACCAGATCTGAAGCTGTCATTGCCTATGTGGGCTCCTTGGTTGGTGTTACTAAAGATATTGATAAATCCACTATGTATAAACCTGAATATGTGAGGATCAAACTAGGCTGCCCTGATGTCTATAACATTCCCCCCACTGCTGAAGGATACATTGGTGACTATTTGTATGATTTTTTTTATGAGTTAGATTCTATGGTTGTTGGACCATCACAACCTAGCTCCTCTGTTGCTACCACATCCTATGACAAAGACTCTCATCTGCACACCCCCAAGAGGCATAAGCCAAATGAGCCTCCTCCCAAATCTGCTCCCCCAAAATTTGATAGCACCAAACACTATGATGGGGAAAAAAAAGGTGTTCCTGATTCAGTTGTGGAGGATGAGGATAAAGAGGAAAGTGATGATGATTGCAATGAATTGCTAATTGACACCTTAACTCAAGAGGCTGATGCAGCTCTCTCTGGGCAGATTGTTCCTGTTATGGTGGCCAACCACACATCTCCCTGGGTTTTAACCTATCATCTTGGTTGAAGAGAGACAAGTTCTTACCATCTGTTTCATCTGTTGCTGCTTCATGTGATGCTAAAGGTATGCTGCAGTTTATGTACCCTTTACTTGACCTCTCCAATACTGAGCCATATCAGCATCAGAGAATTACCAACGTGACTCCTTGTCTTGCTCCAGTGATCGAAGAAATTTTTTCCTTCTCTGAGGATGATGGCCCTTTTTTCTCAAGATTCTCAACCTACCGTGGAGGACAAGATGCCCACTGTGATGATTAAACCTAAGAAACCTCTGGCTCCTGTGAGGCTTAGTGACAGGTTGCAGAAGAAGGGGCAGACAACTATTCTGCACAGGGTTGAAGCTTTGCTACAGAAGAAAAACTTGAAGGTAACCACTGCTCAAATTTCTTTTCTGTCTTAGATGATCATGCCATTATATCTAAAGCTCAGGCCATGGGGGCTATGATTCTTGATGATGATTTTGACTGTGTTAATGTACTTAGAGAATTAGAAACTGCTAGAAACTCTTTACAGACACATATCTTTGTTCCTGTTCCAATTACTGCTACACTACCTCCTGTTACTGCCTCTTCTTTATCTAATCACTCTGTTGCTGATGTTAATGAGTTACAATACCCTGATAACTATGAAGAGGATTTTGTCATGGTTCAATCTAGGAAAAAGAAGAAACCACAGACACAACTGAGGTTAGTTGGTGTCATTGGACCCTCCAAGGGAGGGGCCATAAAATCTGGTGTTTCTCCACAGCCTGGGTCGGTGAAGATCACCAGACAGAGGGGGGGGGGGATAAAAAGATTTCATGATTAGTGGCCTCTTTTGGAATTGCAGGGGGTGTGGAAAGAAGGGTATGGGTAGTTGTGTTAGAGAGCTTATTTGGGACCATGCTCTGGATTTTATTTGCTTGCAAGAAATTAAGAAACCTAAAATTACTGCAGCTATTCTAAGAAGATTTGATCCTTCTGGTGCCTTTTTCTGGACTTGGCTGTCATCTAAGGGCAAGTCTGGGGGGATTATGATGGGAGTCAGATCTGTCTCTTTTGATGTTCAAAATTCCAAGCTTGGGAAATATGTGGCTCAGATGTGTCTGTGGGATAAACAACTTAAGATTAGATGGAACCTGCTTTTTGTTTATGGTGCTGCTCATGATGAAGATAAAGAGGAATTCCTTGTTGAGCTTGCTGACTTTCTTACTGTCCAGGATGCTCCCTATATAGTGGGAGGGATTTCAACCTGGTGAGACACCAGGGAGAGAAAAATCAAAATTACTATCACTCTCATCACACTGATTCTTTCAACTCAATTATCAATGTGTTCAACCTAAGAGAAATTATTATGAGCGGAGGCAAATATACTTGGACTAATTGTCAAGAGATGCCTACTTTGGTGAAGTTGGACAGAGTGCTTATGTCCCCTAAGTGGGAAGATCTCTTTCCTCTGGTAGCAGTTAGAAAGTTGGCTAAATCCCTTTCTGATCATAATGCTCTCCTCCTTACTTCTGGTTCTGCTTCTGCCAATAAGCCAAAAGGCTTCCGGTTTGAACTTTCCTGGCTCCAAAATGAAGATTTCCTTCCCAAACTTCAAGAGATTTGGTCTCATCCTATGAAAGCAAAAACTATTATTGACATTATTCATATCAAACTGCAAAGATGCAGAAAAAAAAATTTGGTCATATTAAAAACAGAAGAAAGACTTGCAAGCTGAATTGGAATTACTTGAGGCTTTAGAAGAAGAAAGTCCCCTAAATGCTACTGATGGTCCTAGAAAGGTTGAAATTATGACTCTATTGCACAATCTATATGCTGATGAGGAGATGTACTGGTTTCAAAGATCTCATCAAAAATGGCTGTTGGAGGGAGATAGCAACTCCAAATATTTTCATAAAATTGCTAATGGGAGAAAGAGGAAGAACACTATTTTCTCCTTGGAAGTGGAGAATGATTGTATTACTAAACATGTTGCATTGTTGCAACATGCTACAGATTATTATAAATCGCTGTTTGGCCCTGAACCTATGAGTAATATTGATGTTGATACTTCTCTCAGGGATTCTAGGGAGAATGTAACACCTGAAGAGAATCAAATTCTTACTAGATCTTTTTCTGAAGAGGAAGTTAGAGAGGCTCTTTTTTCTATGAAGAAAAACATGGCTCCTGGCCCTGACTCCTTTCTTATTGAATTTTTTCAAATAGGGTGGGATTTCATGAAACCTGAAATTATGTATATGTTCCATGAGTTTCATGGTGAAAGATTGGATATCCAAAGGCTTAACTATGGTGTTATCACATTACTGCCTAAAATAAAAGATGCTTTCAGAATACAACAGTTCAGGCCCATCTGCCTCCTCAACTGTTTGTACAAGTTAGTTACAAAGGTCTTGACTATTAGACTGAATCTGGTCATTCACAGGCTGATTAGCCTGCACCAAAATGCTTTCATGGAGATATATTGTTGATGGGATCTTATCCCTACATGAAATTATGCATGAAGTTAAAAAAAAGAGAAGATCCTGCTATTTTCCTCAAACTTGATTTTGAAAAAGCATATGATAAGGTTAGCTGGCCTTTCTTAATTGCTTGCATCCAAGCCAGAGGTTTTTGTGATAAATGGATTGAATGGATCAAGCAAGTGTTATATAAAGGGACAGTGTGTATTAAACTCAATAATATGCTGGGGCCCCACTTCCAGAGTCATAAGGGAGTGAGACAGGAAGACGCCCCCTATCCCCATATCTGTTCAATTTTGCTACTGACTGTTTGACTAGAATGATCTTCAGAGCTCAGCATCTTGGTATGCTTCAGGGGCTTGTTCCCCATCTTTCCACCCCTGGAATTGCTATACTGCAATATGCAGATGATACAATACTGTGTTTCAAACATTATTTTGGGCAAGCCATTAACCTGAGAATACTCTTATACACCTTTGAGCTTATGTCTGGTTTGAAGATCAATTTTGTGAAAAGTGAATTGTATTTGATTGGAGCTGATAACATCCTAGCTCAGAGCTACTCTGATATGTTTGGCTGCAATGTGGGTGATATTCCCTTTGTGTATTTGGGTGTTCCTATTGGTGGATCTAGACTATTATCAAAACATTGGGATTTTTTATGCTCCAAGGTGGAAAAAAGACTAGATGCCTGGAAGGGAGGAAACTTATCTTCTGGAGGAAAGTTGGTTCTTGTTAAAGCATGTTTGGAAAGTATTCCCACTTATCATATGTCAATGTATAGATTACCTAAAGGGGTTATTGAGAGGATTGATAAGTCCAGAAGAACCTTCTTCGCAAGGGGGAGGGGACAATAAGAAAAAGTATCACCTAGTGAATTGGAAAAAGGTTCGAGACCCAAAAAATAAAGGGGGCCTGGGCTTCAGGAAATTTGATCTCTATAATTCCAGTCTCCTATGTAAATGGTGGTGGAGACTGGATGTTAAGCAGGGCATGTGGCAGCAAATTGTAAATCAGAAGTAATTGCAAAACCATTGTATTACTACTGTGCCTGTCAAAATCTCTGATTCCCCCTGCTGAAAAGACTTATTATCTGTCAAAGCTCTTTATCTTGCTGGAAGATCTTTTGTTCTGGGTTCTGGACAGAAAATTTTATCTTGGAAAGACAAATGGCTAAACAATACATGCCTTAGTTCAAAATACCCAGAGCTTTACTTTTTCTGTGATCAAAAGGAGGTTACTGTGGCTTATGCTAAAAGCAACTTTGTTTCCTTCACTTTCTCTCGCTGGTTGCATGGGGACCTAGCAGTCCAGTGGGGATGTGTGTGTGATGCTGTGAGCAATATTACTCTCACCTGTCAAGATGACATGGTAATTTGGAAATGGGGGCCAAAGAAAAAATATTCTGTGAAGTCTGCTTATAAACACTTGAGTTGTTCTGCTGCTGGACCTGACTTGTCCTTCATCTGGAGGTGTAAACTCCCTTTGAAAATAAAAGTCTTCCTTTGACAGATCTTCCTGAATTCTATTCTCACTAAAGATAACATGGTTAAGAGAAATTGGCCAGGGGACCCTAAATGTTTCTTTTGTCACAAGATTGAGACACTGCAACACTTGTTTTTTGAATTACTGTGGCTAAATTTGTGTGGGGCTGCATTGCTCACTTCCTGGTACTGTTTTGGTTCCTAGAACCCCCTGGCAATACTTTATTTGGATTGGGAGATTGCTCAATATATCTAACCTTTGTTTCATTGAGGGTCTTGGGGCAGTTTGTTGGTCTATTTGGAAGACTAGGAATGGGGTGTGTTTTGAAAAGAAAGTTTCGCATCATACTGAATCGATTGTTTATTCATTGTGCTCGTTTCTTCAGTTCTGAGCAACACTTCAGAAGGAGCCTCGGCGACAACAAATGATGGATGGAGCCCATGGCCTACTCCAGGAGATGATGACTCTGCTGAGGCGCGCGCGAGGAAGGTCGTCGGGTGGGGTTTCTGATCGTCGGCTACTGAATTGCTAAGATGAAGATACCGGAGCTTCTGTTCGTTTGCTTTTATCTCTGGTCGTTTGCAAACTTCGCTGCTGTGTCAGCTAGCTGGTCCCGTAGTTTGACCCTGTAATAAACTTCCCTTAAATATTGCCCTGCTCTTTGAGCCGGCTCCCTCCCTCCTTGGGGAATATTGGGTGTTTGAAATTCTTCTTTAGACTTGGTAACAGCAGGTTTTCGTCCCATAGCGATGGGCCGAGCCGGCCCTGGAGCAGTGGGTTTACTGTTGTTGTAGGTTTGGCTTCCCCCCAAATTTTCCTCTGCTGTTGGTTAGTTGTTGGTGTTGTAAAAGACTTTAGGTTGCTTTCATTGCATGCAATGTGGGGATAGCCCAAGTCTAAAAAAAAAAGTACCGATGAGTGATGGCTAGTATACGCTGCTGACTGAAAATGCGTGATACTTGGGTGTACACACTCATTTCCCTGGTAACCGATGCTTGTGACGAGCGAGAGGAAATGACGAGGCCAAGATGGTGGCCGCGGCGGCGGCGACCGTGCAAGGCCGCCGGACTCTCCGTCGAGCCAAGGAGTTATTCGTATTAATATATATGTAGATTTGGCAGCATTGAATTTATGCGTCACGAGGAACAGCCGCAAGCTTCACTGCCAACATTTCTTCACTTCTTCGTGTCATGCTTTTTGTCAAGGGTGTGATAAACACGCGCAAGTACTGATGAGTGATGGCAAGTATATGTTGCTAGCCTGAAAATGCGTGATGCTTGTGACAAGAGTTTGATCGAGCTTAAAAATGAACATGCCCATTGGGGAATTCAGGATTGGCTAAGCTGTATTGCAGTCGCGCAGGCAAACCTTCTTATGTGAAAAAAGCTAGTACGTACGTCTTGCTCGTGCGTTGAGTAGACAGCAAGCAAATCACTGCACGTTCGCGATAGATGCACAGTTAACTTGTCCTACACAGACAGAGTAAAGTTCCTGGAGGCCAGCAGAGACTTTCCGGGCCTTGCTGGTACGAGCCGCTCATCTTTTCCGGCCATTAGCAAAAGGGGTCATGTTAATCAACTTTGCTTCAAGCCTTAACCACCCCGTACATATTATTAGGCAGGGAGCACGCACCTACCTACCTACAATCAGAAGGACTGAAGTCTTACTTACTTAATCACACCTGGCTAGCTAGCAAGTGAAGCTAGTGAGTGTGATCGCGTGACCGACAAGGGAAGTGCATTTATATCAGGTGAAATTAAACTTCAACTGCTTGCAAGAGAACATCAAGTGCTAGAAAGCCTAATAAACAGTGACCAGTCACTAACCTAAACCAGGAAACACTATCAAGGTTTCCATGGACTTCAGCTGAGAGAAAGCTATCATGACTGCGACGTATCAAGAGTTTTTTGGTTTATGGACGGCTCAACTCATCATATCCTCTCCTGGGGATTACTGAACCCTGAGCAAACCACGGTGGAGTTCTGCATCGAGACCGAGGTGAATAAAGCAGCAGGGTTTCCTAGTACACTAACTATAGATCAAGCAATGGCATCTGAACCGACAGGCCATTGCTTTGCTCTTAAGTGTGTCGACCTGCAAGTATTGTTAGGCCTCTTGACAGCTCCCTCCCTCCATCAATAATTCGCAATCATCGTCTCCGGTTTTTTCTTTCTTTCTTCTGTTCCTCTTTTGACGAGCAGCAACTCTGAACAAGACCATTGCTTTTGACGTCTAATTTACAGGCTAAAAAATCTCAAGGACAAGTTATGTATGTACTGCAGAAATAGAGGATCATGGTCGCTACTGAATCCTTCCCAAAGCTTCGGTGGTCCTCTATATGCATCGAAGTTTGTTTATGAGAAGCTGAGAACATGGACAAGTGAACTTGTTTATTCATGGACATGGGCAGAAGCATGTTTCTCCCATCTGTTGCTGGTTACTTCTAATTGGCCCCGAACTCTTGCCGCCAAAATCCTTTATATAGAAACCTGCAGAGATCTCTTGAATTTCGCAACAACATTACTATAAGATAGCATCTCGAGTGGACTCCGGTAGTATACCATTGCTGTGCAGGGCTGGCGGAGGCGATGATCGCCAAGAGAGTTTGGTCCAAGAAAGGGAGCACATGGGCGGAGGAAATATGATTGCGAGGGCCGCGCATGTGGCGATATATAATGGAGAGCGGCGCGTCGCTTCTACTAAAATCTGTGGTGTTTGCTGCCGTCTCGTCGTCCTCTCGCTCTCTACGGTTCCCGTGCGACATGGCATTCCGTTTTGTTTTCGAGAGAACTTTATTATTGTCGCCTTACATTCCCTTGGGCCAGCCAGCAGCAGCCTTCAATTCCTTCTTCCCAAGGACGGCCGGGGCACCACGCCAGCACGGCACGGCAAAGACACATGCCACCAGGCAGCCATTGACTGCGCGAGAGAGAGAGCCACCAAACAAAGCTTCATCAGCGTTCAGAGTCGTCTCCTCAGAACCGATCACTGGCCTTTCTTCCTGCAACATAGCGTGAATTCCAACGCTATCAAGCCACTGCTGGTAGCAATTGAACTTTGACACCTACCCAGCTGACCAGCTCAGGCGTCTCGCAATTGAACTTGGATCGATATGAGTACACTACACGCAGTGTTGGAACAGAGACCTGAATGCCACTGCTGATAGTAAACAGAGACCTGAATGCATGCTCTGAATGGCATCATCCATCCTACTACCCGCGAGAAATGGGAAACCTTTTCCAAAGCGCGTGCAATGCAGTGGCAACGGGGGATCAGGATCAAAGCTGCAGACAGTGAGTATTTAAGGCAAAAGAATGTTTGATCCGTGCCTCGCTTTTGGACGCTGCACAGAATGCCGTGGTCCTCCGGGGTACTGATGGTGGCAGCCCCGCTGCGCCATGCTTTCTTTCACTGCCCTCATCACGTGATAGCGGTATGCTACTGAAATTTATGAGATCTATCTGTGCCTACTCCAGTATACCCAGCGACTCGATCAGTGAGCAGTTCATTTATCCCACAAGCAATACATGCATGTTTCTGCATGATGAGTACGTAGGGATCCAGTGTAAGGGTAAAATCTCCTTCACATTTACAGTACAGCTAGTTGTAATTTGTTTTCCTCACCAAACAACTAACAAGTGTAGTAAGTTGTTCATGGTCCAGACTCCAGAAGGTCATCTGTGACTGTATCGATGTCCCGTTGGAGGCCAGCATCGCCCAGGTGGCATCCACCATAACACCTGCCTAGATTCACACATTAAAGCCATGCACCCGGTGGATCCCATGCACTTCAATATCCACTCTTCTTTGACACCTACCAAGCCCATACCGTGCTTCATTTCGAGCAACAACAAACTTGTGCTGCAATCCGAGTAAAAAGAAGAAGAAGAACAATCGAATATTCGCACATCGTCGTACGCACGGGCTCAAAACGCGTCCAGTTTGACCCGGCCGGGCTCTTTCCCTGATGGATTTGCCGATGGAGAAGGGCAGAGCACATGGGATGAGGAGAACACTGGGAAACGCCTCCCGGACACTACTTACGGTGCCATCGTCCATGATCCATCCAGGTGCATCGTATGTATATTTGGCCATTGCGCCTCCTTCCGGTGTGAAGAACCGACGGGCCCGTGATGGGCATTTTGTATGCTTCCCGTTCTTCTGGTAATCCGACATCGTTTGGGGATGCACCAAGATAGGTTTACGACACGACATACTACCTTTGCTTTGCATGTGATCGTCAACACCCATTGGTTTCGTCCCTGCTTTCAAGGCCGGGGTTACGAGAGCCAGGTCTCACATGTTTATATTCACTCGATCGATCCCTTCCTAGCTTCAAAGCGAGCTTTGGAAGACAGCCGTTTCATGTACTATATCTAGCTTTTGCCTTGCTGTATTTATACGTACTGTACTTCGTTACATATACACAGAACCTTGTTTTTCATTTCCCCCCTTGCTCTTTATAGATTGGCTTTGCGCAAAGCCGAAGAAGGCCCGGCAGCCAGCAGAGCAGGTCACGTGCCGGGTTATCCGTCGCCAGCGTTGGCAGGCCAGGGGACGCTCCAGGACGCCGGCCTACTAGCGCGGCGGCACACGGGGCTGATAATAGCATGATACTACTGTATTTTTATTTTATTTTGAAACGGTGGGCTCTCCCCGCCGATTTCCAACAAGGCTACCAGTGACGATGTTATTCCTCCGTTTCATAATTCTTGTCAAAATATTACATGTGTCTAGACATTTTTTTAAATAGATACATCTTTTCTTTTGACAAATTTAAGACAAGCAAAGATAACAGGCCATTCCTGTGATAAATGTGTCTAAAGCTAGCTGCTCGGTTGCGTTGCGACGTCTAGATCAATCGTCAATCTGCAGAGAGAGATGCGCCGCGACGGGCAATTAGCGTTGTTTTCTGTCTCTCTTCTGGTTTTTGTCCCAAATGGAATTGGTATCGTAGGTACAGTACACTAGTACAGTGGCCGGAACTCACGTGGTAATTCATCAAGTACGGTGTTTTGTTCTACATACTGTCGCTAATCAACAGTGGGTCCTTTCTTTTCTGTAAAAAGAAACAGTATATCCTCAGACTCTAAAAATAAATCGACAACTGATGGATGGTAGTACTAGGTTGTTGACTTGTTTGTAAGTATTTGATCCTGGCAATCACCAAAAGCCACAGGCAGCTACACGTACGTAGGGATGCTCTTTCACTGTTCTAACTTGGCTTGGAAGTCCTCGCAGATTAGTCAGATGGTTTCTTGTTGTATCTAATTTCTTAGGAATCTTAAACTGTGATATTCCGTTCTGAAAGAAGTGACGTGAACTTGTATAAAAATCTATACAAATTCTCACATCATTTATTTTGAGACCGACCGACCCACGGAGGGAGGAGTATCATCTACGTGGAGTTGCTCTCATTTGACTCTGCATGCAAATCCTCTCTAAATTTTCTTTGCGTTCGACCATTAAATTTGGATATGTTTATCTGGGCGAAAACATATCAAAATTTAATGCTTTGCGAGCCACCAGTAATTGTGGTGATCAACATATAAAGCCGCTTCATGCAGTGCATATAAAGGGCAGAAAGCAGGAAAACAAAAGAAAAGTAAAAAAAAAGGGAGCTAAAACAAAAGAAAAGAAGCATAAATACACGCGCCCATCCTACTTCTTCTGCTACGACACTACTGCTGCTGCCGCTCCCACCCGCCACAGCCCACCGCCGCGTCCACGTCGCTCGTCAGTAGTGTAGCATTGAAGCTTCCATGCCGCTCCACGGTGCCGCCTCCTAACTCTGGGACGCCATTAAAACAAGCCCCGGGTCACTCTTCTCGGCTCCTACCCCCACGCACTAGCCGTGTTTCGCGCGCGCCATGGGCACCGCCGCGCGCCCGCGCGGCGCCGCCGCCGCCGAGCCGCTGAAGCAGCGCGTGAACCGCTGCCTCCTCAGGCTGTCCGACCGGGACACGGAGGCCATGGCTGCCGCCGAGCTGGACGCCATCGCGCGCACGCTGGGCGCCGACGAGCTCGCGGCCTTCGTCTCCGCCGTCTCCGACGCGCGGCCCACCGACAAGGCCCCGCTCCGCCGCCACACGCTCCGCCTCCTGGCGCTCCTCGCCGCCTCCCAACCGCGCGACGCCGTCGCGCCCCTCGTCCCGCGGATCCTCGCCGCCGCGCTCCGCCGCGTCCGCGACCAGGACTCCTCCGTCCGCGCCGCGCTCGTCGACGCCGCCCGCTCCTCCGCCGCCGCCGCCTCCTCCGCCTCCGCCGCGCTCAGCCCGCTCGCGGACGCGCTCCTCCACGAGCAGGACCAGTGCGCGCAGCTGGCCGCGGCGCTTGCCATGGCCGCCGCCGTCGAGGCCTCGGCCCTCACCGCCGACCTCGCCTCCTACCTCCACAGGCTCCAGCCCCGCCTCCTCAAGCTCCTCCGCAGCAACGCCTTCAAGGCCAAGCCCGCGCTCATCACCCTCATCGGCGCCTCCGCGGCCGTGGCCGGCGCCGCCGAGGTCACCGCTTCTATCCCCTGCCTCCGCGACGCAATCGGCAGCGACGACTGGGCGGCCAGGAAGGCCGCCGCCGAGGCGCTCGCCGCATTGGCCTTGGAATACAAGGATCTTCTCTTGACCTACAAATCCTCTTGCATTGCCTATTTCGAGGCCAGGAGGTTCGACAAGGTTGGTCTTCCGTTTGGTTGGATCTTGGTGTGGCGTGACATCTTTTTTCTGGATCTGAGTGTGGAGGCTTAAATTTTTCCGGCAATGTAGGTCAAGATTGTGCGGGAGTCGATGAGCAGGATGATTGAGGCCTGGAAGGAGATACCTGATGTTGAAGAGGAAGAATTTTCCTCTTGTACGGCGCCGGTGTCGCAGTCACAACGACGGTCTTCTGTTGCAGGTGATGCACCTACCCTGGAACGTGCCCTTTCATAGTTTTGGTTGCTCCTTGTGCAGATCTGATAAATCTATACTGACTTCTGTTGGGCTCTTGTATAATCGTGTATGCTGCTAGTAGAAAAGAGACACAATAATAAGAGTTTTTGTTGCAGAGGAGAATTCGGTCATATTACTGTTAGCTTTCATAAAACTATGAACAGCTAGACATGTGCTGTTCTTCTCTTTTTGACACAAATCACTTGTAATTAAACAGGAAGTGCAAGTGGTGGGGGATATCCAACTGCTTCGTTAGGCTCAAACTCAGTTCAATCGGCGACGAGGAGGAATAGACCACCGACGGGCAGGTCGCCTCCTCCTGATGTGTCACCTGGTGCTGCAAAAAGGCACAGCCCTTCATCCATCAGAAACAAGAAGCTTTCACCGCCTTCATACCGCAAGGTGGGCCAAGCTAAGAGCTCTGGCTACAAGGATGAAATTGCCATTGCACCGGACGCCACCCCTATCAAAGAGGTGACAGAGGAGAAGCTTCTTAAAGGAAATAATACGAGATCAAGACTGGAATCAAGGAGGGCACTTTTCCAGGGCAGCGAGGAGAGGACGGCGAAGTTGGCTGGACAAAGAGCGGGGTCACGAGTTGTTCCATACGAGGGTGGTAACTTGGAAGAGATTTCTGAAGTTGAAGGTGGACCAGAGAGGTTCCAGTCAGGTCACAAAGATGAGGGCTTGTTAGAGATCAAGTCTCAGCTACTTCAGATTGAAAAACAGCAAAGCAGTTTACTGGATCTTCTCCAGGTGACTTTCCTTTGTTACTTTGGACATTATAGTTTACAATTCAAATCAACTAGGTTCTTAAACTTCCATGTTATGTCGCAAAGTTAGCAATTGCTGGTTGTTCAAACAGGCTTACGCTTAATCTTTTCCGTGCAACAAAAAAAAGTACACTTGAACTTTGGGCTTTTGAAAACATTCCAAAAATCTGCACATTACGTTTTCTTGCAAGCCTTATAGTGCTTGTGGAGATGAAAAGCTTCTGCCGAAACTAATGAGTAAAAAAAGTTCACCGCTGGCTATTTACAAGTGAAGTGAACTTCAGGAAAGTTTAGTTGTGCCTAAAATGGACGGCTTGAGGTATTCAATCAAAACATTTGTGTTGGTTGTGAGAAGGGGCAACATATATCTTTCAGTATAACTGACTTGCATATTTGTTCATGGCACTAGTGAAATCAATGACATTTAGCAATGCCATCTTAGAGAGGGTACCTTGACAGGAATAATCACAATTTAGAATTTGACCCTGCAAAATGACCACTAAATACTTTTTTTGGCTGATTTTACGTGTAACCGCCATCCCTAAATTGATATGTGATAGCCTAGTCATTAGTCACTATGGGCCTTATAAGCACTGATTCACTTGCTAAGCTTATTTATTTTTATTTCAAAAAGGAGGGCATCCCCCGGCCTCTGCATTAACTAGTACATATGTATTGGAAGCTTATCTGACATTTTAATTCCTTTTATTTAACAGAAATTTATGGGGAAATCTGAGAATGGCATGAATTCTTTGGAGACAAGGGTTCATGGGCTCGAGATGGCATTGGATGAGATCTCTCGTGACTTAGCTGTTTCTTCAGAAAGAATGTCAAACAGTGAACCACGGCTGAACAGTTGCTGCATTCTGAGCCCAAAATTCTGGAGAAGGCATGATGGTGGTAGAAACTCTTCCAGATTTTCATCCTCTGATGTCCCAAACAGCTCGGAAGGGAGCAGAACTTCTTACAAGTGGGAAAGGCAGAAGTTTGGAGTTCAGGGTGGATTTATCACCAACCCGTTAGCCGAGCCAAACATTTCATCTGTTGGAGGAACTGTAGTTACTCAAGAAGGCAGGAGAAAGGAGTTGGCTTTACAGAAGTCAAGGTATTATTTTTCTTGTGCTAATTGTAGCCGTGATAAATAATCTAGCTCTCTGCAATTTAGTTGGTGGGGTCAGATATGGTGGTTGGGACAATTAGATTTTCCTATATGACAAAGAAATGATGAACTGACAATTACATAACAACATAAAAGTGGTACTCTTTTATGTATAAATAATATTGGAATGACCATTAAGTTATGGTGTCAAATCAACACTATATATGTGTGTGCAATGCATATTGGTGAAACTTTCCTTTACAAGACTGATGGGGTTTCCTTCTCATTTCCCAACAACCCGCGTTTAAATTTTCACAATATATTTGGCCTATAGCATTATCCTTCTTTGTTCAACTACTTGACAACTAATCCCTGTTTTCTCCAAAAAATTCTTCAGGATGGGTTAGGCATGATAAAGACCGTTTTGTTTGATGTGAGAACTGCTCGAGTTAGATATAGAGCACAGAAGCACCGACAGAGATATGATTCCCCTTTCCCGCTTCTGCAACTTTTGGAAGGATTTTCGCCTTTACGGGAGCTTGAAGCATGTGGTGTACATAAATCATGGAGGTCTTAGTCTATGCGTGCAAACTTAAAACCCCTGAACCGGGCATCAAGTCTGAAGTAGATCTCTGCTTCTGGAGCTGCATCCTGACATGGGGTTCTGAATTTCTGGTCACACCACCTCGCTCAGGATATTGAAGATGCAGCAACGCAGACTATCTTCATCAGAAACCTGCTTTCAGAGTTTGGGGCATGAGAACGGCCATTTTCTTTCGCCCCCTTGTACTTCAGAACGGCTATTTCTTTTGTGTAAGAGGGTAGCAGTCATGGTGTATCTCGGTGAGGAACGTATGGATGTATATATAGTTTGGATAATAAAACAACTTGCCCGTGAGCCTCCTTGTTATCAGTTATTACCATGCTTCATTCGTGTTTACAGCTTCACCAGACGGCCCTCTGGACTCTGAAACGGCTCCTTGTGATTTTGGCCGTGACTTGTATGAATGGTGCTTCACTGATTCTGTACTACTCCGTTGCAAAATTATTGTCGAAATATTACCTGTATCTAAACGCTCTTTAGGAATAGATGCATCCATTCTTTGATAAATTTGAGACAAGAATTATGGAACAGAAAAAAATATATCTGTGCCCTCTGAACTCTGAAATGACATTTTATGCAGTGATGCAAATGTAATGCAAGCGGGATCCCGCAGATCAACAACATCGGCCTCCTCTGCTCCAAGCTACGGCAGATCAACAACCTGGCGATGGCGAGAAATAACGTAAGTCCGAGACGAACGTGAAGCAGAAACAATAGTCAACAGTACAAACATACCACGTCCATCGGGCACAGTTCCATTCCCCGAATCAGGCTCCGCTAGCTCCCGGTGTACGTTTTCCCGGCGCCACTCGGGCCGCTCGGCAGGGGCAGGAAATCACACGCCGCTGCGGGCACTGAACCTGCTCTGGGCCCATGCCAATCGAACCGGGCCAGCGATCACGAGCCGCGCCTCGCCTTCCTTGAGCCTCCCGAACGGCCCAATTGGGACCGGCCCCCGAGATGGAGCCCAAGAAGAACCCCAGATCAGAAGATCACACGGCCATTCTCTACTCTTTCCGGCCACGGCCCACGGGCAGGCGGCACGGCACGGACGCCCACGGAGCGCGCGCCCCCTGCTTAAATTTCAAAACCACGCCCATTGGATCACGCATCGCCCGGCGACGTGAACCAGCCCTCCCTCCCCTCGCCGCACCGCACCGCACCGGGAAATTTTGAAAAAGCCGGGGGAGTCCGCCACCGCCGCGCCAAATTAAAGCACCGCCGGATTCCTTCCAACGGCCGCCCCGCCCGGCACCGCACCCTCCTTCCCTCCCCCAGATCTCACCCATCTAGTATAAGAAATCCCCCACTCCTCTCCGGCACTCCCCCTTCCCCGCGCCCACACCCTGACGCGACACAGATCCTACTGGGAGCACGCGGATCGGCGGCGATGGCTACCACGTCCTCCTCTCCCACGGCCGAAGCGTCCGCCGAGACGGCGGCGGCTCCCCCGCGGCCATGGCCGGAACCGGAGCCGCCGCTGCCGCTGGTGTTCGCCGCCAAGCTGCGCGACCACGCCTACAGCCGCAAGCACAAGTCCCTCGGCCTCCTCTGCTCCAAGTGAGTGCCTTCTTTCGCGGCAACTTTCGGGGAGAGAGGTCCGCAAATTTTCAGCTTGTTCCTTTCTTACCGAATTCTGGGCGCTCCCGCCTTCCTTCTAGCTTTGTGGCCATGTACGACCGGGACGGCGTGGAGTGCATCGGGCTGGACGACGCGGCCAGGCGCCTCGGAGTGGAGAGGCGCCGGATCTACGACATCGTCAACGTGCTGGAGAGCGTCGGGGTGAGTTGTTCCTTCTTCTTTCCACCTTTTCTTGGGGTGGACTTCTTCAGTTCTTCGTACATCGATTCTTGATGGGATTTTCTGACCTCTCATTTGAATCCTGCGTGAGAAGATCCTTGCAAGGAAGGCCAAGAACCGCTACTGCTGGATAGGCTTCGGCGGGGTCCCAATGGCGCTGCGAGAACTCAAGGTTTGCATCTGCCTTTCCATGTGATAATCCTTCCAACAACTGTCAGTGTAATCCATCTCATAAATGCTCTTTTGTCTCCTTCTATTGCCTCAGGAGCGGGCAATAAGAGAGAGGTCCGGATTGGCTCCTCTGCCGGTGGAGGAGCCATCTGCTGCTAATGTATGATTTCTTATCTGCATTTTTCTCTTTTGAATCTAGCTTCAGTGATGCTGATGTAGAATGTAGTTGCTGATTAGTGTGTTCGTTACTTGATTTCATGTAAAAAAAGATGTCTGATGACGAGGACGACGATAAGTTGGGTAATCCTGAGGGTGATACCGAGAATGAGAGGCCGAGCCAGACCCTTGACAATCTTTCTGACAAGCCTTGTGCACCTATCTGCCGGCTTAGATCTGGTATAATAATTCTTCTAATGTTGGATAGTTGCATTTTTGTCATGTCAGGCTCAGAATTTTGGTTGTTGAATTTTCAGATCACAGGAAGGAAAAATCCCTTGGGTTGCTCACGCAAAATTTTGTGAAGCTGTTCCTCACCATGGAGGTGGATAATTCTGTATTTCTTTGTTTCTGGTGTTAAGATTCATGGTTTTTGGATCTGTGGTGATTGATATGAAATCGGTACTTTGAACAGGTTGATACAATCACCCTTGATGAAGCTTCAAAGTTGCTTCTTGGAGAAGGCCACGAGGAGTCCAATATGAAAGGTTAGTACTAGTCACATCTACTCTACTTAATCCTGGAGCTGTATGAGTATAAATACTAATCAAAATAAAAGCTCATATTGTCTCATGTATTTCTGATACAGCTAAAGTCCGGAGACTGTACGACATTGCCAATGTGTTGTCTTCACTGAATTTTATCGAGAAGGTATGCTTTGATAACATAACTATGAAGTAAATTCTTACTAAATCATAAGTGGCATCTCTTAACCTCTTCTTGAATCTTGTCGTTCAGACACAAGCAGACACGAGGAAGCCTGCATTCCGGTGGTTGGGCACGGCGGGGAAAGCAAAACCAGAAAATGGTGTCACAGTTGCTGTAGACCCACAGAGGAAGACTATGTCGAACAAGAGAGCCTTTGGGACTGAACTTACTAACATTGGGATAAATAGAAGCAAAGTTGACTCAACAGTCCAGAAGAAAGCAAAGCTGGCACAGAGTGGTGGTGATATCTTGAAGAACGACAAAATTGACGTGCAGAGTCAAGTTGGACCGGTTAAAACGAGTGATTTTGCTTATGGGCCTTTCCACCCCACTAGTGCAAGAAAACAGGAACCAAATGGTTGGCACGGTGCTGGACAAAGGGAGAGTACCCAGGATTGGGAGAGCCTTGCTGATTCATTCCGTCCGCAGTACCAGAATCAAGGTGGGTATTTATCAGCACATCTTTGATTTTGTTTTGTTCCTTGACAAATGGTCATCACCCTTTGGTTAGACAATAAAACGTTGAAGTTAATAATTTCTGATGGGAAAAGGATTGTTGCTTGATTAGGTCATAAGTAGGGATTATAATTTACAGTATGCCTAGATGGACCACTGAAGTTACAGCATGAGGTGTACAGAATTTGATCCTATTTGACATGCATACTTTGGGAGCAGAAAGATTCCATAGAAAGTGATATGGTATTCAGAATCAACCTTCCAAACGAAACTAGCCATTGGTAGTTGTTCTCTGAATAATTTCTGACTGGTAAGAATATGCATGTAGTTCCGTACATATATGAGTATGCATACCTAGGTGAATTTGGAATTCGTGTTATAGAATGTGATCTCAGGAAGCAACCTCTTTTTTTAGCAAGTTCTTTGTGCTCCCTCCGTCCAACAAAAGATGTCTTAAATTTGTCAAAATTTGAATGTATCTATACACGACTTAGTGTATAGATGCATTCAAATCTAGTCAAAGTTGAGACATCCTTTATTGGACGGAGGAATAGCACAAATACTAGAATAGCCTATAGTATTATCTGGCAAATTCTATTTTTCTTTACGAATTGAGGATCTCTGTCCCTTTCAGTAGTATCTCGAAAAATAATAGCCTGCAGTTTACATTTTTCACATAATTATGTTGCTCGAACTTCTCAGAATTGACAAGGATGACACAAAGAATCTGCTCAATCATAATGTCGAAAAACTCATAGTCTCCTCAACAATTTTCTGAATGCAGCACTCGGTGACCTATTTTCTCATTATGTGGAAGCATGGAAGTCGTGGCACTCTGAATTTGCACAGGCAGCAGGATCATGCAGCAACAGTTAGGAAAGTCTGTTATTACCTAGTTGTTGTAGACAAATTATTACCTCAAGTACCGTAGTTAGTGCATCCTTGGGTTTTGACCTGTACAATGTGCCAAAAACAGGGAGAAACGAAGAGATGACTTAGGCCTATGGTTCATTGTATTTACTTGATACATGAGATCTTTAGGTCATGCCAATTGAAAAAAGGGAACATTCATTGTCAATTTTATAACTTCCGTGCTGTTCATTGTTGTTGTTATTAGCGTGCTTAAATTTACGCATCCTAGAGATTCACAAATAACGCTGTCAGTGGTGTCCTGTGTATCTTTGTGTCACTGTTGTTGAGTCTTTGTGTTTTGGTGTGGACCTTGTCCTATTGTCTTCCTCTGATCCATAATAAATGTCGCTGATTTACATTTATTATGGATTGGAGGGAGTAGTATGTTTTTGCTCCATTAATATATTTTGCTGTCGGAGCCTCTCCTATGCCTTTTTCCTTAATGGTCGGTGACTCTTTTTGCTTGGCCTTGCCTTCTCCAAGCATGAATAATGTACGAAAAGGCTGGTCGACTGAGCCAGATTATTGAACTGGCTCCTGGCCATTGGTAGGGTTTTTCCAGTAGTTTATGATGAAGAGCTTTGGTTGGCTTTGCTTTGTCGTCCTAATAACTAATCCAAATATTCCTCACGTCATGACAGCGGCAGTGCGGCACCGCATCTAACAAGTTGCTGGTTAAATTTCAGGGAGATCAACCTTTCGCAACGGCATCTAATAACCAATTCTTGGTTGGCTACAGGGTTTATAATGATTTTCCTAATTCTCAAAGCCAACCAACATGAATGTTACGATGCAGTCATATGGACAGTTATTCATGTCTAGTGATATCATTCATGGTAATACTAATTTGTACTCCTAGTGCAGATCAAAATGTACTAAGACTAACACTACAAATACCTCCATCGTTTTATTTATTTTTTGCGCAGAAAATGCCTCCTTTATTATACTGTCAAGTGATCTCTACTGTCAACTGCTCAATAAACTAAACAACATACGAGATCGGACCAAAAGGAATCATGCTTAAACTAAAGAAATTATTTCCTACAAAACAAACCTGATAATTGTCGTCTTGTCAAAAATAAATTAGAGTAGCTAATCAATGTTGCAAATCCTTGTATTATCTTATGGCAGTCAAATAATTAAGCCTTAAACAATAAAATCACGTTGCTCGTACGGGCTGCGCCGCCGGCCCGCCAAGCCCAGCAACTCTCTCTCCTCTCATTCTCCCCTGCAACGATCTCCCCTCTTATTAAGGAGGCAACTAGAGTTCCCCGTTGGAAAAATCTTCTCCTTCCGTTTATCTCCTACCTTCCCCGGTTCCCCCACCCACTCCCCGGCCCGCCTCCCCCCGAACCCTAGCCATGGCCGCGGCCGCCCTCCTCCGCCGCCTACCGGCCGCGCGCTCCCCCGCGGCGGCCCTCATGGGGGCGCGCCCGATCTCCGACTCCACAACGCCGCTCACCATCGAGACCTCCATGCCCTTCACCTCCCACATCGTCGACCCGCCGTCCCGCGACGTCACCACCACCCCCGCCGAGCTCGTCACTTTCTTCCGCGACATGTCCCTGATGCGCCGCATGGAGATCGCCGCCGACTCCCTCTACAAGGCCAAGCTCATCCGCGGCTTCTGCCACCTCTACGACGGCCAGGAGGCCGTCACCGTCGGCATGGAGGCCGCCATCACCCGCAAGGACTCCATCATCACCGCCTACCGCGACCACTGCATCTACATGTCCCGCGGCGGGGACCTCGTCACCGCGTTCGCCGAGCTCATGGGCCGCAAGATCGGCTGCTCCCGCGGGAAGGGCGGATCCATGCATTTTTACAAGAAGGACGCCAATTTCTATGGCGGGCATGGCATCGTCGGCGCTCAGGTTCCCCTCGGGTGCGGCCTTGCCTTCGCGCAGAAGTACAGGAAGGAGGACAGCGTCTCCTTCGCGCTCTACGGTGATGGTGCCGCAAACCAGGGGCAGCTGTTTGAGGCGCTCAACATTTCGGCCCTCTGGAAGCTGCCCGCCATACTGGTCTGCGAGAACAACCATTGTAAGTTCGTTCACCAAATCACCAATCGTAGGAAGAAAGCGGAACTGCATCATGCTATCTATTTGTTTATCTGATGTGGTGCGATCTGTTTTTCCATTTCCGTTATGCAGATGGGATGGGAACGGCTGAGTGGAGGGCGGCAAAGAGCCCCTCCTACTACAAACGTGGCGATTATGTGCCTGGACTGAAGGTGATATCAAATTACGATTGCTTATTTTGCTAATAGTTGTGCATGGATTCATAAGGGTTAACTAGCAGTATGAATTTTATTTCTCTTTGTGGTATGTTTGATTGCTTTTGGTGGGTTTATATGGTGGATTTGACCTCATAGCCTCTTTTTTTAGTTGCAGAAGAGGGCATTACTTCATTAAAGCATATAGTTGGTTTAGTATGTTATTTTTTGCACTTCTTAGCCTTTCCAACTTGTACAGGAAGAAGCGTCTTAAATAAATTACTATGGCTACTTAAATGCAGTTTTAATTTGTTGTGTGTTAATAAGTTTGTGGACAGAAGCTACACTGTGATCTTAGGAGTATCATTTCATTTCCTCTAGCTTATTGTCCATTGTCACTTAGGTTTTAGCTCAAAGTATGTGATATATGCTTCTTTGTTTCCTTCTGTTTGTGATTCATTTTCTGCTTTGAGTGCAAGTGACATAGGCTTGCATTCAATGTTTTTGTCCTAAATACTGACATCATCACTTTATGTTTGATGTAGGTCGATGGAATGGATGTTCTTGCTGTTAAGCAGGCATGCAAATTTGCGAAAGAGCATGCCATTGCAAATGGCCCAATTGTGAGTACGCATGATTTTTTTTATTCTATAATTTTAAGTATGCATTATGGTTCGACGGGGTTAACTGAGGTTCAGTGGTGCTGCTAGTTGTTGTTTTGTATCTGTTGATTAGGTTCACATTAAATATCAATGCCTAAGATTGTAATCAACTTAATTGACCTACACCTGCATTTTGATCTGAAGAGCACATATGCATGCCTAACACAGGTGTTGGATCTTTCCTGACATGAACAGTTTGCTTGACCTTTCTTCAAGAAGTTGGTCTTATTAGCCTATCACTTAATGGTGGTGGTTGTGATTCCACCTGCTGATGTGAACATATGTTTGCAATAATTTCATATTGTTGGTTTGTGGTTGGAGATAAAATGGGTCGTACATTGACGATCAATCTATCTTAGTCTTACACGGTGATTACATTTCTTTATCTTCTGTTGCTCAATATCGTACACAAAGGCTACATTGTTGAGCTATGTCAATTTCGTCAACGAGAACCTCTTCACATGTGAAATACAAAAACTATACATACCAGATTAGGATGTAAATACATCTTTGAACAATGATAGATCTGATGCAATTTGGCTGCCTGCTGCCTGCTGCCTGCTGCCTGCTGATACTGTTAATTACTAACTTACTACCTTGCGTGTGGGTGCTTAAACTGCAGTTGACTTCACAAACAGTAGCACTCATTTCAGATATGCCCGTGTTGTTTTGATATTAATCTACGATGAATAATGTGATCTTTAGGAGTTTTGAAGTGGAGTAATTTTTGTAGTAGTGCATGCTGGTAACTAATTTTTTCCCCATTATTTAGGTTCTTGAAATGGACACCTACAGGTACCATGGCCACTCTATGTCAGATCCAGGAAGCACTTACCGCACCAGGGATGAGATCTCAGGTGTAAGACAGGTTGGAATGCTGTGACCATTTAGTTTGAAGTTTAGGTCATGCCAAATGTTTCTATTTCAGACAGTTAATTGTTTTTTATGCTACCAACAGGAGCGTGATCCAATTGAAAGAGTTAGAAAGTTGATATTGGCTCATGACCTTGCAACCCCTGCCGAGCTGAAGGTATGACATTCTATTGAATTAGCGTCAAGTATGTCTACACTACATATTGTCTTCATTGAGAATAATAATTAGAGTAATTACTATTTTATTCAGAGGAATCTTCTTATTCTTAGTATGAACTTATGTTTCTTTCTCAGGACATGGAGAAAGAAATTAGGAAAGAAGTTGACACTGCCATTGCTCAAGCCAAGGTTACCATCGGATTTAGATTTGATCTTCTATTCCACTATGGATTAGTTGAGCTTATCACTTACTTACATATACATCTTTTAATTTCTTCAGGAAAGTCCTATGCCTGATGCTTCTGAGCTCTTTACGAATGTCTATGTTAAGGGCTTTGGCGTGGAGGTTAGTTGGTGTCTAATCTAATTTATTTATTATATGTGGAAGTGAACTCACTGTTTTTATCTTTGATCTTGGACTTGTCGAACTGATAGCGTCTTGTGAACTGTTAAATGAAACATGGCAGTTCAGTCTACTATCTTGCTTCTGTCTACTTGTACTAATAGTTAAAGATTCTGCAAGGATTTGAATCATAACTCAATGTTACACATTATGTGTGATGAGAGAACTGAGTTTTCACAATTTAAATGAGATCGCAAAGCATAATTTGGGATTATAGCACTCTGTTTTATTCTAGTTAAAGTGTTAACTGCGCGGTATGAACTAGTTCTAACATGATCCTTGATCATGCAGTCATTTGGAGCGGACAGAAAGGAGTTGAGAGCTACACTTCCATAGGCTGGCAACCTGAAGATGAGCACTCTTGTAATACGGAGAGGCATTGACGAGAAATAAGTATTGCTGCACAAAACCCTTGGCATTGCTGGCAGTTTTTGTTGCAAAACGGATCTGTATAGAGAAGCAATATCAGGAGGATATGCTCCTAATTTGTTTTGCTTCTATTTTTTCTTTCTTTCTGCAATTCAGTTTAACTACTGCTGACTGGCTTCATATTGAAGCTAGTGTTTTGACCCACATAATCGCTTCTGTTCACAAAATCATCTGGAAGTCAAAAGTTTGCTTGTGTCGTATGTCTCCCCTATTGATTACACTTAGCAGTTGGCACACTGTTGTTATGTTGCCCGCTTCTCTTATGGAATGGAGCTTTGCCATCTGGAAATAGTGCTTCTGGATCCATTACGCGTCCGAGTCCTTCCTCCCTTCTTTGCATCCGTTATTTTGGCACAAGACTTGTTGTTTTCGCGAAAATAAACAGTCTGAGAAGGTTATAGTCATCCTAGCCTCATAGGCTCTCGTAGTTTATGCCTTCTTTTCACAACATCCTCTGCAAGGCGTGAATGCAGACCATGAGCCAGTGATCAGACGAACTTCCTTTGACAGCTATAACTGCCTCTCGATTCAAGCCAGATACTTATGCTTCAGCAATCAAGGAGCTGTGTGCCACAGTGCACAACTGCACGTCCCTAAGAATTGCTCCAGTGAGATGTTTCACCTTTCACGTGCCACACGGAGCTATGGCTCTCCCTTCTGCATCTCTAGATGGCTTCATGTCTTGCTGTTTGTTGGAACTTCCACCGTTCCACTGCGGTTGGTGACTGCCGCCTGTATTCCCCGCGGTAAGGCATGGTCGCCTACGAGGCTCCGTGGCGGCAGCAAGAGCAGCACGGGTTTCTGAGAAGCGGCGGCGCAGTTGTGGAGGCCAAACCCAACAACGCCGAACTTCGCTCAGCCGGAGTTCCTTTTTTGTTTTTGTTTTTGTTTTTGCAGGAAGGAACAGCCGGAGCTCTTAAAGGGCCTTCTAAACGCCCACCTTTGGGCCTCCGTTGGGCTGCGCCCCGTGCTCATTTTCCATAGAATTTCTTTTCCATAGCCCGGCCGTCGTGATCTCACGAAGGTAGTAGTACAACCGAACCGAGGCATCGGCCACAAGAAGAAGCGTCCAATTCCGAGGTTTCCAGCTCCGGCTACGCTGCGTGTCGTGACATCCGGAGCTACACGTTGCCATGGACCGAGAGTTGTACGTACGATATGCCTGTATTTGCGCAAACGCGGCCACGCACCCGTATCTATCCTACGTACGCACACAGCTGCGAAGACGTGCTTTGGTGTCTAGACGCACACGCCTTCCATACGTACGTACGTGCAGACCACCATGAGTCAGTATAGAATCTTATTGTAACCCTCATTCATGTCGTTGTTACTTGTTACGTGCGTGCATGGTCGTCGGCCGTGGCAACCGATCGAGTTTGTTAGTTGCACAATTAAACAAATTCATTTCCATTTGTACGTTAAAAAATGGACGAAGCTGGCGACCGAGACCACCAAAATGATCCGTTCCAGGGTGTGGGGTGTGCAGTGCGCACGCCACGGGTCGAAAGTAGCCGTTTGCGCGGTGGTGGTGCGTGGTGGGCAGCGCTTATCCAGAGGTTAATCGAGCACGTCTTGGTCTCGAACTGGACGGAAGGAAATGAACGACCTACGACGACCCATTCAAAGTTTACGGGCACACGCACCGCAAAGTTTGCCACTAGACTAGACTGGAGAGATCGATCAAAAGGTTTTTCTTTCGTGAACCACTTGAGACATCGAGCAGTGAAAAAAAGGAAGCAAGGAGAAAGAAAAAGTAAAAGGAGGAGGAAGCCGGAAGGGCGAAACGTGTGGGCGAGTAACCTCTGAAACAGGGACAGCATCTTCTTCCCCCCGCGCGCGCGTCGTTCTCGGAACAGCTTGATGAGATGCCAAAGCGTGAGGCGCACCACACAGACAAAACGATTAAAATAAAAATAAAATAAAAGGAACCCCATGGGATATATGTTTGCACTGCATGACGTCGACGGATGACGACGGTACGTGGCCGTCGCTGTGTTGCGCCGCTTGACTGCGTACGTACGGCGCGAGACCTTTTACCGTTTCCCAACCGCCGGAAAGTCTCCCCGCGCGAAACTCCCTCCGCGTGTCAGTCCAGGAGTCCTTTTATGTCTCTGCCTGCATACTGCATCAGGGCGACACGTGTGAGAAGACTAAGACTCGGCTGTCCGTTGCCCACACGGAGGAATATTTTGTTCTTTGTCTCATCTCGGGCGATCTCGGTGCGTGCGTGCCCAGAAACAGACGGAAACTTCGCGTATCCGGAAAAAGATGGAAACGCAATTGCTGCGTCGTGGTTTGAACGGCCAACTAGGCAAGTCGTTCGTTCGATCGATTGTACTACTCCGCTCGACAGCATATTCCCTTTTCTTTTTTCCTACTAGAAAATAGAGAGGCTAAACACTTGCACATAAGCGAAGCAATAATATGTCACCACCACCGCTGATAGACACATGGAAAATCTCGATTCTCTTCGCCCAGCAACAAACAAGAAACATCGTGACATGCATCTCTACCGCAATAATAATACAAAAAGGTAAAAAAATAAAACGTACAATTTCGCAATGATAGACGCAGAGGACTTGAGCGAAAGCGATGCCAACGTGCGCCAAATAACAAATTAAGAGTAAACGAAAGTACTACTCGCGCTCCGTAACGCTTCGCGCGGCTGCCACGTAAATATGCGAGACCATGACATGATGGATGTATAGTTGTCGGTGCTTCCTAGCCCACGCGGATCGAGTCGACCGACGGAAAGGAACTTTCGAGATAGGAGCCCCTGGTCACCTAGACATCTATTCGACGCGTGCATATACGGGTGCACGGGTGGCATCTTCTTCAGCAGATCCGCGGGTTCTACGCGGCCGATCTAGCTGTTCGTGTGTCCCACACACACACACACAACATTGATTGCTTTGCTGTTTGACACGGCATCTCGCCGCCTGCTACACGCGTGTGCACGCATGCATGGTCTGGTCGCCCAAAGGGACAGAACTTGTCGTCCTGCGCCGTTCAGTCCTAGCTAGCCTGCAGCCGATTTGGCTTTGGCTTGTAGCTGTGTACACTTTTCACTTGGATTTTCATTTTCGTATTCGATCCTACGTGAACGCCCGCGCCAGACCTCGATCTGTACGTGGAACCTGTTGCTACGTGTTGAATTCTTGCAGGCGCGGTCACTGTCTCGAAAGGTAAATGTGTAATAGTCTGAGTAATCGTGCAGAGCCCATCTGTTAGTTAATTCCTAGAAGGCTAGAATATATACGGTTCGACGGCGACGGCGACAGCAAAGAACAAAGGTTTATATTTGTTCGTGTCGTGGAAATCACGGACACCTCACATATATATAGCCTGTACGACGTACGTAGTATGTGCCGGCGGGTCACCGTGTACGTTCTAGTCCACAAACTTGACATGTTTCGGGTAGGTTTTTCCCGCTCCGAGATCCTCTGGCAGCCACGTACGGCCGGAGCAATATAATTTGGGCTAAGTTTTTACTGTCCGTTTCTTAAAAATTGACATATTAGTTTTTATTAAAACAAGACTCAGACTATAAATTATTATCTTAAAGTGTGGTTTATATGGCTGAAACCACAAGTATCATGAATTACTTTTGATAACGAATCTAGCGCTATTAATTTCATGTCATATAAATCACACCTTGACATAGTAATTTGTGCTAAAAACTTGTCTTAATGAATGCATAATATGTCAATCTTTAAGAAACGAAGATTAATTTTGCATCCGACCACCACACGCGGTTATTTTTGTCCTTCCTTCCTCGCTAAGGTATCGGATGATTTGACCATCATCTGCTGTTAATGGACACACACAAGTATCTAGCCGGCGGCGGGCGCCTGGTTCCAGACTTTCCCTGCGTCCCTTTTGCAGCGGCGAAATGCAACTGGAAAACTAGTTCATTCGGACAGAGACGTCCGTGGTCGATCGGCACGGGACGGAATCACAAGTGTTTGCACGCTTGGTCCATAAACCAATCAATCAACTACTTTAGCTGCTGATACACACGGCAGTACATAAAAGATGTGCTGCTGGTCCAATTGCTGTGCCCTTTTCGATCGACCGCCCGATTGCGATCCTGTCAACTCCTTCGGATTCATAAAAAAAAAAGTCAACACAAAAATTGTACTAACTTGATTTGGTACGAAATTGATTTGGTACGAATGGACGACATTTTCTATGAATCGGAGGAAAGTGCAAACCATGCACACGCACGCGTGTCGAAAGCTGCAGCACACCAGCACATGCACGTACGGGAATTGCCCGTAAATTAAACGGTGAACATACAACAGGTTTCTTCTAGAGGGAAGAAGACCAAGTTGATATCGGATTGCTTCGTGCAAGTGCAACCAAGCTAGAGATGGATCGGAGGCGAGGACAAATAGTTTATGGCAATATATGCGGTTGATCAGTCGGAATCGCAAACGAGCGCACGCAATCAGCCAAGACGACGACCCCAATCGCGACTTGGACGCTACTGTTCTTCCGGGTCGTCGCAGCGATCTCATGTTCTCATGTCAGGTTAATATATTCACGCGGCTAGGGCAAAAGGTCGAAGGCTCTCGAGCGATCGCAACGTTTCAAGACGGCGAAATATGAACCGATCGACCGTGCTCCTACTAGTAATTAAAATACCTCTGCTGCTGTTACGCGTGGTAGCTAGTACCTGCTTGCTTGCAAGTTGCTTGAAGGTCAATATATATACGTAGGCAAGAAATTGGAAGATGGTAAAGATGGCGACGTTACAAGGTGACACACGACGATGCCCCCGGCCGACTTTTTACCAACGTTCCGTATGTCGCGTGCATGTATTGCCATGTACTTTTTGTGAAAAGGACATGTTTTGACGACGTGGATTAATTACCCAACATGCAAACTGCAGTAGTTTTTTCTAGCTAGGTTTGAATTAACATGATCAAGTTTTTTCTGGTACATTTTGCTAATTGGACTCGATCGTGTCTCTTCCTTGGATAGTTCTCGTTAGATGCGTTTCAACCCCCACACCAATTATATATTGTTACTATTTTCCAACGTGTAGCTTGTACTAGAAAATGCCAGGAGACTATAAAATTAGATGGAAATGAAGGAGCAGCAAAGAAAGCATCGGCCTTTGTGTGCTGGAGACATGCAAACAAATAAGTAAAGCTACCTTACAAAAAATATAAAAAAAAGCTCAATTTGACGCCATGTGCCAGCTAACTACCACTGTTGTACGTGCTCCACCAACAACTCGAATAGAATTCCGCAACGTGCGGACTCGTAGCAGCCGCAGTGTATATATACGTGTAGGAGTATAACAAAAACAAGATTAATTAACTTTCCCATCTGACACCGATCGATTAACAGGAATGTCTCGAATGGGACGGGAACCCGTGCCATCACTTGTACCAGCTACTCGTATACGTAGCCATTCTAAGAAAATTGATCTATGCGTGCCGTACTACTAATTTGAGTTATAAATAGGCGACAGATGTGCATGAGAATTACTGCTTCGAGCATGCACAATCGTGAAAGAATGCGAAAGGGGATTACAGTAGCAAGTACGAGCTGAGACCCTACACAGCTTCCACCTTTTCCATGAGCTGCCTACGACCGTTCTCCATAATTGGAAGCCTTTTCTTCGAAGCCACACTTCCGAAGGAACAGCCAAAAGCACATGGTAATGGGGCCTTGGCATCATTAGGACTTTTGTTCTCTATGACCCCGTTTATGCTGTGCTATATGGTCCTCCCATTCATATTCGAGGAGTAGCAAAGTAGCAACAGGCCACCACTGTATTCCTATTCGTACTTGTACTTGTTGGATCTGATGTGTATTTTATTTGTCAGCTTTGAGAGATCAAGGTCTTCTAGTTCTTATCCTTAACAGTTTGGGAGATTAAGGTCTTCGAAGTTTGGAAAAAACTACGATTTTCAGAATTTCATTCAAAACTGTAATGAAAGTTGAGAATCGTGTTTTTTTCCCAAACTTTGAAGACCTTGATCTCTCAAACTCTTGAGAATTAGAAGATTTGTATATAACGAAAAGTTGTAGCTGTTTACATGCTCTACAAATTTGTCAATTGGAACTCGCCTGAATTCTGCTCGGATTTGGAGTTATGTTCGGTCAAAGTAGAATTGAACTTGCAATTTTAGAGTTGGTCACACCAAGGGCAGTGACATGACTCAACTCTCTCTCGCGCCAACTGACTTGGTGTGACTGCCTCGGCGGCCTCTTGCATGTCCTCGCCACGTGGAAATCGATCTTGGACCAGACCACCGTGTCATTTTGGTCAGGCCATTGCATGTGACGTGACTTAGTTATGAGTCGTGCCACGAAGCTTGGCTTGACCAAAAGGGCTACTTTTTGGAAATTTAGTTCGGCAGGGATTATTATTAAAAGTTTAGTTTTAAAGATGGTTAAAAAAAATTGTGTCTTTTAGTGCATCTTAATATTGGTCAAGTTTAAAACTGATATATTGCTAAATTATTTTTTCAATTTAGATTGCATTGAGTGGTGCTAATTTACGTGTTGAGATTATAGTGGCTATTTTTGGCTCTCTACCTGTTGGTAAGTCTTATTTCTAAGAATACAATATATTTCTACTATTTTTTGAAGTGTTTTGATGGTGAATGCAGAGGCGTTTCCAAAATTGAGGAATGCACTTAACGTTCTTCAAAAATAAAACCGAGTAAAATCTGATGCATATTAAATTGCCTCTTCAGCTTTGATGAAAGTTATCCAATGGCATCGGGATAGTATTTGACCTATGAACTTAGGTATGTGCTTTAATCTCATTTTCACTTTGTTAAATAAGCTGTTGTTGTTTGCTCTATACATCTCGTTCTTTAGCTTAGTCTTTTAAGTCTTCTTTGTTTGCAAGTAATCAAAGCCTTTTACTGCAGTTCAGCTGCAACACATATTCAGAATTTCTACCAGTGCTAGAGTGTGCTGTGAGTGTGTGTTCTCCATTTGTATATTATTTTATGCATAATTATTAATGATTGATTGTTTGTATTTTTTTAATGAAAAATCAGCTCAGCAGGTCTAGAAGAGCTTTTTGGGAGCTTTATGATAATTGGATTTTTTGCAAAATTTGTATAGAAGAGATGGAGAGAGGATGTACATTCCCTCAAGCCTTTATAGAAGAATACTTTTTTGAAATGTTTTTCACTAGGACAGACAAAATTTTAAGGCCTGGTCAATTTGTGAACAAATGGAAAGTGCTTTAAAAAATGTACACAAACGGAAAAAAAGACAAGGTATGTATAAATATTATTAGATTTTTTTGTTCTGATATTAATACTTGAGTTTGTTTATATACTTATTAGTGTTTTAATTTTAGGATTTTATCACCCAATATCCTCTCTATGTTGAATTGCCTGGGCTTTTAGGATTAGTGATAGAGTTATTTTCTATATCTAAGTAGGAGAAACCCACTATTTGATTTTTCTCAACATGCAAGCATGCCACATCATCACACCATTAATTTGTTCACACCTATTTAGTGGAAAACTCATTTTTTTTTTGCACATGCATGCATGCTACTTTTCATCAAGCTATTTCCACTAAGTGAAGAATCTATAATCTACCATACAATTTCATTATACATTTTCACTGGATACTCTTTTGTTGCTATTTTTCACTCATGTATGTTCTCAACAACGTGGGCTCACGTATGTTAACTAAAAATTTCGGCAATAACGTGCGGGGCATCATCTAGTTTTTCCAACACTGCTTCCGGTTGCTTTAAAAAAACATTATGCCAAATCCATTTATATCACGTGTAAACCAATCAGTTTGTGGTATTTTAATCATTAACTATTTTGGCCGGGAGTTCTAGAGCATATGATTTGACAACTATCTAGATTGGGGTTTCTAGTATATTTGTTTGTCAATTTTAGATACAAGGAAATAGAAAAATCTAGAGTGCCTGAGGATCGGAGGGAGTATTACGAAACTGGTGGCCCAAAGATGAATGCTCGAATTTGGGAGCAGAAAAATATCCACGCTTAAATGCTTGACTTTTCCATGCTTGTAATTTTCATGAAAAGGATACAGTTAAATGTACAAAAAATAATAATTATTTTTGCCATGCCAGTTAGAAGACTCAAACATCAAAATGCATCATTGTGATCAATTTTTTTGAATTTCTTGTCCTCTTCAAATTCAGTGTTTCTTTGCGGAGCCATTTACACTCTTTCTATAATTTTTTACTACGATAATAATATTGATCTGACCTAAAAAAACTAGCAGCAGTAAAGTAGTAACACTACATGCATAGTGCAAGTTGGAGTAACTTTTCAGGCACTCTTATGCAACAACAGAACAAATCATATACCGACCGGTTGTTGAAGCACACACCACTGATCTGCACGATACTGGTACTACTACTACTACAGTAAAGCAACCAGCAAGTACAAATCGGAGTACCAGAGGGAAGTTCTTTGACCCCTGACTAGGGACCCCTATCAATAGCAACCAAACTTTTTGTGTAAACCCTAGCGATCAAATCTTTGAGGTAAACCTTCAACTGTAGCAACCAGAAATACCTTTGGAGCACAAAATCACATCAGATGGTCAATTGAAACCCTCTGTAATTGCTGATGCGGCCAAAAGCTAGCAGTCGCTGTTGCGTGGCACCCACAGCGTGCGCCTTCTGGGGCCCGCCACGTCAGTGTCAGTCAGCGACGCATGGAACAGCACATTTAATAATTCCACGGAACAGAACGATCGCGTTTTCACGGACTCGCAAGCGAATTTCGCGTCTAATAAAAGCTGATTAACCTCAGGTTGATATACGACGTTGGCAACAATAAACTTTTCCAAATACGCGGTTTCACCGGGTCTTGTTATTTTACTGATGACGTTCGCTCGGCGGAAAAGTTACCGCAAATGACTTGTTCTCTGTTGTTCCTGGGACGTGACTACTGAGCACCGACGGAACAGAAAAAAGTTGTAGACGAGGATTTATGTACGCGGAGTGGAATCGATCAATGCGATGATAATGACGACGACGATGATGATGATGATGATGATAATAATAATAATAATAATAATAATAATAAAGAAAAGTTACGACTTTAGTTTCCCGGCGTATTTTAAATAAATGGAAACGACTGCATATGATTGACCTACCGATGGTTTTCAGCGGAGCACAAAAGGCTGTATGACTGAGAGGACATCCTGTACTATTTAAAAACGACATGAAGAGAATGTTATACGATATATGTGGTGGCTAAAAATTAAGCAAAAGTATATTTCATGGTGATCGCAGGCATTGGTGCTGGCTTGTTTTTGTAATGTTATCAACAAGCACGATCAAATCCTAAAAATTTCCCGAACAGTGGAAGATATCCACGTTTCCTTAAACGGAGAGATTAGATGCACCGGTTTTTGGTAGAAAATCTCCGGATCCTTGGAAATTTCACATTTCTAATAGTAAAATATATGTGGCGTGAATTACCTGAGCATTCCATTTCGGTACTCGTGTGATTGATCCATTCCTTGATTCTTGGAATTCCGGAGGCCGTACTGCTTATGCTTAGTTTCCCGATCCACCCGCATAAAAACAGACTTTTATGCTTGACTTGACATAGATCCAAATGCGAAGAGCTTGAACGCCCATCCACATGGCAAATTGCAAACAATCCATTGTTAACCCCGTCGTCACGGGCGCTCGCACATGCATTTGCCCCAAAACACTCTACTACGTGATCGTCAGCCTAATACAAGTAAGTAGATCGCCAGCAGTCAGGCGCACGATCCAAATTCCAGTTCATTTAGCCCTAAATTAATTTCTCCGATAAACAAAGAAAAAAAAACCAGTACAGGTAAAATACTGCTTGATTATTTTTATTATTTTGAGGGAATACTGCTTGGTTATTAACCGAGGGGGGTTAACGCGTAAAAGCAAAGCGAAGGGGCCCAGCAGGCTATATAAACATGGGCTTTTTATTGGCAACAGCCACGTATATAAATCTCCCATCCCGAGGAAGCCATCGGAGCCGATCCATCCGTCGCCGCCGAGACGAGCCGGGACGGGCAACAGGAGGAAGAAAGAGAGATTGGTTGCAAGGAAGGAACAAACGCCGACCACTTCTCAAGGGAAAAAGGGCGAACCAACCCAAAGCGAACCCAACCCTCCCCTCGAGCGAGCGAGAGGAGAGGAGAGGGAGGGGGAGCGAGGGAGCCCGACCCGTGCGCGCGAGGAGAGGGCCTCCGGATTACCTAGGAGCCCGCGCCGGCGGCGGCGGTCCATGGGCGGCGCCTCACCGGCGATGCGGGCCGGGTGGGTCCTGGTGGCGTTTATCCTGGCCGCATCTGGGCCGGGGGCGGCGGTCGTGGCGCTGCCGAGGTTCGCGGAGGCGCCGGAGTACCGGAACGGGGACGGGTGCCCGGCGGCCGTGGCGGGGGCCGGGGTCTGCGACCCGGGCCTCGTGCACATCGCGATGACGCTCGACGCGCACTACCTCAGGGGCTCCATGGCCGCCATCTACTCGCTGCTCAAGCATGCGTCCTGCCCCGAGTCGCTCTTCTTCCACTTCCTCGCCGCCGCGGACGGCGGCGGCCCCGGCGCGGGAGCCCCGGAGGTGGGCGAGCTCCGGAGCGCGCTGGCCGCGTCGTTCCCCTCGCTGCGGTTCGAGATCTACCCGTTCCGCGCCGACGCGGTGACCGGGCTCATCTCGGCCTCCGTGCGCGCGGCGCTCGAGGCGCCGCTCAACTACGCCAGGAACCACCTCGCCGACCTGCTCCCCAGGTGCGTGCCGCGGGCGATTTACCTCGACTCGGACGTGCTGGCCGTCGACGACGTGCGGCGCCTCTGGGAGACCCGCCTGCCCGCCGCCGCCGTCGTCGCGGCGCCCGAGTACTGCCACGCCAACTTCTCCCGCTACTTCACCGACGCCTTCTGGTCCGACCCCGACCTGGGTGCGCGCGTCTTCGCGGGACGCCGCCGCGCGCCCTGCTACTTCAACACCGGCGTCATGGTCATCGACCTCAGGCGCTGGCGTTCCGGCAACTACCGCCACCGCATCGAGCAGTGGATGGAGCTGCAGAAGGAGAAGCGAATCTACGAGCTCGGCTCCTTGCCCCCTTTCTTGCTTGTCTTCGCCGGCGAGGTGGAGGCCGTCGACCATCGGTGGAACCAGCACGGTCTGGGCGGTGACAACGTGCTCGGCAGCTGCCGCCCCCTCCACAAGGGTCCTGTCAGCTTGATGCACTGGTCAGGGAAGGGCAAGCCATGGGATCGCCTGGACGCCGGCAGGCCTTGCCCGCTCGACCACACCTGGAAGTCATACGACCTCTACGTCGACGATGGCGATGCGTCGTCGGCATCAGCGCCTTCCCGGACCTCGTTGTCGTCATCGGCATTGCCCGCGGCGGTGTTTTCTTGGTAGACAGATACGGCACATACACTATTATTTTTTCATTTGGGTGCCTTGGTTCGTGGGCGGTGATGGAATTGCCTTGCAATTCATTGCCACTGCAGCCACAGCTGCCACTGCAAGCCAGCTGCCGCCTTCGGCTGTACAGCGCGGAGAGGGGCGGCACATTGCAGCGGCAGCAAGGAGAAGAGGAACAGTGCATAGGGGAAGCAAATTCTTGTTCGTTTGCGATACAATTCAGATTGATTCATTATGCTTTGACCACGGGGTTGCCAGACTATGGGGTGTTGGAGTTACTTGATTGGTGGTTGTACAATTCTTGGATAGGATAAAAGCTTTCAGTTTCTTTTTGTGTATTAGTTCAGAATTGTTTCATTTTACGTGATCATTCAGTGAACCCGTATAAATATTGATTGAATTGGTTGTCCTTCAATAAAACACAGTGGATCCTATTCTTGTTGCTGCTGTGCCAAAACTCTGTTGTATCTGTCACTCTTCATTCGGAAATGCATTCAGAATGGGCTACCTCTCTTTGCATTTTACATCTTTCAGAGTGGCCAAATCTACTTCTATTTCTAGTTTGCTCGCTCAGTTAATCCAGATTGGCCTAATCTATGCTGTTCCTATTTTGCCTGCCATGTTCATACACATGACCTAATTTATTGCTGTTTTTCTGTCTTGCTTACTGTGATCATCCAGAATTGCCTAATGCCTTTTTGGTTATGGAGTTTCAGCCAATTGTATGATCTACTAGTAAATGCTCATCTGTTTTGTAGACAAGTTCGGATAAGCTGTTTCCTGGAAGTGGTGTTGGCTTGTAGCCTTGTATGTTCTGAGTTTCTTGACTTGTGGACATTAGCAGGAGCATCTGTAGTTGGAGCATTAGATTACCAGAGGACTGATCCTTACAGATGGATCGAACACCTACACAGCTAAAAAGAAACCAAAAGGAGCAATTATATTGTTTGTTAGTTAGGATCAACTTTTATAACAGAAAGGGATTAGTGCAAGAGCATAGGATAGGGACCTCTCAACAGACTCATAATACACTGTATTAATACCGCTAATCCTCCAACTAACTCCACCTGCATTTCCACAAAACCAGTACTAATACAGTTAGCTACTCTTCAATTCTGGAAAACGTTAGAATCCTGGAGCCACATAACAGGAATTCAAAACCTCTCCTCTTTTCCCCCCTTGTGCGAGGGAAGCAAGTTCAGTTCAAACATATAAAACAAAGATTTGCAAAAGGCTGTCTGGTATCATCTGAAACTGCAGCAGCAACAGCATCTCAATTATGTGCTCTTGCTATGATTGATGAGACTGAAATGTGGCAGCAGCAGAACAGTTATTGCCCATGATCAAGACCATGTTCTCAACTTGTGATAATGATTTCTTTAAGCAGCTTTTAGGCTACTGGTTGCAGCTGGACATACTACGACTTCCCAAATCCTGAAGTCTTCGAGCTGGATTTCATCAAACCCAGGGTACTACCACCAAACCGCGGCCGCCCATTTTCGATCGGACGGCTCTAGGGCAATTGAGTGGCAAAGGGGCGTTTGTAACGTAAGGCTTCTTTATACGGCGCCCCACACTTGCCCAGCCTGGATGGAAGCTAGGCTTCCAACATGACCAGCTGGAGAACTGGAAACGCAAGGCAAAGGCAACCAATGATATTCTTTCCTTTGGCCTTTGGCTCTCTTTTGAGTCTTGACCCTCTGGTTTATGCCTTTATGGATTCCCCTCAATCCTGTGACTGTGAGTGAGATGAACTCCAGCAAGCAACTACTGGGCTACCACTGCCCACTGGCCACCATCAACAACCCCTACCCGATCCTTCCTAATTCAATTCCTTCCACGTGCACAACACCCGTATCCCCAGCCGAACACACGAAGAAAAAACTTAACACGGGTTCTTTTATCAGTTCGTGCCTCTCATCATCTTATTTTTGTTTTCGAGTACAGGATGCGATGGGCACTGCTCAACCAACGCACGGCGACCCCTCTTTTCTTCAGCTTTCCTGCGATGCGATCCCCATCAGACGACCAAGGGATCACCGTTGGTTTTGCTTCGTGGCTCACGCACTATGATCATCATCAGCGGCAGGTCAGGTTGGTGCCGCGGCAGCCCGCAGTGTCGGCCACCGGACAAGAAGCTTCGGCCCGGCTGGCTTGGCTGCAATGCAATGCTTGCTTGCTCGTGGATCGGCGACCGATTCGGTGGTCTGGTACGAGTTCTTTTCGGGCTCATGGGGCGTGCCGCGACATGACATGACCCCAAAACGGAGCTTGGAATCGACGGGTAAATTATAAGTTTGGCGACCGGCTTGGTGTCGTTTGCGGCGTGGCACTCGTACCGGACAGGAAAGTGTTGCGTAATTCTGTTCCATCGTTGGTTTTGCATCAGAACGAATAAAGAATTGGTGTCTTTGCATCGAGAAGCTGTGTAGTAGTAGTAGTAGCAGCTACTAGCAGCAAAAGGCAACAAGAATCAGCTGTGGAGACAAACAAAGCAGCTAATGAGTTTCAGTATAAGGTTGAGAGTTGCTACTACTAATTGAGAGCATAACAAACTCAGACAGAGGCACCTAATGATGATGACGACGACGACGACGAAAGCACCGCAGGCAGGCCATTGGGCCGCCGTGGCCACCTAAGCTGCTATTTATCCTGTATACTCAGATTAAGTACTTAGCATCATTGTCGTGGCATGGCATGCATCATCAGATTAAGCAGGCAGGATTGGGCTTTGATAATGACTTCAGTTTTCTCTACCATATGTCCAAATCATCTGTGTATAGGACTAATCGGAGAAAAACATATCCAGCGCAGATAAGCCAGAACTTAAAAGAAAACTAAAAGTGAGAAATAATGGACAAAAATAAAATGAGAGTTTGTTGAACAGTGTGTAGGTCAGGATTTTGTTTGCAGCAGAACATTACTCCCTCTGACTTTACATGGTTAAAGCATTCGTGATTCTAACAGCCCCCAACTACTACTTCTTGAGCTTTTGGAACATCTTTGCAATGATTTCTGTGGATAGCAAAGGCATTGATTGATTAACAGTTGGTTAAGCAACGGACGAACTGGAATCTTACAGCCCTGGTAGGTCACCTAAATGTGTGCAGGTAGCTAACTCCCTGCGACAAGGAATATCAGAGCCAGGGTTAGTAAGTAAGTACAGGACAAGGAAGGCCGCCCGTCCTTGCCTGCATTCGTTGCACCAAATCAAAGTCCTCTGTTGTAAAGAAGAAATGCTGTGCAAAACAAGCATATACAAGTCTCTCCAGGATATATACAGGACGGATTTGATGAGGTAACTGGTGTGACACCTCGTTTTGTTTTGGAAGCCCAACAAGAAAAGGGGATGGCCCGAACTGCCCGGTTTTCTGGATTCAGTGAGGAAACGGGTAAAACGACGAGACCACACGTTGATCTCATCAAGGTACTACTGTCTGCTGCTCCAAGGGAATCGGATACTTGGGGCAGAGGCTTGGAGCATCTTCTAGCTTGGTCCCTTGCTTGTCTCCGAAGCCTGTGGGATATGTAGAGATGCGAAACCTCACATTCCAGAGACTTGATTCGAGAGACTGGTCCTGCAGGCTGCAGAACAAGTCAAACCTGGACGATTCTGGGAATAAAGCTAGGTGGTGTCGGTGAAGAATCAGAGTATCAGACAGGGTTTGGAGAGGTGAAACTTAACCCAAATGGGAGAAATGCTGGCAACGACAGCGGTTCGTCAGCAGGGTCCAAGTGTTATTTACTTGCCTGCTGGAAGCGAAAGCGTTGCCTCGACGGAGAAGCAAAGGATAATATCTGTACGCGGCTGCAGCATTCCATGATCTCTCTGTTTTTTTAGGGGCATTCCATGATCTCTTTGATCATCTGGATGCTTAGAACTGTTGTCGGGCCATGTTTAAAACCCATCGTGACCAAAAGTCCGGCCCAGAAGAGAGGACGAGATAGTGTGCGTCCACTCATGATTTGATTTTTTTCCGGCCCAAAGACCGTATGGTATTTCGATGGGCCGGTGGCAAGAGCCGTAACGGGCTCCTCGAGAGGATAATGTCCAGCAGCCTCTTCTTTTTTAAGGTTGATGACGTCCAGCAGCTCGGGTAGCCAAATTGAGTGTCACACCAAAAAAGCCCACGTACAAGATGGGCAGAAACATGGGCTCCAACCATCATTACCACAAATGGAAGACGAAAAGATGGGCTCATTCAACCGTCTCTTTCACCGCTCCACCCTACTCCATTATTTTACATCATTTTTTTCCCCTAACTTCCTTGTCCGCTGCAACTACAGCATGAGCTTCCAACACTACCGTGATGTAAACAGATAGCTAAACTATCCTACGAGCATAGATAGTTTTCTTTGCCAAATGGCGCGTGTATCTGCAAAATCATGCTTTCATATTACCTTTTATGTTGGCTGGCCTCGACCAAAGGACACAATTAATCATCGTGTTTTTGCCATTGCACTGCTTAGTGCTCTACACATGTAAATCGTAATCGTAATAAATTTGTACAAAAAATATGCGGAGTACTGAACTCGCCGCAACATTTTCAAACTATCACAACTAAATACTGTGTTTCTAAAACAAAAATACTCGAATGAAATGAATGAAATTATGTATCCGCTGCCCTACCAAATGCAAGCAGAACTTTTAAGCCCAGTCAAGCGGTCACCCACTGATCATAGAACTAGAGTGGTCACTAATGACCTAACAGGAAAAAATTGAACATCGACAAATTGACAGGAACATACGAAGTCGCTTGGTGGCTGACGCAGTGCAGACATGGTCTTTTTGCATCATGCTAGCGTTTTCCGTATCAGCAGTACCAGTCTGTCCAGGTCAACAAAGCGCAGGCTAATTGTCGCCGGTCGCATGCTCGCAGCATTCGGATGGATGGCGATGCATATATGATTGAGCCAAATGATTTGGATTTCTGTACCCAAAGGGCACTGCAACAGGGAGTAGGATGTTTGGGGTGTGGAAATTAGCCTGTTTGACTGCACAAGTCTTGGTGGTTGGTCGCATGGATACTATCTATAAAAACTATACTCTTAATACCGGGCTTCAAATGTTGGTAGAAATCTAACGACATTGGATACTTTAATTACACTGGTGTGCCACGCAAGTCTTTGAGAATATCCGATACTTTAATTACACTATTTAGCTCAGTATGCGATTTTACACTTGTTTATAGTACAAATCCAAACGAAATTGGATATTTTGATTACACTTGTTAAGGGAGAAGGCAAGTGTGCCAAACAAGTCTTTGAGCATGCCCTGTACTTCTACTGGTTAGCCTAGTATGCGATTTCCCTGTACTACTTTAACTGGTTAGCCCAGTATGCGATTTCCCTGTACTTTAACTAATTACACTGTATTTCTTTTACTCTACTCAAGAACTTCGGCATACCCCGCATGCGATTTCAGTCATCAAGGTGGACCTTAACTTCCGTAAGAAGGCAATTGGCTTCCATCAGATTCTAAAAGTTATATGTCTGCGAAAGAAAATAATGCATCACCAAGCTAAACTAGTAAATGTATTTCAGCAATAGATGAGCTTATTAAATTTGCAAACCACAATAACAGAAAAAGAAAAAAAAAACTACTAGAATAAGATGTTTGGCACACCGGCACAAAATGGTAATATGTGCAAAAGTTGCAGATGTATTTATTTCCAAAAAGATCTAACATCGACGATTACTAATTGTTAAAAACTTGCCTATAGCAGCTCCCTGGGCGTCGGCTCACTTGGGATTTGAGTGACGTTCCAATCTGTACACCTGTCACATGGGTTTTGGTATTTAAAATATTTAAAAATGGTTACTGTTACGTAACAAAAGTTATATATAAGCAGTTTGTGAATAATACCTTGATGTTTAGATGCAATGGCTTTTTTTTCCAAAAATTATACTTGATCTGCATTTTCAGTCATATTTTAAAAACATTTTTTAAGAAATAATTAAGTCTGTTGACACAAATAAATTTACTACTATATACATTTTTGGTGTTGTTGCTAAATGACCCCCTCCTCTACTTCATCCAACTCATGGTGTTTGTAGCATGATTCTCAACCTGAATAAAGAAGAAGCACAAATGGTTAACGAACCAGCTCTTGGACCAATACAAAAGGTGTCGATGTCAAAGAGGGATGTTGGTCTCCAGGAGAATTTATTCTCTAATCACATTTTATCTACTCGTTTTTCGAGGGTTCTCCTCGTTTGCAAAAGAGTTAAAATGCTTTCTTGATAAAAAACGAAAAAAGCATTTTTTTTCTTTTTTCTATAACCTGCAACTTGCTTTTTTATTATTATAACAAGTCCTATATGGAAATAACCGCTAAAGAGAAAATCTATCTGATTGCCTCTCGGCCCATATCTATTTTTTGAAATAAAAAACAAGAATTTTCTTATTTTTTATTTATTAAAAGTGTATTTTCATGCAATCCACTTTGTCAGTGGTGCCTCTAATCCAACTCGTTCATATGATAAATTCAAGTCCTACAAGCTGAAGCTATAGAGATACAACATGGCAAAAGGACATTAAGATATTTATTTGGGTCTCTGAGATTTATATTTATAAGAAGATACTATCAGAGCTAGAGCTGTTCTCCAGGTAAAAAAAAAAATGCAAGTAAGGTCAAGTATAAAACATGTCCTTTAATTTTGCAGTTGTGAACCTTAGCAGGAAAATTCAATGAACTCAATGTTGCACCAATTGATGATGGCTTAGAAGAGATGTTTACAAACATTAGAATCTTGCAATCACCTACGAAAAAGTTCTGCAAAAAAATTTAAAATATAAGACTTTGTTTGACAACCGCTGGAGCATAAAACTTTATAAGCCACATTTTTTATCAGAAATAACCTGCAAAAGATGGGTGAGTTTAGATCTTCTATATGTCAAGAAATCGTCTCCTCCAATTGGTTCAAAAGATTGCCTAGAGCTAACAAGCTCATATCTATGTTCTGAAACATTAAGTAAAAGGTGATTAATGATACACAATAGTAACCATGTTGTACACAATAAACAAAGTCAAAACAACTACTTTTGTCTCATTCCTTCGTTTATCCGGGATTTCATCAATTTTGCTAGCAGTCTCACTCCCAGCTAGATTAATCATTTGAAGGACTCCTTCAACCTTTTGGCCCAATAGCTAGAAAAAAGATCAGAAATAGCTCTCAACATTTATACCTTATAACTAATATATGGGCACAATGTTATGGGTTCTTAAACTTGTCAGAATGTGTCACATATAACCCTGCTAATGGATCATTTTATGCATGATCATTAATGATTGATTGCTTGTATTTTTTTTAATGAAAAATCAGCTCAGCAGGTCTAGGAGAGCCTTTTGGGAGTTTTTTGATAATTGGATCTTTTGCAAAATTTGTATAGAAGATATGGAGAGAGGATGTACATTCCCTAAGCCTTTATAGAAGAAGACTTTTCTGAAATGTTTTTCACTAGGACAGACAAAATCTTGCCTGGTCAATTTGTGAACAAATGGAAAGGGCTTAAAAATTTACACAAAGGGAACAAAAGACAAGGTATGTATAAATATTATTAGATTCTTTTGCTCTGATATTAATACTGTGACTTTGTTTATATACTTATTAGTGTTTTAATTTTAAGATTTTATCACCCAATATCCTCTTTATGTTGAATTGCCTGGGCTTTTAGGATTGATGATGGAGTTATTTTTCCAACACTGCTTTTGGTTGTTTCAAAAAAACATTTTTAAAGTGGTTCATGGTAAATGTTTAAGAGGGTTTTGAATGACAGCTACGTATTATTTCATTGAAAAGTTTTGTATTGTTTCATCTCCAATATTTAATGAGGCCATCATATTTGAGACCAATGTTTTTGCTATTGGTGAGAATTTTTCCAACACTGCTTCCGGTTGCTTTAAAAAACATTATGCTACTACTATTTATATCATGTCTAAACCAATCAGTTTGTGCTATTTTAATCATTAAATATCTTGGCCGGGAAGGATCTAGAGTGTCTGAGGTGTCGAGAAGGATTTCCTCTTGAATTGTTGGATTCTTGGTTTTTCGTTCTGTCTCCTTACATGCTCTCGTGGGTTTAGTGATCAACGAATAACTGATTTATGCTATCTACATGGTAGGAAAATAAAATCGATTTTAAGAAACACATACGGAATTTTTGTGCATCTAGAAGGATTTCCTCTTGAATTGTTGGACCCATGACCCTTGAAGGTACCCTCAAAGCGCAAGGCTAATTGTCGCCGGTCGCAGGCTCGCAGCATTGGAATGGATGGCAACGCATATATGATTGAGCCAAATGATTTGGGTTTGCAACAAGGAGTAGATGTCTGGGTGTGAAAATTTGCCTGTTTGACTGCAGAAGTCTTGGTGGTTGGTTAGGTACTCTGTCAACATCTGGAAAAGAGCCAACATTCCCATAAATGCACATTTACACGACCTGAAGTTCTAAATAACAAAATCTAGTCAAGACTTAGTATTAAAAGAAAATGCATGGTCTGGAACTTTTATTGGCAAAAAGAAGAATAAGGAAATAGAACCTCGCCCAAAGAAAAATGGGCCTTGTAATCTGAAATGGAGTGAGTACTAATTCAACTGAAGTTTAGTTTTGAACACGCCTACCTGCCAATGAGTATTTGCCTCAGGAAATGCATTGACTATTTTATTAGTATCGTTTCATTAGTGGTCAGTGGTCACGGGACTACACGACAAGGTATACTTAACACATACATAAATGTTCTTCTTTTTGTATCTAGGAGTTATTTCCTGTGGGGAGGTCAGCCCATTTCATGTCAAACTTGAGCTAAATATGACAAGGCCTTGGACTGCCATAGATGATATCGAAATGGGATCACAATGCTAGAATGTTTCATTGCGAATAATTCATATATCAATCGTCGAACTGACAGAATATGTGTGCGGCATATTAATTTGGAAGCAAGGATCAACAGTTTCTAAGCTCCCAGACAAAAGGAAAAAACTCTGGAAAAATAGCTAACAAAAAAAAGGTGCAGTATATAGTTTCGTGCCCTGTGCAGCGCACCTGGGTGATGCGATCTCACGGGACATCGATGGACGTCCGTGGGGCGAGACCGTGGGCACAAGCCACGGTGGGCAGAAACAAGAGACAGCAGTACAGCACAGCACATCCAGCCAACCTGCAGGCTGCAGCGCCCACAGTAGTGAAACGCGAGCGAGAATACAGCGAAGCACAGAAACCAAAAGTTTTAGCGTGACTCTCCTAAATTCTCCTCGTTCAGTAACTACGGTCACGAAGTTAACTTCCGGCTCTCCGTTCCGTTCAAAAATGGCGAACTAGCGGGATTCCTCCGGCGGTCCGGCCGGAGTAGCTCAAAGGCCCCCTTCTTTTCGGACGAAATTACGATCGGGAGCCTCGCCGGCCTCGGCCCACCGCCCACCAGGCATGCGCGTGCGTCCGAACCAAACACCCAGAAGATGAAAGAACAATTCTCAAAAAAAAATCTCAAAAAAAAAAGATCGAAGAACAGTAGTCCATCTGCACAAGCACAGGTGCCCTTTGAGGCGGCCTTTAAAAAACGTTCCACTACTGGTGCTACAGGTAATTCTGTCTTTAACTTTCTTGGCAAAGAAACATCACCATTGTATAAGATACAAAGGGGCTGTTTGGTTTGAACCCACAATTGTCTTGTCAAATATTTGGTTGCCAAAATATTGGTTGAGGTTTTGGTTGTTCATATTTTGGCCAACTTTGAACAAAAAACTGAAGTAAAGTTGGTAGTGAGGAATTGGCTTCCAAAAAATTGGCTTCGATCCAAAAAAAACCAAATCTTGGTCAATGACCAAAAAATTGGTAGGGCATGGTTTGACCACCATCCAAACATATCCAAACTTTTTTTCTTCATACAATAGAAAGAAGTTAGACGTGACCGACAAGCCCATCAATTGACTCTTTTGCAAGAGTAAAAGTGCTGTAAATTTTATTCAAAACAACATTTTTTATAAGAAAGCAACATACTATATATATGTTTCACAGAAACTGGTATATAATCAAAACAACTGGCTCATACATGGCGTACGTATTTATACGTGCTGAATCGACCTAATTAAGTCTGGACGCCAAGGTAGCTAGCGCTGGTACGGTCAGTTTTTATTTTTTTGGGAAGATCCTAGCGGTCAATTAAGGAACGGTAGGGCCGTAGGGTATGCGTTGGAAGCGGCGTACACGTAAGCAATTATGCAATGCAATCTCATGCCGGCCGCCCTGACCGGTGGAATTAATTGACTTGAACATTGATCGATCCATGCTGGTCGTCAAACATGCATGTGTTTGGGGCTCTGTTTGCTACCTCCGCACGTAACAGAACAAACTGCGCATGCAACCACGCTTCAATTCACGGCGATCAAACATGGCAACCATATATGCACCGCTGACTTGCATACCGTCAAATAGTTCAACCCCATGCCAAAATTCAAAATGCATGAATACAAATAAGGGAATGGCACGTGTATATATATATAAACAAGGGAGTACACTACAAGCTTGGTAACAAAGACGACAGAGACACCAACGAACTCGTTGCAAAAGCACATCGAATTGAAGCTAGAGAGTACGTACGTGGAGACATGGAGGTATTGTACTCCGACGAGGCTCTTGCGGCCGTTGCGCCGATCGCGGTGTACTGGGTCTACTCCGGCGTGCACAGGGCGATCGACCACGGAAGGCTGATGGAGAGGTACAGGCTCAACACCAAGGAAGACGAGGACGGCAAGAACATGGTGTCCAAGCGAGACGTCCTCTTCAACGTCCTCTCCCAGCACTTGCTGCAGCTCGTCAGCGTCGCCATGCTCACCACTGTACGCAGTTGATCATCGTTTAACCTCGCCGGCCGGCCACCTCTGTTTGACACGTAACATTGATACTCCATGCAGTTCACGGGAGGAGCGTCATCAGCTTGGACATCCAAGGCACCGGTGGCGACCTCATCGTCGTCGGATTACCTAATGGCGGCGTGTCGGGTGGCGGTGGCAGTGGTGGTGTTGGATGGGTACAAGTACGCGTGGCATCGGTTGGCTCATCGCAGTCGGTGTTGGATGGGTACAAGTACGCGTGGCATCGGCTGGCTCATCGCAGTCGGTTCCTGTACCGGCATATGCACTCTTGGCACCACCGCATCGTGATGCCCTACGCGTACGGCACCATCTACGGGCACCCGCTCGAGGCACTCATGGCCGACACCGTGGGTGCCTCGCTGGCCCTCTTCGTCTCCGGGATGTCCCCCCGCGCCACGGCCGTGTTCCTCTCGCTCTGCAACATCAAGGCCATCGACAACCACTGCGGCGTGTGCATGATGTCGCGGTTTCTTCGGTCGCTCTGGAACGATGCGGCCTACCACGACGTGCATCACATGCCGCGTCGAGTTAGGCACAACTTCTCTGATCTGTTCTTCGTTACGTGGGACAATATGTTCGGGACGCACATGCCCTACGCCGTCGAGGAGAGGTCTGGCGGAGGGTTAAAGTTCCGGATTTTACGGCCCAAACCAACGCCTAAGACGCGCCTCGACCCCATGGTGAAGAGTACTGCCACTGCTTCCTAAACAAGAGAGACGCTTCAGAAAACCGTATGTGATGGTGTTTCGGAACCGTTTGGGATGACCTTCTCTTGTTGCAGTTCATGCCTACATGGTGGATGCTACTACTATGTATTCTTTGTATGTAGTATAATTTATGTTGTTTCACTATATCTTGCTTAGCATATATTTTTTGGTGCATATATTAGCGTATCGTTGTGTAGCTGCACTCTATGAACTCTATTTTGAAAAAGCATTGTTTGTAATTCGAAAACATGGTACTCTTTTGAAGTGAGTTTGACCAATTGAATTTGCTGTAAATTAAAGAAGAAGCTTCCTAGATGATTAGAAGCAAAAGTCAGACAGGGCCGGAGTTGGAGCACCAGTAGGAAACCAAGTCTTGCGCGTGACTCTCCTAATTCTCGGTCAGTAACACGGTCACGAAGTTGGCGTTCGGCTCAAGGCCTCTCCGTTCCGTACTGCTCCGCCCAGCGGCAGAGCGGCAGACAGATTTTTGGACATTTGGCTGCGCAGGCGGCGATCCGCACCACCAGCTCACATCACAGCATCTCGCTGCCAGCGAAATTCCAGATCGCAACGACGTAGTAACGCGCGTTCGGGCCGCCGTCCATCAGCCAGCCATGTGCGTGCGCCCGAACCAGACACTCCACTCACACGCAGGATCCAAGCACCACCGCAGTCCATCTGCACAAAGCGCCCTTTGAGTTGAGCCGAGCTTTAAAAAGTAGCCCACTCCGTACCAGCATTGGAATTGGAACGCGCGTGCTGTGAATAGTTTGTTTCCGTGGCTGGAGCTGGAATTCGGCTGCAGTGTTGACCGGAACCAGCCGCGTCCAACAGAAAGGAAGCCAGCCAACGCAGCCCCGCGCGGCTTTCCCTCCCTGTCTTTCGGCCGCGTTCCTTCCTTCCTGCGCACAAGCACAACGCAACGCGTCTTCTACTTCTCCTCCGAGTCGTTCGTTCGGCCGGGCGGACCCGGTAAAACAAACAAAACCCAGCCCGACGAAGTCAAAACACAATTACGCCACGCAGCACCAAGTCCCAACCCAAACCCAAACAATAACGCAGGGTAGCCGCCGGCCAGCAGCACATTCCATCCCGCAAGTCAATCAATCAATCCTCCGCCTCGTCCCCGACCATGGCTCCTCCGCCCCCTCTCCTCGGAATCCCCCTCCTCCTACTCCTCGCCGCCGTCGTCTGCCCCCTCGCCGCCGCGCAGTCGCCGCAGCGCAACATCCAGACCCGCTTCCCCTCCACCAGCACCCCCGCCTTCGACGCCGCGCCGCCGCCGCCGATCGTATCCCCATCTCCGCCTCCCACGACCGCGCCCTTCCTCCCCCCGCAGTCCTCCTCCTCCTCGTCTTCCTCCTCCTCCACGAAGCGCAGCGACATCGCCGTGGCCGTGGTCAGCACGGCGCTCAGCAGCTTCGCGGTCTCCGGGCTCGCCTTCTTCCTCTTCCTCCGCCACGGGAAGAAGAAGGAGAAGGACTTCGCGCACGCTGCTGGCGGTGGCGGCCGCGGGAACGGGTACCATCAGAACGGCGGGTTCGCTGCCGGCAAGCAGCCGGAGAGGGCGCCGAAGCAGCCTCTTCGCGGCGGCGGGGGCGGCATCGGCATGGTGGACGAGAACGGGCTCGACGCGATATACTGGCGGGAGTTCGAGAAGGAGGGCGATAGCGGCGGCGGGAGGGGGAGGAAGCTGCCCGCGGGGAGCGGCTGGCGCCCGCCGCGTCAGCCGTCGGAGAGGAGGCAGGTGTCGTCGTCGCTCCCGTCGCCGTCCCCGCCGCGGCCGAGGAAGGGGAAGGTAGATCAGGAGCCGCTCATCCCCAGGGGCTCCCTCGACTCCTCCTCAGCCGTGTTCGACGACGCGCCCAGCGCCAGCTCCAGCTCGCCCTTCTCCGTGGCTGCCGCCGAGGCTTACTCGCGGCCGGCGCCGGCGATCGCCGTCAGCTCTGTCCCCCGTCCATCCCCGCCACCAAGCGCGTCATCCTCATCGCTGGCGCCGCCACCGGGAAGAGCGAGCCCACCGCCTCCGCCGCCAATAGCCTCCGTGTCGCCGCCCAGGGCGGCCCCGCCGCCGCCACCGGCGCCTAGAGGTCCACCTCCGCCACCACCGCCCAAGGGCCCGCCGCCTCCGCCAGCGCCTAAAGGCCCGCCGCCGCCGCCGCCGCCCGGAGGGAAGAAGGGAGGGCCGCCCCCGCCGCCTGCCTGGGCGAACTCCTCGAGGCCACCGGCAGCGCCTGGCGTGCCGACCGGCGCAGAGGACCAGCAGGCGAAGCTGAAGCCGCTGCACTGGGACAAGGTCAATGTGGCCGCCACCGACCACTCCATGGTGTGGGACAAGATCACCGGCGGCTCATTCAAGTAAGCCATGCGCTCCTATTTCCATTCCCTGTACTAGTACTTGTCAGCTATCACCATTCACCAGGTAGTACTGCCGCCGTAGCCATAGATGTTCAGTTCTGATTCTCGTGCGTACTACAGTACGCATTAACGCTAGATGGTACACTAGGAACAGAGAACTGTGATTAGAGACATAGGAATGGCCGAACGAGGTGCTAGCTAGAGTACGAACAGTGTCAATGCAGGATGCAGCTAGGGAAGCATGCATGGACCTCTATTAACCTTGAACAAAGTACAGAGCTGCACTAGTGCACTACAAATAGGACTGTCATACAAACCAATTGGAGGCATAAACCGAGGAAATTCCATTGGCATTTTATTTTCTGACATATCCTCGTATTAGCATTTTAGTTGCTTTATATGCAGCATGATAGCTGTAGTCCTGTAGAAGCTGGAAACTTCAGAAAGTGCGAAAAATTCCTGGAGAGAATGGCGCTTGTCACGATAAAGCTGAGCCCCAGAGTGTGCAAACTGCAAAGGCCCTTTCGCTGCCATAGCAATATCCCATAGGCAGAGGTGGATTCTTCGACGGGATCACGAACACGCTTTTTCGGTGGACCGACGTCGCAGCATCCTCGAAAGGATGCCCAGATCCCGGTTCCTTTTTGTCCGCGTATCTGGATCCTAGAGATGTTTTTTTTTTCAGGTATACTTTACATAGAAGCTACGACAAAGACAGATGTCCGTTTTTATCTTAATCTGCGTTCTCTTGGCTTCAAGGGAGCTTCGTAGAACGAGTACACGGGATTTGGTGGAGCAAGTAGACTACGAGTTGGCGTAGCATGCTTTTCGTTGAACAAGCAGGAGGTTCACATTTGTTACCTTGACAGAATCAACCATATAGATCGGTACTATTGTTAGCTTGGTTGATCATGTATGCATCTAGATGGGGACGGGTATACTTTAGCCCGAATTAGAAATTAAGCGATGATGGGAGATTTAGGAAGAGGATGTGGACATGGGAGGTGGGGGCAGGTGCACTTTGAACTCGGTCAAGATGTGCCCATTTGTCTGTCAGCTTGCACTGGAAGCTGGGCGGCTTGCCATAGCATTACAGCAGCCTTGCGCGGTGATAAGAGAATCATAGCCAGAACAACACGGGCGTAACCATTTGGATACTAGTTTCTGGAACTTACTATCTGTAGTTTTACAACGGCTAGTGTTTGAAAAAGAGTGAGTTTTGACTTTGTATGTACTCTATCTGGATTGTTCTAACTGTTTTATTTTGATGTGTTTGCAGCTTGGATGAAGGCACCATTGAGGCCCTGTTTGGTACTGCAGCAGCAAATCGCAAGCCGAAATCTGCAGACTCCAAAGAATCCTCAAGCGGACTTGGACGCTCAAACTCAGAGGACCAAATATTCCTGCTTGAGCCACGCAAGTCGCATAACATTTCAATCATCCTCCGGTCCCTTACTGTTGGTCGGGACGAAATCATTGATGCCCTCCGTGATGGTCACACCGAGCTCAGCACGGAGGTCCTTGAGAAGCTTTCTCGGATCAATATCTCCAAGGAGGAAGAATCTACCATTCTGAAATTCTCTGGAAACCCTGGCAGGCTTGCTCCTGCAGAGGCCTTCCTCCTCCGGCTCCTCCTTGATGTACCCAACCCGTTTGCCCGTGTCAATGCTCTGCTATTCAAGATAAACTACAGCTCTGAGGTTGCTCAGCTCAAGCAATCACTCCAGACTTTGGAAATGGCAAGCCAGGAGTTGAGGACAAAGGGACTGTTCTTTAAACTGCTCGAGGCGGTACTGAAGGCAGGGAATCGGATGAATGCCGGAACAGCACGAGGGAACGCACAGGCATTCAATCTTACAGCACTGCGCAAGCTCTCTGACGTGAAGAGCGCTGATGGAGGCACCACTCTTCTCCACTTTGTCATTGAGGAGGTAGTGCGTGCAGAGGGCAAACGCCTTGCCATCAACAAGAACTACAGTATTCGCCGCTCTGGTAGCCTTGCCAAGACCAGCACCGACGGTGGCATTTCAGCAGCAGGCACCACAATTCAGGGGCCATCACGCGAGGAGAGGCAGAATGAATACATGAACCTAGGATTACCCATTGTTGGAGGTCTCAGCAGTGAGTTTGGCAATGTGAAGAAGGCTGCAACTGTGGACTACGATGTGGTTGTCAACGAGTCTGCAATTTTAAGCAGACGACTCACAGAAATCAAGAAGCTCTTGGAGACCTGCGGGGACGATGGATTCGCTAGAGGGTTGAGAGGGTTTGTGAAGGCTGCAGAACAGGAGCTGAAAGCAATAACAGGAGAGCAGGAGAAAGTGCTTGATCTGGTCCAGCGGACAACGGAGTACTACCATGCAGGTGCCACCAAGGACAGGAACGCACATCCCCTCCAGCTGTTTATCATAGTGAGGGACTTCCTGGGGATGGTAGACCAGGCATGTGTAGACATCAAGAGAAGATTACAGCAAAAGAAACCGCCACCCTCATCATCACAGCCAACAACGGCAGCTGCTGCAGCTGCTGCTAAGGAGGCAGCTGATGGTGCAGCAGCATCAGCACCATTACCAGCACCAGCACCGGCTCAGAAACCACCAGAAGAGGTAGATAGCAAAAGGAAGAGGGTCATGCCAAGATTCCCAAACTTGCCAGCACATTTTATGAAGGACGGTGCGGATTCTGATTCAAGTAGTGATGAGGAGTAGAATGGATGGAAAGGTGTAAATGATGATTGTTTTCATTGGTTGTTTTGGAGTATAGGTTAGCTGCAGACTGTACATAATGGAAAATCTGTATTGGTTATTGTCTCCAGTTTTTTATATAAATGCCAGCAACAGTAGATATAATTCCGTCCAGCAACTAAATTTGATACAAGGATATTGAGGATCCCATAGAAAAGGATATTTAGTTGTCTGGTAATGTACAACAAAGAATTGCCTACCTACAACAAATGACCAATGTAGTGCTTACAGTTTCCAGGTTTCAGCCAGCAAGCTCGCTCAGCGGCACTCGGTCCATGACGTTGCAAGCAATTTGTGCATTTTTTTGCAGAACCGGATCTATGTCTGGCAATTTTGGAATCTGGAACATAACTTAAAGAGTGTTACGTAATGTAGTGATAATCATTATATAGTATCATTGATCTTAAGTACTGTGAGGTCACCCAAAAGAATCAAGAATGAACGGCATTAGCATGAAAAATGCAAACAGAGCTCGTAACACACTGGAGGTCTCTGGAATCTGCATGCTTGAGAATATACCTGAGCTAGTAAATCCATTGTCCGTCTGAGCAGACGGGCTAAATCTCCATCATCCATTGCAGAGTCCATCATTATCTCCCTCCAAGTCAACCCTGATGCCCAGGCTTCAACCATTCCAGCAAACTGGGTATCTATTTCGCAAGGTATCTATATGCAAAAAAGCAGGCATATGAGAATAGTATTTTTTTTTGAAAGTGCCATATGAGAATAGTAACAAGGGCAACAGTCTGGTTAAACAACACAGGAAAACAGGTGCACAATATGCCAAACCTTTACACCATGTTTCTCTTGGAGCTCGATCAGTGAATTTCTCTGCTCATCTAAGTAGTTTATAACACCAGTAACAACTGAAGACGGTTCATACACATAACTGCAAAATTCAAACAATCACCACTGTGTCTAAGAAAAAGCATCAGGAACTTCTTTACTCAAGAACGTCAACGAATGTTGAGCTAGGTAGTGCATCAAACCCTAGATATTGTTCTCACTTTTAAGTAAATGTATGGCAGAAAAGAATAGTGGTTGCGTCTCAACATATTTTCCAGTTGGCACTTCATATTTTGCACATTGTTCTAAATGACATCTTTAGTAGTGTTGTTCATTGACCATGTGTCGATACTCAATAGGCCACAACTGTATATGTTGAGTTGTTGACAACTGATTGGATAGACATCTTTTACTGGTGCAGCAGATTGATTGACCATTTGGAGGGTTCAGTTCATGAACTAATAGAGCATATTTGAGACAGCCGGTGTGCTGGTCCTCATTTTAGCACGACACGTGTGATCGATGGCCCAACTGATCTATAAATTATGTGCAAGTGCATTTTCACCAACTTGGGTCGCCCCAAAGGATAGGGAACTCCGCTGTATAAATGACATATAAGAGGAGGCTTTGAAAGTTGCAAAGATGAGAATCAGGTGCTGTTGTAGAAGTTTGTACCTGCTATTTTTCCAAGGACGGAGTTTGATCCCTTCTGACACTAAACTCCCACACACTGCTGCCAGTTGCGATGGCTTAAGATCCAAAAGGACCTTGTTCCTTAGAACCATAGCAAGCCAGAGCTCATTTTCCCCTCGTATGGCTGCTGCTGTCTCACCCAAAGGATAGATTACCTGGGTATTGATATCTAACACTCTAGCCTCTTGTATAACTTTGCTAATCTGGTAAACATCCATTAGAGAATCACAAATCAACAACTGAGAAACTAGTCATGAATTGCAAGTGTGAGGTTGTAACTTGACATTGTGTAATCCATCAGTTATCCAAAAAGACTATGAACACTCTCACAAAATCATGCCATTTTGTAGAGAAACAACATAAATTTGAAATAAAACCGTATACATATTAGATGGCTCAGAAGGAGAGATGAGTTATTAGTCTGTGAGCACTGGTGTGGTGGAAGAATGGAGGGTGAACAAGGAGATTGGCTGCAGACAGAACAGGCACGAGCAGAAGCAGCAGGAAAACTGCAACTTAAATTAATTAATTTTATTTCATGTGCTTCAGCTACTATTTAATAGGAAAGTTAATGAACTTCATACGTGAAGAAGTTAAAACCAATTACTCCCTCCGACCCATATTACTTGTATCTATGTTTAAAAAGTGTCTAGATACATATAATATTTCGACAAGTAATTCCGGCCGGAGAGAGTAGCTCAATATATTCTGTAAAATATAATACAATATGAAAAATAATGCGTTGATTTGGCGACAATGTATTTATATTTGATAAGTTTGTCAAACATATAAAAGACTCATGGTCACCTGCAAAAATTCTTTCCAGCCGGTTGGCTCAATTTGCATTATGCGTCGAGTCAAACGACGAGATCTAGCCTCCAAACGCTCAATCTTTTCTTTTGTAAAGTTTCTCCTGTCAATGATCTTTTGAAATTCTCTAAACCCCTTAGTACTCCTGATTGTTTTCTTCAGTTGTGAAACCTTCCTCCTCTGTTGCTTGTGACATTCTACGGCAGTTTGATGTTCCTGGGAGAATCGTTCTACCTGTGAAGGGTAATAGACAGAATTCAATGCAAAATGGATAAAACTTTACGATAGTGTTGTAAGTTGCAAGTGATAATTCATAACTTCATACCAGACACAATTTGAATAATATTACACAATACATATAGAGCGAGACAGATGGCGCACATATGAAGTTCTTACATGACCCTATCATTCTTCTGCAGATAACTGTACAGAAGCAGAAAATAATTCCCTAAGGAACTACTTAAATGATTGGTTAGTCGTACAAAAGGGCTTATACAAAATTATGCATGTTGTGTCGGTTATCTATGGACATTAGAAGAACTATCACTCTATCAGTGGTATGATACATCAATCATATGTTCTGACTACTATGATTGGCCAGCTTATTAGAATAAAAAGATGGGAAAAGGTGCTCTTCGATTAACATATGTCATAAACAAATAGATGCATGGATTCTTTAAAAAATACAGATCGGCAACTCTATAACCTAACAGTATATCAGGAAAGCTGAGGAACAAGTGCAAACCTCATTATCTTCTGAGAGGCTATTAAGCACAGGAACATTAAGACTCCATGACCATGTGTCTAGTGATCCATCCATGCACGACAAAGAACCATACTCTGATTTTGCGACTTGATCCCACATCATATCTTCACGCAAAAGGAGCTGCTTCAGGGTTTCTCTAGGGAGTGTCCCACCCTCCACTGATGGCAAAGCGGGTAGACCTGTCCTGTAAACTGTTTTTATCCATTTTTCTGTGAACAGATACCATGAATTGTCTGAACTCAGAGCAACATAGTAGGATGGGTAATATAGCTCTCCCCCACTATCAACTTCCTGCTTGCCTGGACTAATAGAATCATCTTCCAGCTGCAATAGTTATTCTGATAAGAACACAGGAAAATGACAGTAATCACAAAGATAAAGAGGCATATCCAACAAAACTTTAGATATACCAACAGTAAACAACATACGCTATTGTGATTCAGCCCTTATCAACTTTCGAGATATCTTTCCTAAAAAAACTTCCCAAGATATATAATAAAGTAATAATTACTCCTATTTCACTATAGCTGTTCTTTCTTTTTTAGTGTTACTATCTCTGTCCTAAACCCTGTGCACAGACCAAGAAAGCACTAAATCTAAGTAAAGGCGAATGAGATATGACCATACATACCCCTAGAAAATAACATATTATAACCATATAACAACTCCCAAAGCATATTAATAGGGCACAGAGTGGAAACAACACAAAAACTATGATGTTGATTTCCTCGAAAGTTAGTTTGAAGTGGAGTATCCTGAGGTTGAGGACAGATAGAGTGACATGGAGGAAGTAATTTCTTCAATGCTAAAAGTTCTTACTATATTGACAAGGACGTGGACAATCAGAAATGTAACATTTTTGATATAATCACGGAAGTATAACCATGTAGCTTTTCCCTTCTACAGTTCTCATGCAGAAGTATAAACTTCTTCACTCACCATGCTCTCGATCTTCTGATCATCAAACGAGCTGAGGCTTCCAATGAAAACAGCAGGAATTGTGTGGTGAACCGAATCTTTATCTTTGTATTGCAAGCACATGAAAGGAAGGTGACCACTTTCAAATTCTTCTAATCGAGTTTTCCATGCAGCCATTCTCTCTAGTTCCATTCTCTTTTTCAGTTCATTTCTTATCTGCTTCTCTTCCTGAGGAATAAGTTCATAATAAAACATAATAAGGCACACCCCGATCAACATGTGTGAAAAAAACTATCATTTTGTACAGCACTTCTAACCAAATTCTCATAAGTGTCCATGATTTAAAAGTAGTCGTAACAATGGATTCATCATTTTAGGTTTTGGCTTTTAAATTTTATAGACAAGGCCATATGTTGTGTTAGCATATTAGGTAAATTCAAATGTCAACACGGTGGGGTTTTTTCTAGAGCACATAAGATGGTACAAAGAAGAGCTCCATGCAGCATATAAATATTTAAGAACAGTGGTAATGTGTGAACTCCAAAACACTTCTATTCGAGAGAGATCATGCTTATTTGTCATCAATACATTGACACAAATAATTGAGAATTCGTAAGTGAGAAAGTAAGAATAGCATATACAAAAAATGGATTTGCATATTATTAAACTACTACAGACAAACCAAATCAAGAAGTAAACATTACCTTAAATTTCTTTTGTAGAAGGGAAATCTCAGCATAGTCTTCCTCTGATAATTCCTCCCTGCATCTCCGGTCAATGAATTCATCCGTAATTTCTGAAGAGAGGTACTGTATCTCTTTCTGTGTTCTTTCAAGTTCTTCTTTAGCAGCAACCATTACATTGCTTCCAACATAATTCCCAAAGCTTTGCTCCACTAACTTTCGAGCTTCTTCTAATGTTCTTCCAGAACGTTTGGCCTTAACATCACCCGATTCTTTCTGGTTATGAGTAACTTTTGAACCCTGAACAAAACATTCCAACCCATCAGGTAAGGACTAGGAGAAAACAAGAAAATACGCATATGTACTAGAGCAAGATGCATACAGCAAGGAGATTCAAAACCATCCCGTAGGATGCGGTAAATTGTGAAACCAGTGGCTCTAGTCCAGCAAAGATAACATCACAGCATTCTTCTGGTCCTTCATTAGGAGTCTGAACAAGAACAGAATGCCCAACTGTATCGATCCCTCTCCTTCCAGCACGACCTGCCATCTGGAATAGGTTATTTGGGGTTAAGAGCTGGCGTCCAGCATCAATTCTTTTGCTGAGAGAAGAAATCACAGCCGTCCTAGCAGGCATGTTGATCCCAGCAGCAAGGGTTTCTGTTGCAAAGACTACTTTAACAAGGCCACGCTGAAACAATTCTTCAATGAAGGACTTCCACAGTGGCAGACAACCAGCATGATGGGCAGCAACTCCTCGCATGAGTCCTTTCACAGCATTTTCCCGGATAGCATCAGGGTACTGCATCCTGAACCTCCGAAGTTCCAGTTCAACCTCACTAGCCTCACAATCATGCAAAAGTCTACAATCTTCAAGATATTCAACAGCTGCATCACATCCTCTTCTACTAAAGATAAACCAAATAGCTGGAAGCATGTCGTTTTCCCAAAGCTGTGATAAAGTGTCACGTATTAGTGGAACCTGCATTGCAAGGTAATCAAAAAATGAGAACCATTAGTCATAGAACACTTTGATCTGACATGGTCTAGCAAAAACACATGGAGCAGTTTAAAGCCATTAGTGAAAATACAGCCATACAAGGAATTCTGGTACATGCCTGGGAACGGCGCATGTTGGTGACCTCATGCTTGGACAACTGAACCTGTTTCGATATATCCAACGGGCTTCTGTTACCTTGTTGTTCATTTTTATTTGTTCTTAGCTTCCTCTTTCCTTTCACATAATAGAATTCACTTTTTGGAGAAGATATGTTCTGGGAGTGAGACATTCGCAATTTCCTGTATGGATGAAAAAAAGTATATATAAGTGACTTAGCTTAGGTACTAATAGAACGCACAAGAGACGTAGTCCTAAAGTGTTTCTTAAGAAATGTCAGCCAATGTAAACCAAGAGTAGCTTACCAGTTGCTGGCTTGGATGTCAAATGCTAATAATTTTGATAAAGTATGAATGAGGATACAATAAGCAACCAGATAGAATTTGAAGAAAAACAATGACCAAACAGAACAAGTAAACTCATTAAAATTGGCCTCTGTATGCCTTCTGTACGACTAATCTCGGTGACCATTCAGTAAATGCCTGACTTCGCTACTGGACAGTTGGTAAACACACACACAAACATGGAGGTAGGTACTATTAGAGGAGTAAAATTTTCAATGTAAATAGATGGTTGAGTTTTGGGGAGATAAAATATAACTAATTAGATCAATCATTGGCAGTTGTCGACATTCTGATGGGATGGTTGAAAGGAGGAATGTGAACAGTTATTTTTTGTGGGGTTAAAATAAGTACTGCTAATCGACACAAGTCATACATAAAACAACCAGATGAATGCTTAATTAATAGTTATCTTGTTTGCTTGTTATTTAAAAAAAACTAAGCTAGTTTATATGGTAAAAACAAGAACAAGGTGACAACCTATTCATTTTCTTTCCTTTCCCATCAAGAAGTGGCAGAAGTGCAAATTTCTTCGAGAAGTGCCAAGTTAGTGGAACCGGACGTCTGTTTGATGTCACCAGCTCTGTTTTCCCATGGATCTACGAAGCAAGCATAACTTTCACAAACATAAAATCTTGTGTTGCAAGACTTGAGAGAAAGGAAGACCATAGTGCATATGGACACAACACTTGGACATGCATGATCACAGTAAACGCGTAAATATGGGTGTGCATGTGCTTCTGAATGTAGATTTAACGAATTCCACATGTGTTTCTGATGCTATCACCCTATAGGCCTATACGTCCATTCTAAAGTGGGGAAAAGAGAAACTCTTACAGACTTACACCTATAATGCTACCGCAAGCCTGTGAGCAGTGGGAACACAGTTAAACCACATAACTGCATATCGTTACTGCAATAGAAAGTTAATACTGCAGGAAATTGAGATGCTGAATGTACAGTTACCTGACCTATCCAGCCGGCTAATTCATCAGGATTTGCAACTGTGGCAGACAAGCATATAAGCTGGACTTCCTTTGGACAATATATCACCTAAGGATGTGGCGAAAATAGGTATGTCAAATGACCAATATGAACTAACAGGGGCGAATGAAAAGTACTAAGGTAGCATACTGTTTCTTCCCAAACAGTGCCGCGTGAAATATCACTTAAGTAATGGACTTCATCCAAAACAATGACATCAACTTCAAACAATCTACCTTGGGACGCTGTCATACCAACACTGCAGCCAAAATAGAAGATGTCAGGATTCTTTCCTTGTCCTGTTTTGGAAAGAACAGGACAATTATGATCTACTGTAACAGTTCCTGCCATAAAGTGCTTCTGCAATATTTGCTTGCAAATGTGGAAGTGGCAAATTGTAAAGCAACAGTATGCTACAGCATGAACATCTCAGTTCAACAAAGCTCCCGTTATCAAAAAATGAATACGTCCTGCATAAAGTACCTTTGATACACTAAAAGTACCTTTGATACAGCATATTACGCAGAATCTCTGTCGTCATTATTAGGATCTGGGCATCTTTGTTAATAGCTGAATCTCCTGTAAGAAGACCAACATTATGGTCACCAAAGGTATTCCTGAAATAATTATAAAACGGCAACGTGTCAAAAATAAATGTACTACGCAGAAACTGACCATCTAGGAAAACTATATAACACACTCTCACTCTTACAATATACTCTAATACCAACAGCCCAAGTGCCCAACTGATGTAATTTTTCAACAATCAGAAACCAATCATGTGGATGCTAGACTAGTAGACTAAACCACCACTCTGTGGAGTTTCAACCTACACCTCAAGTGATGGTGTGCAAGACATATAACTTTAAAAGAGAGCAAAATAAGGTAACATTGAACATCTTCTCTTTCGGCTTCTTATGCCAGCCAATCCAGGGGACATGAAATTTAAGGTAGTAATTTCAGTGTCTACCTCAATTTTATGAAGGAAAAAAGACGATTTGCGAGGCTCCCTGTCAGTTGGGAGCATGAGGACGCTATTGAGATGTGTTCAATAGAGAAAGCTACTAAGATGATAACTCAAGGCATGTCCAAACTAAGAAAATATGAAAGGTAATAGTCACAAACCTGCAAAAATAAGGGCATGAATCATGAAAATAGCATTTTACCGGAAATCACGGAACTTCTGGTTTGACAAGGCCTTCAACGGTGTTGTGTAGAAGAGACGTCTTCCTCTAGCAACTGTCGCAACAGCTGCAGCTTCTGCAATTAGTGTCTTCCCACTACTTGTAGGTGCAGAAACTACCACAGATGAGCCTCTTAAAAATGCTTGTATAGCCAGACGCTAAATTACGATAAGAAACAGTGTCAGATAAATGATACGACACTCAAAAAGAATAAGCGGTACATCAAAATCTTAAAATTCACTCAATGTTGAATGCCCCATGCTTTGTGTGCAACATATATATATATATATATATATATATATATATATATATATATATATATATACATACATACATATATACACATACACACACACACACCATTTCGGTTAGGTACTCCGACATCCACACCCTCTCAGAGAAACCCAATGTAGGTTCAGCGAGTATAACCAGAATTAGCTCATCCGGGGCGGCCAGGCCAGGTACCTGAAACTTGTCGATGGGGAAGTCGTAGATCCCGGCGAGCTCATTGTAATCGATGATGTCCTCGCCGAACTCCCGCACCTCGGCCACCAGCTTAGCCACCTGCTGCGACTTGTACTCCTCCGACTGCTGCCTCCGCGCCGCGGTTTCCTCCCGCGAATCCTCCGCCTCCTCCCCTTCATCCTCATCCTCGCCGCCGCTCTCCTCGTCCACCAGCTCCTCCTCGTCCTCGTCGTACTCCGCGTCGGCGTCGAGGGTTTCTATCTCGTCGTCATCCTCCTCCTCCTCCTCCTCCTCCTCCTCCTCCTCCTCCTCCTCCTCCTCGTCATCGTCGTCGTCGGACACCGGGGCGGCGGCGCGGGACGGGGAGCGCGCGGAGGGGAGATGGAGCGGGGCGGCGGGGCCTTGGGCTGGGCGGGACGGAAGGAGGAGCGGCGGCGGGGTTTGGGGGAGAGCGTGGCGAGAGGCGGCGGTGGCTGGAGGTGGGAGGAGCAGGAGGAAGTGCGGGGCGAGGCAGTGCATGGCGGGAGGGGTGGGTGCGGTGAAGAACGGGTGATTCCGCCGGGCCGGGAGAGGCGGGCGGGAGGGGGAAGACGAGATAATGCTAGGATTTTAATTTTCGCTTTTCCACACGATCACCCAAAATACGCCAACCAACTGCGTTTACGGCTTCTGCTACTTTACGCCAATGCCGTGCTTCGGAACTGCTTAGGACTCTCTCTTTTTTTTTGAGAATTAGGACTCAGGTGACGCCGGGCCGAAGGACTCGGAACCGATCCCGACAACGAGTCATATTCTGGCCCGGCACAAATCGATCTAACGGCCTATTAAAGCCCAATCAGCCGTCGCAAGGTTCTCCAACCAATTAGCAGGTCGACCCAGCCTTCTTCTCGAGAGATCAAAGCGCAAGATCTTTGTACCAATCGACAAAGCTTTTACGTACGAGAGAAGACATGTCGTCGTCGTCGAGTAGCCTGCAGCTGCCGTGCCTGGCCGTGGAGTACCGATGGACGGGCACCGGCAACTGTGCCACGACATCAATGTTCACCGTGGCCGGGAAGAAGCATCAAGATCAGCCAATCACCGTGCGCACGGACTCCAACGAGCTCTTCAACAAGTGCTTCTGCCCGACTCCACAAGGGTGGATCCTCGTCCGGGATCGCCAGGACGTCACCGACACGTACCTGCTAGACCCCCACACCCACCACGACCAGGAGAACAATAGTTACAAGACACGTAGCATCGCTCTCCCTCCATTGCTGGTCGACCAGGACGATCTCATCCACTGCACCTGCCTCCTCTCAGACAAGCCAAATTCCCCTTCCTGCGTCCTTCTCGTGGTCGAGCCCTACGAGCCCGTCATCTGGTACGTGAACGTCAAGGGTGACCGGTGCTGGACGAGGCACCAGTACGATCTCGGGGTCCAGGGCGACGAAGAAACCTCCGGGTTGCAACACAAGATCCTCATGAGCTCCGCCGCCGCGTGCCGGGGCAAGTTCTACTTCATGACCTCGCCCAAGGACTTCGGCGTGCTCGAGTTCTCGCCGGGGCCGGTGTTCGCCTCGTTGGCCGTGGACGATGGCGGCTACGACCCCAAGGAGTCCGCCAAGGCGTTCCTGGTGGAATCCGACGAGGAGCTCTACATGGTGAGGCAGCTGCATGATCGGGACTACAACGAGGCCGTCGTGTACAAGATGGATCGTGGCCGTCGTCAATGGCGCGCCGCGCGTGATCTCGGCGGCCGCGCCTTCTTCGTGGGCCCGTTCGGCTTTGGGGCGTCGTGCTTGGCTGGAGATCTGTATCGGTCTGACTGTGTCTACTCCCTTGTTGACCCGTTGGACAAGCGTTTCAGGATCTTCGACGTCACGGATGGGACCGTGGAGTGGCTCAAGATTGAAGAAGCTTGGGTTTACAGGTTCAGAGATGAACATGGCATGGATCCCCGACAAATTATGCACCGACTAGTCCGCAGAATGGCATGGATGCTCCCAATTGATCCCAAAGCTGCTTAATTAGCTACTCCTACATGCAAACTGAATAGGATTTTTTTTCTTGTTTCTCAATTAATTTTTAGTCATGCGACGGTATTTCTTGGTGTATTCTTAGCGCACACATATGTTTTGGGCAATTTCGAAGTTTTAACTGCCGTATCAATGAATTTCTTCCTTTTAAATTGCTTTGGAATTTCCAACACCCCTAAGCTCTCGCACGACCGGTGCTTTCCGCCCGTCGATTCCTTGCGCCGACGGGCACTTAGAGCAACTCCAGGAGCTTCCCTATATCTCATCCCCTAAATCTCATATACGAGGATCCCTTATTTTGCCCCCCCCCCCCACAAATCACAACACTCTTCGGCAGATTTCCCAAATCCCATCCCCTATAATTGATTTGTCTATATTATATTCATATCTTTCAACCGATTTGCTAAACTTTAATATTTCAAATGAGTCGATTTGAAATCGTATATTTGAAACGCATATAATTAAATTAAAATGTTTTATTTTATTCATAATTAATTATTTAAGTACACTATAATATTATATTTTAATTAACATAGTCTTTATAAATTACGAAATCTTCTATACCGGGTATATTTCCAACGGCTATATTTCCAACAGTTATATTTCCAACGGCTATATTTTGAACAGCTCTTTTTCAAACGGCTATATTTTTCCTATATATATGAAGCTGTGAAGCCATTGACCATTCACTCTCCACCCATCTCTGAATCTCCTCTCATACAACTCACACAATGAGTCGCAACTTACTTTGGCAATGCGTGAGCTCGTCGTCGTCGGATGAAGACGACGGCAACGAGGACAACCAGTACGACGACGAACTAATGGTTGTTATGACAGCCTTAGTTCTTCATCAGAACATGCGGTTGAATCCTCGACGCCATGGCAGTTCTGTGCCAGGGCGTCAAGTCATACACCGCAATAGGGCAGCCGGGCATGCTAGATTATTTGAAGACTACTTTGCACAACATCCTATCTATGGGCCACCATTCTTTCGAACAAGGTATGCAATGCGTACATTTTTATTTGTTAGCATTTTTGTTGTTTATCTTGTCTGCATCTCATTATATATCTTTGTTCACACAGGTTCCGGATGGCTCGGCCGCTGTTTTTCCGCATTCTACAAGCTGTGCGGGAACATGATGACTATTTTCTGCAAAGGAGAAATGCCGCTGGAGTTCTTGGGTTAACATCTCTACAAAAGGTAACCGCGGTATTCCGAATGTTGACTTATAGTGTAGCGGCAGATGCTACAGATGAGTATGTTAGGATTGGAGAAAGTACTGCTTTAGAGAGTTTGAGGAGATTTGTTAAAGCTATTGTTGAAATCTTTGGAGAAGAGTATCTTAGATCTCCAAATGAAGTTGATACTGCTAGATTGCTTGCAATTGGAGAGAGCAGAGGCTTTCCTGGAATGCTAGGAAGCATCGATTGTATGCATTGGGAGTGAAAGAATTGCCCTTCGGCATGGCAAGGCATGTATACTGGCCATGTCCAGGAGCCCACAATCATTCTTGAAGCCGTTGCTTCACAAGATCTTTGGATTTGACATGCCTTCTTTGGTTTACCAGGCTCTCTGAATGGCATCAATGTTCTTCACCGTTCCCCTATCTTTGCAAGGCTGGCAGAAGGACAAGCCCCAGAAGTTAATTATACTATCAATGGAAACAATTATTCAATGGGGTATTACCTTGCAGATGGGATATACCCACAATGGGCCACATTGGTCAAGACAATACCCTCTCCACTGGGATATACCCACAATGGGCCACATTTGTTAAAGCTCGTTTTGCGATTATTCGTGGTCCAGCAAGAATGTGGAATCAAGAAGTTCTCCATGATATCATGACAGCTTGTGTCATCATGCATAACATGATAGTTGAAGATGAGCGAGATGAAGGCATAGATGACTACAACTATGATAACATGGGAGAAAAGGTTATTCCCTCTCATGCACACACGGCTGAATTCTCAGAGTTTATTCAGAATCATCTCAATATTCGGAATGCACAAGCCCACTCTCAACTAAAGGATGATCTAGTTGAGCACCTCTAGGAAATGTATGGAGCAATGCAGTGTTTTATTTATCTAGTTAGAATTAGGATCTAAGTCGGAAATGTTTTGTCCCGAAGAAGGTTACCCTGCTGACATGATCTATTTATATTTCTTGTATTTCCGGTACCATGTAGTGTTTTTACATTATGGAGGGGTGTAATATCATGTATGCAACTACTTCATTGAATAAATATTCTCCATGCAACAAATATTCTGCTTATAACAAAATTTTTGCATACAACAAATAGTTCATACAACAAATAGTCCATACAACAAATATTCTGCATACAACAAATAGTTCATTTAGATCGTCTAGAAGCAATGATATCACGTCTTAACAGCTTTTAGTATTCTTGTTGGTCCACATCCATAGAACTTAAGTCCTTGTTCATGATTTCCATTTCCTAATTTCTCTTCTCCAATTCAAACTTCATTTCTTGATTTCTCTTCTCCAATTCAAACTTTTCTCTCTCAATTGCCAGTACTCCAACATAACGCTCTTTTTTCCCTGCCTCTCTTGCTTCCTCTCTTGCATTTCCTGCCATCTCTCTTGCTTCCTCTCTTGCCCGTCTTTCCATGTCTCTTGCTTTTTCCACCGCCGTCCTCTTTGAAAACACAAGATCCAAAGCCATCACAACAGAACTATCATCACTAGAGATAACATTTTTTACCTCGACGTTGCCGCTCTTTCTCCGCCTTCCTGCCAATAGGTCTCTGCATGTGATCCGCTTTGGCTGGAATGTAGCTTCAGATTCATCAATATGTACTGTGTCGGTTCCCGGAGTAGACATACTTGGACTTGCATTGGAGCTTGACTTTTGTTTTTTATTACTTTGAGATGACCTATCAATTTGAGCTAACCATTTTTTATTGAAACGTAGCATGCTCCAACAGTGCAACAAAACAAATGGTCTTTTAGACTTATCTGTTGCTTTGTACATTGAACAAGCCTCAACAATCTGCACATTATCATTAAAATAACTCTACTTGAACAAAAGATAAGAAGGTACTGTCAAAGTGAAATGATATACAAATGCATTACCTTATCTTGTTCCGTCTTCCCGCTTGCATTCCTATTTGTAATCTGCTCAAAACAACCACAAAATCTGCCAACTTGTTCCTTCACAACAGCCCAACGGTGTGTGAGAGAACTAATGTTGCGGTCACTTCCTTCAGGCTGGTGCACTGCTCATGAATTCTCTTCCAATAAGTAGCATTCTTTTGTTCATTCCCTACTATTGGATCCAAACTAGCATACAACCATGCCGAGACCAACACTTGGTCTCCCTCAATGGTGAATTTTTTTGTTCTCTTGTTGTTTGGTCTCACCGGAGGAGTAACAATTTCAGTTAACATTGGTTGCTCTCCAATTGGGCTGTAATTGTGAGTGTCATCCCAAACTTCATCAACGCCGACTCTCTCACTCAATAAACTAGTATATATACCCATTGCATCATCTTGAAAATCCATCACAGCACTCTGTAATTTCACAAATGGTAGACAAATATCATTTCTATTTGTACAGAACTTTGCTTCAATTTGCAATGTCATATGTAAGAGTGATCAAAATTGCGCTGCATTCTCTCATCTCTGCCATCCCGAGCACCATCTCCTTCTCCCAATCCAACTCTCTCTTCTTCTCCCTCTGGACAACAACGCCAGTACCACCCCCTGCGGCCCTCTTCTCCTTCTCATGCTGGACAGGACCACCGACGCTCCCCTCTTCTCCTCCTCCCTCCCCGGCACCCCTCCCTTCCCTCGCCCGCGCCCCTCCCCTCTTCTCCTCCTCCCTCTGGACAACAGCGCCGCCAGCCCAACCCCGTGCCCGTGCCCCTCCACCTCCGCCCAGATCCTCAGCCCGCGCCCCTCTTCCCTCCCCTCTGCTCCCTTCCAACGCCCGCGAGCCTACCCTGCGCCCGTGTCCCTCTCGACAACAAAGAAGAAGAAGATGCAGAAGAAGAATACCCGGGCGGAGGCGTGGAGCAGAGGAACGCGCGGGAGGGAGATCTCCGCCTCGGTGGTTGCCGGATGGGGGATCCGAGCGCGCTCGCCGATATGAGGGATTTGGGGCGCTCGCGGATATGGGGCATGGGATTGGGCTTCTGCTGGAGAGTGGTTTTGGGCCCAAAAGCCCCAAATTTAGCTATTGGGGGTCACATAGGGCATCTGCTGGAGTTGCTCTTAGGAAAAATCCTACCATGAGAGTAGCCTTTTGTAAGGCACGTGTTCGGATTCTTGTTCTCTTACGACTCTTGCATAATTAATGAACCGAGGCAAATCTTTGCCTCTATTTTGAAAAAAGAGAGGAGAAGACCAAAAACTCAATGCCCAGCTTAGGATGGTGCCCACCTACCATCGACACCATTCACCGTTTGGATATTCATGCTATTTTTAAACGACATGCAACTACATATTTTCTCACTTTCTTATTGTGTTGACCTAAAATTCTTCCACACACACACCCTCAACTCTTCCAAGAATCAGTTCTTCGCGGTGTACATAAACTGGAAGCCAGGTTCAGTAATTCGTGTCAACTGAGTACTTCGCGGTATACATAATTGGCTACTTGTTGTAGAGCCTTTTTCTTTTTAACTCAACTTGTTGTAGAGTCTCTGTGTCAACTGTTCTTATTTTGTACCAGTACATAAACTGGAAGCCAAGTTCAGTTCTCCTCCGTCGGTTTGGCTCGTTGGCTGAGGAAATCTTTTGAGTGGGCCTCTGCCGGCGCAATATCCAAGGTCAGCCCATTGGTCCATCCTACCGTAGACTCTGGGCCTCAGGCCTCAGCCCGTGCCGACCAGCCTCTCGCCACGTAGAAAAAAAAGAACTCCCGAGCCAGATCTGAAACCAACCGAACTCGACCGACCGACGCGCCCGAAGGCCCCGAACCGAACCAGCAACAAACGTTCCGCACCGCACGGTCCCATCAACTTGAAAAGCAACCGCGAGCCTGCAACGACTGCTGCCCTTGCCCGTCTCAAATCCCGTTCCCAGGCCCAGCTGACAGACAGCAGCCCCCCCTCCGCCTACGCGTCTCGCATCCAATTTCCTCGCAACAGCAGCAGCAGCGCAGCAGCAGTCCCACCCTTCTCCCAACCCCGACTCGAACTCCCCGAGATCTCCCCGACCGCGGCCTCGAGATCCCCGTGCCCATGTCGTCGTCGGCGGCCATGGAGGCCATAGACGAGCTCGTGCAGCTCTCCGAGTCCATGCGCCAGGCCGCCTCGCTCCTCGCCGACGACGACCCCTCCGACGACGCCGCCCCGCGCCGCCCTTCCACCTTCCTCAACGCCGTCGCGCTCGGCAACGTCGTAAGTTGCCCGCCACCCCTCCCCCGGACTCAAATCCCCTGTCCGCCCCGCCCCGCTCCTGATCTGACGCGATCCGGTTTTTCTGTTCCCTGCAGGGGTCCGGCAAGTCGGCCGTGCTCAACAGCCTCATCGGCCACCCCGTCCTGGTAAGTGCTCCAGGTCTAGCTTCTCTGCCTCCCTCTTCTCCTCCTGCTTTAGGCATTCGTTTGTGTGAGCGTGTGTGGTTGGTGTTGCTGTTGCTGCAGCCGACGGGGGAGAACGGGGCGACGCGGGCGCCCATAGTCGTCGACCTGCAGAGGGATCCGGGGCTCAGCACCAAGTCCATCGTCATCCAGATCGACAGCAAGTCGCAGCAGGTGTCTGCAAGTGAGTGAGATCTCCCCCCACCCACTCGATTAGCCAGATCTGCCAATGGCCGCGGTTGGTCGGTGTGCTGAGTTTTGGTGGCCCTTTTTTGTGGCTGTGTGTTGACATGTGCAGGTGCGCTCCGGCACTCGCTGCAGGATCGGCTTGGCAAGGCCGTGTCCTCCGGGAGAAGCCGGACGGATGAGATTTACCTCAAGCTGCGGACAAGCACAGGTTTGTCGTCGCTCCTTTTTGTCCTCTTAGCAGTCTGGACAATGTTGCTGAGTTTGGAAAGCGGAAAGCGGTATAGCTGTGCATTCCTGACGCTGTGGTAATGTCTGAGCAAATCTTACAAGTGCTGCTTTAGTTGTCTGACATTGATAGCTTGTGCATTGTGTGTGTTGCTGTAAATCACGAGTATGTTCTTATATGGTTACTTCTAATTACTCCCACTCAAATATGTGCTCTCTTCTGTTTGCAACAATGCAATTAATCTGATTCTGACGTTCTGGCTCATCGTCTCAATATCTGATAGTTTTGTTACGTGCTGTACTTCAGTTGCTTCTGCTTATGCAAATGATTTCTCACTGCTCTTCTCTCTCTTTCCCCAGCTCCTCCACTAAAATTGATTGATTTGCCTGGCATAGACCAACGAGTTATTGATGATTCAACGGTGAGTACCACACATGATATTCTTATCTTTACTCCTAAAGTAGTAAACAGGGCCTGATCAATCTTTAGAACATTCCTAGTCCTCACAATTAAGATATGATTGTGCATTACATTAACCCTTCGAACTGGAACAACATCTAACACATGCAATGCAATGATGGGAAATGTCAGGCGTGTGACAGTATGTAATGCACCAGAACTGAGGAGCACTTACTCTCTGGAAGAGAAGCACAAAAACTATAATTTTTATGTACCTTGTTTACTATCATCTCAAGTTGTGTAACATACCGTTCACATTTCAGATTAATGAGTTTGCTGGGCACAATGATGCAATATTGATTGTTGTGATACCAGCAATGCAAGCCGCTGAAGTTGCATCATCTCGAGCTCTTAGACTAGCAAAGGATATAGATCCAGATGGTCTGTCATTTGAACCTGATCATACATCCTATGCAAATCATAAACAGTCTCTTCGTCGCAACTGATGTTTTGTTTTCCCCTTTTCTACTTGTTGTAGGAACCAGAACAATAGGCGTCTTAAGTAAAATCGATCAAGCAGCAGCAGATGCAAAAACAGTTGCATGTGTTCAGGCAATTTTGTCCAACAAGGGCCCACGAGCAGCAACTGAAATTGAATGGGTTGCTTTAATAGGGCAATCTGTCGCACTTGCATCAGCTCAATCTGGGTCAGTTGGGTCTGAGAATTCACTGGAAACAGCTTGGCGTGCTGAGGCGGAAACCCTTAAATCCATACTAACCGGTGCTCCTCAGAGTAAGCTGGGTAGAATTGCTCTTGTGGATACTATTGCTAAGCAGATACGCAATCGGATGAAAGTGCGGTTACCTAGCCTGTTATCTGGGTAAGTATCCTGGCCTATATGTTGGAAGACTACATATCTATTGAATGTTTAAATGAACCACCTTTGAAACTCATAAATTTGCTATGGCCTCTCAACTATTTTGCTGAACTAACCATCCATTCTATCAATCAATTCAACCTGTGATCAGCGCACCATGAAACATGGATATTTCATGTCTCATGTCCTTTTTTTTTGTTTTAGAAACAATCCGATTACGATTTATGTCCTTAAATTTGCAACCTGTACCCTTGCCCCTTTTTTCAGGCTTCAGGGCAAGTCTCAGATAGTGAAAGACGAACTTGCAAGGCTGGGAGAACAGAAGGTAGAAAGCACGGAAGGAACCAGGGCTGTCGCCTTGGAGCTGTGCCGAGAATTTGAAGATAAGTTTCTCGCCCATGTTACTTCTGGCGAGGTTAGTGATGAGCTTAAACTTAGACTTTATATATACCTAATTCAGTACTTGCCAAATGAAATGATTGATTACAAAACTATTATACTGATCTCGATCAAAAGGGATCTGGTTGGAAAATTGTTGCAAGTTTTGAGGGCAAGTTTCCGGATAGGATCAAACAGCTTCCATTGGACAGACATTTTGATCTGAGCAATGTCAAACGGGTACATAAAAAAAAGTCTTCTATATTAATACTCCTATAGTAGGCTACTATTTTGGCCTATGCTGAACATCATTATCTTCATATTCCAGGTTGTCTTGGAAGCTGATGGTTATCAACCATATTTGATTTCTCCAGAGAAAGGTTTAAAATCATTGATTAAAGGAGTACTGGAAATGGCAAAGGAGCCATCACGACTATGTGTTGAAGAGGTATGTATTAGCTTACTCATCTTATGCCTTTGGATTCTTTTCATGTGCAATTTTATCCTGCTAAAATTATGTTTTATCTGTAAAATATTGCTTGTGCAAATAAGGATATGTCTGTGTAGCTTAGGAGTTGTTATTATATATACACGAGGTATTAGAATTGTCCAAAAAAGGTTTGGGCTCAGCCAAGCTATTCATTATTAGCTTGGGCCTGTAGTTGGGCTTCGGCTTGCCTTAAATGCATTCATATGTATTGTAAAAATATGATATATACCATTTTCAAGCCTTATCAAACTGATATCAAGCCTATAATAGAGTAAGATTATTGACCCGAGCTCCAAGCTTGAACCCCAACATTGGCTCTCTCGAGCTGGGCCGCTGATGGCCCTAGTAGGTATATTATGCATTGGTAGACATTATTCTGTGCAGCTTCTGAGATATCTGTTTTCTTGAACTAGGTACACCGTGTATTGTTAGACATAGTAAATGCTACAGCAAATGGCACGCCAGGGCTTGGGAGATATCCTCCATTCAAACGAGAGGTGCTAAACCCTAAACATACTCCTATTTAACAGTTTGTTTGTAGAGTTCTATGCAGTCTGATTTCTGAGCACCAAATCACACCATTTCTTTTCTCAGGTCATTACAATTGCATCTAACGCATTGGATACTTTCAAAAATGACGCGAAAAAGATGGTCGTTGCGCTTGTTGATATGGAGCGTGCCTTTGTCCCCCCACAACACTTCATCCGCCTAGTACAAAGAAGGTCAGCTGGGCTTTCAAGTTTGGACAGATCTCTGGACAATTGGTTTCGGCTTATTTGATCTGTTTATTGTAACTTAGGCAAACATTCAACTTTGCCTGCTTTCATTTTCTGTACTTGGTAATTGACAAGAGAAGTTTATGCTTTTTTAGATTCTCAATTTTATTTATATTCCACCAGAAAAGGCTAATGGTGAACCATATTAATGACATAACACACAGAAATAACATCATCGACCTAAATTAGAATGCCAAAACACCAAAAAAAATTTATAAAAAGTCATGCACTAATGAAGCATACCACTTTCTTTTTGAACTTTGTGTTGGAAATTTTGTCTTTCTATCTGAGATGAAATAAATGATGATTTGTCATACTATAGGCAGTCTATAAGTTCAGATGCCTATACATAGTTTTCATGAACATTCAAATATTCAAATTTTCATCTTTGGTTTGGCATGAAATTCACAGAATGGAGAGGCAGCGTCGTGAGGATGAGGTAAAAACTAGATCATCCAAAAAAGCGCAGGATGCTGAGCAATCCATGATGAACAAGGTACGACTTAAGCATCTTTGCTAGAACAAATCTGCATACCTACAAAATTACATGCGGATTGGCTCCCTATATGCTTGTGTTGGTTTGGTTGTTCATGTTGATTGCCTTTATTATTAGGGTTCAAGCGCACAAACAGGATCTGAAGCTGGTGGTAGCCTGAAATCATCAAAAGACAAATCCAGTCAGCAAGATAAAGATTCAAAAGAGGGATCTAATTTGCAGGTTGCTGGGCCTGGTGGAGAAATAACTGCAGGTATAATAATGTGCATATGGTACAATTTCATCTTTTCTGATATTTGATAGTACTTTTGATTCTGTGCAAGCATGCAACTACGATTGATACTGAAAACCATGCAGATTTGTTTGATGTAAAATGAAATAAACATTTCCATAAGAATCGACCTCTTTGTCTGCTTGTTAACTCTATGCTGGCTATCATAATACTTCATTATTGTAGTATACGGTGCATGCATACAGATGTAGTTCTTCATTGTTTCGATGATATTTCTTCCAATAACGTGATTTGATATTTATTGATACATATGCACATGTTTCCGTCTCTCTTTAGGTTACCTTTTGAAGAAGAGTGCAAAAAACAATGAATGGAGCAAAAGGTGGTTTGTCCTAAACGAGAAGAGTGGAAAGGTTAACAAATCCCCTAAACTGATGCCCTCCAGTTTTGGTTGTTATGAATACAATCTTTCATAAGTTTCTTGACATTTTCCGCTATTTTCTTTTCATATTTGAGGGGTTTGGTGTCATTTACTGTTACCTTTCTCTGTCCAGCTTGGATACACCAAGAAACAAGAGGAGAGACATTTTCGAGGCGTCATTGTCCTAGAGGTATGCTTAACTTTATACCTCGCTGTGTTTGTTTTATTCTACTTGGGATTGATTAATCTATGATACATTACTTCAAGCTTCATGGTTATGATACTAAAATGTTTCTTTCCCAAGTCAACAGTTCCAATTCATATTTTTGAACTTGCTGAAAAAGGATATCTGAACTTAAAAACATGATGTCTACAGCGCTGGGAGCTGTCACATGAACTATTCTAATAACACAATCTGTTGCATGATCCAGGAATGTAACCTGGAAGAGATAGAGGAGGAAGAGCTTTCTAAGAGTTCTAAGGATTCAAAGAAGGCCAATGGGTCGGAGAAAGGCCCGAGTCTTGTATTTAAGATTACTAACAGGGTTGCCTACAAAACTGTGCTAAAAGGTTAGTACCTCTAAAACATTCCATCGTGAGTTTTACTCATTGTTTCTAATGCTATAAATGTTTATTTCATATTGCAGCTCATAGTGCCGTTATATTGAAGGCTGAGAATATGGCTGACAAGATTGAGTGGATGAAGAAGATAAGAGGTATTATTCAGAGCAAAGGTGGGTCTGTCAAGGGTCCAAATGCTCCCGAGGGTGGTTCCATGAGACAAAGCCATTCAGATGGGTCCCTTGTAAGCTCCAGGCTATGCTTGACTTTTTTCCTTGTACTCATGGTGAAGCTTTTAGCGCTTACTGTTCTGAGTTGGTTGGCTCCACTTATTTTCTATGAACTCTGTCTTGGCTGATGCTCATGCTACCTTCTGGGTGACCATGTTTGTCATTAATGAAAGTTCCATCTCTTGCTGTTCCTTCGTTCTACCGTTCCACTCTGACACGATCCCTGCTTTTCTTTTGTAAGGATACGATGGCCCGGAGGCCTGCTGACCCTGAAGAAGAACTCCGATGGATGTCTCAAGAAGTTCGTGGTTATGTTGAGGCTGTTTTGAACAGTTTGGCAGCAAATGTTCCTAAGGTTCATATTTGTAGCTTCAGTCAATAACTTTAAGATTGTCATATGTGGTAAAGTTCTCATTATCTTCTGCATAATCAGGCTATTGTGCTTTGCCAAGTGGAGAAAGCAAAGGAAGATATGCTAAACCAGCTGTACAGCTCAATAAGGTTGGATACATATTCTCTGTTCGTTCTGAAAACGCCTGCTATCCTGGTGCTGTGTCCAATCATCCATTTCATCAGTTTCTTCTTTCATTACTCAATTGGCTGAAAAGTAGGATATAACACCCAGGTGGAAGAACTGCAATTAAAAAATATTTCTTTGTAACCCTACCTAAACCATAAACCCTAGTTTCCCTTGCAGTTATGGGTTCATGTCCATTGGTAAGTCTACTGTGAATAGCTTCATTATATTATTTGCTGTCAAAAAAAGCTTCATTATATTATTTTTATGAGAAGTGGTAGCAGACAGAAGTAGTAGATGCTCCAGGGTGCCCGGGCTCCATGTTTTCAAATGCACAAATTCAAAGAAAATCTGATTTTCTTGAAAATTATATTTTTCAGGTACATAGCTTTGGGTATATAGCAAATGGAAAACATAAATTAAAAAAAAACATTTGAATTCGAATTATTTTGGTATATTTGAAACACATACCATGAAAATCTGGATATGTGGTGTTCATAACCTGAATTCTGGGTATGTGATTTCAATATTTCCTAAAATCATAAAAAAATGTGAATTTTGGGAATTATATTTTATTTGAATTGTCAGTCGGATATATACCCCAAAACTGCATGTTTGAAAAACTATACCCAAATGGGGCCAAATTGATGTTTTTTAAAACATGGAGCCTGGGTTGGTGCCCAATATGGTGAAATGCTAGGTCAACAGCTGCTAACTTTTTCACATAACAGTGTTCTTTTGCTTATTTTCTATCAATCACGGTTCATGATATTTCGGCATGTTATATATCAGAACTAAAAATAAGGAGATGAACATGGTACAAAGTAAAAAATTAACTCCCAGCTATCTTAATACTTTTCTGCACTTCACACATTATGCATTTCTTGCACCAAAGTCCGAACTTGTAGGAATGTTGAACAGGTGTATTTTCCATTGTAACTCCATAATTAATAGTTACTTACAATTTCACAATTCTCATTTGTAGTTCGCAAAGCAATGCAAAGATTGAAGAACTTCTCCAAGAGGACCACAATGCTAAACGTAGACGAGAAAAGGCCCAAAAGCAGTCATCACTTTTGTCAAAGCTGACTCGTCAGCTCAGCATCCATGATAACAGAGCTGCTGTTGCATCATATTCCAGCGATAATTCTGGAACTGGTAAGCTGGCTATTTGCTTCATGGTAGCAAATCATATCTGCTCCTGATTTCTGTCCAACTCTTAAAGTAATAAGGTTTGTTTTACAAAATAAACCTTTACCCCCAACCCACAGGAAGAGATATTTTCAATTATTTGTTTGCCTTAACATGAGTAAAGCCGTAGACCAATGAGCAGGGCTGCAGGGCACTATCATGGCTCTTTTTAATATGTTGTTTAAATCACTGTTCATAACAGCGCCACAACCCATGGTTCATAAAACAAGTGAACTGACCATATATGACCAGTAGAAATTAGATGCCAAATACATATTCTTGAAGACCAGAAAATGATTGATTTTTTTTCATATAAATAGCTAGCAAATATTTACATTTTATGTGTAAAATTTTCTGGACTTTCTAGCATACAGCTTGAAAATATAAGGGATGTTTCAGTCCAGGACCTGGAATTATGGAATGCATCAAACCAAGATAATACTATAGGGAACTGATCATGCTTACATGGTTCTCTTATCTTCGGAAGGGGAGATAGAGGGAGGGAACGAGGGAAATACCATTAAATATACATGCACCTTATATTTTAAAACATGATTACTGAAATTACAAGCCTTATGTTTTCAAGTGGACAACCAAATGGTGTAATGTTGGCTGATGTAATCTCATTCATTTTATTCTGTTTTCCTGGTGCAAAAAAAAAACACTTACACCTTGACAAAATAAACTTCGTTTGCAGAGAGTAGCCCACAGAGCCCTAGTCATGCAGGTGAGGACTGGAGGTCTGCCTTTGATTCAGCAGCAAACGGCTCTGCTGACCGATCAAGTTCACACAATGAGTCAAGATCAAGAAGTGCTGACAGTCGCAGTCGGCGCTATGAGAATGGGGATGCAAATGGTGCTAATTCTGGCAGCCGCCGCACACCAAATCGGTTGCCACCGGCACCACCTGGGCAGAGATAACAAGAATGGTAAATATATGTCGGCCGTCATCTGTCAACATCATATTTTCGTGGCAGGCTCTCATTCCCGACTGATATTGGTCGAAGAAAACACATGGGATTGAAGAATGGAGAGTTGGCAAGAGGTTGCGTGAATGATGTGTATCCAGAGAACCTCAGTTGTTTATAGAAATATGTAGGTTATGGTGGTTATTTCACGATCATTTTGCCACATTGATCTGTCTGATGTTCTCTCGGCCTGTGAGATTTTGTGGCCACAGATCAGTTGATCTTGGTTTTGTACTATGTTGTAACTTGTCCATCATACTGGCATGTATTTTTATTACACAGTGGTGTATTATTTCTTCCATTCTTTTTTACCTCACCAGAGTTGTATTCGATATTTGAGGCAATATATGTTCAAACTATGCAACTCTTTGATCTCGTCGGCATTCTTTAACGAACCATGAGAAATCGCAAGCATTGCTCTGCTTGATATAGTTTCTGTGTTTTCCTAGCCACATGTGTGCATCTTTCCCAACACGAAGTTTTATGAGGCCAGGTAATATTGCTGCTCCTTGGTTCAGAACTACAGCATTCCGTTCCTATATTGCTGTTCTAGAGCAAGGATCTAGAGCCATGATTCTTCCCTTGTTCCAAGTTCTGTGATTTAAGATGAACAACTCTGCTGCACAGTGAACAAAATCTGAAGAACTGAAAGGAATGTTGGGACAGCCTATGCAATAGCAATTCTGCTTTCTTTTTATGCACCGGCAGCGAATTTACATTTGCATGTCAATGCCTCCACCTTTTCCCCTCGTATATATATACTACAACCAATTCCAACCTGTATATGTATAAAAAAGACCTCCAAAGAGAAACCAAAAATCCGAACCACCAAAGAATGGGGAAAATTGTACAGCCCCCTCTACAACCTACATCTACATTCATCACCATCATCATCTACACGTCGGCCGCCATCGCCAGTCTCTGCCGTTCTTCTTCCCTCGCCACCCGATTGAGCTTGGCGAACATCCCGACCATGGGGGCCGTGTTATACGTGCAAGCCTCCGTCTGCATGTAGTTCTCCCTGTCGTCCCTGAACCGGTCCCGCCTGTCAGGCCCGCCGACGATGGCCCCCACGAGCACGTTGGGGTTGGAGCTCCGGCGGCCGAACCAGTGGTCGAACCCCTGCGTGCACCCGATGAAGGCCTTGCTGCGCTTGTAGGGCACGATGGACGCGGCCCGGTGGTGCACCCGGGCCGGGAACTTGGGCCCGTAGCCCACCAGGTAGCTCACCCCTCTTGGGTTGTCGCCCAGCACGTAGTCCACCTGGGATCTCGCCAAAGCCCACACTTCCCCGGCGTCGGCCGTCTCGCCCCCGGCGCACGTCACGGTTGTCGGAACGGTGGTGGTGGAGTCCGAGAGGTAGTCGGAGTAGAGCGAGAGGAGGAATGCCGCGTTGGTCACGTACTGCATGTTGTTCCACTGCCGGACGTAGAGCATCCCTCCTGGGCTGCGCTCCACGTTGTTGTTGCTGGGCTCGGAGTCGTCGTCCTGGGCCTGGGCCGTGTTCCGGCCCAGGCACGCGCACACGTAGTGCTCTGCCTTGGCCCGGTACTGCTCCAGCGTCTCCCTCTGCCGCTCCGTGTGCTCCCCTCTTAACAGCAGCTGAAACAATTAGCACACCTTCGTCAGATATCATTCCATAACACTACATTAGTTATTTTTTTGAGCGAAAAAAAATATAACTAAGTATTGAAGTGATTCTGTGATGTGAGGTGGCGTACTCTGGCGGCGAGGATCTGGACGCCGGCGTACTTGACGTCCCAGCTGAACTCGGTGATGGCCCAGCCCGTGCCGCCGAAGTCGTGGGCATTGTCCACCACGTAGTCCAGGTAAGAGGCCCGGCCCGTGGCCCGGTGGAGCCAGAGGGCGGCCCACAGGAGCTCGTCCTTGTACCCGCTCACCGACGCGTAGTAGCTCTTCACCTCCGCGATGCTGCTGTCGTATTTGCCCCTGTACTTGTCCGCGAATTCGAACAACTGCGGCCAAAAATAAACAAACAAACATTAGCTAAAGATTTATTTTATCAATTTATTAATGGATGCTTGAAAAGTAGCTAGTAGGTGTGAATAATACGGACAACTGGTTCAATTAGCACATGATGACACGATCGTTATGTTATGTTAATTCCCTTGCTAGTTCCTAAGTTTGCTCCTGTGATTGAACTGGCGACCTAATCATTTGAAACGGGAGGCAAAATGGAAAAGTTTCCCATCCACCAGATGCTGCCACCACCAGCAACCTCCTTGTATTTTTCCTTTTTCTTCTCCGTTAGGTGCCGTGCCGGCTCCCTGGCCCCACATGGCAGCGCCTGCCTACGAGCCGACAGAAAGAAGAAGAAAAAAATCTTTTGCTGCTAGCTCGACGTCCGTCGGTCGTGTTGTTGACAACTTGGACGGCATGTGCCGAGGATCGACGTGCGGCACAGAGCACAAAGAAGAACATGTAGTACACCTCCCAAATGCCCCTCGGAAATGCCCGGCACATCTCTACTAATTATAAAGCCGCAAGTATATATCACGTAGGAAGAAACAGTCCAAATTCCGGTACAGGAAAGACTGGCAAAACTCCAAAAAAACACATAATTCCAGGGGGCATTTTTCTTTCGTTTTTCCACAGGGAGACTTGGCAAAGTATATACGTCAACAGATGTTGTGTTTGTCGCATATGCGTAAGTAATTTACCTGCTGGGCGTGGTGCAGGAGGAGGTGGGAGTAGTGCGGGTTGGAGCTCCGGAAGACCATGGAGGCGGCGGCCATGGCGGCCGCCGTCTCGCCGGCGACGTCGGAGCCGGGGCGGTCGCGGTTCACCTTGTAAGCCTGCCGCGACGTCGTCATGTCCTCCGGCCGCTGCCAGCAGTAGTGATCCGTGTCGCCGTCACCCACCTGCAAGCAAAGCAAAATCAGGAACAATTCAGCGGTTGGTTGCGCCGACGAATATATCTTCGAAGCCTTTGCACACGCCATGTGGACACATGAAACGCAATAGTTTAGTGCCACTGGCTCGATCGTACGTACGTTCTTCTTCGAACTGGCCACCTAACAACACGGTTGTTGCTATTCACCAGAAAAGAAAAAAGAACCTTTTCTTTTCTTTTATGTTCTTTTCCTCCCAGCCAAGAATATATATGTAGCATAATTGCAAGGTTTATTTATACGGGAAATCTTATATGTGATCGACTTTTGGAAGAGAAGACATTAAAACGGAAAAAGAAGCTGGCTAAAGTGCAAGAAGCTAGCTAGCGATGATTGAATTGGTCTCTTTGGATGGCTTGTGCTGAACAGCTAGCCAGCACACGCAAGAACTGGTCTCAATGTCTCGTGCATGTCGTGATATCGATCGTATCGAACTATTGCTGGGAATTGAAACAGAGCAGTTTGTTGGCATTTTTGGTATTGGTACCTCTGCCCACAGCTCGTCGGGCTGCGTGTGCGCCTTGATGAAGTAGTCGGTGCCCCACTTGATGGCCTCCATCGCGTGCGCGAGCTCGCCGCCGTCGACGGCCGCCACGTCGCCGCCGTACTCCACCAGGCTCCACGACAGCATCGTCACCGTGAACGCCATCGGCAGCCCGAACTTGACATGATCCCCGGCATCATAGTATCCCCCCACCAAGTCCACCTGACACATCGAGACATCGATCATCAGCATCGATCGAAACACGGTAAAAGGAAAAGGAAAGCACTTGCAAATTGGGTCGCATTGTGTAACGCACCCCTTGCTCGAGGCCGTCGGTGAGGCCGGAGTGGTCGCGCCAGGGCACGCGCTGCCCGTGGGGGAGCCGCCCGGAGCGCTGCGCCTCGAAGTAGAGCAGGCTCTTCCGCAGCGCCTCCTCGTAGTTGTGCCCCCTGTTCTTCTTCTGCTGCTTGTTACTACTGCTCCCCTCTGCCAAGATCACCAGAACTAGCAGCAGCGAAAGCACGACGGTGCCGAGACGACGGCCAAGAGGCAAGAAGACATCGGCAGCGGCGCTCCCTCTCATTGCAGGAGGAGAAGAGCCCGGACGGTCTGCAGGCAGTGTCTCTTCTTCGCATGTGCCCGCTGGGCTGACCCAGGCTAGCTAGTTATAGCGCCTTCCGCCGCTCTCGATCGCGTCTGTTTTAGATATGGAGATGGAGGGATATATGAGTTTCTTGTAAGCCTGACGGCCGTGGCTGCCGCGGCGTTATATGCGTCAGTCTGCAGGGGCGGCGTCCGGCCTCCAGGTCCTGCAGCCAGCACGCACGCACGCACGCCGCGTGGAACTGGCTCGATCGGCGCCCCTGGGAGAATATAATACTGCTCGCTTTCCGGCGCGCGTTGCCTCGTGTTGGAGTTGGAACGCGCGGGCGGGGTTAATTTGGGTGTGTGTTTGAGGCCGGGAACCGGTCCTTGTGGTGGACTCGTTCTGCTTCCTTCGGCCGGGGTTCCGTCAGTTTGGTGAGCACGCACGGGAAAACGGAGCAGATTTTGACCCGACGTGCAGTAGCTAGCGTACCTAGGGGCATTCTCGTGTGGATCAGTTGGGGGCCGGACACGTACTACTACCAGCACGCGGTAAAGCAAGCGTGCGTGCGACTGGAACAGATCGAACAAAGGTCTCACCGACCGATGCTGCCTGCAGCTTTGCGTGTGTACAGTTAGTTCCATGTAATTTAACTGGTGCTTGTGGATGTTTGTTACGATTTTTGTCCGGCTTTCCAATAATTAACTGGCAATTTTAGTTTTTTTTTTATGAATTGATCGAGTCCTTCGGACTCCGGTTAAAAAAAAAGTAATTTAACTGGTGCCCGGCCGAACCTATTGGTCGATCGGTAATGGGGGCAAATTCCCACTGTCCATCCTTAACAGGTAAGCTATCTGCTGTACTATCTAGCTCGGGTGATTTAGTCAGAGTTTGATTAATTAACGAATGTTTTTTCCTTGCCCGCCAAGGGACTATGCATCACAGGGCATGCACATGCTTTATGTGCAGTAGTTATAAGTGGTTGGCTTCGGGTTAACTATTGGGCAAGCTCGTGTCGTGTGTCGTGCAGATTATTCCCCTTCTGGCGAGTGGCGGCACGTTTTGTCGTGGACGACCATGCTTGTTTCTTTCCCCACGATTGGTAGGTCAATCGTTGAGACTTGAGTTGCGAGTGAGCTGACGATCGATTACAGGCATCACACCCTTTTTTGCCCTTCCAAATGATAAATAACACATGGATCTAGCTAGCTAGCTAGCGCCAGATAGCTGATCACTGAAGATTGTTGGAGTAGCACATCATCATCGAGAAATTAGCACGAGCAATAGCTGATTACTGATTGTTGGAGTAGTATAACTTTCACTGCTGTTTCTTTTGCCGAAGCTACAAGCAAAGCATATATAGGAGTACATCTTTTTCTCCACGTAGCCATCTATCTACACATGTACTAGCAGTACAGTTTTATTTTTGTGCGTGTACGTGAAATTACTGGTGATCCATTTCCCCGTGGCCGGGCAGGGACTCCCCGGCTGCACCGATTTGACGCCTTCTCCCTTTTTTCCTGTGCTGCAACTAGCTTCCTCAGTCGCTTTCTCCATCGGCTGCTCGGCTCGAGACCGATCCGTCGCTATTGTAGACCGTAGATACAACGCACATTTGGTAGGCAGGTAGGTAGATATATCCATGATTTATACGGAATTTGTAATACTACTAAATATCCATTGGAAACTTCTTGCCTGCCTCTCTCACTCTCTCTGTCCCTCTGGCTCCCCTGTACATATATAGCCTAGTCAATCATTGTCGCTTGCCCAATTAAAGCACATTTTGACCGTGCTTTAACGCTACTACTGGTCTTCGTCCTATTTTATTCTAGGAACACGAAATTAAAATGTGTGTGGTGAGGAGTAAGGGCAGATGCTTGCTAGCTTCCCTCGCTTGGTTCAACCAGACGTCTGGTTTGTTCATGTTTCTCCTGCGGTTGGGAAGTCCTCCTCTCCCTCTGTAAGCTTTTTTGTGAAGCAAGAGGTGGGGAATATTAAAGGGAAGCTACTAAGCAGACACCACCTCATCGCCTTCTTTTTGTACGTAGTTAGATCATTAATCAATGGCTTTTGGTGGCTAATGATGTTGATATATTTTTTTGTGGCACGAATTGTTTGTGTCCTTGAAATTGTCTCAGATTATTTTTTTCATAAAAAAACCTATTTTTTCTCTCAACTATTGGTGAATTTGATCTTGGTCCTTGAGCAAAATTAAATTAAGTACCATGTAACTGACGATGGTTGTTTGCACCCTTAGTAGTCAGCCAGCTGAAAAAGCAAGTACGAAAAAATATATATGTAAAATACATGTTTTTGCTATAAACTCAAAACATATTGAAAGAACTCAGGCAAAATTCAGCCCACAAACATTAAAAGCAAATAATAAGTACTACCTCCATTCGGCTTTACAAAAGGGAAGAAATCTATATATATCCAACAAAGAAGGTCAAGTGTTAAGAGTCGAACGTATCTCTTTTCTTTGCGAGAAGAGTCAAACTTATCTAATATATTGAAGTTTATAAACCAAACCTATACTCAAGGTAATAGTTATAAAACAAATATTTGATTTATTTATTGATTAACTAGGCCTGTACTTTTTCTGGAGATCGAGTGACCTACGGAGGCTTGATTGAACTAACGAACTACCTCTTGGTGTGGAGACAACGACCGGTCCTTTCCTCCCAAAATCGTTTTCCGTGAGCAACTTTGTTGATTCATCGTTTTCATTAAAGTATACACAAGGTGTAATACACATGGTCAACCTCAGGTATGCTGGGGCATTATAATTTCGTTTATGCATTATGCTTTACATATGTTTTGATTACCATGAACACGCATATTAAGCATGATGACATTTGAATATTTGATAGATGGCGAATTTTGCCACGCTGCTTCACCAAACCATTTTGCACGCTTATCTTTAACTGTAACCGTATTTATTGCAATTTATCTTCCTTTATTTATGTAGAGGGTCCCTCTTTAGTGCACCCTTTTTTCTTCGAAAAATAGTTTTAATGCACTTTAGTCCACGATCAATACGACAACATGTATGGTATTACCTTATTCGATTTCTTTTCAGGTCGGAGCACATCTGTTGGGCGCCTTTAATTAAAGGCTAACGACAAGGTTTCCATGTTTCATAATTTGGGAGCATTTGTTCCCGGCCCATGCATGATGCAACCCATCAGTCCGCAAGAGAGAGCAGAGAGTCAGTCAGACAAGGCCAGGTCAGGAAATGACAAAAAACAGAAGGGCATCTCAGTTTAATTACGATCAGGAGTTCTGCATTTAATTGCTTATCCATGTACGTGTGCGTCCACAAAAACTTCTACTACTCCTAGTGTTGTCCAACCAACGTGATGGAGATAGATAGATCATAGATGGACGGATGCATTCCATGCACATATCTGGACGACGACGACAACTACTGCTAGTACTAGTATAATCCTTCCTCCATCCTGCAAACGAGAATGATTCCGGCCTGTTCAAAGCGCGTCAGGCGAATACAGGAAGGAGTATATATGGTTGGACCTATTTTCCAATCAATCTACTTAGAGATCATACGCATGCATGTGTCCATCCGATTTTTGTTATTATTGCTGCCGTTTAGTTCCGTACTCACTTCGGCGTTATGCGACGACGTTGTCAACGGATGATGCACGATACGACGTGTGTTGTGTCTCCGTGTGCTTGCTCTGCAGCTGTGCTGCATTGCACATTGCAGCAAAATTAAAGGAGACAAAATGGAGGGTAGAATGACGCTAGATAGCTCTCTCCATGGCACTCCCTCGTGGCAGATTACCAGACGCATTCCAAAGTGCGTCGAATTTGGCTTCAAAGTGCGTCGAATTTATATTTGTGGCATTTCAAAAATGTTGAATATACTCGGGTTGGCAAAAGTATTTGATACTTTTTTTTATAAAATCTGCGGTTGAAGTGCTAAAAGTGCGGTTAAAAACTAAAATATATTTGAACAAAATGCGGTTAGCATAGTGCATGCAAATGTCTACCGTGAGACAGTGTGTTGTCGACACATGCACTAGCGTTGACAAGTCAAGATCAATCGATCCATGCTGCTTCTCCTAGTCTATTTGGGGGAAAATTCGATGCACACTTGCTTGGAGCTGGTGTAAGTAACTAACACCAGCCACAGGTACAGTTGTACACGGCTTAAACTTATATGTGGTGGTTTCCCAACAGATCAACGGGGACGTGTGTTTTGTTCGCTTGCAGGAATTAATTTGCTCTGGACCGGACCGCCCATGCTTGCATTGCCTGGCTGCTACTGAAAATCAGCATCGATCGATCACTCAATCAGGTGTTGCCTGGCGCCGTTGAACGGCCATCTTGGGTCAAGTTTAAACAACTGTTGGCATGCACCTCTGAGTGTCGAGTGGACTTTGCAGCTCTAGAAGAATAAGGATCGACCAGAGCATCTTGATCCTTTTATGCGATCCTAGCTTACTTAATTGTCGATGCAAAAATAGATTGAATATGGTTTACCATAAGCGCGCATTCACAAAGTCCTCCTTTATTGTTGTGCCATTTGAACTATGTATCAATATTTGCATGTGATGTTGACTTCATGCATGGGCATGTATACTTCACCTTTGCAAATGTGTTTAGCAGCATGCAACACCCCTGACATCAGAACCGATCTGAACTTACCCTTTTCGTTCCGTAATTTTTTGTCGGAATATTACATATATCTAGACATTTTTTAGGAATATATACATTCATATTTGCACAAAATTTGAGACAAGAATTATGAAACGGAGGTAGTATATGATAGCGCTCTTGTAGAGACAGACGCTTTGTCCAAAAATAATACTCATAACTTATTCAATAGTGCAATAAACATACTTCTACCATGAAGTTTTTAAGCCAGAATCCATTCTCCATAAACATAACAAGTGGGGCAAACACAAAGGCTATTCCAACTAAAGAAGCCAGAAGGGTCCGCCAGTCAGTCCCAACTGCCCCCCTGCCACCGGGCTATATGCTTCCACGACGGCTCCAACGCAGCCATGTGCAATCACAAAGGCTCCTATGCAATGTTCTTTGAGACGATGCCTTTCTCGCAAAAAAAAAAGGTTGATCCTGCGGTGCTGCCCTCACAATGACGTCACCTATACGTACCATGGCCCATGGGGCCCACCTGGCACTGAGATTCCATGCTGTCGTCGCCATCCAGGTTGGCAGCAGCCACGGTGACTAGTCCACGGAAAGACGAAAAAAAAAATCTCCGTAGAAAGTTTCGCAAAGGGCAAAGTATCCAAGATGCAGTTACCCGTATTTGTCGTAAACGCCTCTTTCCTTTTTGACTTCTGACAAGGACGTGAAAAATTGACATCAGTAAACGCAGCTCAATGCCAGAAAGTAAAACCCCTGTTTCGACTGCAGGAAATCAGGGGGCTTAATTTCCTGCAGGGCTTACTCCAAGCCTACGACACCTGACCCCCTGATTGTGATCGCCCTTAATTAACCAGGAAGAAAGGAAACCTTTTCTCTGAGGAAAGGAAGAAAGATGTGTTTGATCTAACAAAACGTACAGAATGCGTGCCTTGAAAAGCGACCAGAAGATTTATAGACGTCGTCTCCGAGGGGGCACACGGGCATCAAATGGCTTAGCTAAAACCTTGTACACCAAGACAAGACTGCCCGAGAGAGTGATGGGCAACAAATATGCAGTTGACGATTTTGACGTGGATCTTTCACCTGATTGATGATCCAACCATATAAGTTCAGCGGAGATACACAAGGACTCGGATGCATGACACCATGAGAGAGTCCCAGATTAACGGTCCAAGAGAGAACAACGCCTCTAGTGATATACACTAATTTTCTCTGATATTAATGGTGGTGCTATGACATAAACACATCTTTCACCTGATGTGTTTCAGTGATATACTCCAAATCTTAGATTCCTGATACGATGAGAGTACTTGCTTTTATTTTGGCCACTCTTTTCCATTGCCAGATGCCAGTCCAGCAGTACAAATTCTCTCCCAACTAACACATGCTACTTACATGGCTAATAATCGCATCAGTGTAAACGAGACCTATTCCCAATCCACCCTGCCCCCTCGAACTGACATCCATTTGCTCCTCCTCCTCGCACATCACATGGTGCCCTCTGTTCTCAATCAAGATTAAGAAAAGGCAAAGTGTGTTGGGTACGAGCTATTAGCTAGTAGCTACTGACTGTCATACGTTTTCTGGTGTTGTTTCGTTCTCGAATTTCGCCTGCATTTGGCGTAGGTCGCAAGACAGTGGTGTGGTGAGTCGCCGCTGTCGGATGCTGTTGGGGGTGTTTTAGGCTTTAGGTGGCGCGGTGCTTTCTCTCTTTAGCTTCTTAATGCAAGCCCCGGCGATTGTTAATTAAGTGATGATCACGATTTTTAGTCCTGACGAGGCTAGACCCTGTTCTGTTTTCTGCAGGTCCAGTCACCGGTTCTTTTATGTGTGGCAGGACAATCTCGTCCTCCTGCTGATTGAGAAACTGGGGAGAGTTGTTGTTGGTGGTGATCAGTACGTTTGGCCTGAAATCGATGGCGATGGATAAACTGGTGTTGGCAGTTTGACTTTGTTAGTTATGATTAGAAATGGTGGCAGTTTGGAATGGTAGTACTTAGTGTCAGTGGCTCAATGCTTGTTTCTTGAAGAGAATGGAAGTGCCGGAGTTTACACGGGAACTGGTTCTTCTCGTATCGATCGTATGGCAGGGAAGAAGGCATTGACAAGTTGCTTCTTGTGTAAGTTGATATTTTGTGCTTTGGAGAAAGGTACGTCTTGGATGTTCGCAGGAAGGAATGAACCGTGAGCCGCCGCCGGCCCTTGCTTGTTCTGCAAAAAAAAGCCAAACAGTTAAAATGTGCATTATGCGGAGATTGATGTGTTGAAGAAGACTGTTGTTGACGTAACCTTTTGCTGAAAATAACATGTACTCCTATGGAGTATAGTCCTATGTGGAAAAACCTGCCCGGAGTAACGAGAGAGAGACTACGACGCCAGAGTTCATGGTTCGTGTGCGAGCACGTGCTAGCAGTAGGCACTGTTGGAAGCTGCTCAAGTGCTGAGTAGGACTCGAGAAACGTACGTCCATGCGCGACAGGACACGCATTGAAACTCCGACAGCGGCCTTTATTGGAGATGCACAATGCATGAGCTAGCGGGATCCGTACTCACTTCGTCCGGAAATAAATTAAGTCATGTGAATTTATACAAGATTCTGAGACGGATAGAGTATAATGTTGCTTGACACTGTCACGAGTACCTTTAATTTTGGGACGAATAATCTAATACTGAACCTTGCGTGGGACAATTTCCATATTCGAAAAAAAAGAATAAACTAAGATTAAACAATGTAAGAACAGAACATTATGTCGACAAATCACGCGGCCTATGAGCCCAAAACCATGTCCGTTTGCGCTCCGGGAAGCCCGGAACTGTTCGATTTCGTATTGGGGCCGCTTGTCACATTTTCCCTTTTGCCGCTCCGCGTCTGCAAACGAAGGTTCGCCGCCTGCAGCTGCCGTATGCTGCGGCGCAGTCTGCAAGAGCAGAGCAGGCGCTCGGGCGAAATTAAACGCACCAGACACGGTTCCAGGGGCATCAGTCAACAGTCAACAACCCGACAGAAGAAGCCAGTAGTGACAGTGCGTCAGTAAACCGTAAACAGTTCATATCAAGTACTAGAGCTGTAGAGCTTACACATCTGCCATGGCGCATGAATACCAGGCTCCTCCGGCCCAATGATACAGTAATAAACAGCGGCATGCTACGTTTCGCTGCCCACAAATCTACCACGAGCAATTTACAGAGAGAAACGGAGCACGAATTAGTGGCTTGTACAGTACATGCTATGTTTCGCCACCTACAATGCAATTTACAATCTGTGACCTGAAAGAACAGACGTGCCAAGGTTCATTGTGCTGAAAGAGGGAACAAAAGTGCAATTAGTGGCAAAGACCCAATTAGTAGTGCCAAAAAATACCACCAAACCAACAAGGTCGGCCACTGCATTTTTCCTCTTCAGGGAACTCTGAAACATGGGGAGTGCAGCAGAGATGTTATCTTTTCAAAGAATGAACATGAGATACAGCATACATCTGCCTACAAACAGAAAAAAGAAGACCCTAATCTACCTATCACGCCCCTCGGCTGCAGCAGAAATGTCTGACTGTGATGCACCATTACCTTTGGCTGCATGAAGTTTACTAGCTCAAGGGAACCTTCACCTTTCCATCTAATGCTGCGAAAATTCACGTCAGAGGTCTGTAAGAGTTAAGAGTCAGCTTGGCAGAAGCCACAAGGCGATGCTTCGCTTCAACTAGGGAGGGTTTGGAACATTGATCAGATCTGTCACACTGGATCACTTTTTCCCGCCACTAATCTGGAGACTGCTTGGTATAACTGCTCTTCATCGAATGGTTTGGACACATACCCATCCATTCCAGATTTCATACACTTTTCATATGTTGCCTGAATAACGTCAGCAGTCATTGCCAGAACAGGCGAATGCCACTCAACAAATGTTGAACCTTCGGTTGAAGTCAACTTCTTCTGTTCTTCATTCGCTTTCTTCTCCATCTCCCTTATTTGTCTAGTTGCCTCAAACCTAAAAGAATATATCATTTGATAATCAGCAGTCAGTAAGATCGATATGATATAAGAAAACTTGACGTAGAAATCCTGGGAATGTAATTATAGCTTCCTTCCAAAGTGAGATGTTTGAAACCCAAACAAAGAACGGATTGCCTTTTTTTAATATAAAAAGTAACAAAGTTAGAAATGCCAATTGCAGCAGTATGTAATGAATACACAGATTCATACCCATCCATTTCAGGCATTTGAACATCCATAAAACATGCATCAAAGTGATGTGGTGGTTGAAGTAGGCTGATGGCGTCCTTGCCACTTTCAACACAATGAACCTTGGCACCATACTTCTTCAGTGCCGCTGCAGCAACTCGCAGATTAACTTTATTATCGTCAACAACCAATATATTCTTCCCAACCAACAAGCTACGGAGAAACGAGGGCCTATTTTGATTTTCTTTCCTTTCAGGTATCTCCACTTTTAGCAACTGTTGAAGACAGGAAGCAATTGTGCTTGCTCTTATCGGTTTACACATCACAACATTGAATATCGATCCATTTTTGTCCTTGTCAGCTTCAGATGTGTCCAAGAGAATTAACTTGGGCAACTCATGTACCTGACCATTCATCCTGGGCTTATGTAGACGATTCAGTAACTGAATATCTGTCTCGGGCCTCCAGGTGTCATTCTCAATAAAAAGTATTGACGGTTTTTCTCTACAAGAAAGCAAAGTAGATAGAGAAAGGAAACTCAGCACTGTTCAAGAAAATAAAGTAGGTAGAGAATGGAAGCACATGGTTAGTACTGGATACTATATTTGTCCATCACTGGTCTTAATTTCTTAACTTGAAAAAGGTTATTCCTTAGGAGAGATTAGTCTTTTTGTTAACTACAACCGATAGGATTTGTCAGGTCTTATGATAGATATGTCCATGTTTAAAAATATAGCTGTATTTGTTTATGTTTGGAAATATCATATTTCCTATAAAACGTTTATCTGAAAGTACTTTAAGTCTTCTTAACTCCAGCCCCGATTAATAAGGGGATTTCTACGCAATCAGAGCACACAAGAAAGCTTCTCTTGTATCAGTAATTAAATATACTGTGTTTCTAAGTTTGGTCCAGCCTATATCAATGGACTGGCTGATGCTATGCTAGCGTAAAGTTAAGCTGCTATTTGTCCTTTATTTCTAAACTATCAGTGGCAAGTTCTGTTAGGAATTAAAAATGAAGGAACTGAAAACTAACCTGGGCTCTGCTGCACCATTTTGCCCAGAAAAGGCTTGAATTCCCACACTCATATTATTCACAACTTGAACAATTATTCCCAACCTGTTAAGGTGATATCTTGTGACAGCACTACGTACAGCTCTGCCATCTACCAAAATTGCCTTCATTCCGCTAAAAGCAGTTGGTAGCGTCTCGGACAAGCTCCTCTTTGAATCACTTGAAGTATCTTTGCATGAACGCTTCACGACAGCTGAGAATGTAAATGTACTCCCAATGGAAGGTCGGCTAGTGAAACTTATTTGCCCACCCATAAGCCCGGCCAAACATTTGCTGATACTTAAACCAATGCCAGTTCCACCATAGTTCCTTGACGTTGAACTATCTGCCTGCATAAAAGGTGTAAAAACACGATCTTGTGCATGGAGTGGGATCCCAACACCTGTATCCTCAATGCTTATCATCAAGGTTACGTGATCAGAATCATTTTGGTTAGATTTTTCACCCTCAAGCTCATTGGAAAGTGACTCCTTATCAGAGAGCAGCAGCTTAAAATATTCCCAACTATTTCGTTCATCTGCAGCTTGAAAACCACTCAACGTATTTAAGGCACCATTAGCTGTAGACTCAACTTTCCCATCTTTCCCATTCAGAGTTACATTCAGAACTTGATTAGCTTCCACATTCGAGTTCTCAGCCAAACAGACCCGCACAAAAACATGACCCCGATCTGTGAACTGGACAATTTATACTGAATTCAGGACATTTTATTACTCAGAAAAATTGAGAGTATATATAAGACCAAAAACAACACTATCTGAAGTTACTAAATAAGCAAACAGCAGGAAAATGTCATGATACTAAAAGTTGAGAGCTTACTTTGACTGCGTTACCGACTAAATTTGTCAGTATCTGTCGAAATCTCCAAGGATCGCCAACCACGAGTTTTGGGACGTCATCACAGACAAAAACAGCAAGCTGCAGCAATATGGAAAAGCTTAGGAAGATTGGCATATGTAGCACTGCATTAGTAGTATATGCTGGTGCTCAGCCGCAAACAATGAAAGCAAGCACTCTACAGCCATTATGTGATGTAATAGTCAGATACCTCAATGCATTTCTCTCTTGACTTTGAAGAAAACAAAGAGATCACGTCGTCCATCAGAGAACGCAAGTCAAAAGGCACTGCCTCAAGCTCCAACCTCCCAGCTTCGATCTTTGCTCGATCAAGTACGTCATTTATAAGTGTTATCAATGCCCTGCCACACATCTGAGCAGTCTGGGCAAAATCCTTCTGAGTCATAGTCAGATCCGTCCCCAAAAGCATGTCCAGCATTCCTACACCGAAAAGTAATGTTTTTAGATTGCCTGGTCCTTCGAGTGAAGATTATGTAGGTACCCGAAAAGAAACAAATACATACCAAGGACACCATTCATAGGTGTTCTGATTTCATGTGATACAGTTGCCAGAAACTGCAAATAAGAAAACTAGCATCAATATATGTATGCAAGAATACCAAGTAACAAAGTAGCCAAATATATGTCAGACCTGAGACTTTGCAACATCAGCAGCTTCTGCTTGAGTTTTAAGCTCTTCCATCTTCCTGCAATCCTCTGTAACTTTGTCATACCGAGACCATGCGGCACAAATTATATACCCCACGAGCATCCATATGACAAAAGCACCCAGAGGATTAGTGATGGCAGACCACGGCATAGGAGGCTTTTGCCTATACCTGCTCAGGTTACCAATATTAGTGGGCAAACAAAGGAGCCAATATAGTATGTGTGACAAGAAGCAGCTACCAACCTGCACCGCATTTCATGCCTCCTAAATGGATCTCCAAAATCAAGCATGCTAACATGCAAGAGGCCGACTTTGCCATCTGGACTTTGAGGTCCATACATAGCCATAGGCTCTGAAGAGTTTGTGACATCATAGACATTCACCAATATATCCTGATTTCCAGCAAGCTTGCTCAGCAAATTTTCTACGAGTGACTCCACATCAAAAGCTCCGCCAAGATATCTGCTAGCGGAAATTCGGTTAGCTTAGAGGCATCACACCATACCCACCAAACCGTTCAGAAAGTCGCCATGTTATATTTATGGTACTAACTATGCCGAGCTATAGCACTAGAAAGACCCTTGGCATTGCTGAATGAAACATTATAGACAATAAGCTAATGTATAATGATTTTAACAAATAAGTACTGGAAGTTCTGTAGGTTATTGTGGGTTGCAACATTACAAGATAGTACTAATGGATTGTCAAATTATCTCTCATCATTTGCTTTGATGCATTTGACATTTTGACTATCATATGGCTACACTACAAAATGGGCATAAATGCAAGTCCTGCGAGGCATAACATTCAAAAGATAGTTCAATCATCTCACCCTGCAGTTGCTTCAACACGTTCCTCAACTGATGCATCTGCAGCTAGATCAGGGCGGTACACAGCGAAAGTGAGTACTACCCCCAAGTGGTTTGACCCAAGAAGTCGAAATGGGTTTGTTAACACCGGTTTGCCAGTAGCCCTCGCACGTAAGATGTTTTCACGGTCCTCCTACATCCGCAACAAATGGTTTACTTTCAGAACATCAGAATTGAAGTTGCAAAACAAGAAATCACACCTCAATTAACTAAGAATCGCCAAACAGAAAAAACCATGATGCAACAAGAAATCACACCTCCCCAGAATACATGTCCATGCGTGCAAGGTAGGAGACTGTGTCCTGGGAGAAAATCACCGGGGCATACTCATCTTGGAGAGGTGCAGCCTCTTGATTCATCGTCTTCATATTCCATCCATGCTGTCTTTCAAACGTTTCCTTCTCATGAGGGAATATGCGTTGCGCGTATGCCACCCCATTCAGCAGTGGACGCTCAAATGATGTCCTTGCTGTATATTTGGCAAATGTATCCTGCAGCAAACATTTTGTTAAATTGTAAAGTAAAACACACTGGCAGTGAACTGATCGATTCGGATTGAAAGACCAAGAGAGTCCAAGAAAGTAAGAAATGGTCTGGTTAAAGCTGCACCTAATCCATGTGATTCTTATTGTAGCAAGAATTCTTTCTTTTTTCCATGGGAAATATTATAGCAAGCGTACAGTCATCAACTAACCAGAAATCAACTAGGGCCACCAACCAAATTAGGTCATTACTCATTGTTGCATGTTGCAACAACCAAAATGTGCCTCCGAACACCAAATTGCATCAAGGTACTTGCAAAAGTCTCAACAAAAGCACAAGACTAGGAATTCCCAAAAGTGGACACCTTTAGGGAACAAAAACCATTGGCTAGCAAAAAAGTAGGATCAAGAACCCATCACTGGACAACCGTGGCCAGCAAATCTTTGCTACGCTGGTGGCATTTCTCAGCATAAACAAAAGAATCAAGCATTGCTTAAATCCCGGCATTAACCACTTTATAGACTTTTCCTCTAGAAATCTATAGACAAAGCAATGCGCTACCAACCTAGTGGTTCAGAGACGTCTCTGACTGTGTCTCCGAGCGAGGAAAAAAACACGCAACCGCTTCCAAGAATGCCACATATTCAAAGATCAATAGGCCCACAACGAACCAGCCAAAACAATAATGTGGGCGCTAAACGACTAGCCTGCAACTCTGTAAGCATCAAGACACACCACGAGGAACTATCCTTCTGTTAAAATAATGCAATCTTTGCTTTGTTTAGGATTGGAGGAGTCCGCCATTGCCGCGGGATCGGGAGCACAGAAATGCATCAATCGGAAGAGGAAGAAGCAAAAGAAGATGGAAAAAAAACACCTCTGTGGCAGGCACTGAGTTATGTGCTGACCTGGTCGATGGCGGAGGGGTTCTTCTCGAAGTGGAAGGTGGAGATGAGGATGGCGAGGGCGTGGACGTGGTTGACGGTGACCCCGAACTGCTCCTGCAGCATCCTGGCCCGCTCCTCGCACATGCTGACGAGCCGCTGCTCGGCGCGCTCCATGGTCTCCCACCGCAGCTGCCAGTGCAGCGCGGCCGAGCACGCCACGGCCAGCAGCACCCACGCCACCGCCGCCAGCCGCCTCCACCCTCTCCTGGCGGCGTACTTCTTCCCCATCGCTCCTCCTCCTCCAGCAGCAGCTCTCGCTCCCCCAGGCGGCGCTTCCTCCTCCTCCTCCCCTACAAATTTAATCCCCATCCGGCCCAATGCCCACCATATGCTTGCGGAAATGCGCGCGCGCGCGACGACGACGGCTCGCCTTGACCTGCCAACAGCACAAAGCACGCGCCTGCCGCACCAGTACCCAGACGAGGAGCCCAGCCGCGAGCAGAGCTAGAGCGAGAGCAGCAGGCAGAGGCTAGAAGGAGGAGGGCGGCCGAGGCTCGGCTCGGCGTGGGTTGAGGCTTTCTCAAAAGAAGCGAAGCTTTCGCGAGTTCCCAACGGCGACAGCTGCGCTAAAATAATTAGCCCGCGCACTAAACCACATTAACAAATCCACGGCGGCTCTCTCTCTCTCCCCCAACTACACGAGCTCTTGCTCCAGCTCCAATCCACAGCTCTCGCCGCTGCCCGCTGCCCCAGATTAAACTATACTATGCTCCTCCCAATTAACAAATGGACACAGAGAAAGAGAGAAGAGGAATCGCATCCGCTGCTGCTAGCACGTAGCTTTTCCCACAGCAGCAGGGAAGAAGAAATATTCCGGACAAGGCCGCGTGGCACCCCCGGCCCCGGCAAAACTCAACTCAGATAAACTCAACGCCGGCAAAATTCAACGCCGCTAGCTCGCCCGCCCCTGCAAACAGTGGACGAAGCACGAGGCCCCGGCGGGGTAGGGTTTGGCTTGGCTTCTGCGGCTGGATATGAAGGCTGGCGCTGGAGAGTGGAGACGGTCGTGCGCGGCGGCGGCGGAGAAGGGAGCTTCTACCACTAACTGCGAGCTACGCTGGCTTGGCTTGGCTAATTGGGTCTGTTTGGTGGTGAAAGCTTGAGGGCGACGGAGAAGGGAGCCAGCCAGGGGAAGAAGTCCTTTTCCGGGATCACGTGGCGACGGACAGACAGTGCGGGCCTGCCAAACGCACCCGTGGTCCGTCCGGTCCAGGAACCAAACCAAACCGGAACCCAGAACAAAGCCCTTGTTCAGTTCTTCCCGGAGTATATCGCTGTCTCGGATGGCTTGCCTTTTTGTTCGCTTGTAGTGAACCTTGTTGCTCCTTGCTTGCTTTGCTTCTGCTCCTCTTTTCTTTCGACCCCCACTTCCACTTCCTCCGGGAGTATTAGTAGAAACGTGTCTGCATCTCTGTGGATTTTTCCCTGCGCGGGCTGTAAATTATTGCTGATGGGTGGGCAGACAGCGAAGTCCACCGGGAGTTACTACTAAAATGGTTTTCGTGTGGAAGAACCGCTTGCCAAGTCATTCTACCATGATTAGGAGGGACCGGAAACAAGGAAGAAAGTATACTACTCCAGAACCGTTAACAGTGAGCATTCACATGCTCTTCAACTCGCCCATGTTCTAGTACTACTAAACGGAGTGCCATAGTTTAAACCATGCAACTTCCCCCATAAGACAGGGTAGGCTACTCTTTGGAGCATGGTGTCTTCAAAACGGGCTTTTGTGAACCAAAACCGGACAGGATTCTCCACATCTAGAACGGGCAATGGTACGCCCTGTAGGGGGGCCATTAATTGGATCGGGAAGGGGTACTTTGGGCAATAAATTGGGACACAAGTACTACAACAACAGAGTATCTGGATTCGGTGAACACTGTCTCTCGAGCGCCAAATGAACGCACTGTTGTTACATGTACCCCCCCCGCCGGCCGGCCTTATTGTGTAGGGCCCAGGCGTCGGTTGCCACGTCAGGCAGGCGTTGAAAACACACTGGTCAAACAAGTTTAACCTGGCCTGAACACTTGTTGGCCCTTCAATTTAAAAGGTCTGGATTTAAATTAGTGCTAACTCGGAGCATGCATACAGCTGCATGCCTGCAACGCTTTGTTATCTCGATCGCTGCTAGTCTGACAACAAAAAAAGGGATTAATAAATTGACACAACCATGGTCCGTATACGTGCCAGGTCATAATTAGCAGTAACTCCTCTACTCCTCCATGTACTCGTGGTAGCTCGTACTACAGTCCACGACAGCAAAAATACAAAGGCAACACTGTGCGGAGAGTATCAAGCCCAGCTTCAGATCATGGACTCTTTGTATAGTGTAAACTTTGTTTTATCTCCCATCCGTTTTCTCTACGTGACAGGGCCAATGATCGATTGAGTTCGTGCATTTATGCTCCATGCCATTTAGAAGGAGGAAACTGAGCAGCATTTCTGGAGAAACAAATGCAGTCCAAATTTGGCCTGAATGAATTGAGAAAAATAGTACTCAGCGGCACGGTTTGTGACACGGGTTTTCACAAAACCGTGACAACCTTTATGGACTGTATGTAGTAGAAACGATATCCCGGCCAGTACTAGTCCTGACCTTGCGAGTACAATGGCAAAATAATATAAACGACGGCACCATTACGAGATCTAAATCCTAATATAAACCACGCGGCGAATACGAAGACCCGAATAAATTTCTCAAATGAAGATGGAGGCTCTTCGGTGCACGTCCTCCTGCTCAGTTTACTACAGCATCGGCAATAAATCGGAGTGCTCCTCTCGCTAACTGTATTACCACAGCTACGGCATGGTAGTACACTTGTAGCCTGCGCCCGATGCTCAGCTACTACGACTACTGGTCAGGCCTTCCTCCGTCTCAGCGGCATTGCAAAGTTGACAAATTTCGGGGGTCAACTGTGCTAGTAGTAGGAGTAGTAGCTGCTTTAAATTAGGCCAGAAATCCAACTGTGCTAGGAGTACTTAGCGTCATCAAGTTGATGGTATTACTCCACTGATGATGCATTGATGCCAGTAGGGTAGTAGTACTCTACTCTACTCAGTGTGCTACATATAACGACATAATAGCCCCACAAAATGTTCAGGCATTTGTCATTTCATCAGCATTGTTTCTAGTAGTATATTCATCCACAGGAAACACATAATGGTGGCATAATGCGGCAGTACGAAAAATAGCAGTGGTCTAGTGCTCAAAATGATAACGCCAGCTTCTCAACCTGACAAAGGTGTTGTTCCTCAGCCCTGACAGCCTGCTGCTGCTGAAGAAGCCTTGCTGCTGCTGCCACACACACACACACACACACCCAAGTTTTTAAATTTCGCCGTCAACAAACAAAGCAACACACAGGTGCTCCATTTCTTTAACCTTCTTTTAAGCACCCAGCCTAGCTCAGCCTTTCATATCTCCCTCCCAATTGATTTCATTTCCTCCCATCTGCCCCCAGTTCCCTTTTAGCTCCCGGCACGGACCAACCGATAAAGCTAACGGCGACCCCGCGGCTCTGGCCATGATTAAAAACTCCTCCTCCTGCCTCTATCGCCTGCACGTCAGTGCACTGCATGCCATTGCCAATGCCCAATGTGCCATGTGCGTGTGTGTTTATAGTGACCAAGAGACGATGGGCTGCTGCTTGCTTTCCCCCATGGCCGCAAAAGCTCCCCCCCTGTTCAGGCTATCAGGGGGCTCTCTCGCAAGAGGCAAAGCTAGAGCCAGTCAGGTCAGCCAGCCCAGGCCACTGTGCTGCAGAATGCCGCTGCCATCTGCGGTTTCAGGCTGAGAAGGCTTTCATGTGACCCCAGGCCAGCGGCCATCTCTTTTTTTCCTTTCTTTTCTGCCCTTTTCCATGCTTGAATCAGCATGTTTATGTGGGGGCAGTGTGTCATGATGGATCGGTGCGTGCGTTGCATTGCATTGCTGTGCGTGGTGTCAATGCAAAGAACGCAGAGCGTAGTGGAGTAGTACCATCGGTGTACAGGATATGTATGCAGACGCGTGGTACTGTCAAGGTTGTACGTGCTGCTGTGTGTGCATTGACCTTAACCCAAGCCAACGACAGCAGCGGCAGGCAGAGCTGACGTACACGCGCAACACTTGCATTGCATTGCATCGTACGATGGTAATTGAAACATGATGTACGTGTACGTGTACGTGTCGCCGTGTTTTTACTGCCGTGCCCGGTAAAGAAGGATTCTGTACATGTAGACACTCCCTCCGTCCAACAGAGGATGTCTCAATTTTAATCAAATTTGAATGCATCTATACACTAAGTTATATCTTCATACATCCGAAATTTGATAAATTTGAGACATCTTTTGTTGGAGGGGAAAGTATATATGTTTCCGGAGGATCGTGATAAGATAACTAAGAAGATCGGTGTGGTTCTGTGGTACTTACGTCGGCTTATCCACAGGTCTTATCCACAGGACATGTTGCATTTCTTCTTTACTTATCTTATGTATCCCCTCACATCACAACAGAAGTACAGAACAGGTACTGGAAAACACAATGTGGCCAACATGGTACTGCTACTAATTAACTAATTAAGCTTATCTTCAAGGATTTCGATACCAACACCACGGTGATGGTACTATATATGATCTGATGGGTAAGTACATGTGTGCTAGAAATTCTCTCCAGGCTGGAGCATTCACCCGCAACAAGACACTTGCTAATTACCGGGCAATATGCTGCCACGTAGTACTTGCTGTAGTACTATACTACGTGGCCGGCCGGTTTCCGACTGTACGGCCGGTAGAAGTACTACGTACTCTAGCTTGTATGGGGATCATGGTGTCGGGTGATATAGGTCGCCATGTTTTTACTACTCCTACCTGGTAAAATAGATCCTGTACAAATTAAATACGTACGGGGTGTAGTATATGTTTCCAATTCCAGAGGAGTCATTGATAACAAAGATCGGTGTGCATGGTTCTGTCTGTGGTACTACGTCGCTCATCGATGATGTGCAAAGTGTTTTCCAAACGTGTCACGTTTATCCCCATCCATATGATGTTCTTCATTAAAATTCGTTTCAAGCTTGAGTTTGCAGAGTCGGTCTAAATTGAACCTCTACATTCTAATCCTTGAAATCAGCATCGTGACCTTATTATTTTCGATCATTAGTGACCTTAAGAACGTATATAAACAGTTATTGACGGTCAAGCCTGAGATCGTAGATTGACTATTGTCAATAAAGTCTGTTTGAAACCTTGAGGTCGTAGAGCCGGTCGAACCTCCACATCCTAAACCCTAAAATCAACACACTGGCATTACATTTTCGATCATTAGAACGTACAAAAATGTTGATTGCCGACATGGCCATGGTCAAGCCTGGGATCGTCGACTAACTACTACCAGGTGGATTTTGTGTGGTGGGAAAATTACAAATTTACCGCTTTATTTTGATGCCTTAGACTTTTGATTAGGTTAATTACGCATGAATGACTTATATTTCAGTTACAATCTAGTTCGCTTCGGTTAATCATGGACCCCAACCAAGATATGAGATGGCATCAGCCGTACTTGGCTTCACCACGGCCGCATCAGCAACCCGGTATATATTTTGGACCTTCTTGAGCAATATAGGCCTAGAATAGAAAAACTGGGTGCTAATTTAAAAACAATTAGGAAGTGGATGTTCAATTCGACTAGCTCTACAAGATCAAGATTTGAAATCGCCTTTACTCAATGTATCGTACCTCTCCAATTAACCTGTCGATGTAAAATAAATAGGGCATAAATAACATAAATACTCCATCGGCCTGTCTACAGATTTGGGATCGGAGGACATATTCCATTTCTTCTTAGCTTATCGTATCCCCTCACAGCACAGAAGTACAGTCACAGAACAGGTCATCAATGAAGGCATCTAACAGTGGCAAGCACGGTAGTACTCCGTACTGCTACCAAGTAGCAAGCTATCTTCAAAATTTCAATACCAACACACCATAGTGATGGTACATATGATTATGATCTGATGCACGGGTACATCCAACAGCACTTGAAATCTATGCGTGTCTCTCCAGGCTGGAGCATTCACCCACAAGAAGACACTCGCTAATTACCGGGCAATACGCTACCACGTACTTTTGCAATACGTACCTGCAGCGGAAAGCATACGTACGTAGCCGGCCGGGGCCGGTTTTCTACCGTACGTTGCTTGTATGGGGATCATGTGTCGGGTGATAGGTCACATGGAGCTAAGCTAGCAGGTGACGTGCCTGCTGCTTCATTGACTAGCTTGCTGCCACTGGTCCGTTGGGATAGAATGAATAGAAATGGAAAGGAAAACAAACAAACAATCGCATCAACAAACGTCCGTCTGACCCCTCTTGGCCTCTTTCTTGCCCGCGCACAACCGGTTCTGAATTCTGATCGCCGCTGCTGCTCCAGCGGCCCACGCCAAAGAAGCTACTCCATTACTAGCAGAATATAGAAAAGGTTAAAGAAAGACATGCTTTGATCATGGCATAAATTAAAGGACAGGATAGAATTACTAGGACCTGAGTAGACGTTGAACTGACTGCAGGAGTGGCAGGAGAGAAGGGACGGAGGGAGGCCATGCATGGCCATCTGTCCGCTGTGTCTATGGTTGTTTGATCATAGGCACCGGGTATAGGAGAAGTACTACCCGGGTAACCGAGCTGTCAGCTACGTACGAGCCTATACGGTGTAGGACAGTATCTTGGCTCGTGACAGTGTCTTGGCTTGAGGCACAGGATCATGAAACTGCTCCTCCATTGATTGCAAGCAAGCCATGCGAAAGCATCTCCTCCTGGCCGTCCGTGTGTGTTTATGGTGTCCATCGATCCTGTCCGGCGTCCTTGGTGGCTTGGCGACAGTCGTGTCCCCGAACGGCCTGATTGGTTTGGTTCGAATCGAAAGCATAAATGCTGTCGGCCCAGGAACGAGATGCCTGTCTCGATCACCTGAACAACGGACTCAGCCTTTTGTGATGTGAATGGGCCGGGCTGCAATCTGTTACAGGCTTGGAAACCGTCCGAGTGTTTCTTCTCGAGCGCTCTTGCTTAGTTAATGTTCGCCTGAACTGCAGACAGGCTCGGCTTAAATGATCATGCGCCGGCGATCTAGATACTAGCATCCATTTAATCCGGAAATGGAATTATTGGTTGAGATCCCCCTCTCGATCCTCAATTACTCCCGTCATCAGAGATTAAGGCAACAGCGTACGCACGGCACGGCATTTACAGATCAATGACACGATGGGCGTGGCTCGATCTCTCTAGACAGGCCGCCCGCAAGCACAGGCTATAAGGCTATATGTACGTACGTGTGTGTGCCAGGCGTGACACGTGAAGCCAAGTTCGTACTGTGTCCTGAATACTCTCGCATAGCGAAAATAAAAACGGCGTCTTTAAGATTAATCTTGTAGGCAGTCTAGAGCGAAACAATCACGACTCCACTCGCGAGTCTACACAAGTCACCCGCCCCGTCTATTTTTAATCGTTCGATACGCATGCATATATACGTGTTTGCACCCAACCAGAACGTGGCGTGTTCGGTTCCAAAAGATGGAATATAAAATATGGCGAGTTCGTAGCACGGAGTCCAAAAGTCCACGTAAAACTTTAGAAAACGAATTAGCACAAATTGGTACGTACTTACTGAGCAAATCGCCTGATGACAAGAAAGCAGTTTTGCGCAGGTACCACCATAGGATGGATGATAAACGATTGGACGAATATTCTTCTCTCTATATATAATTCGGTTCACTGGCTGGCTGCTTAATTAGCTGTGACCCGTGACTTGGATCCAAGTAATTTGCCAATCTGGTCGAGCTGGAGAACAACTGATGATCCATGCACCGACCCATGCAGCCGCCGTCAAAGTCAGCCAGTCGTCGCCGCGCCACGTTTAAACGACTTGACTTTATTAACGCCCACAGGCCGCAGCTACACGCCCAGCGTCTCACTTCAGTTATTTGAGTCCAGTCCATTCATGCTCGCCGTCCATGGACCTGCCACAACGCGCGTTCTCCAACGGAGAAGGCACGCATAAAAGGATCGAAGCTTTGGACAATAAGGGGGGCATTCGGCTTTGACGGCGAGCAGCGCAGCTGGCTGGTCTTGCCCGGAGTATCACGCAATATGTTTGCCTTGGGAGCTGAATTAAGTATGGATTCGATCACACTTATGAGAGATCTACATTAACACAGATCTTTTGCATTCCTCAAACTAAGCAAGAGTTTCTTTTAAGGGGCATTTCTAAGCAAGAGATATATAGAATCAGTAGTTTCTTACTTTCCGGATACTCGTTTTCAAGACAAAAAGCTTTGAATTCACTGCTTATAAAAAAACTAGTATAGGAGGTAAAAACAGTACTCCCTCCAGGCCGGAATTACCATCTTCGTATGGCGCATGTTTTTTTTTTGGCATTTCTAAGCAGGAGATATACATAATCTATAGTTTCTTTTTTTTGGTAGCAGTACTGATGTCTGGCTGTGTTTCATGGTCTTAGTCCAGTTTTTTCTAAAATAAAACATCGGCATTTTTTCCCCTTTTGAAATACAGATGTTCGAAAAACTCGTCAAAGAAATTATTTTTCCTCATCAATTTTTCTCAATAAATATGGTGGTTTATACCTGTCGTCCGATTTTTTAGAAAATGTCCTAAATCTCAGTTGACGTATCAGAACCGTTGGATCAAGATATGGGTGTCATCTTCGCTCTCTCCTCTCCACGTATCACCACTGGATTAAAATCGAACGGACAAGCACGTCGACTTTTCAATAGCAAACCCGTAATAAATAGGTTGACCGGTGAAACATTTGAATAGCCACCCTAAAACAAAAAACAAGAATATAAACACGGGTGAGCCAGATACCATACTCCATCTCAAAACAAAAACAAGTGTACAATTCAAAGGTTCAACGGTCAACATTCAAATCCCAATCTCCAAGGAACACGAAGCCCTCCCAGTCAGTCTCCGCCATCAGTCTCTCTTTTCCTTTTCCCTCCCGCTCGATCTCTTCAAAGAAACAACGTTCAACTTTGCCGGCCGCAACCTATATAACCCGCATTTTCAGCTCGCCCCACGCATCCTACCACGACCAAAGCCGTCATCATCCTCCGCTGTCATCTTCTTCCTCTCACGGCGCGGGCGGACGGAGAAGCCGGACCGATGGTGACGCCGGTGTCTCTCCCGCGGCGCCTCCGCGGGTTCCGCGACCGCGGCGGCGCCGTGTCTTCCGAGATCCCGCTTACCTTGACCGTCAGACGAACACCTTGCGGGCAGCAGCAGCAGCAGCCCGAGGTGCCGGCGCAGTTCCTCTGCCCGATCTCGCTGGAGATGATGCGGGACCCCGTGGCGGCGCCGACGGGGATCACCTACGACCGGGAGAGCGTGGAAGCCTGGCTGAACCGCGGCCGCTCCACGTGCCCCGTCACCGGCCGCCCGCTGCGGCTCGAGGACCTCGTCCCCAACCACGCCACGCGGCGGCTCATCCAGGACTGGTGCGTCGCCAGCGGCATGGCCGACGAGCGCGCGCCCACGCCCCGCGTGCCGCTCTCCGCTCTCGACGCCTCGGAGCTCATGGGCGCCGTCGCCGCCGCCGCAGCGCCCGGGGACGGCGCCGCGTGCCGGGAGCTCGTGGCCAGGGCCATGGCGCTCGCCAGGGACAGCGACCGCGACCGCCGCTGCCTGGCGTCCGCCGCGCGCGCCGGCGCCGCGCTCTCCTCGGCCTTCTGCAGCCTCTCTCGCCACGACGCCCAGACGGCATCATCCGCTGGCGTCCTGGAGGAGATCCTGGCTGCCATCGTCGTCTTCTCCAGCCCGCTCGACGCGGACTCCATGCGCCGCATTGCCTGCTCCCCTTCGTCCCTTTCCTCCGTGGTCTCCATCATGTCCAACGCCGATCTCTCACTCCCCCACGCCAGGGCAGCCGCGGCCGTCGTGCTCCGCGAGATCGCGTCTTCCTCCGACGCCCAATGCCTCGACGCCATGACCAACACGCATGCCATCTACGTCGCTCTTGTCAACATCTTGCAGAACCCCGTCTCGCCACAGGCCACGAAAGCCGCCCTGGTGACGGCCTACTACCTGGTGACCGCGCGCGGCGAGCTCGCCGCGCCGCACATGGCAGAGCTCGGCATCGTGCGGCACCTCATCGAGCTCCTGGTGGACTGCGACAAGGGGACGACGGAGAAGGCGCTGGCGGCGCTGGACGCGATGCTGCTCAAGTGCGAGGAGGCGAAGGGAGAAGCGCGCTCGCTGCGGGCGCTGGCGGTGCCGGTGCTCGTGAAGAAGATGCACCACGTGTCCGACATGGCCACGGAGTTCGCGGTCTCGGCGCTCTGGCGGCTCTGCAAGAACGACGATGACGTGAACGGCGGGTGTAAGGCTGAGGCGCTGCAGGCCGGAGCGTTCCAGAAGCTGCTGCTGCTGCTGCAGGTGGGCTGCGAGGGCGTCGCCAGGGAGCGGGCGAGCGAGCTGCTGAGGATGCTCAATGGGGCCAGGGAAGACGGCGCCGAGTGCATTGACACGGTGGATTTCAAAGCGCTCAAGAGACCATTCTGAGTGATCTTAATGTGCATATGTCGTAGAAGATGCTGATAGAATTAGGTTTAGCTTCGATCGATCTCCTTTTGTTCGCGGGAGCGAATTTTCGGGACAGGCAAAGTTATGAATGATCCCGTATAAACTTGGGTGCAAGGAATTCAGATACATAGGTGACTGTGGAAAGTCATGGAAAAAATAAAATCATACATGTACATGCATGTAGAGAATGAGCAGAACTCGTTCTTGTGAATTCAGTACAAAAAATGATCATTTGCAAGGTGTAAAAATCAAAAATACATAATCTACTGAGAAAAACCATAGGATGTTTTTATACAGCTCATAAAGGGTACATGTTGGCGCAACAAAGTTTACGGTGACATGTTCGTGTCTATTGCATATATATATATGGTTTCTGTTATATGTTTTTTTTTCAAAACTTAAAACAAGTAAATTTGTCAACTTTTAAAAATAGGATCATATGAAGCCACACGATCAGCTTTGTCTTTTTTAAAAAGAGTACTACGGTTAGTAGCTCAAGTTCTGAATCTTCCTGGTTCTTCTAGTGGGCAGTATGGGAGACGCCAATATCCCAATTCCCTTCGGCCGCCAAACTGTGTGCGAGGCTCGTCAACTATTCAAACATCGAACACAATTTTTGACCGAGGACGACAGGAACCGCCAAGTTTCCATTATACAACTGTCTTGCAATGCCGCAGTAGCATTGCCGGCCGGCCGGACACGGTCACTAGGTTCAGTAGAGATAGCTGTGGAGTAGTTGTGCACATCTCAATTCAAAACTTGACGCCAACATCACATAAAGGCAACCAAACGGCCACACCAGCTAGCTAGTCCGTCTACAATTTTCGTGCCGTTGATCGGAAACAAACCCAATTTGATATGGACAGGAGGGTTCATGGCATGCATATGCACGTTCGGCCGGCACTATATCGTGTGCTTGACGAATATATAGATACCAGCAGGTCTTTGATTCCAGGAACGTACACACGTTATCCATGTGCAACGTACGATTGGTTCTCTCTGTATATATTCGCCACGCAAACATTCCCTTTGCCTTTTCCTCTCTTTTGGAACAATTTTTTAGGACCGGCCGGCCGATCGAGCGAGCGCTCCCCGGCCCATTGGCGCTTTCGCACTTTTTGTTAGGCAAGAAGCTAGCGCAGGAACTTTTTGATGCCACTGCAATGCATCCACAATCTCGATCCGCTAGATGCTGAAGGGTAAAATGTTTGGAAGGAGCAGAATGAAGGGGAGTAGTAGTAGATCACACATGCATCGTATGGGATTCTTGATTCGCGATCGAGTTCGTTTTCGAACCATGGTCTGATGATCTTCCACTTTCCGTTGCCTTGAAACGAAATGAGACGGAAGACAAGAATAAAAGCAAGCCGGAATATATGTTTGGGTGCACGATGGAGCAGCGGTTCCATCTTCTCAGGCACCTCGAGATGCACGCCAAATAAAGCGGGAAAGTGTCATTAGTGGGACAACGTCAGGATATTGTGGATTAAGCATGTCACAGGAACTGAGGAACGGCCGTGTTGGCACTCTAAATACTCCTTTGAGTATAATTGGCAATTAGTCATTAGATCAATTAGCAATTAGTCATTATGTAGTAGATGCAGTAGAAACAGGTTGCACAATGCATCCAATTCGATCTCCACAGAAACCTGCCTAAACGGTACGCAGATGCAGGGCCGGGTTAATTAGAGCCAGCGGCTCTCCAAAAGAAGTCTGTCAAAAGCAAGCTGGACGCTCTACTACAGGTCTTTGTTAGTGAGCTGATGGCTGGTGGTACTGGTACGCCACACTAGCTGTAGCCCGCGTCACTTTCACCAAAACCCCTACTTTTCACCGTCAATGTTTTAGAGGCGACAAGTTAACTGACGAGTGACGACGACTACGACAGTATGACTGCCTGACTGACCACAAGGACAAGCGACAAATTAGACGCATGCAGTGCAGCTTACCCGTTCAACTAAACACGACACTTTTCCTTCCCAGTATATGTAGTACCGTTCAAGTCTATAGCTAGACTGTCTAAATCTGTGGACTAGACTGCGACGTGTATATACATACATCAATCAAATACGGTATGAATTAACCGGCAATTGCATGCACGTATATACAAGGCCGGTCGATCATGGATGGATGAATCGCCACGGCGCCAGCAGCGCTCCGATGGATCGGGCAGACAAATCAAAGTCTCCGTCGTCTGTCATCGATCCGACCGACTTTGCCTTGTAGTCACACTAATTTAACTTGGAATCTCCGCCGGGTTCGTAAGCACGCAGTGGAAAATCATAGCAGGACACGCCGTCAGACGGAACAAATTTCCTCTCGGATTATCGACGATTCACTTACTCCAACGTCAAGACGGCATAATCAAGAATCCATCTGTTCATCGTTCAACACCTAATAGCTAGACAGCAACGTGATATGGCCTGGTCGATACATCGATCGATCGGACTGGAGACCTGGCAGGTCGATCAGCTGTCGATCCATTCCCCATGTATACTTTTCTGCATGGACCGATCCCCTCCCCGGTCGTCTTGATCGCCATTAGGCCTTGTTCGGTTGCATGCAAAGAGGAAAATGAACTAAAATCTTGCTCAATCCCTGACATTCCCCTTGGATTGAACGGGTTGGGGCATAAACGAACTAGCCCTTAATTGAATGTCACCGTACTACTGCTCGACTCTTCGTCTTGATCGATCTTGGTCTGGACTGGAGACCAGTTCGTGACAAGGATCGGTTGATGGCCGGTTGCACTTGCATGCGCACCAGATCTGTATCCATCCACTGGATTTTCCGACACCAGTGGACTGTACAGACTCGGTCGTATAGTAGCCGTGCTCGATGAGTATGCTTAGCACTAGATCGCAAGTAGTAGCAACTGTGTCTGGTTGAGCTAGACCGCAACTAAAATCAAACTGGAAGCTCATTAGCTTGGGAGATGTCACCGTGGAATCTGTGACGGCGATTGGCCACGTGAAATGAATTTCAGCCAGACAGCATCGGTACCCCGTTCGATCGAGCTGAGCTTTGTACCGTGCAAAACGAATTAAGAGCTAGCGTGAAAACGGATGCACGGCGGATCGAGCGAGGTAAAAGGTGGATTGGGGAATTTAATCCCGGATCGAGCTCCAGATCGAAATTTTTGAACGTGCATGCGCTGTACGTGGGCAGCTGGGACCTCTGTTCTAAGTGGGCGCACATCCAGCGGTCCAGCTATGGCATGTAGTCACTTACCTCTTCTAAATCAGGGTCCGCCACGTTGATTCTGAAACAAGAATAAAAAGGTTTAGGGGTCAGTCAACGCTGCGTCGTCGCCTTAGAGGAGAAGAGATACACGCCGCTTCTTCTTCTTCTTCTTCTTTTTTCCTACGGAGTAGTAAAATTCAACTCTGTACCACTGTTCAAATCTGACGTTTAAAATCAACTCTGAGTTTTTCTAGGCTTATCCTCGCCAGACTTTGAATCCTGATTTCAGTTTCCTTTTTGCGAAACTTAGAGTTATGATTAGGCACTCGAATCAGCTCGTCCAGGTCTTGCGTCTTTTCAGAGCGGTAACGGTTCTGTTGGTTTTGAAGGGCTGTGTTGTAGAATGGGCTGGTCATAGAACTTTAGCCCGGCAAAAGCCCTTTTATTGTGCTTGGGCCATCCGTGCTGCACCATACGTTGCATGGGCCGCCTCTCCTTAGGTGTTACTGCGACTATGGGCCAGCCCATTTACATGTTATGCCCACCGTGCCCTTCGTTGGACTTTTGTACGGTCCAAAATATTTAGTCCAAAAGGTGAAGGAAGCCTGAACAAGGGTTTGGAGTGATTTTTCTCCTTGCCCGGTCCGTCTCACCACCAGTAGGCTGTAGGCCAAAGCCAATCCACGGACAGCTAGTAATACTATGATTTATTCAAAGCAAGGTAAGTAGAGTATACATCTGTATACACAAAATACATCTCCACTTTCCACAGCTATACTACTATGAGTACGACTACTGCTTATAATGTTTGACGAGACAATTAAGCCTGCACCTAAGAAGAAACCTGCTTATGCTGTATAAGAAAATGAAAAAACGAAGAAACTTCTGAATAGTAAACGATCCCTAGCTAGAGTACGTGTTACATCGACCTTAATGCAAATAGAAGATAATTACTTTCAGGTTAATTGACCGCCATGCAATGCAAGACACGCGGCAATTCTCTGTCCGTCGTGTCCTGTGTTTATGCCGGAGGACAATGATTGTTTTGATCGTGTGTGTCTCTACACGGTGGCTTGTACTTCTCCTCGAACGGAGGTAGCATCTGGACTCGCCATTGATGAGACTCCGGTGACGACGGCAGCTGCACAATGTTGACGGATCCGCCGGAGGAGGAGGGTTCCCCGGCCTGCAGGTCACCTTGCAACGGCCTGGCAGCGGCCCGGGCCCATAAGCCGGACGTGGCCACGAGAACAAGGAGCATGGCCACCACAAGCTTCTTCCCGGCCATCCTGGACATGGAGAGATTTGCAAGTGTATATTACTGACTCTAGCTAGCTTTCCAAAAGCTCGATCACAGCGTTGTTCTTCAGAATTTTGAGCTCTATCAGTCAATCAAAACTAGCAGGCTTTTCTCTGTTTGTATATGTGATGAGCTGTGTAGTGTGAGCTTTGTTGGAAGATCTGGCCGGCTATTTATAAGGGTTAAGCTTAGACTATAGCGAGCCCATGCATGGCAGAGCATGGCATTCAGTAATGCGCGAAAGTTCCACGGATTTTACGTGCGCGTACGTGACGGGCCGGTTAATTTGACAAGTCCACTAGTTCATATATACACTTTCAAATGCATCGATCTACGCGGTTTCTAGTATAGACCGCCTAATGCCAAGTTCATGCATGCATGTCTCATGCAAGTGTCTAGCTAGGCACACAAGTCAGCAGTACGTACTCCCACGAGCTTGAAACAGCCGACGTATGACCCAGTTATGACGGACGATCGATGTACAGTACGTAGCTTTCGACCGGTCATTTCCCTTCGTCAGTGCCGTGAGCACGGTGCCTATATATATCCGGCCCCGACCGGCCGGCCGTCAAGCTAGTCATGGCAGGGAAATTAAGGGAATTGAACTAGTGAAGTCGGGACAACACGTAAGACGGTAAGAACAGAGAACTGAAAGTGGTCGGAACCCGCGTGCTCGGGGTTGTTGAAGCGAACAGAGAAGAAACACTGAAACAGCGCGTAATATAATGTTGTCAGGATATATACCGATGTGTGCGCATGGCTGGTTGCCTCCACAACACGGACGACGTACGGCGCTGTAGCACGGCGGTGCATGATAGTTTTCCTGCCGATGGGAAGTCAAAGGGGGGAACCGTGAGGAACAAGCACTACACACAGAAACTGAGCAGGAAACTCGACAGGAAGTAGCGTACTATACGTACTCCCCTGTTACACACATTAGTTTTCGTCAATTCAAAAATTTAAACAAAAACTATTTTTGTTACTCTGTGGGTTATATGACATGAACTTGGTATCCTGGATTTTTTTTCAAAAGTACTTACTAAGTATATATAATTTTGTATCTTATAAAGAAATAAGTCCATTTTTTCCCTGAACTCATTACGAAGTTCAAAAAACACCCCAACCTATGAAACCGTGCACAAAAAACCCTGAACAATTGAGGGGTTTTGACCCACAACCGGCGTCAGACATTCTCTCTATCCTCTCTTTCTCTAATCGAAAGAACCCTAGAGCAGCAGCCGGCGGCACAACACTATTGACTATGGCGGCGATCTAGCGTCGATTGGCCACAACGGCGCCATTTAATTGATTCCGGTGGTGGCAGGGACTTGAGTGCGGAGCGGATCCGCCCCCGCAGCATGCAGCTCCAAGGAAGCTCACCACGTAGTGAAGCGACACATCGTCCGAGCAGGAGGACTGAGGCATTGTCAATTCGCTGCCAAGGAGGTGGAGCAGATTCAAGAAGCGGCGACGACGAGTATGGAATCGAGCCTAGCTAGGGTTCTGCCAGAGAATATATGATAAATCCTATCAGCTGTGTATAGATTAGTCAATTTTGCATTGCATATTTTGCTCCACCACATTGAAATTTGTTTCTGGCTCTGGTACTGCCCCTATCCTATGTGTCGGAGTCGGACGCATATAGTAGTGATCGAATGTCCTTTTTTTTCTGAACCTTATTTGTTTCAGAATTTTTTGTCAGAAAGAAGGCTATATATCTGTTCTGTTTTTGTCCCTGTCCGCAACTCCAAACACTTCTGAGAAATATATATGTCTGTAGGATCTCTGCCCAACCAGGGGCGGAGCGCCCTGTATGGCAAGCTATGGCCTCTGCCATACCTTGATTGGGCCGGCCAGAGGACGCAGCTCCAGTCTCGTACGACCCGGTCGCTGGCTCAGTGCCATTAACAGGCAAAAAGACCTTCCTCAGTGGTTCTGCCTCCTCGTCTCGTTGTCACTGGGTCTTTGCGTGGCTGCTGCTCGGGTCTGTCCCCCTGTCCGCGGATGAAGGTTGCACACATGCGCACTGCGACAGGCCGTGTGATGTTTTACAATTTTCTATGTATAAAAGTTAGTACTATATGTGGGGTAATCAGCTATGTATGCTAAAAACAAGAGGTTTACACTTTGAATACCCAGTGCTAATATTCTGAGCCCGACCCTGGCTGTAATTGTTCTTCGTACCAATATATTCGATAAATTGGCGGTGAGCGTTTGATTAGGCTTCACTTAGTTAGGTACTCCCTCCATCCCATAATTCTTGTCGTTGTTTTACTTCAAATTTATACTAAAACAGCGACAAGAATTCTGGGACGGAGGGAGTATTTTTCTATCAAAAATATGTTTGCGCACGGATTATATATATTGCCACGTCAATCTAATATTGTGTCATATACTTTAGCGTATCCGTTAGAACTTCGCGCATTGTTCACATCCCGTGTTATCGGTTTTGCCACACCAAAATTTTAGTTCGTCCTCAGCCACCGGCCCCAACATGGTTACCAGCTCAAGGAGTCAAGGAAGAAAATGCAACCGAGGCACCACTAGGCCCATCCACATTGTAAGAACAATCTAGTTATTTGATTTATTCAAGGAAGTACATACAAGCAGAGTATAACTGCTAGCTACCTATGTGTAATTCTGTATACAAAATGCATCTTCACTTTCTTCAACTAATCTGCAGAAATAAAAAGCTTAACTACGACTGAGACGTGCACCTAGATAGGCGACAGAACCAAATTCGAAGCACCGACTGTAATCAAAGGAACCATGCATATGGATGTTAGGTGTATACGAAATTAATTAAGTAACAAATTAACGTGTGGAGTTCTGAACTGTAAGTACTGCAAACTGAAGATAGCACTTCAAGTTTGGTTCCCATGCATGCCAAAGAGTAAAGACACGACAATTATGTTCACTGTGTGCGTCGTGTCTCTGTTCATCTCTTTGCCGGGGGACAGTTAGGGTGGTTATGATCATGGGTGCTACACGATGGCCCCACCGCCATTTCCTCCAACAGCGGCAGCATGTGGACTCGCCATTGCGACCCCGGCGACGGCAGCACGATGTTGATGGAACCGCCGGAGGAGGCTTCTTCCCCGGCGCCGGCGGCGTAAACCTGCTGGTCATGACCTTGCAATGGCCTCGCAGCAGCCCGGATCATCCATGAGCCGGACATAGCCACGAGAACCAAGAAGAGCATGATGGCCACTACAAGCTTCCGGCCGGCCATATTGGACATGGAGAGAGATCAGAGATGGTATGTGTATTACTGATCCTAGCTCACAATCCCTTAATCTGAACTATATATCGATCAAATTAACTAGCTAGCTCCCTAGGCTGTGTGTTTTTGCTCGATGAACTGCACGGCTATTTATAAAGGGCTCTCATGCATGCATGGCATGACTAATTAAGTAAGTATGGATGTTTCCATGGGGTTTCCATGCGTGACCGAAGTGTTAAGTGTACCGGTTCAAACCAATTGCAATGCACGCAATCTACACGTACTTACGTGGTTTCTAACTAGTACTGCGCCAAGTTCGTGTAATGTGTATCAAAACTTACCAAAGTCCGGTCGCCGACGAATGTGGAAACATATACTGATAGAACTTGAAACAGCTAGTTAACGACAGTGTAGGACGGGTTTAGCTTTCGGTCCGACGGTCGCTTCTTCCTTTCTGCTCTCAGTCCGCGCGCGCGACATTGTACATAGCTTGGTGCAAGGGTTCGGGAATACGTGTCAGTTGTTGAACTGGCCAAGTAGTAGTACGGATTTTCTGGTCTAGTCAAAGTCTGTAGTTCACAGTCGCACATTCAGAGAGAAGACAGTGAAACCATTGGAGACGAGACGACCCGTGATACTCGTGCTCCTTTACATAAAGCACCCCCTTGGATCTCTCGTGGCCTGAGTCCTGGCCATCGGATGCATGCAATTTCTGTCGAGGAAAGTGCATGCAGAAGAAGAGAAAATGGCCGACGTACCGGTCTAGTCCATGTCCAGGTTTGACAACATGGAAAAGTTGGTGCACGCAACCTGGCCCACCCGAGGGTTTAATTTCCCCGGTCTTCTTTTGTAACGACAGGTCGGGCTTTATTGTTAGGGAAAAAAAACGCATTTTGTTTCACGAATCTGCGAGTGGAACTGAGATTAAACCTAATAGGACCGCTTATGTTTCTTTTGATTCAAGCATCGCCTCAATGCTAACAACAATATCTGACGCAGACGACGTTGTACTCATGTTGAGAATGTAACAGGAATTAAAGACATCACCAAACGAGTCCATTTGATATCTCCCCGTAACATTCAGATGCAGTTAAGACAAACCTCAGCATTTGCAGTTTTTTACATTACTCGAGAAGAGTGTACTCCCATCTATTTAGAAATGATTCGTGATTAAGGCACCATTGGTGGATAGTTTCCAGGATGGTAACTTAGTGGGCCACGGACGCAAAATAGTAGACAACTCTATAAGGAGCTAAAACAGGAGAAACGATGCCTTCTAAACTGTCTTGGCAGAGCTCAACTTGTAACTGTAAGAAACGAAACCGGCACCATCCGCCTGTACCCTTTATAAAATGGAGCCGCAGATCTGTTTGTGGTGTGGATTATTTACGTCCTACTCATTTCACCTTAGCTGTCTTGTGTAGAGTGGGTGAACTTGTCAATCTGCAGCTTCTATGATGAGCTCCTTGAGCACGCATTTTAGGCTGGTTATCTTCTTTCGAGCTCTCTGCAAAAAAAAATGTCACAGAAAAGGTGAGCATTTTGGTTGATAGGGGAGCCCTGAGGATTAGGAGCTGCATTTGAGTTACCTTCTGAACCTCCGCGATTTTGATTTCGGCGTCGTTGAGCTGAGAGCCAACTGTTTTGTCAGCACGTTGGAGGAGCTTCTTGTGTGACGCTTCTGTTCATATAATATAATCATAAAAGGACACCATATGGTTCAGTGGTAATTCAGATGGCCATTGGTTAGAAACACGGAGCCTTTTCTAATTTATACACAGGTTCCTTGAAGTTGTTGTGATGAATTAATTCCATAAATAATGATAACAATGAGCCAAGACTGTAATTACTTCACTAATCAGTATTTCTTACAGTCATGTGACAATGCAGATTTGACAATCATTCTTTTCAATTGAATGTGTGATTTAACAATATTATTCAGCAACAAACTTCACGCAGGAAACAATTTTGGAATAAAGAATTGAAATGCCTGGATCAGTTATATGATACTCCCTCCGATCCTAAATTCTTGTCGTCGTTTTAGTACAAATTTGAACTAAAACAACAACAAGAATTTAGGATCGGAGGGAGTACAATGTTCCCAATCTATAATTAGGGTGCTCCCATGTTGATAGTTCATAAGGCTCAGTTTTGACAAAGGTCAACATGGTTCCACGATTTTGGAAGTTGTAACAGTATCCATTTGTAATAAATGGTCCAGCAAGTAAATATTTCAATTCATTGTTCCAGTGTCAGGCTGGAAGTTGAACTTACTTTGCTTGTCAGCCACACCCTTAAGTTCGGCATGATATGCTTCAAAAGCCTCGAGAGAGTTCTTGCAACCAAGCAACTGTTGGTTAACCTCCTCCTTGAACTTCTCATGTAGAACCCGTAACTGTTCTTGTTGCTCTGAAACCAGAAGACAGAGGGCCAGGTTATATTAATTTGAGCAGCCAACATTATTCAAGAGAAACAAAGGAAGACATGTGGGAGAAAAGGTAAAGCATGTTCACAAACTAACATGCTTTTAGATTTCCCTCCACGTATGCATATCTTTACTCCTAGAAAAGACTCAGTTGATGGCGGCGGTCCATTACCTTCGGACTATGTCACAAATCATTCAGACGAGAATGAATGTGTACTATATAATCTAAGATAATACTCCTAGATAGTACACCATTCTCTCTAAGCATGTATTGTTAGTCTGTAGCAACGCACGGGTATTGTGCTAGTACAGTAAGGTCCACAAAGCTGCAGATAATAAATAAGGAAAAACGAAGTATATTGGAATCGCGAGCAGATTCACTGCTGAACTAGAATTGTTTTCTCAAATAATTCTTTCTTGGCACGGCTTTTATGCATCAATGTCCAAAGATATTAAAGAACAAAATGAACCTATCCTTATGTTATGTTGAAGTTACCATATGTAGGGTCTAAATAACATGCTGCAACCAGATCATAACTGTATATGGTGTTATGGTTCTTCCCTGACGTCTAAGATGTAAATTGTATCCAAAAAGGTGAATTATGAGTAGTAAGATGGATTAAAACATCTTCATCCCACTATCAAAGATTAACTGCTTTCTGATTTCTGACTGACAGAAATCGTTGTCATAATTCACAGGTGCCCAAATTAATGGTTGCATTGACATAACAAAAACGGTACCTTCAAATGTTGATTCTAGCCGTTTCCTTTTAGTTTTTCCTGCGTTGACCAGCTTATCCCTGAGAGGTGAGAGCACAGTTAAATGCAAAGTATCAACATAGAGCTGCACTATATGTGATACTTTATATATCAAGCGTATATACAGATGGGTGTGCAAATGCAGATAATGAGATAAAATGTAGTTTCTTGGTAGCATAGGAACAAATCTTACACATCAGCCTGCATCTGCACCTCAACCCCCTCAAGGTGCTGGCGTATTATCTCTCCAGTAGCTGCAAGTATCTCAGAACTTTTGATGCTGGTTTCGGACTTGATCTTGGTTTGGAACCTTCCCAGCACCACTAACAACTGATCAAAAGCCCTGGTTCCAGTCGAGAAATGGAATCAAACCAACCAACAATCTCAGACCTAAGATATATATCTGCGTATATGTGTATGTCCTTTTAATACAACTTAAGACGGACCTGATCAGGTAGTCATCTGAACATTGCACTGGTTCTTTGTCCGACATTATAGTTTCTTGTGTTCCTGAATAAATTAGTAAGGACATATTAGTTATGAACTGCAAACCATTAAAGAAAAGAAAGAAGGTAAATAGCTTTACCATTGGCAAAAGGGATAGGTGAAGGTAAGCGCTTTTTGCCACTTCTGCCCTCTTTAAGATGCGATTTCTTGTCCATATGTTCAAGAGGAGATTTATCAGGGCTGTCTACATCTGAAAGCCATTTGCGGGATTTATATCCTGCACATGAAGAATCAAACATTAGTACATCATGAGATTTATATTCTTTGTTTATTGCTATTAATTACGTTGTTTGATCACTTTAGTTCTAGAAAACAAATAACTCGAGCCACATGTTGTTGGAGTCTTGGAGATGTGTAAATTAGAGTGTGTGTGTATATAGTGATCAAACAACGTAATTAATAGCAATAACCAAAGAATACTAAATGAAACACACTTAAAGTAGCATGCATACATATGACAGAATATGCCACATCTTGCTGTTACTACTGAATGACTTCTGTCAGCAAGAACTTCGTACTATAACTAAGGTGTAGCTTATTAGCATACCAGTTAGAGAGCCTTAACCCTAAAGCAGTAAAACCATAGTAGGATTTGGCACTGATAATAATTTAATTAATCAATGCAGGATTTGTATGAAAAATTATGTTAATACAGCAGATGCAAATAGTATGAATATTGGAGGCTCTGCTCCTATTTGTATAACTGGTAACTGACACATAGAGGGACCATTCGATTTATATCTATAGAGAAGAATGTGTTTCTTAGAAGAGTATTGACCTCATGCAGCAGAATAGGAGGGGTAGTATTCTATAAACTGACACAGTCACCTTCTCTTCTATAAATGTAGCATGAAACCCAAAAGGATCAAAATATACTCTAGAAAATAGTGTTTTGCCTGTATGAAGTGTATGGCAGATTGTAAAGTTTGTATTCTGACCTTCTCCAAAGCTTGGAAGAGAAATTTGAGCCCCTTCATCTTCAGTTGGCGAAATGGATGAAAGATATGGTTGTTTTCTGTTCTCTCTTTCTTCTGGAGAATTAGGAGATTCACTGCCAGGCAACTCATCAGTTTTATCCATTTCGTCCTGGACATCAGAAATACATCAATGAGTGACAACAGATAGAGATACTCTGTTAAAAACTAATTAACTAAGGCTGGATATGCTTTAGAGATTTGAAGTCTACCAATGGCTCAGATCCTGGATCCGAAGAATAGGAACTTGATCTTGACCTGTTCACACTTTTTGGATATTTGGCGCTGTACATGTCATCATCTAGCATTTTACTTCTTTGGTGGGAGTCGTTTACATTAGCTGCAAAAGTAGGGCTTGCAAAGTCATCTGGCATGTCCCTGAATCTGTCTGCCAATGGACTTGCAAACTTCTCTCCAAGTTTACCATATATCTGAGGACTTGCCTCACGATCCCATGGGTACATTTTCGGTTCGGGTGATGGACTAGCAGCCGCAGACTGTGGCGAGTTAAAACTATTCCCCCCTGCTGTCTGTGCCTGAGGATTTCTGTCTGGAGCTTTGTTCAAACTGTCATTCTCCTTCTGATGCAGTGAAGAAGAACAATTTCCCTTGTTGTTCGAAACATTCTGAGAAGAGAGCTTATCTTCACCACCATTCAGTGCCTTGGCCAGCAAATTTTCTGAAATCTCCATTTTCCGGGCCTCAACTTTAGCCATTTCATTCAGGATTTTCTCCCTTTTAGGGCTTCTAGAACAGCTCTCAGCAGTTTTTCCAGTTCGGGACAAAGAAGAAAAGGAGGTGGTTTTCTCTCCCTTATTCTCTGATGGTACATTTTGAGAAGGCATCTGTCTTTCCCTATCATCATGTGTGGTCTTATGGGAAATCCTGTCAGAATAATGTATCTTCTTAGGCTCCACTTTAGCCTTCCTATTCGAGCTTCTAAGATTTCTCAAGGAGCCAGAGTTACCAGTTACAGATTTCCCCACTGTTTTAGGTGTGCATTTCTCGTTGAAAACAAATACGTTGTCCAGCGTTTTCTGCTTGGGTGCAGAACGTGAGGTAGTAGACAATGGTTTCTTTGCACTCTGGCTCTTATTCTGCTGCTTGGAGGCTGCTGGTGCTTTCTTGCGTCCCAAGGTGCGAGTAATAGGTCTTATCTCAACTACTTGTGGAGTATCAGAATCTGACTCAATTGGATCGGAGGATGGTTTACACTTTGTATGGTTGGCTGTTTGACAGTTCAACAGATCAGGTGTCTTGATATTTTCAGGAACTGGCGAAGTGTAAAGCTTCTTATTCCCTGAGGATGGTCTGTTGGCGATTCGACTCTTAGGCAGGTCAGGTGCCTCAATGTCTTCAGGGTTTGGTGAAGCAACAGCCTCCTTGGTTTGTGAAGTACCACCAAGGATCTCCCAGAGCTTCATCCTGAGTATTTCGCTGGTGGGCTTGGTTTTGTCTGCAGATTCCACTTGGCGCTTTCCTTGTGAACTCACAAGTGGTGTCTTTTCTAATTGATCAAGCTGGCTATCTTGTTCTTTTCTTGTCCCAAAGGAAAAGGTTCCCGTTTGCTCACATGCATTATTATCAGGTTGTGACACAGAAACCTTAATAGAGACGGCTTCAGGTGCCTCTGTAGCAGATCCATCATGTTTTGCAACTTCTTGTGAGGCCCTGAGTGAAGCAACATAACCTTTAGGGGGTCTAGATCCTCCATCAGTTGCTTGAGACAAATTCCTCTCGAATGCAGGAACGTTAGCAGCATCTCTGCCTCTTGATACAGAACCTGCCCTCGGAATTGCGATGCCAATTGAGACCTTGGGGAATTTACCAGATGGATACTGGTTGCTGGCCAAGCTCCTCCAGTGATCACTTGATGTAGCCTAGACACATTATAATGCATGAATTGTTAAGTACTAGTGTACTACAATGAATGAACAGATGATTCTGAAATAGAAAACACATTCCACAATTTAGCAGAGGAAATTGCTACTCACTTTCTGGAGGTTCGGTAGCTCAATTTCCATCAGTGCAGCTGCTGAATTAATAATATGCCAAATTAACTGAGTCGAACCTGATAAATAGGAAACAACTGCATTAGACAAGCTTCCAACAATGTTAAAGCATATTTAAGAATCAAGTTAAGCTTCAGCATATACAGAATAGAAGCATCACCTAGAAAGCATGGTGCAGGGAAAAAAAACTTGGCAGCACATTTACAGTATGCAGCCATATGAGAAAATGCAAAAACATGGGTTAAGGGGAAAAAGGAAAATCATACTTGACCCTTTATCTAGATGACAAGATAGAAGTAGATATGAGGTGCATCAATTAAAAGACATTAAAACCGTTTATGGAAATACTGTATGTGGCTATCACCTATCAGCCATGCCTGACAGGTTCACACAATGTAGAAATGAACACTAACATTGAACTGCATCATATATGTCAAGTATAAACTGCTCGGACATGTCAAGTATAAATTGCTCATGTGGCTGCATTATATATGCCATTTTTGAATGTATATGACGGGATACTGAGAACCCTAACATGAATTAATTTGCCATTGCAATACAAAACGGAGAATCAATTTAAACAGGCTGGTCGCAGTAAGACCAACTCCACCAGCAGCCCTAGCCGATGCCCCCCATCCAACTCCCCAATTTAATTCGCATCCCAAATCCCTTCCGGGATCCCCCAAACTCGGCCGCCGGCTCGGGGCTCCCCATCCCACAAGGACTCCAACGCTCGCGATCGCGCTCCATCTGCCGCCGGACTAGACGCGGCTACACGGACCGGGCCGCTACCGCGACGAGGTACGAGAAGGGGAGAACAGAAGGAAGGGAGAGAATGGGAGATCAGGCACCGGGGCGAACCGGATTTGTACGGGGCGGCGATGAAACCCGGAAGGCGAAGTGGATCCGGGCGCCCAGCCGCGAGAGGCGGTGGCTGTCGGAGGCGGCGACTACGGCGGTTGAGGGAGGCGGCAACGGCGGCGGTTGATGCGACCAGGGACGGAGCTAGAATTCGCGGTTGGAGGGGGCTAGAACTAGATGAAGTGAGGACTGACCTTCCCTTGAGCGCTGGAGCAGATGAGCAGTGGAGGCGAGCCGGCGGCCAGGCGACGAGGAGACGGAAGCAATCGCCTGACGTTTTTTTTTTTTTTGAACTGAGCGCCTCTTTTTTGAAATTTTGAACTGAGCGCCTGAAGTCTTGACGACAAATGAACAAACTCGATCTCTTCCGATGTGGGCATGTGGCCTACGGGCTTGTAAAGTTTCCTTGGACGGGCTTCGAAATGATTATTTTTTTCAGAAGTTGGGGCAGCCAGCAACCGGGGCTAATTAGTAATCGTTTAATGTTCTCGAAAAAAAAAGTAACCGTTTAATTTTCGCTAAAAAAAGTAATCATTTAATTTCGCTTAAAAAAAGTATTCTGGTGACTTTTTATTACATGTACTATACGTTTTTTAGGCATAAATACATTCATATTTTGACAAATTTGAGTCACTTAATATGAGACGGAGGGAGTAATCGTTTAATAAGATGACGAAGCAGAGGCTGCAAGAATTAAAATACGCTTTGTATATTTTGTGCAATACTGTAGCTCCAAACATTTTTGAGAAATATATATGTTTGGAGAAAGAAAAGGCAACGGCCAAGATCCCATCAATAGTCATTAACAACAATTGGCTAGTAGTATGATACAATGATTTATTCCAGGAAGTATACATATAAATACAACGCAACCTACGTGTGTACAAAATACATCTTCACTTTCTTCATCCATGCACGACTACTTAGAGTGTCGGCCAAACCAAAAAGGCCTAACCGACAAATTAACCTTGCACCTTGAAAGTACGCACTGCTAAAAAACCTAAGTTGAAGCACCGACTATAAATAAGAATAAACAAAGAAACAATTGGATGCTAGCTGTTCTTATATGAAATCAACAAACGAAGACTTGTGAATTGTAATTAACGTTCCCTACGTTACATCGATCAGTACTGCAGTAGATCGATCGAAGATACGAGAATTAATCCCCTGCTGGCGTAGTTTCTTGAGTTTGTTCGTCTCTACGGGGCGGCCGGGGGACAATGCAAGGTATGATCGTTTGTCTTCCCACACGGTTGCTGCCACTTTTTCTCGAACAGAGGTAGCTTGTGGCCTGGCCGTTCCGCCGGCGGCGCAGCGTTGGTGGATCCACCGGAGGAGGGTTCCCCGGCGGCGTTGACCTGGTCACCTTGCAACGGCCTCGTAGCTGTGGCCCGGGTCCATGAGCCGGAGATGGCCACGAGAACCAAGAGCATGGCCACGACAAGCTTCTTCCCGGCCATCGTACGTGGACAATGGGGAGCTGAGAGATAATGGTGCAGTGATTCCAAGCCCTCTCTGTATATCGTGATTTTGAGCTATATCTCGATTGATCAAATTAACTGGCTGGCTAGGCTTTGCTCTATCTCTGTAGTATTGTTGTGAGCCTTTGTTTGTAGATCCAGCGGGCTTTTATAAGGCCAAGCTTGCTAGCTCCCATGCATATACCTTGCATGTGGCAGAAACAAACTAGGAAAATTCCATGGGTTTTTTTTACGTGCGTGGCAGACCAGTTAATTTGACATGCATACCAGTTCAAACTTCAAACTTCCAATGCATGCATCGACGCGGTTTTCTAGCATAGCTTGCTAGCCAGTAGAACAGCCAAGCCAACTCGATCCATATACATGCATGATATGTACGTCATGTGAAAAAGTCGGTCGGTCGACGCATGCACGCACTTTCTCACGACACCGAACTTGAAACAACTAACGACCGGCGCGATGGTTGCAAGGAGCGACAGGTTAATTTAGCGCCTTTCGGTCGTTGGGTCCCTTCCTTTCTGCCGTGGCCCCATGGGCGCGCTGGGAACTGCAAGTCGCGACACGCACCTGGCAATGGGAAGACGGCGAACCGATCAAAGATTCAAAGTGTGTCCGGGACGCGGGCGCATTGCTACGACTGTCGTCGGTTCAAAGCGAAACAACACGTACTGTACGATCCAAAAGGGGCCGGAGAAAATGTCAGCGGACAACGATACGTACCGACGTTTTTGCATTGCATGCGCCGAAGCAACACTACTGTAGCTTGGCGTGGTCACGTTCCTAGTTCCTACGTATCGATGGAAATTCAAAGGGATAGTACGTCATGCATGGAGAACACTACTTCGCTAGCACCACGCAGGATGGAAACGAAATATTCGTACAAGAGGAAAAAGTAAGAAGGATGTCTGGGTTAAATTTCTTACGAGTTTCTTGATCTAAATTCACGAGCTACGTAGTAGCACGCATATGTTTTGGGTCAATTCGTAGGGTAATTTTTCTTGCCAAAAATTATATACTACTCCAGTAGCTAGCCTTCCGGAGATGTAAGTAATACGCTTAATTATGAGCTCACCGAATCTGCCGTGTAAGTCGTTGAACTAGCCCAAGTCAAACATTCTCTGTTCAAGTCAAAGTCTGTCATTCAGTCACACAACCACGGAGAATGACCGAGACACCGTTGGAGACGACCCGTGATACTCGTGCTCCGGACAAGAAGAACCCTCGGATGTTTTATAGCCTGAGTCCTGGCCATCGATCGGATGCATGCATTTGAGTGGCCAGGATACTTGACCAGTCTAGTTCAGTGGCAGGTTTGACGCTACGGCAAAGTGCGTCGACGCGCCTTCAAAAAAAAAAAAAAAGAGTGCGTCGACGCATCTTGGCCCGCTACAGGATTTCCGTGCATGGTCTATCTTTTTAGTAACAATATGGCTTCATTGACTGATAGTTCTAAGAACAAAGACGGATACATAAGAACTAAGTTTTGAAATTTCTACTGTATTTTTAATTTGAGGATACTTTAGGGCAACTTCAATGGACTTAAGTACCGGTCGTTGGAGCAACTTTTACGATGAATAAAATATTTCAACCTTTACCTTCTAGTATCGACTTAAGTACCGAACTATTGAAGTTGCCTTAGGAAACAACAAAAAAATTAAAATATGTGGGGACAGGGCCGCGGCACTCGGGCCTCCTTTCATCCTCGCGGTCCGAAATTGGGCGAGTTGGACAGGGGCCCAGGCATAGAATTTCCTGCATCCGGAGTTTGGTGGCAGGGTGGACCGTAGAGACCTTGGTGCACGATGCTCATGGCCCATGGAGGCCCGGGCCACCATCCGGCCCATCCCGACACACCTCTGTAACGCGCCGTGTAGTAGCATGGACGGTGGGGCGACTCGAACCCGTGCTGCTCGATGTTGCTCTTTCCACGGCTGTACTACTTGATATGCTTGCTGCATTTTAGGTGTTTGACGTAATGCCTCAAAGAAACGAGGTGTCTTGGAATGCAGACGTTGGTCCAGCGCGCAAAAGAGAAAATACTGTGGACTGATGATGGTTTATGTAGGACTGATGTAACTTTGAGTGCTTGCAAGTTTGAAATTGCACTGGTCGGGAAGATGATGTCCTTCATAAATTACTTTTTCTATCAATTTTTTTTCTCGAACACGTCCTGGAAGCATGTCATTTTAACCTCAAGGAATTTACAAGATTTACAACATGAGCACTTCACACGCCAACGGCGAGGCCAAGAAAGAAAAATTTCGGAAAAAAACGACCGTCCTTGCCGTTTATTTAGCTTCGTCGTCAGTTTCTGCCTACGTATATATGATCAGCTAGCACCCGCCGTTTGGGTTCCAGGTCTGGCACGAGTGACTTGCTCCACCCGGCCCTTGCAGCTGTTGCAGATACACCTGCCGGATAAACCTGACGACGGAGTAGCCGGCGCCGGTGGCTTCCCCGGCCTGTTCCTCTCCCGCCAACGGCCGCGCCGCCACCGCCGAGAACGCCATCGCCATCATCACCACGATCATCACCGGCAGAACGAGCTTCGCCATCGCTGCGGCGGCCATAAGCTTTATGTATCTTCCCTCGCTCTTTTTTTTGCAGGTATTCCCCTCTCTTTTTGCCTAGCTATATCCTGAATCGGGTGCTGGAGGAGCTAGCTATGGAACTTAATTTACAATGTGCAAAGAAGGTACAGACTTCTGACATGTTATATATAGAGGCCACGCATCACGCATGGAGAGGGAGCTCTCAGGGCCGGAAGCTGCTTGCTGGTAAAGTGGGCTGGCGCATGTGTTTGACTAACAGGAACTTCACAACGAGTGATGCAATGCAAGTATGCAGCTTTCGGTAGTAGGCAGCTGGACCTGACCAGCAGTCGGATCAATATATCGAGCAATGTGAAATGTGTACTCACGCGTTCCGGACCAATGCAAGCAGACTAAAACTCCAAGTAAAGCAGAATTGGTCAAGAAAACCTTTAGATTGGGCCCAACGATGTACTAGCATTACAGAACGGGAACAATTGTACGTAGAAGTACGTGGTCAAGTGAAGTGTGTTACGTGCTTGCATATTGCTTTGCTGTAAGCAAATAAGCTGGACTTGTCCTGAAGTCTTGTCTGACTTGGAATGGCCGAGTCACTCTGGTCAATGATCGCGTAGTGCATGTACTTTATTCGACAACTCGTTTGCATATGGTCAAATGTCATGGATTTCTTCTCATGGAGCACGACAGCCAGCCTACTCTTCAACTGTTCTTCGTTGGTCAGAAGTTAGTGCAGTTCATTCTTTTTGTTTCCTTCCAAATGTTCAAGTCAGAGTAGTCCTGGCAAATTTCCAAGAAAATGCACCTTGTACTGTTCTTTTCCGTGCGTTTCAAGTCGATATACTGTACATTGATCGTACGAGTATTATCCACGATATTTCTATGGCACGCCACTGGACTTTTTTCTTTTTCTTTCAGAAAGCAGGCAACTGCTCCAGGTGTCCGTTTCAAGCGCTTGGAAGTTGGACTTAGGAGATCTATGAACTGAAATTCCAGCATGGGGTTTGACCTACAGCTGGTTCGCAACTCACGATGCATAACTGAAACACGGTTAATTCTGGGTTTGTCGTTCCATGTTGGACATTCAACGGCCGTATAAATAAATTTCTGCATTGCCAGTACGTGCCACACTGTTAGGAAATTTCGGCAGGAAGGATTATTTACTGACCCAAGATTAATTCAAGGTCACGTTCCGCTCTTACGAAAAGCTTGCAATTAACCGTCTAGCGAATCTGCCCTTGTTGTATTCGACAGACAGACAGACAAACCAGGACCGTCCCAAACTTCCAGGATTCTTTTTCATTTTTTTACGAAAATTTACTGAGTTCGTTTTCGCATCAACATTTTGAGCTGAGTTTGAATTACAAGAGCCTTTTTTTAGAGATGAAATTTCAAAATAGGTTTACTTCAGTATTAGTGTCGCCTGCAATCCTGTCAGTGAATAATCAGAATGATGGTCGCCTCCAATCCTGTTAGTAGATTGGGCCCAACGATGTAGTACTGGACTTGTTTTTGGGAAGACTGGTGGCCTGGTGATTGAAGCAAATTCTTCGCTTAGTCCTCGAAAAAGGCCGAGCACCCTTGGGTATTCTTGTTGGGTTTCGTCCTAACATGATGGGCTTAGGTACTCACAGTCAGGCTGGGCTTTGTCTGTTCGATTAGCTCAGTCCAAAGTCCAAACTCGGGTGCCCACGGACTGGGTCAGCCTGATTTGGGTATTCGGCCTACACTTGACCCGACCTCCTTTTTCTTTCCAATTTCCTGCTGAATATCCTGGTCTTTGGGCCACGATCTACAGGTAAACTGTCAATTTTTTCAGTGGACTCTCCCAGGACCAGGAGCCCAGCTTAAACACCAGGGGCCCGTCAAGCGATCGCCGGGCCTTGTTTTGGCCCGCGGCCACCAAGAGGAGTCGAGCCCCGGCGCTGTACGGGCGTTGATCCATTCCACTGAAACCTCCCCGATCCCAAGTCGGTCGGACCTTTCAAAACGCGGTATTCCCCGCGTCTCCGTCTGCTATTTCCCCAGGCAATCTAGGAGCAGGAGAGGGCCCCCGAATCTCCCCTGTCCCCGGCGGCCCTGTCCACCGATCCGAGGCGGCCTGATACTGACAGCACTCCAGCCCTCAACCATACGAGGACGACCCAGTCGTCTCTTCCCCGGTCATATAAATTGCCGCTCACTGCAGCCCTTCCAAGCACCCCAACAAACAATCCACAACCACAAGCTCAGAGCTCAGCAGCAGCCGTTTAATTTCAGCTTCCGAGTTTCCAACACCACAAGCAACACTAGTACTATCAGCCAAGTCGCCGGAGATCGCTCTTCTTTACTCTGCTCTGCGTTGCAGCAAGTCCGGAAAAATGTGCCGGATCAGCTGCTGCTTCGGCGGGGACGGCGGGAAGGAGGAGAGCCGTGGCGCTCCGGCTGCGGCGGCGCACCCGCGTTACGTGCCCAGGAGGGGGCAGGTGCTCAGGACAGCGCTGGGGACGCTCCTGAGCTGCTGGCACCGCCGCCCCGCCAGGACCCAGCCTCTGCCGCTGTGAGGAGATAGGGGTGCTGAGTGCTGCTGACAACAATTTAGGATCCCCTGGAGCCGACGAGCAAATGTAGCTCGATTTATCAAGACTATTCTTCTTGTCGCGAGAGATTTCAGTAGTGCATTCTGGCAGGCATTTTGGGATGCGAAATAAGTTCGTCTTGGTTCTATCAAATATTTCGTTTGAGTAGGCATGTTGAATTTTTTATGTATCTTGCTTGCCCTCTTGGCAACTTGTGAATTTCTTGCAATCCTGATGAAGGTCTTTTGGCGCGTCATGAACTCTTGAGTCAGCTATTCAGGTGCTTGATTTCTTCCATTGAACGTACTAGTATGTAGGTAGTGGTATCTGAGTAGTCGTACGGAGCGGAGAAACAGTCAGCGGAGAGAGCACTTTTTTTTTCCTGTATTGTTTCAAACAAGAGTACAAGACATGTGTCTCCCTCGAAAGAGAAGGGGCTGGACCTGACGTCCAAAACAACTAACGATGGTGGGGGTAAAGTCAGAGGTCAAGGTCAGCGTTTAGACTTGGATTTGGCATTGGACTTGTTTAATTAGTCAGTTCTCGGTCTCCCTGTTGCCATGGTCGGATCTGAAATCGTGTTGGCTGCACTTGCTGCAGCAGTGGTTCAATCAGATTGGTCCTTGAAAGAAAGTTCAGCACTGGACAAATGTCGTTGCATTGTCTGAAGCAAAAAAATAACTTTGATTGCTTCTGAACGTTGACTATGGTCCACATTTTCTCACACCCACGCGTACGAGCCTCAACGGAGCAACGTCATTGCAAGAGCCTCTTCAATTGAAAGGATTCTCATATATTTTTTGTTCCGAAGAAATACATGTCTAAAATCCAGTAGTACAATGAAACAACAATTCAATTTGTATTTGTACGGTATAAACAAACAAACAAATTTCGATGAACTAGAAAAAACGGTTTACTGTGGCGAGTCATCATCGTCTCCGCCGTCTGCCCGTGCGCTGCCTGGCGGCGAAACCTCGGCATCCACAAAACGCTTCTCATCACCGCCGCCGTCGATGCAGTCCCGTGCGCCGCTCCCCTCGTTCCCTGCCCCAGATAACACCGAAGCCTCCGCCGACGCCGGCGCCATTGCTCCGGCAGAATCGCCTGTCGCCAGGACCGGGACCATGGGCTCCCAGCTGCACCCCTGGAACTCCCCTGCAGCTTCGGACGCGTAAAAGTTGTCAAGCCGGAACTGAGGAAGCATTCCCCCCGCCGTGCCCGCGTCATGGTGGTTGACGAATTCGGGAACGAAGTACGGCTGCTGCTGCTGCTGATGCGTGAACGGCATTGTCGGCCCCTGTTGCTGCTGTTGCCTGAATGCCATTATCGCCCCCTGTTGCTGCTGCTGCTGCGCGAACGGCATTGTCGGCCGTTGTTGCTGCGCCGCGAAACACGGCGGTGGCCACAGGGAGCTTGGCAACAGCCCTTGCCGTCCCAGCCGGAAGTACTCCTCCATGTGCTGCCGGATCACCCGCGCCTCGCGCATCTCTTCCGTCTCCGGCTGCGGCTGCTGCGGCTGTTGCTGCTGAGGAGAAGGTCGTGAGGCCGACGGCGGCGAGACCGCTTGACCACCCGCCGCTGGGCCCGAAGGCCGCATCGTGGCCATCGCCTGACGCTGCCGCGCCTGGCCGATGAACGGCACCGGCTCCTGGCCGCGGTACCCCGCCGGTGGCCGCGGCGCCTGCGCCCCGTGATACTGATACCCCATAGGAGCAGCCGCCTGGCCGCGGTACCCTGCCGACATCGGCATTGGCATCGGCATGGGTGCGCGAGGGCGGCCACGCATGGCCATCGGCCTCCCAGCTGCAAGTCCTCTTCCGGCGCCTCCGAACGGAACCTGCGTGTTGCCGCCGCCGTGTGGTACCATGGGCCGTGTTTGTGTCAGAACTTGCTGTGTTGGTGGGCCGAGCTGCGGGCCGTGGTTCCGGAGGCGAGCCCGCTTCGCCGTGGCGGCATCCCGGCACGGCGGCTGCCGCTCCTGCAGCACGGGCCTCTTGCCGGCCAGTTTCTCCGAGAGCTTGTTTGGATGCCCAGGCTGGTCATGGCCCGAGGACGTCGGCCCTAATGGGCTCTCTGTCTGGTCCTCGGAGCAGCTGGGCCCGGCCTCGTCGTCGTTCGTCCCTTTATCCCTCGGGGTCACGTAGATCTTGCACATCACGTAGTCGTCCAACTGCCCAAAAATAAATTCGGATCAAAACCAAATAGAGAGAAAACATCACTTTAAGAAAAAGAGTGAGAGAGAGAGAGAGGCTAGCTAGCTTACGATGCTGTTGTCGCCGCCGTTCTTGTCGATCTCGTTCGCGTATTCGGGGACCATGAGCTCTTGCATGAGCCACTTGGTCTTCTCCTCCGACCCGATGGGGCCCCGGAAGTATCCCAGCACGCGCTCGCTGTAGACGGTCCCGTCGCTGGTGGATGACTTGTTGTCTTGGATCGACGAGTCCTTGCTGCCCGTCGACGCCTTCCAGCGCCCGAGCCTGTCGTTCGTGTTCCGGGCCGGCCGCTTCCCTTGATCGTACTTGCGTTCCCGAGGCGACAGGAAGTACCATTCCTTCTCGCCCCGCTTCGCATGCTTCTCTGCATCACCGGTCAACATGCTAATATAAAACGGAGGGAGTAACTCCTCAAGGGGGAAACATATAATCTCGATATCATCATGTTTTTATAAACTCAAGGAGTGAAATCTTGGCTTGCGTTGTAGCTTAAACTTTGGTAAGCTTAAGCTATGTGTGCTTGCAAGAGCTACGGAGTATGTGCAATTCGAATCATGGGTGAGACAATACACAAGAAGAAGCGGCGGGGTACGCACGTACGTACCGATAAGCTGGTTGGGGTGGCACGTGTACACATTGTCCTCGATGATGCGATCATTGGGGACGTGCTGCCTGCCCTGCAGCTTAGGGAGGAGGTAGTACGTGATCAGCTCCTCGTCCTTGGGCATGAACCGGAACCCCAGCGGAAGACACAACTCCTCTCCTCCTTGGATCTTCTTCTTCTCCTTCTCCTCTTCCCGTTCTGCCATGCCGCCGAGTGTATATATATACAGAGCTAATTAAGGGGCCAGCGACTTGTAAGAAAGAAGAAGAGGGGGAGGGAGATCGTTTGGTTTGCATTGGCCGGCCGGGCGCGATGCCAACGGATTTGGATTCTGGCCGTGGTTTGTAATTACGTAGTCGTACTTGTACGTAGCAGTAGTACCGGGGCGTCGGGTCCAGTACAAACACGGATTCCGACACGAGAACGAAGAGGGGAAAGGAGGAAGTATGAATCGTCATGATTTGTGCTCTCCTTCCTGCTGAGTCCTGGCCGGAACCCCGTCGATCTCCTGATTCATCAGCCGTCTAGCTCTTGTTCTTCTGCCACCAATACTTCACTTCTTTTTTGTCAAAGTACTAATTACTCGGTGATAATGTGATATATCAGTACTCACTCGCAGTTGGCTTTCCTGGCCGACATTGCTGTTTGCGATTGTGGGGAAAGAAACGACTTGACCGACCAACCATGCATCACCTGGCGCCAACGTCCCTTTCGTGCCAGTTAGTTTCCTCGTGAGACCGCACGAGGATCGTGCACCAGCCACCAACCAAGCTCGACTTGCAGATTCTCGCCGAGTACTATGAAAAGGCCTTGGATGGACGTGTCCGTGCGTGCCAGTGGCGCCAATCATCACTGCACTAAACAAATCCCAAATCCCATGACGGAGACACGACTGCAGCGAAGTGTAGTGGATAACGGAAAGGCAGGGAATGGAAATGCACCTTTAGCTCGCCGCAATTCGCGAGCATCCCCACGGCCCAGGCAACGACACATGTCGGCCCTCCCGGCAGCCAGCCAGACGTTGTTGCTTCCCTGAAACTTTCCCTACTGGCAATAGCTGAATGCAGAACCTGGCACCCTGCAGAGAGGAATCCTGAACCCGATCGAAAAACGACGGCACACGGAAGAGAAACTTCCCGTAGGCGCCTATAGCTATCTGCAGTAGTATGAATCTGTCGCCATCGATGGATCTCGCGTCACGGTGTCAGTCACTACTTCCGGCCCTGTTCTCACCTGTTTCCCGACCCTTTCCTCCGATGCAGTATAAATCAGCCGCCGGCCGATGCCTCAACTTCCATTGCTCTGTTTGAGCTACTACCTCCTGCCTCGCCATAGCTACATCGCTTCTCTCCGGAGTATCTTCTGCTGTGCTATGCGTTGCGGAGGCGGCGGCCCGAAGCCGGTGCCGGTGCCGGCCCACCCTCGCTACGTCCCGAAGAGAGGGGCCGTGCTGAAGCGGGCCGTTCGCGCCGTGCTCCGCTTCTTTCTCTCCCCGATGAGCCACGGGCCAGCGACGGCGAGCGCCGCCGCCGGCCATGCGGCAAGTGACAGTGATGGCGCGGCGGAGCAGGGCAACTAGGCTTTCGTCCATCTATCCAATAGTAGTACGTTACACGGGCCAACCTTTTTTACCTGGGCCGTCCGCTAATCAAGCTTCCGTAAGTCAGTTCCGTTGTCTTGGGCTCTTGGCTGCTTGTCCCTCCCTTTGTCGGTGCTGTGCATATGATGCATGTTTGCTTTTGATAATTTGGTGTTGTACGTGTTTAGTGAGCACTGATGTGTTCCTCTGCTATCTAATACTGATATCATTACAAGTTGCAAAGGATATTGCAGACAATAGTTTCTGGCATACAAAATAGAGAAAAGCCACAGCCCACAGCCAACGAATGTCACACTCATGCTAACTCACAAGCCTTCGTGCCACTTGTATTTTTAGCTATTAAGATTACATTCGGTCGTTGATGCTGCCACTATATATTACTTCTATGTTAGACCGGCAAACAACCTTAAAAAGGAAAAAAAAATACATGACAATCAATCTGATGCAAACTTAACCCTCAGTCAAATGTCCGCAGTGATCTTCCTCAAAAATACCTGCTGCAACCTGTGCTGCTTGTTTGCTGCAGCTATCTCAGCCTTCCTGTTTATCACATTACAATTGTTGATCCGTTACTTTATACTGTGTTTATTTCAGCACACAAGTAGAGGTCAATGCTAGATGAGTAACTTGCGTAGGTTACCTCATGAAAGCTGTGTTCCACCACAGATGAGCTTCTGCCAGTGAAGCAATCGCAACATCTGCTTGAACTGACTACCCTTCGACTTTCTTGAACCTCTTTGGGAAAAGTTCGCGCCCTTGGAGAAGAACCTCTTGGTGCATTTGTTCCCATATCGCTCCAAACTGGCTCTGATATTTCTCCTGGATCCACGCCTGGATCTCAGGATAAAGAAAATCTGGATCAATCTTCCATGCCTCTCTTAACGCTGCCCGGCTGTCTATTAATTTTCGACCAATCTTCAGCCTGCTAAGAAGATCTCCGACTCTTCTTTGGCTGGGAGGCCCCAGGACAGCAGATGGCGACATAGCTAGGAGCTTCTGGACCACCCTTAGACATGGCAAGACATCCCCTTTCAGCAAAGCCCATGCAAATACCTGCAACCGGCTGGTTGCGTCTTTGATGGGTAAACTGTGCAATGGAAGCTGCCAATTATGCCGAGAAAAGATGGGACTAACATAACAGTAGACCTGGTCATTTTGAGGCTCGTAATAGGGTTTTGGGTCCTCCAATGGTGCTGAGAAGGTGCAGAGAGAGCTAGCATACTTCAAAATCCACCCTGGCTTTACACTGGTCACACCATGCATGTATGATCGCTTTGTATTAAGTAGTTCAGAGTAAACTACAAACTCTGGTGGAATTTGCGCAACAGAAGATGATCGGTGGAGATATATTGTATCATTGAGGGCGCAAGATTGATAGCGGGTAGCTCGAACCTTTCGATCTTCTTTTGACAATCCAGCAAAGGTCTGAATCTTCTTTGCAACCCTGTCGGCCCACCCAGCACATATTCCTTGCCCTAAAAGTTCCTCCTCGTTCAGCATTGGTTTTTTGTCGGATTCCGTCCTCCAGGCCTGCTCAACATCCTCAGAACCACCAAAATTCCAAGCAAATTCCTCACAAACTTTGCTATGGTTAACAATTAATCGAAGAAGCTGCTTTCTCAATTTCGACATCTCTTCCATTGTTTTGAGATGAAGTGAGTGGACTCTGCAGAATGCCGCTGGGTTTTCTGATGACTCAAATAAGCGCAAGGCATGGGAAATGGTTAAAGCATCACTGCTACTGATGGAAAATCTTTCCCGCTCCTTTCGAACCACGGCTCTGAGCTTCTTCTGTAACTTCCTTTCATCTCGATCCTTGTGTTCTGGCTCAGGGTAGTCTTCTTTTGATTCTCTACTAGCGTCGCCCCGAATGAGCAAAGGATTGGTAAAACTCAAAGCTGACGCAGCAGCAATTGCATATCCCAATATGAAGTTAGATCTGGCACAGCCTTGCCGACTCTTCAAAATTTTAATTATTGTCAGAAGAAGACGAGAATGTCGTGGGCTCATGGGGTATTGTGCCATAGCCTTTCCCATTGATGTAAGTCTCCCCTGGCTGTCAAGTGCTTCCAATGTATTTAAGCAACGTTCAGCTTCAACCAAACTTTCCTTGTTAGGAGGTGTAGGGAACGGGAAGTTTGCAACCTGCAATTATCATATTTTGTATGAAAATTAGCACAAAAGGCAATACATCAGAAAAGAAGATTATTTAAAAGGTAACTAAATATTTAAGCACACCTTATCGATAGACATAAACTTGAGCATAAGCACAATGCCCTCAACTGGCATTTTCTTGATCTCTGGCTCAGAGAATTCAGGAAATAAATCATCTTTACCGTATGCTGCACCTGAGTAGAGACGGTAACAATGCCCAGGGCCAGTTCTTCCAGCTCTCCCAGCGCGTTGGGATGCTGATGCCTTGCTTATCCACTGGACTTCATAACTTGCCATCCCGGTAGCATGATCATAGTTCTTAACCTTTTCTTTTCCAGTGTCGACTACATATTTTATGCCAGGAATTGTTAAAGAGGTTTCTGCAACATTAGTTGCCACAACAACTAATCTTTCCCCTTCAGGAATATCGCGAAAAACTCGAAGCTGCTGCGAAGCTGGTAGCATTGCATAAAGTGGTAAAACATGAAGCCTAGCACGTGAAACAGATGCAGGTTCTGTACATTTACTTAAACAAGGAACATAAGGAGTTGACTTTTCTGCAATTGTAGCATTGCTCGATTCGTCAACACTTGCTGGTTCTCCTGACATTCCTGATATCGCTTTAAATGATGCCTTCAATACAGATGAACACTCAGCACCTTTAAGAAAGGATAATACCGGTCCATCCTCTTCCGTGGTTTCATGTGCGGCAGAATCCTCATCATCACTGTCAGTATCCATCTCACTCTCTGTTTCTCCGTCAGAAGAATCGACATTCAGCCCAGCATTGGTCTCGTCTTCACCATACGAAAAAAACATGTCGTCTTGGTGCTCAGGTTCATTTCTATCAATATCATATGCCTCAAAAATCTCCTTATCCTCTATTTCTGGTCTTGAATCATTCTTATTACCAACCCTTTCAGGTTTCCTATCAGTTAGCCGCTTGGATGCTCTTTGCAGTTTCTTACATAAATCGTCCACTTCTCGTTGTCCAGTAACAAATACAAGGATTCCACCTTGTGGTAGAGTCTTGTGGATTGACATAACCTTTTTATAAGCTTGCCCTAAATAATCCTCATGTGTCCTCTTTGCAAAGTGAACGGTTACTGGAAATTGCCTTACAGGCACCTCTACAGCTGGCGGAATCACATCAAACAATCTTCTGTTTGAAATAAAGTCCTTTAACTGCAAGGTAGCACTCATCAGAACCACTTTCAACTGACAAATGATACTTTCTGGATTAATTTTCAGCCCAGAGCGTATTTTTTCCTGTTGTTCTGCATACATAGTCTATGCACACAAGTTAGTGACATTGTAATGTAGCTATCACAAAAACAAAATGAGGTAAATTCTTGAGTTTCTAACCTTGCGAATCTTTACAATTCTAGATAGCATCCCAATAAGTATATCTGTGTTCAAACTTCTTTCATGTGCTTCATCCAAGATGATCACTGAATAGCGCTTCAACAGAAAGTCGCTCTGCAAAAGATCAGTAAGCCACGTGATAAGGATTTTCAATTTTATTATGTTAAACACAACTTTAATTAAAAAATACATATGCATTCCCACGCAGCAAATCACCTGTACCATATAAACGTATAAACAGTACAATTACAGAAGACTACTGTCATGCTGGTTGAAAAACCCACATGTTAATCCTAGCCAGCCCTTGGTGGCTCCACTGAAGGGATATATTTATCTCAAATAATCTTAGTTAGGAATTTATATTTATATTAGAAAGTTATCTCTTAGCTTGGGCCTTGAGCCAATTAGATATAAGATATTTCCTTGGAGATGAGTTCTGTTTAGATTCAGTTGTTTGTGTAAGTTTGCACTAAAACAGCGACAAGTATTTAGGAACGGAGGGAGTATCTCCTACCTACCCTCCAAGCCCTAATCTAACCCTCTCATCGCTCAGCTGTGCCAACCGGACATCCTCTCCGCGATATTTACCCCTCATGAACCCTAGTTCATGACACTACTGACTGAGTAATGGTGGGATTATGGAAGACAACTAATCAAGTTATCAGAATAAACCATTGGAAGCAACTTCAAACCTCGCTATGTTTATTTATAAGTTTGAATCATCCACAGTCCTGGCCTTGAAGGCGTCAGATATACCTAGTAGTTGCATTTCTGGTTATAGGTTACTCTTTTTCGCACGAGCTATTTGTTTATTACAACAAACAAGAAACTTTAATGAAGAAGACATGAATCTTGAATAAATGCTGATAGAAGTAACATGAGGAAAAGTAAACAGATACACAACCTGGACCTCTCGCAGTAAAATGCCATCTGTCATGAACTTGATGGAACATTTACTCCCTACCATTTTATCATGCCTAACTTGGAAGCCAACTTCCTTTCCTAGCTTAAGTCCTAACTCATAAGACACCCTCTTAGATGTGGCCAGAACGGCAACACGCCGTGGTTGGGTGATACCGATTATCCCTTTTCTGTCAGCTCGATCGCTTGTGCCAAAGCCGGCTTCATATAGAAACTGCAAAACACAGGTAGTATGAAGAGAAATACGAAAGTTAGCAACTACTTAACACAAGCAGAGAGTGTGTCAAACTCAAGTTTAAACCAATGTTTAAGAGGCACCATGTGTGCTCACACTCACCTGAGGGACCTGAGTAGTTTTACCACAGCCTGTTTCTCCACAAAGAATTACCACAGAATTTTCGTAGATGGCTTCCATTATTTCCTGCTCCATCATTATTATTGGGAGATCCCTCCTCGCCTCCTCAACCTCATGTGGTCTTGACACAGGCACTACAATCGGAGGATTGAAGCACTCTTGAACAGCAGCTTTGCCTTGTCCTGATTCTTTAACCTAACAGAAAGAGAAGGACAATGAAGATATAAACTCAGAACATGTAGAACAGCTTTCTGGTTGTAGCACCATACAAGAAGAAAGAAAAATCTAGTATGTCTTTAGATCATTTAGACAATAATGGGCAGGCAAAAGCTGATTCAAACATAGTTCAGATGTGGAGTAATCACCTGCAAATCTGTCTCTGCATCAGAGCAACTTGGAACAGATGACTGAATTGTCTGGTGTGCCAAAATGTCATCATCATCAGTCTCTTCAGTTTTTTGTTCCGGAATGCTCACTCCAGCGTCCATCATTGGTTGATGTTTCATAGGTTTCACTGGACCATTATCGTGATTCTTAAGTTCACTACCAGGATGATTGATTTTTTCTGCATCAGCAAACTTCATTGGGCAAGCTTCCAGCGCAGCTTCACTGGTTTCAGGAACTTCTTTCTGACGACAGTTTTTCTTGAAGAGTGAAAGTTCTTCAGGAACATCTAAACCAGCTTTGGAGAACTGCACAGCACGCCTACGTTTTTCTTTCATAGTCTCGGCCTGCAGTAGAATAAAATTTTATGAGAAAGTTGACTTCTACACTTAGAGAGTAACTATCCATACAGATAGATCTACCATACTTGACCAATAGACCCTGAAGTTTGCAGCAGCGCATATGCATCATCAGCAATCCTGTGCTTCCTATTGTTTAGGGACAGTGTTATACACAGTTATCAGAGGAAATGCAAACCACAACAGTAAATATACATGTCTGATTTCTGGACAGAATAATCCAGAACTAGCATACCGCAAAATCTCGATGCTTTGAGCTTGCAGTAGCTTCTTTTGCTTTTCCTCCTGGGAACAATTATACATGCATTAATACTGATATAAAACCTTAAAACCAACTAGCAACAATAGAAGAAGGTCTACTACTTGGCAACTTGCAAAGTAAAGAGCCGCACCTCCAATTTCTGCAGCTTTTTTAGCTGAGTCTTGCTCATCTTGGGGTCTTCCTTGCTCTTGTTCTTCTTACCATCCTGGCAATTCAGAGGTTACAGGACTCACACAATCACATACTAATAAACATCACGCAAGGAGGAAACCCAAGACCAAAGAAATTATAAATTTAGCACTACCTTGCCTTTCCCATGCGCTTTGTTCTTCCTCTTGCAGGGCAAAATCAGCGCGTTGCTATCCTCCTCCTCCATGCTCGAACTGCAATCCGGGTAAATTGTCAAAAAACCTCGATTACAGCACATAACGGATGCAAGCTAGGGCGAACCAGCTAAGGCGGCCGGAACGGAACTCACCTTGGAGTTGTCGCCGCCGGTGTGCGAGGGGCGCTGAGTCGCGCGGAGAACGGAGCTTCGCCGCTGGAGGGCGGTGGCAGACAAGCGCCGAGAGCGGAGGTGGAGTCTGGGCAGCGAGAGAAAGGAGGAGAGCAACAGGGTTGGCGGCGCCGGCGCGCTTCTGGCCGGAGCGATGCCTAGGGCCACGTGTTGGGCAGTTGGGCTTGGGTTCTAAGTGCTGAGGAGGCAGGAGGCCCAATAGGTCAATAAGAAAACGGCCAGGCCCAGTGAACCCACGAGGCCCATACACGTAATCCCCAAAAAGAAAAAAAAAACGCAATTTCTCGAAGGAAAATTTTTTTTTGATCTAGCGGCGGCGGCGGCCCGGACCGACGGCCTCCTGCGCTAGCGAGGACTGAGAGGACGCCGCGGCTGGTCGAGATGAAGAGGTCCCTCGCCGGTGGTGGTGCAGGGCGCCGGAAAGGAGGAGCACCCTCTCTCCGTTGAGCCGTCCTGCGCCGGGGAGGACTGGGGCGGCAACGGCGGACTGGGGAGCAGCGGGACGGGTGGCGGCACAGCGAGGAGGAGAGAAAGGGAGCAGCCGCGATCTGGAGACGAGCAGACGAGGAGGCTCGTTCTTTCCTAGTTTAATGGGTAATACCCATACCCTCCCCATATCTACTGGGCAAAATGAAGTTGGCCCATAACCCGACCCAAATGAATGGGTAAACGGGTAATGGGCCAGGAACGGCAACCTGATTCCGGTCCCGGTCACACGAAACTCGGACCAGACGAGACGACGACGACGACGGCCTCTGCTGCGTCGTCCGCTCCCCGACCCTCAGATCGCCGCCGCCTTCGCCATGGCGGCCGGCTCTGCGGCTTGCCTCCACGGGGCCGTCGCCTGCGCCGTCCTCCTCTTCCTCGCTTCCGCCGTCTCCGGTGAGTTGGTCCTCTGTATCCTCGCCTATGCAAAACCCTCTCTCTCAAACCCAAAAAAAATCGACTAGTCGCTCTGTTCATGTGGGGGAAAAATTGAGAGCAGTCGAGACGATCGCACTCTTCCTCTCAACCTTCTGTTCAGTCCACTAAGCTTTTTGGGTAAATCCGTGTAGGGTTTAGGTCCATCTCAGTGCGACCTTGAAGTGAATCAAGTAATGGGTTACTGGAACTACTTAGTTGGTTGTAAGCTTTGGCAATCCCATATTCCCATGCGTGCTTATGAATTGTGTCTGGATCGCTCGTGCTTTTGATGTGTCCCTGTTTTGCGCTACCTCAATTCTAGATGTTACTAGGTTAATATGGTTGCTGTACATGCTTGCCTGCTTTTCGCTCATGTCGTGTGCTTGGACTATTACAGCTGGGAGATAAATTTGCAAAATAATGTGATAAGTTCTGGCATCTCTATACCTACCAGCTCTTTTATTTTCATTCTATAGCTATATGCTGATGGTGCTTTTTATGTACTTCTAGGAGATGTTGCCACACTGGAATCTGTTCCAGATCTTGTGAAGGCGATGTATGTAAACATTGAAAGCTTCCCTTGTGTGAGGTTGCTAAATCTTTCTGGTGAAATCGGCTGCTCTAGTAAGTATCTTTGTTGGCCCTTATGCTGTATGCTTTAAATTAAGCTGGTTGTCATGATCTGTGATCACGAAAAGATAAACAACTCCATGTCATTAAACATAATTGGTTCTCTGTGTTTCTTTTATGTAATCAGATCCTGGGCACGGCCAGATTATTGCACCGATTGTAAGATTTAAAAACATCGGTGACCAGTTGGTTCAACCGTCGACAGTTCTTCTTCCCTTAGATCAGATGCGAGATTTCTTTCTGAGGTATACAAGATCAGATTGCCGTTACCTTATATTCAGATAATTGTAGATGTTCTTTTCATGTTTGTCATCATCAGTCAAAGGTTTCTGTGCCTCTTTTCCTTGATGGAAAAACAGGGAGATCAGATTGTCGATACCTTATATTTAGATTATTGTAAATATTCTTTTAATGATTGTGCTTGCCAGTAAAAGTGAAGTCCTGAAGATTCCGGGTCTCTTTTCCTTGATGGGAAAACAGGGATACTGAAGTTGTTAAATAATATGTGTGGTTTTCTTTTTGAGTTGCATTGGCCTTGACGCGTTAAGAGATGAGAACATTTGGTATTTTTGCATGTTATTGTGTAGGGTATCCAATGATCCAAAACTTTACAATAAAGTTGCCGGTGTACTGGTTGAGTCAAATGGTGTGCATAACAACCTGCTAGGTTAGTGGCAACATCTCCCTGGTTTTTTAATTTTATTTTATGTTTTGGGTCCTTATATCTCTAAAAGAACATACTGTTTCTGACTGTGTAGAGTTATCACCGGATAGAAGGTTTCCACAAGAGGATTTTGCACCATACTCAAATCTCAGCCATGATTGGAATCCTGCTGTAAGTTTTAGGGTTGATTATAACGGTACCACCCTTTAATGTTGTTTCCCTTTTATCAAAAGCTGTTGTTGTGCTTCATGTATACCTCTGTTATCAATACAGTTTTACCTTGTAGGGGTCAGGTATTATGTGGAACAGATATGACTTTCCTGCCTTTCTACTCACAGAGGAGAGCACGCAGACTCTGCGAAAGGTACTTTGCCTGTGTTTATTTACTGTAACTTATTGCGGTTCAAAATTATTTGGTGAACTCTTCTTACTCATCGGTAACACCACAAAAAGGTTACATGCTTATATAATTGGCCATCGCTGTCAATAACAGATTGCAGATGAGAATGACAAGTCTAAGAATGGATATCAAGCAAATGTAGCAGAATTCGACCTTGTTATGCAGGTTCGGAGTTTCTTCTGACCACTTGCTCTTAATTCTCTCAGCACAGTTTTATTTGATAATTGAAGTATTGTCATTGATGCAATGAATTGTATTCTTATAACTGATACAAACTCCAGACAACAAAAGCTGAAACACATGACTCAGAGTCCTGCCTCAAAGAGCAGTCGTGCTTGCCCTTAGGAGGACAGAGGTCGGTACTTATTTTCTTGCATATGCATCTTGCTCTTATGTTTGCGAAATTATGCATAGTAGAGGTCAAAGATGTCTTCTGCCAATTGCTAATGTCACACTTATATGTACCTACCACATGTTCTTTTATTTATTTTTTACATAATCTTTTGATCCTCATATTTGAAGGGCAGTGTATGGGCTTCGTTACCACCAATGAGCAATGCATCAAAGAAGCATCAGAAACCAATAATAATGGTTGTTGCATCCCAAGACTCTGCGTCATTCTTTCGGGACCGTAGTTTGGGTGCTGATTCTCCCATATCAGTAAGTTTGTAGAGATACATGATTGTCTTATTTGGTTGCTTATTTGAGTTGCAAAATGATACGGAATTATACACAGGGATTGATTGCTTTGCTCACTGCTGTTGATGCTCTTTCTCACCTTCATGATCTAAGCAAACTCAAGAAACAGGTACTGTACCACCAGAAATTGCTCTGTTAGTTGCTTCCATGTTATCGCTGGTGCCCTACAGGTCTTCTCCACCTATTTCTATTAATTTGTGATACTCATTGTGTCGTTTATCTCTTTAAGTCCCTACTTATGCATTGGAACGGTAGATTCAATGTGTCTTCTCGTTGGATTTAGTATAAATTTGTGGTGATCGGTTCCTAAACCATAACAGTTCTTGTTCCTGACATTGTCCCATATGTATTGCAGCTTATTTTTGCTGCTTTTGATGGTGAAGCCTGGGGTTATCTTGGTAGCCGAAAATTCTTGCTGGAACTAGATGAAGGATCTGATTCTGTGAATGGCATTGGTAGCTCAATGATTGAGCAGGTGAGTCCCAGATTGTATGCACTGGCAATTGTGTTGTCAAATTGGGACATCTTTTTCGAGTCCGGATTTTTTGCTACCGGGCTCCATGGAGCTCTTGGAAAAAAACAAGTACAAAAAATCCAAAACAAATTCTAGCATGTATGTGTTAGAAAGCTCTATTAATCTGATTGATTTCATGGGAAATATTTTCAAACGTGGCCTGCACAAAAAACACAAATATGGTGATCTAAAATACTGCAGCAAATAATGGCAGCCTGGCAGCACTATTTACAACTATGGATGATCGCAGATCACGAATATAACCATTTTTCCATGAAATTTGTAAATCCATAATATGATTAATATCTCACATCTACACATGATGTTTTTTTTTTGGAAAAAATTAAGCTTGTCAGTGTATTGGCCTTCTGCAGATTTGTGTTCATGGGCGATAATGTATTTACATTTGTGAAAATTACTGTGTGCAAGAGTCAAGTGCAATATTGTTGTGTACTTGTGTTATTACACAATTCCCCAACCTATCATGCTTAATTTTTAAACATGCTGTTTGGACATAATTTAGGTACTGGAGATTGGTTCTGTTGGCAAGGGCATAAGTCAAGGACATCCATTATTTTATGCACATGCTGCAACGGTAACTATTTTTTGAATCACCACGTGGTGCAAATTAATACTATATTGTTAGCTATCACAGTGATATTTTAGCTGGCCGGTATTGGCCATAGCGATTGTGATTAATTTTCTCATTATTCTCGACATAAACACACTGGGAGTCCTATTGAATTTGGAGGTTAAAAACAATAATATAGATACTGCTTCATCTTGTTCACTGTATCTTTTTCTTTTACAGAATTCATCAATTTCAAAGATGTTATATGCACCCCAACTAATTGCTGGTTAAAAAATAGCTATAGGTACCGTTCTGGTTTGTTCAAATGTTTCTTCTGCTTTTACAGAATTCATCGATTTTAAAGAAGATGCTAGATGCACTCCAAAGTGGCAGTGATTCCCTTGGCTCTGATAATGTTAAAGTAAAACTAGCAGCTTCATCAAATCCTGGTGTACCCCCATCTTCATTAATGTCATTCATGAGAAAGGTATTACCATTGGCCGCTTTGGTTGTGAGTTCAGTGTGCAATCACAGTCTTAGTTTAAAAAAAAAATTCTGTAACTTCCCGAACGTCAAGTTTTCTGAGATATTCTCTTTAAAGACTGTTGTGTCATGATCTGTCTTCTGTTGGTCCATCCATGCAGAATACATCAATTTCAGGAGTTGTGTTAGAGGACTTTGATTCCCAATTTTCCAATAAATTTTATCACAGCTATTTGGATAACTCCGGTAAGTTGACAACATGCACATGCGGTGATTTGTCTCACCCAAATGCAGTTGTGAACTTGTAACAATGTTTTTTTTGCTACAGATAACATCAATTCTTCATCAATAGCAGCAGCTGCTGCTTTGGTTGCCAGATCATTGTACATTCTTGCTACTGGCGATATGCCCCCCGATCTCATCACACTGAACACTATAAAAGTGAATGTTACTTTAGTAAAAGAATTGATTGGATGTCTACTGACCTGTGATCCTGGTCTTTCTTGTGGCATTGTGAAGAGCTTCATTTCTCCAAGCAACTCCTGCCCGAGTCACTACGTTGGTGTTTTTCAGGATTCACCTTCTAGCACACAGTTTCCTTCATATGCAGATGATACCTCCCGGTTTGTATGGAATTTCTTGGCAGATAGAACTTCTGGATTGGCAGGCAACAAAAGCTCTTGTACTGGAAAGTGCAGCAATGAAAGTGAAGTATGTGTGGGGTCAGAAGTGGAGGGTGGAGGCAGGTGTGTTGTATCTACAACCAGGTATATATTTCTTTTTATGGCACGCATATCCCTGTTCAAATATGGAAATCAAATCATGGTTGCACAGTATTAAACAGTTCAAACAATGATGAACTAAGGCATCTATATTTTAGGTAGTTCTTGTGTATTATCGCCAGCTGCTACTGAAGAACAATCTTCCAAGAAAAAGAAACCCGTTGTACTTATTTATGTTAGTTACCCAACTTGTAGTAGAACCACGTGCCGTTGGGTGAGACTGATTTAATTTTGTTTCTACTTGGAGATTTACTGATTGCTGTACGTCTCATCACTTCTTAGGTACGTCCCTGCCTATTCAACCAGGCTTAAGTTTCAGGACAATGTATGGCATGTTCTTCCAGCAAACTCGTCGGATCCAATGGGCGCCGTAGATCCTGTATGGACTGAGAGCTACTGGAACACAATCGGTCTGAGGGTCTACGCAGTGCAATCTGCGACTTCTGACTGGATCGTTCTTCTCGCCGGGCTCATTGTCACGGCAGCATCCTACCTCGCGGTTCTCATTGGCAGGACATACATTTCAAAGATCACAAAGCGAGACTGAGCTGATCTTAAAGCATCAACCCTACCCAGGCCGCGAAATCCTACTCACCATTTTGACCCTGTAATGTAATACGCGCATTAGGGAGTTTTTTTTAGCTGGAGAACATGACAGTAGTTGCCTAACACATGATTTTAAATCTGCGCCCCCATGTAGAAGAAATCACATGTAATCCTTTCGCCGTGATGCAATACTTGCAGCGGCGGTGATTGTGATATGTGACCGCGATAAAAGCCTGGCCGTGCTTTTGGCGGTTAGCATTGGTTTGGTAGCGCTTTCTGGAAACGTGCTTCGAGTAAGTTCCGTGTGTATTCTGGACACATAATTGGATGATTGGATCAGCTGGATGAGTACTACTACTTCTGTACGTATGTCGATTTTAGTTCTGCACGTCTCCACCTGCGACTTTATGGATCTGTCCAACTATTATACTCCCTCTTGATGAGATTACGGGATGGCTTAATTGAACCAGAGATCTCTTGGGCCGGGTTGTGCTTATCCGCCACCGACTCTCGGATTTGCCATGTGCAACATGCTTATTGTTGGGGCCTCAAGGCATTTGGTTTTGTTCTTGATCAGGTTCTCGATTGCAAACAGTAAACCCAAATACATTTTCGTTCTGTATGATGGCAACAAGATGAAAGTTGCGAGGATAAGCAGTGGATAACAGAATTGTAATCAACAGTGTAACTGGCTCAGGTCGCCTAAAATCTGAAACTTTTAGGATAATAAGCGTGAAAGGGACGGATGAACAAGAGAAGCGCCAGTTCGGGAGATTCCGCCGCTGCGTTGGCGAGGCCAGCTCGGGACAACGAAGCCATCGTCGGCAGTTTCCTTCCTTCCAGCCAGAGTTCCTAATCAGGATCGCCAACTGAAGATTAGGCTGGTTAGTGAACATTGTTTCACGTTCGCACGCCAAGGATTCTTACTTCCCATTCAAATCGAACTACCTTCTGTGTCGTGGATAGATTAATGGCCGCTGTTATCCATCATTATTGAGTATTTTTAGAAAAAAAATCATCGCTGAAAATGACCGAGTTGCCCGGTTGTGCCTCTGCTCACATGTAAGAAGACTAAACTATTCTTATCTGACACTCCGTGTCTCCGTTTGGAAAGAAAGAAGTAACGGTATTAAGTGTCGCAATTTCGTTTACGCATATTATCGACACATTAAAATACATCTAAATACAAGCAAGCGTATCTAAACAAAGTGGAGACAAATACCCAGCGGTTTGCTGGGTTAATCCATTTTATACGGTCCATTTTTTATCATAACAGCTGAGCTGAATGGCAGCTTAAAAAACGTTATAAGAGGTTCCTTTCTCCTTCATCCGTGATACTCCCCACAGATTCTTATCGAAAAAAAAAATACTGCTCCGTAGAAGAAAGAGAAAGCAACCATGGAGTCGCTGACTCTTCGGGCGTCGCCGTCGACCACCACCGCCGCCTCGCCGCTGCTCCGCCTGCCCGGCCGGCGGCAGGCGGCGTCCGTGCGCGTCTCCGCCTCGTCCGGCGGCTCATCCGAGCCGGACCTGTCCGTGCGCGTGAACGGGCTGAAGATGCCGAACCCGTTCGTGATCGGCTCGGGGCCGCCCGGCACCAACTACACCGTCATGAAGCGCGCCTTCGACGAGGGCTGGGGCGGCGTCATCGCCAAGACCGTAAGTACCTCTCGCCACCCTCGCGATTGCTCTGTTTGTTTCTATGGATGTCGCCGTCTATTTCTGCTCGAATGCGCCGGCGTCGCAGCGTACGATACAAGGATAGGGGTAGGATCTCTCTGCTGTAGTTCAACAAACTCGCGTTAGATCACCTCGGTTACGACAGCGGTGCGAGAGTTGGCTTGACGCCACTGCCTTGTGGCCGTATGATTCCGATTTGGGTGGGATATGGAGTGGGGGCCAGTTCAATCTGCTGGAGAACCCGGTAGATCTTACCTCACAAGTTCATGTTAGAAAAGGTGGCGTGTATGGGCTTATTTGAGGAAAATTGAGTACTAAAACCGTGGACATGTGTTTGATCTGATCCACATTAGATTCATTAGGTTGGGGGATGGATCTTATGATAGGTGCCGAGTTGAGAATCAAGACAGTAGAACCACTTGCTTCAAACAATGTCGATCTGCTTTTGGAGAAATGATTCTGTCTTTTCAGATGACCATTACATTCGCACTATTAAACATGGAAAGGAAGCTTTAACTCTTTGCTGATCCCATCCTGCATTAGGTCTTCCCCATCATCAGTTCATCGCTTTCATGTTACTGGCCTCACTCTGCATTGGGCCCATGCACTCATCAGTTTTATTTACCGATTGCATGCGATCTATATTTTGTCATGTAAATCATGGCTAAGTGTTTATATGAATGGTAGGTGTCCTTGGATGCTGGAAAAGTTATCAACGTAACTCCGCGCTATGCCCGGCTCAGGGCAGAACCTAATGGAGCTGCCAAGAGCCGTATCATTGGATGGCAGAACATCGAACTTATCAGCGATCGGCCTCTCGAGACAATGCTTAAGGAGTTCAAGCAACTGAAGAAAGAATATCCTGATAGGATACTCATTGGCTCAATAATGGAGGAGTACAACAAAGCTGCATGGCATGAGCTTATCGAGCGCGTTGAGGAATCTGGAGTGGTAACATTTTCATACCTGTATTATGGTTCATACTCGATCAGAGTTATGGTACTGAAGTGCAGCTGATCTAACTTTTTTTATTAGGATGCTCTTGAGATAAATTTCTCATGCCCACATGGCATGCCAGAGCGAAAAATGGGGGCGGCTGTTGGACAGGATTGTGGCTTGTTAGAGGAGGTTTCTGGTTGGATAAATGAGAAGGCTACTGTGCCGGTTTGGGCTAAGATGACTCCTAACATTACAGATATTACAGAGGTAACTTCAGCATATAATACATCTATCCAGTACTGTGCCATTGCATATCTTCTGCATTTTACTTGTTTTGGTATCAACAATACATGAAGTTGTAAATTACTTTTCATCCCTACTTAGTTTTCACATACTTAATTTGCTTTCCGTATTGATCAAAGTAGTTTGGTTCTCAGGTCTTGCATTTACCGACCCTTTAGCAGAAACTAGCTGTTAAAAATTAGCAATGAACTATTTCTGTAATACAATATTTTTATTATAACTTCCTCCTCCCTGAATTCACATTCCATGACACCAATTCCCACAGACCAAACATGCTCACAGGCTTTTAATTCCCCATTCTGTTCTTTTTAGTGTTGAGTTCTGGTCATGTTGATACATGGTGCCTAGTATGATAAGCTTTCATAGTTTAACAGCGCTACCCAGGTTCTAGCAGGTTTATCGTTCTCTTGGACATCTGACAAAGCATGTAGCACAACAAATTATACTGATCACTCAAACATAAATTACACGTTGATATCTCTATTCATTTTAAGAGGCAATTTTTATGAAGGTAGATGTTATTGTCATCATTTGCACTGCATATGACTCCCCATGATAAGATTGTCAATATAACCCATACTTTGCCAATGTTTTTCATTTTTGCCTTAACACCCATGCAGCCTGCAAGGGTTGCTCTTAAGTCAGGATGTGAAGGAGTCGCTGCTATCAACACAATTATGAGCGTAATGGGAATCAATCTCAAAACTTTGCGCCCAGAACCTTGTGTGGAGGGGTTAGATTCAAATCCCCTGGGTTATTTTTGGAGAATGTCCATTTACTGCTCTACCAATTTGAAACAATATTCTGTTCCACAGGTATTCCACACCTGGAGGCTATTCTGCGAGAGCTGTGCACCCTATAGCACTTGCAAAAGTCATGCAGATAGCAAGGCTGATGAAAGAGGAATTTCCTGATGGACAGTCCCTCTCCGCCATTGGTGGTGTTGAAACTGGCAATGATGCTGCTGAGTTTATTCTACTAGGCGCAGATACCGTACAGGTGAACTCTTAAACTGCAATTTGATAAGCAGGATATTTCCCAACATGTGAGCTGATGTGGCTCAAGTGTTTACTGTGTGCATCCTTGTACCGCCGGCACAAATTTGATGTTTAGTTATACTGTGGTAAATTTTTCTGAGAAATCATTTCCAATCATGACTAATGATTTTTCATCATAGGTTTGTACAGGTGTAATGATGCATGGTTATGGCCTTGTTAAGAAGCTCTGTACAGAGTTGCAGGATTTTATGAGAGAACACGACTTCTCATCCATCGATGATTTCCGGGGGTATGCAACAGCAGCACTTTTTCTCTTTTTTATGGTTGATTTGGTGCCGGAAACTATCTGGAAGAATTGCCTTACTTCCCAAATGTCAAAACATCAAGTATCAGACTATGGTGTGCTAGCTCAAAACGTCTGTCTTTTTGGGCAAAAAAAACCTCTGTGTCTTTGCCCTAAGCTCCCAATTAAAATTTTGTTACTGAAGTCTAACAAATGAGACTGTAGATCATCAACATGACATCTCAGGAAACTTCCTTTGTAAAAAAAATGCGGAAGCTGCACTGTTGTTTTCTTGCTAATTTTGTCTTACATTTTACCATGTACAAGATAGGGTAATTGAAGGAGCATGCCCACTTGCTAAAAACTGAAAAACATAGTTACCTTTCTAGGAAACAGAAAAAAAAAAGATTTTCCGTAAATGGGTTGAAGGACTGAAGGCATGCAGTGCTAACAGGGAAGGCTTGCAAGTGTTAACACGCCTTCAACTTTAATTATGCCTTAACAAAGGTAATCATTGTTAGCTATTGCCTTCAACATTAATTATGCCTCCAACAGACAATCCTTGGACCCTGCTTAGCACGCCTAAACCCACCTTCGTATGAATGGTGCACTTTAAAGTCTTGGTGCACCATGTGATGATTAATTCTAGGTCACATTAACTTCATTTTACTCTGTCTCGAGGAAGTTTCTCCGAAGGATCAGTAGTCCGGTGCTAGATGTGTAACCCCACCTATAGAAAATACCTGGACTGGGCTGCCTCCTTTCAAGCATACATTATAATGTCCCCCCCCCCCCCCCCCCCCTTGGAATACTTTTAACGCTGTTGAATCAGAATCAAAGATGCGATTAATTTGTGTTCTTCCTTTTGGAATGAGAACGCTAACCCCCTGATCTTGTGCATCATCATCCCAGGGCGTCTCTCCCGTACTTCACGACGCACACAGACCTGGTGCAGCGGCAGCAGGAGGCGATCAAGCAGCGGAAGGCCATCAGGCTGGGCCTGCAGTCGGACAAGGACTGGACCGGCGACGGCTTCGTCAAGGAGACCGAAAGCATGGTCTCCAACTGACCGATGCAGCTCTCAAGTCTGAAACCCCAACAACATACTTCCACTTGTGATTAAACACGGACCGGGAACACGAAAGGCTGTGCAGACTACTCTTCGATCCATCTTACATTCAATAAAGCATCATACAGGAATTCTTCCTTTTTCGCATATGTGTTACATCATTCTCATCCTTGGCGTGATGAGCATGGTGTTGTCGGGCTTGCCTGCTCCCTCCTTGTACTCCAACCAGTGCATCGAGGCTCTAATGAAGACCCAGTCATGGGTTCATATTCATATGCCTCTCGTTCTGGGCGTTCCAACGACTGAGACACATATAATGCATATAAGAGGACGTACACTTTTTGTTTTGTCATGTGAACGTGATCGGGAGATACGGACCTTTTGGAATATGATGACTTGACCCGGCGTAAAAGGATCGGCACCGGGGTCTCGGGGGACTTGGAAGTCCGGCCCGGAGTCTCTTGAGTGCGCGTTCCAAGTGAAGTGTGAGGAAAATGTTGGCCTCGACTTGGACGGAGCCAAGTCATGTCCGTTTTCAGCCGGTCCGGCGTCAGGTGCCGGCTTTGTTGCGCTGCTCGCTCACGTACTACAACGTGACGATGCTAGCAGTTTCCGCTGAATTCCAAATTCCGTCGAATTAATTTTTAAGTTAAACCATGAGAGTTGCGTCGCGGTTGCAGTCCGACAGTAGATATATAATTTTACAAAGAGTTATCAGAATGCAACCTTCAATTCGAACTCAAGTAGGCTGACAGCATTTTGACAACATACTTCTCTTCGGTTGAATAATTAAACGCTGCTACGTGGCATATACTATCACACGTCTTGTGCCGACAGGGACTTTGGCTTATCAGTAAAATGACAGGACAGCAGGTTCACACACTGACAGATACGGGTGGGAAGATAATCAAGTACCAGCAATATACAATACCCTTTCTTGCTTGGATCCCCAACAGAAAGACCTCCGTCCGTTCCAACTAGCACCGTTGCTCCTTTCTGCCCCCTACTACATTTTATACGTGCACACAAGTCCTCATGCCCATTTCTCTTTGCACATATATATGACAACTGATTCTACTTGCTCCCGATTCGAATCAGGAGAACAAGGCGCGTTTCGGCTAAAATAAGACAGAAGAGAATCATATGCATCCTCTGATTGGAGAGAGAGGGAGAAAGTGACATATGTATCTTAGTTAGTTTCACATGCACCGCCGGGAACAGACTCGTTGACATCCCCCTGTAGGCTGTGTAGCTAGCCCAACACGCACACCTTATATTGTAAGCCCCCATCGGTTTCAAGTGGCAACTTCTTGGCACAAGCAAATGGCCATATATATACACATAGCCAATTGACTGGCTAGCAAGCTAGCCAGGAAGAAATTAGCTGCCATGGATAGAGGAGACGAGGAGCTGAGTTGAGAGGTGAGGAGGAAGAAGGAGGAGGCCGATGGCCGTGGCGTCGGCCGAAAAGGCGGTGAGGTGCCTCGGGCTGGGGTTCGACATGACGTGTGATCTGAGGCTCAAGTTCTGCAAGGAATCTGGGGGCTGCTTGGTGACCAGGAATGGCGAGACGGCGGCGCCGGTCATCGTGCCCGGCGTCGGCGTGCTCCGTGACGTGCCCGGCGACGTCAAGTGCGGCAAGGGCGATCGCGTCCGTTTCAAGTCCGACGTGCTCGAGTTCAACAAGGTTAGTGCGTAGCACTATTACTGATTGATGGCGTTTCTTTAATTTTATCTGAGCTCCCTTAATTTTCGTTTTCAAAAGATTTGCATGTGTAGGTGTTGTTTATGAAGGAGTAGAAAAAATGGGGAGCAAATTAAATGAAACGGGATGAAGTAAAGGTTAAGCTATTCAGTCTGAGCTGATGGCCAGCTAGCAAGATTTATTTATTTTTTGCGGCGAAAAAAATAAGCTAGGAAGATTTTTACATTACTGAAATGGAGATGCAATGCATCATAAGCTACTGTATGAACTCATTGATTGATCTTCGCTGTTTTTGTTGCTTTCTTCAGTCTAGCTTCAATCTCATTTTTCTTCTTCTTTCAATTACGAATTTACGATGATGACAAAAGTTTACGTTTTTTCTTCTTCTTCTATTCTAGAATTCAGAATAGCCGATCGTTAGTTGGGAAAGCGACCGGAAATTAACAAGGCATTTGCGGTTGTTGGTGTGTGAATGCCTGGCTGCTTAATTGTGTTACTATATTGATTTCCCTCACAATTTTTCTAGGTGTTGACTGCGGCCCTGAGTGCTTGGCACGCACACTGAACCAATCATCGACCACCATTATTCCCGCAAAAAAAAATCATCGACCATTATTTTATCAGAGAGAATAAGAGTACATTTGCCAGTATTTTGCTATCAAATGATAATACTAGTAATAATAAAAACATTAATTCGCCATTATTTCGGTGCACTATCGCTGTCAAATATACTACTCTGCATATCGTATCAATAAAACACGGATAAAACAAAACCAACTGAAAAAAAGATAAAATAGATTTCGGCGCCAGCGTTGGCGGTCCTTACAATACTTATCCAATACCCACGCCATAATTCTTTGTAAATTCAAGTCAAGATGCCTCTACAATAATCAAACACACCGCACAAACAACTCAGTGCCTCGATCGGCGACAGTGGTGAATCATTTGACTTGGACCAGTAGCACAGTTTAGAGTTCTAATCGGTAAACTGAGAAAAAAGGCTTAATTAACGAAGCTCCCCTGATTAATGCAGATGTCTGAGGTGTTCAACCAGCGTTGCTCGGTGGAAGGGAAGATCCCGTCGGGGCTCTTCAACGCCTGCTTCGACCTCGACAGCGGCTCCTGGGCGCAGGACGCGTCCTCCACAAAGTGCCTCGCCATGGACGGCTACTTCATCTCCCTCCTCGAGCTCCGCCTCGAACGCCGCCGCCCGCTCGCCCTCGCGCAGCACGTCCTCCACGACGTCCCTGCCGCCTGGGACCCCTCCGCCATCGCAAGGTACATACTTTCTCCGAATCTATACAAATCCAAGTCGCTTATTTCCGGACGAGGAATTACATTGTTACAAACAAGCAAAGTGCATCCGGCCAGGGCCTTGACCCGTTCCAAATTCTTCCAGTAGCAGCAAGGTCTCCTCTCAGAAAGCAGTTCAGACGTCCATACCATACTGGATGTCTGGCACTTGTACTGATGACTATAGAAAGAAAAAGAAACAGATTCCTGATCAGCACCTCGATCTCCTGCATTTGTTTTCTTTGCCCGTCATTGTTGAACGTATTGATAAAACCCTGGCCATTGACAAACGGGGCGTGACAACATGCTAGATCGATCCAGCGACAGTAGCTGGTTTGTTTGTATCAGGCAGCTAGCCAGACAGACCCGTAGTTTTCCGACACTGAGCTGAAATTGACACTGGCGCCGCGTGTACGTACGCATGTCTGAAAACTAGCTGGTAGTATGAACTCAAGAGACGTCAGTCACTGACTTGAACGAGGAACCAACTGGCAATTGCTTAACCATGTGTCAATTTGGGATAATATTGATTGCAGCTTCATTGACAAGTACGGGACGCACGTGATGACGGGGCTGAGCATGGGCGGGCAGGACGTGGTGTACGTGAAGCAAGACGCGGCGGCGTCGCCGCTGTCGCCGTCGGAGATCAGGGCCCACCTCGACAGGCTCGGCGACCAGCTCTTCACCGGCGCCTGCGCCGTGCCGCCTCCGCACTCCAAATCCAAATCCAAGTTCAAGGTTCTTCTACACCTAAATTCTCAATTCACCATTATTCATCAATCAATTTTAATCTCTGAGAACCGAATTTAATGATTGTTGATTGTGATCGATCGATGGATGCAGATACCGGAGGCCTTCAACGTGTTCGACGCGCAGGTGGCGCAGCAGCGGCTGCAAGGGATCACCACCCTCGTCTCCTCCAAGGAGGTACTCAACTCAATCTTGCATTTTGGAACGGAGGGAGTAACATAATTTTGTGGTTTTAATTCTGAAACGGTAAGGATTTCTCGCTTAGTTTTCTTCCAATTTTTGCTGCCGCGGCAGGGAATCACGGTGATATACTCCAAGAGGGGAGGGAACCCGGCGGTGAGCAGCCACTCGGAGTGGCTCCTGACGGTGCCTGGGGCTCCTGACGTGATCAACGCTAAGCTGGTTCCCATCACCTCCCTGCTCAGGGGCGTCGCCGGCACCGGCTTCCTCTCGCACGCCATCAACCTCTACCTCAGATGTAAGAGCACAGATTCTTTCTTGACAAACACCCCAGAGATGACACTTGACAGGGCACCACATGATGTGTTGCAGATAAGCCTCCGTTGGGTGACCTCAAGTACTTCCTGGATTTCCAGCACCATAGGATGTGGGCTCCCGTGCTCGGGGAGCTGCCCCTCGGCCCATGCTCCAACCGCCAGGGCTCCAGCCCAGCGCTGCATTTCAGCCTTCTGGGGTCCAAGCTCTATGTCAGCTCAAGCCAGGTCAGGAGAACCTGACAGAGACACACACCTTCTCACCAAAATCATGTCATTGGCTAAAAGAACATAAATTTCATCATGCATATATGAACGTGTGACTAAATGTATTGCTAATTAATGCAGGTGTTTGTGCCGAATCTGCCGGTCACCGGGATGAGGCTGCACCTCGAGGGCAAGAAAAACAACCGGTAATTATGAATTTTGAGATCATGAGTGACTAGTCCAGTGACAACTTGTAAGAATTTGAGCTATCAAGGCATGTACTAAGAAATATGGTTGCTGACTTGAGTAAAAACTTGGCGTGGATCAGGCTAGGCATCCACCTGCAGCACCTGGCGGCCACGCCGACGTTCATGGCCGCCGTCCGGAACGACAGATCGCCGCCGCAATGGCAGGTCTCCGACGACCACCGCTACTACGAGCCGGTCCAATGGCGGACGTATGCGCAGGTCTGCACCGCGCCGGTCAAATATGACCCCCGGTGGTGCTCCGACGCCGCCAACGATCGCCGTCGTCGTCCCGACACCGCCTTCGTCGTCTCCGGCGCGCAGCTCCACGTCAAGGCGCATGACTCCACCAACGTGCTGCACCTCAGGCTGCTCTACTCCGAGCTGCCCGGGTACGCCGTCGTCCAGTCAAGGTGGGCGCGCGGCACGGCGAGGCTGCCCGGGAAGTCGTCGTCGTCGAGCTTCCTGTCGATGCCGTTCTCAGGATCGTCGTCGTCTACGTCGTCATCGTCCGGGGACGCCTCCCAAAAGGCGCGTCCTCCGGTGGTCGTCAACATCAACTCCGGCGTGTTTGCCGGTGCGCCTCCGGTGCCCGTCGGCGCGCAGAAGCTGCTCAAATTCGTCGACACCTCGCAGGTGACCATGGGGCCGCAGGACAGCCCCGGGTACTGGCTCGCCACCGGCGCAAGGCTCGACGTCGACAAAGGGAAGATCTCGCTGCATGTCAAGTTCTCTTTGCTGGCGCCGGCATCTCTTTGACATCGACAAGGTGTTATTTCTAGAGCTGTACAGTTCTTATGCTGCTGAATGCTAACTGAACACCACCGTAAGATCGGAACACCCTGTTTTCTAGTTTTACACTTGTATTTTTGGCCTGGAACCTGTGAATATTGCTGAGCGACGAGTGTTAATTTGCACAGGAAATCAGATTTATTGTCTTGATAAATTGCATGAAAAAAGATTGACTAATCCTAGTCACATAATATAACGAAGCTGAAGTTGGGTCACAGGGTAGCGTTTGGACGGCCGGCGATGACCAAGAAAACCGATTGGACGGTTGAGAGGGGTGATGGCCTGAGAAGGCTCGGAGTCCGCTGCGTTTTGTTGTTGTCTCTAATTACATTTCAACGCACAGTTCTCAAACACAAGCTTACTATGAACATGCAGTACGTATTGTAGTAATATTTAACAGCAATTATAATTGCCCTCGGCGAACATACGAGCACAAGAATCGTCATGTTTAATGCAAAGGGTTAAAACATACTCCGGTTCATCCTATATGTACAATAGCAAACCTTATTGTAGTGCTCAACCGAATAGCGTGCTCCGGTTCATCCTATTCTGGAGAGAGTGCATTTCAGGCTGCATCCTCCTGAGAAAGTTCTTCCTCTGCTTGATGAGCAGCAGCTTGTCATAGACACACCACGGAAAGCTGATGAGGTGATGAGTCCGGTGACCATATCCTTCGTTGTAACAGCCCCAGTACTGCGGGTGATAGGTAACATGATACCAGGCGGATGCCTTGGCATACGAGGCATCCTGACCATCGTCAGTCTCATCAGCGCTCATCTCGCTGAACCATGACCTTGCTTCTTTCCGCAAAGATTTCACCGCCAGTCTAATAGCATCGGCGTCGCTGCTCTTGGTGAAATTCTTTGCCATCTTCAGAATGCATCCACTTATTATCTCGGCCTCACTTTTTATTCCGTAGTGCTCCATCAGATTACCCAACTTGAAGTCATACTCTTCCTTCAAATACATAGCCTCAGTGATATAATCTTGGTAGCCATCCACAATCAAATCAGTGTCATAAGACCGCCTTGCCACATCCTTTGTGAAGTGCTCTACGTGAGGGTTCTGCTTCTTTATTTCCCTATAGAGCTTCCCAATTACTCCCTTTGATTCATACGTAACTCTGTCAAGCTTCTCCATAAAATCTGGATATTCCCTCACATGCAGATCAGAAGGAATTTGAGCCGGCACTCCTGTCTTTGGGTAATCGACAGCAATTGAGAAGAGCTCGGCCAGCATAAGGCATGGTGCACTTTCGGCCTTGAGATGTTCCTTATCCGCAAAGACTACATGCGCGTTGGCGATGATTCCCAGACTCTCGTTAACTATGTAATTTGTAAAATACTCATGTACTTCCTGCATTACAACAGTTCCAAAGCAGGGTGTCACATTTGTTTAAAAAGATACTGTAAAAAAACTAAATTTCCATAGAGAAGCAGCTGACAGGTAAAAAATCTCAAAGACAGAAACATGAACCAGGTAATAATTTTAATTTTAAAAGTGAAGAGTAGATAGCTAATTACTTCATCTTCTGGACAGGAACATGTGGAGAGAGAGAGAGAGAGAGCAGATTGATTCCACATTCAAAAAACAATTCAAGAAAACAGCGCAGTACTATACCAGTCCATAAAAATTGGTTGCAGTGAAGGATTTAATTGGAAGATTCAAATCACATATAGAGTACTTAATGGCACAATTCTGTTTCTTCGTGCAAACAAAAAATGAAATCCCTGTTGTACTCATAAATAGGGTTAAATAGAAAGCAATGAACAATTAGTAGCAACCTAATGATATCATTGATGCCAACAGATAGACCACTTTATCATGCATGACATGAAAAATGAATAATTTGGGATAAAAACTAGAATACCTCAATCATAACATCATGGTCTAATGTTTCTGTTGGTGCTGGAGTATAGTCCATAGGGGTCACCATACGAGTTGGAATGAGATCTGGATCCCATGAAACAAAATATATGTCCCCATCAAGATCACTCCCTGAACACTCATTAGGATGAGGCCTGCATGAACAACGATGGCTTTAATAACAAAAGACAAACAAAACAAAAGTGTGGCATCCAAGAAGTAATAACGGATAACATATGACGTCCATGAGGACCCACGCAGCGCCTGAACTTTTCTAGCTAAACGTTCTTAGATTTAAAATTTACAAAGTTGTTCCATCTTCATTGACGCTTTCAACCAAATCAGAAAGAACATGTTTCCTGAAATGAGATTTTGCTAAAAGGGCATACTGGAAAAAAAAAACAGAAGAACGCACTACTATATACTTACCTTGGTCCCTGCTGTGGAAAGACGACACAGTTAACCATGTGGTCCAGAACAGGGCGATAAACAGCCTGGAGAATACGGACACCAGGGTGGAGGCAAGGGTTTTTGGCGACGACAACTTTTCCGGTTACAGCAAACTTGTCATGGTCATTGGCACTACTGGACACTTGAATGAATACCTCTCCATACTTCAGTGTGCGGGTTTCATCCAAGCATCCCATCATTGCTCGGCCATTTGTGATAAATATCCTTGACTTTGTTTTCAACTCTAGCAACTTGGAAGCCCTATTTTGCAGCAGCATAGAAAGATATGGTTCCACATCAGGCCGGTAGCCACATGATAGCAATTCCTTAACAACATTGGTAATTTCTCCCATAGGCATAAGTTCAATCGCTTCAAATGCAGCTTGTGGTTCAGTTACCATTCTGTTCAGCTGCTTAACAGCTTTTTGTTGCTTCAGCTCAAATATGTCATCTCTGACTCCAAGTGTTGAAAGAAGAGTGATTAACTGCCGATTCAGGAAGCAGGGCTGGTACTTGCTGTATGCAAGGACGTCTAGTGTGATGTTGTCTGACTGAAACTTTGACATGCTTCTTCTCAAAGAAAGTTTCCAGTCCGATCTTGGGTCAATAGCAACAACGCCTTTATAACCTCCATACCTTATTTAGAAAGCAGAGGGAGTAAAGCGGGTTTTGCACTTCATAGACACTTCATTTGCAAAATCAGCTGAAATCGTTCCAATTCCATCAGAGAATACATACTCCGTACCATTTGTAATATCTGGAATTTCCTCCACCTCATATTTTTGTACTTTCAAGGTTTCTGTCGAGGAGCTAAGTGACTGACCAAGCCTTGCAGCATATTTTGCCACATTCCTAATATTACAGAAGTTCCCCATCCACTGTCTGATGTCACTGGCAGATAACCCTGGCCGAGAAGCAAACATCCATGCTGAGTTATCTCGAAGCTGGCTTGAAGAAAAAGCCAAGAACTCAAAGTGCTTGTCGCCGATAGTAAGGCCATTTGAAAGGACCGACAGGACTCTGTTATACAGAGCAGTTCTCCTTGTACTATCTCCAGGAGCGGAGCGTGGTGATAAATCAGTTGAACGGAGCTTCTCACAGTCCTCATCAACAAATGAAATCCGAAGGAAGTTTTCCAAGTCAGCAGCATAATGACGTACAACACGATTGGAGACATTAATCTCAGGACCATAAAAGTACACTTTTGCAGGGGTAACTTGCGCTCTGTAGACATAGACCAACCCATCATCCAGAGATATGTTGGGTGATGCTAACACGTAGCGTGATCTCTTGATTATTGCATATTGTTCAGATAACCAATTTGTTGGATTCAAACAAGTCTTTTTTTGGTATGACAATTTTTCAAGTGCACGCTTTATATGGTCAATAGATACAAATCCTGGGCTGACCATACGAAAAAAGTTGTCATCAAGTGTTGGCCCACTAAGTGTCCCATTCTGAACCAAGTGGTTGATCTTGAAGAGTATCTCATAAGGTACATCAATGAAATGATGAGATTTCACATTCGGAACAAATCGAGTATCACAAGAATATGAATGACCACTCCGGCAGTGGAAGTCATCATTGTGTTCTTCATAGTAAACAAAGTAGTCACGAATCTTTGGGAGATCATGATGATAGGGTAGCTCCAGACAAAGAATAAATGATTGCCCAATGCTAGCTGATGGAGTAAAATCAGTTGTTCTGGTCCATTGATCATCCGTATCATCCCTAAAATAGTTGAACAATGGATCTTCGAACATAAAGCCAGCACGGCGTTGGTTCAGTTCATAAATTTTTGGAGCAGCCTCAACCTAAAACATGACAACATTTCTCAATTTGAGGTCATAGAAAATCTAGAACACCATGGGTTCAGTAAACAGCAACTAAAAAGTAGGTAAAAAATTATTACTGGGATAGATCCACATTTTGTAGAGGCATGTGACTAATGAGAAGTGCTAGAAAGCATATAAAAGCAGACAGCAGCTGGTGTTCCTCTCGCATACATAACTTTATGGATTCAATATCAGTATTCTAGAGAAATATTCGTGTAAGCTTATGAAAACAAAGAAGGCCACCCATGAAGTATATAAACAGCAAGGGTTCACAAGACAAGCAAAAGTGGAAGTGCAACTCATATAAAACAATAATCTATGCTTCAACCGGTTTACTAACCTTCCTAATGTCATGTGGGCACTCTTTACAGCCGAAGAGGCCCACGGCTGCAGCAGCCACAGGAAGTGGTGCACAAACAGGATGCACAGGATAAGGCCTAGCAACAGCTATCCAATCCAGTTAGTTCGGTTGTCATAATCATTTTGTTTGTTAATCTTATTGTATTGATATTGGTTAAGGTTTTTAGGAGCTGATCGACATACCTAATTCCCTGCAAGAGGGGGGCTATTATCGTTAAAGGCAAAGCAACGAATGAGATCTCATTCTCTCATCTCTCTCCTATGGCATCCCGCCTATTTTCATCTGCATTGACTCCCTAGCACAATGGTCTCCAAACAACATGGTCGGCAACTGCCCAGATCCAGGCCTCCTCTTACGACTACTGGAGTACCGCTACGGTCCAAAACGTAATCCATGAATTTAGCCAGAACCAGGTGAAACCCCAGCAAAGACAGCAGGGCAAAAAAATAACTTCATTTAGCAACAGCTCCTTAACAACATGCATTGTCCCCATATATGCATAAAAACGTAGGAGCAAGCACAAACTGCAAGTATGGATATGCAAGGCAGCATTCGGCATTCCTACCAAACCCCTATGGACTTAACATTCCTTGGAGGGAGAAATGATCGTTCACCAAAAGTCAACAGAATCAAATGTAGCTATTATATTGTTCTGGGGTTCTGGCACATGTGCAGATGAACCATTTTTAATATTTAGAATAACACCCAGAAGTTTATTAAAGAAACTGTAGTGTGAAAGCAGAGTAATACACTTGAGCAATGTGAACATGGAATTATACACTTATACTGCAATCTATAATTCACAACAGCAGCAAAATTAAATTGCAAAAAGTAAAACGAATCCATGAAAAGCATGTTCAACAATCAACATACATTAACGTGTGTTGTTCAGCTAATACCTGGATCAAAAGGAACTTCTTTTGTGACCGATAAGCGGGTGGGCGGTGAAGCTGGATCTCCCATATGCTCTCATAGGAAAGTTCAAGTTTGTATTTCCTGCATTCCAGGTAGAAGTAAATCTTTTTCATATCAAATCCAAACTCAACCGAAACATCTGTTCCGCTCCACAGAACAGACAGGACATTTTCCTTCAGAAGGCAGCTAAAACGCAGTGTTGCACCATGTAGAGTAAACATTGCAGTTCTTGGTCTTGGAACAATGTCACGTTCCGCAGGTCGGACTTTCAGATAATAACTTTCAGTACTAAGCACATTCCTTCAAGCCGCATTCTCCACCAGAGAAGCATATTCCTCAGTCTGGAACTGAACAATGGCAAAAGATCTTGAGTTTGCCGTGATGTTCTTTGGAGGCCTGAGCTTGACCGCGTAGACGTTACCAGCACCAACAATTTGTTCCAACAAATCCTTGACATGATCGGCATGGACATTTGCAGGAAATCCTGATATCTGAAGAGTCTTGCCACCCATGGCAATGGTGCATATCAAAACTACAACAGCGCATAATCATGATACAAAAAAGTTAGTCACTGAAAAGCATGGACAGGTCTGGAGAAATATGGCAGGTCTTGTTTTTGGAAGGAACTCAGGTTTCAGTTTTACCTTCATCTTCTTTCATTTCAACTTTTAAACAAATAAGGACATCCACAAAGGATTATTAGGATTAAATGCAATGGTGTGAAAGGCAATAAGGTTAACTGTTATCCAAAGGTAGCGAAACTAAGAGTCATCTAACTAACACATTTATAGATGTCCTAAATAGGCAATAATGTATGGCATTGCAAATAGTATAAACAATTAAGCAATCTTGTACACTGATACAATCTGGCACGCTAGAATATTTTGGGTGTGAACCAGAATCTCTTATTTGATATCTTATGAAGGACTAATTGGGTAGAGTATGCTGATGCAGATACAGGTGCTTTATCCAAAATTAAAATTAAGAACTATTTTCTCAAGAGAAAACGAAACATCCGTCTTCATTAAGCACTACTAGCAAACAGGCACCCCGGGTAAAGCAAGAACAGGGGGAAAAGGTCGACGACAAAAGACTAGAAGAGTACAAATTTCCAGTCAGCAAAGCAATCGGTCACGTACATTTCCCCAACTTCTACACCCGCTACGCTCCTCGAACTCCCCCTGCTTCTACCATCCAAAAAATAAATGCAAAAGAGAGAGAGCAGGACATCTATTATTGGGAAAGAACCAAGGGCGGACTGAGAAATGACGCGTGGGGGTTTAGTTGAACCCCCGCATAAAATTTGGAGCCCGAACCTGGGCACCAATATCCCGTCGGATCAACTCTAATCAATCTATCTATACCAAAAAAAAAATATACTCCCATCGAACTAATCTACACCAAAAAAAAAACTCTGCCGAAGAACCTACGGAAGGAACAGGGGGAATCGGCAACTAGCAGAGCAGCGAACGATTCGGGTGTCAGTTGCGCAACGCCAGAGCAAACGGAAGTCGGATCCCTTAGAAAACGAACCGAACTCTCGGAACAACCCCTCTGATCAAGCCAGGGTAGTAGGAGGGTTTCTTACCGGCAAACCAAGGGATCAATCAAGCCGCCGGCGCCAGTGCAGCGCTAGCAGCAGCAGGCCGGGCTTCGGTTTTCCGCATCCGGTCGCCGTCCGCGGAGAAGGGGAGAAGGGCGCTAGTGTTTGGAGCAATCTGGGAAGGAATCGGAGGAGATGGAGAAGAAGTGGCCAACGGCTTTATCGCCGAAGCCAGACGAACTGGAAGTGGGAAGGCGAGGAGGCGACTGGGGTCTGGGGGCAGGAAAGAAAGAGGTGGTGGTGGACCTGAGGGAATTACCGGTCAATGTGCACGTAAAAATTAAACCGAACGCACGTGTGGGGCCGGGAGAGGATAATACTCGTACTCCGGGCCGATAGGGATAGCGCAGGGATCTCGATTCTCGAGGTGCTACAGTAACCTCAGTGATTATCTACAATTTTTCTTCATAATTCTTGTCGAACTATTACATTTATCTAGAAGGTTTTTAAAAATAGATACATTTATTTTTGAACAAATTTGAGACAAGAATTATAAAACGGAGGAAGTATTATTTATTTTAGTAAAATGCACTGCAACTTCTCTAATCCCGACCAGCACCATGTGCTTGTTAATCTCATTTGATCTCAATCTTCAGGAGAAGAGGGCATGGCAGTTAAAATTTGAGGTTTGGTTATAATTCAATTTATCTTGGATGGTCGCATAATGTTATAATATGATTTACAATTTTGCACATGGAGGAGGAAATTTGATCGTATGCTCCGTGTTACTTCAGGAATTGCCCGAAAACTTGAGCACAGAAATGCCACATGAAATGACACAAAATACTAGGCCACTAGCACATGTGCATAGCTGCATGGACCGCCTGCCTGTGAGTGGCATTGAACATTGAAAAAAATGAAGGCATCTAGTTAAGTTTTTTTTTTTTAATATCTTGATGTTAAAATGGACACCTGCAGGGATCTAGATGTTCACAATCTAGTCATCTCTTTCACCAGTACAATGGCTTTTTTGATAAAATCATGAGATTTGTCCGCCTCGTCAGCAATCCCTTTCTCTTAGACAAATTTTGGTTCCCGAAGGTTGAGATCAAGCGAGATTAAAAAGAATAGGATGTCGGTTTCAGGGTTTAGGAAGTTAAGGTTTACTGCTTCAAATTTTGTCTACAAGTTTAAGTTTACATGTACAATTGCTTTTCTGATAGCTTAATAGTATTTCTCAAGTTTCCTACATTACACACATGACCATTGCTTCTCATAGATGTTTGTCCTTCATAGTATACAGAAGTACCAAGATTTCTGAAAGGTCGTTCTAACATGGAGGAGTGACCTTGTTCAGAAAATCTGCTTTCGATGTAAACACTAGTTTTATCTCCATCTCCCTCCCCTCTACGGATCGGATGATGAGAGAGCGAGTCGATTTGGCTGACCCGGCCAATGGATGGTCGACAACAGAAAAGGAGGAGAATATGATGACGGAAGAACAAACGACGAAAGCCAAGACCTTTAAAGATTCCAACCAGGGGCCGGGGCCGGGAGACGACTAGACGAGACTCCAGTCTCATTGGCTGCACCATTGACTTGACCTGGGTACGAAAGAAATGGGATTGCACGCGAAGGAACCCCAGCCAATTCGTCGCGTGTACAGGAAACTGTCCCCGAATGGATAGCGACTGAGCAAGCACTGTCCCATTCCAGTCGCTATTTCAGTCCATGTTGCAAACGAATCTTGATTTGGTTGAACAGAGACAAGTCCCACATTTCGCAGAGTAAACCGCACACACGATCCACTCAGTGGCAACCTAATGAGTCAGAATGAGAGTAAAACACATTCAACAGACGTGCGAAGTAGTAGCAAACTTTTGTTGGCAGCATTACTGAAGGCAATACAAAGATCTCAGCAAATGAGAAAAACTTTTCCGTTCTGATTCGGCTTGAGAAACAAACGGATGCTAGCTACTCCAATTCCCGACGACAGACAACGATTTCCGGCCCAACGAAGGGGCAAAACTCAGCCACAACAAATCGAATGGGGCAATCAGTGGCCACAGCAGAATACAATGATATTCACAAACCACAACCCGGATAAGCAAACGCAAACACACTAGCTCAATTACAGATGGGAAGAACCGAAACGGGGATCCTCCACAGCCTATACATACAACCATAACGCGCACTGCCTTGACAAAATGAGAGCATGCCGCAAGGTTATAAACCTTAACCGAAGGAATGGTTACCTTCACTGCATTACAGCAAGTCGGTGTCAGATGCAAGCCTACTCTTTCCCCAATCTAGGTATCAGAGGGTCATCTGTGCTATCTCAATCACAAAATTAATAGGGGGCGGAAAGAGAAAAAAAGAAAAAGATGCAAAGGGAAACAGAACCTATCAAAGAATTTCATGCCACCTGATGTTAGAGGTACGTTATTGGATGTTCCGCGTCAACCCACCACGTGGCGCATTTCTGCAGCAACAGAACAGAATTGAAGGTGATTCAGGAAGGCCTAATACATACATGAAAGGGTCACACAAGAACCACATAAGGATTGTATCAAAAGAAAGAAAGAAAGAAAGGGTAAAAAAAATCTGAATCTAACTTGTTTTTTCTTTTCTTTAGAGTCCATGCAAGGGAATAGCACTAAGATAAAACTTGTTTGGTTTCAAGAATGGGCACATCACCATCTCATACATCATATGTAGTAGTCTTGCAAAAATGAAGGATTGGGTTTTCACAACAAAATCATGGGATGATCAGACAACCACTTAGCTGACCTGACAGAGGAAGTTACTTTGCTTAAAGCAGGACTTTCGAAAAATTGTGAAGTGTAATTGAAGTTATGAATTACTACTGAAATTGTAGCGCAGATGGCATAACTGAAGTTCAAAAAAATCCCAATGTATGAGACTTTCAGAGAGGTATACCTTCCGGGAACTGCCTGAGAAGCGGTGCCAGGTCCTTTCAGATTACCAAGCCTCTTGGCCTTGTTTTCTTGTTCCTTCTCAAGGCGAATAGCAGAAACTTCTTTCTCCATAGCCGCTACCTCTCTCCTCATCTTTTTAGCCTCCACTTCCATGGCTTTGGTTAATGTATCTACTTTCTTTGCTAACATCTGTAAACGAGGGGGTAAGCAAAAGTATAAATACCACAGTAACTCTCCCCTCAAAATGCAATCAGTAGACTCCAGCATCATACCTCAATTGCATCATCCTTGTCCTTTAGGCTTTGGTCTTTCTCATGGCATGCCTTTCTCAATGAAACCACCTCCTTCTGCAACATGTCATAGAGTACACCAGAGACCATATCAGTTGAATCACTATTTGCAGTTTCAGAACTTTTCTCTTCTGTGCCAGCCTTCCAATTATCTGTAGTCTCACAATCTCTAACAGCATCCGTAGACCTATTGAGTAAATGAGGTCCATTCCCGAGGACCTTTCCCCTGTCTAAAGACCTCGTACCACCATCAAATGACCTTGAAGTTCCTTTTGCGTGCTTGAGGACCAAGCTGCTGCTAGCAGAAAGAGAGGACCTTGAATTGAAAGATGGAGATCTCCTCGCTAACACACCATTTGGGGAGGTTTTTGACAAATTATCAGCTCCACCTAGTGATAGTCGACGGGAAGATACATTACTTATACTCTTTCCTTCTGTAGGAGGACGACTAGAACCACTAGGTGGCCCTCTCAATCCATCTTCTAGAACTTTTAGGCGCCACTGATACTTTTCCTGAGTCCAAAGAAAATATGAGAACTCATCCCACAACCAATAAATCTGTATCTTAAAAGTTAAGCTCAAACTGAACATGACAGACAGCCATCTTTACCTTTACTTGAGCTTCTGATCGAGCTGTTCGCTCTGCAATAGCAAGTTTGTCGCGAAGCTGCTGCATCTCACCCTGTAGAAACATTTTTCATTTGTTGAAACTTGAATAAAGGAACAAATGTGCAATTTTGCATAGAGAGCCACAGGTGTGCCTCAAGATAACAAAGAAGACATTAATCATCTTACCTGCAGGAATCTGCGCTCTTCAAGCCACTGTTTTACAGGCATTACTTTGTCATTACCATCTTTCCACTCATTTGCAACTACAACAGCAACCCTGTTTGCTGTAACTTTTGTTCGAGCAAGTTCACGGTCAAGAACTTTTCTTTCTTCCTATGTGCGTCATTATAAAAAAATAGTATGTGTCAGTTATTTTTTCATAAAGAATCAACGAAGACTGGAAGAAAATGCAACAGTTGAAGGGCAGTGTGTTACATTCATTTCCTGGACTTTCCGCTGGTAATCCCTAACGGCATTAGCAGCTGCACCACCAGCAAGAACAGCCTCTTCGAGCTCTCTCACCGTTTGACTAAGCTTTTCTACTTCCGCAACTTTTTGACGGTGCAACCTATCCAAGATCTTATTCTCTTCCTGCAATCAGGGCACAAAACCAATTGAGCAGGTTTATCGGAATAACTAGGCAGAGTTATTTGCTCCAAACAATCTTGGAAAATACTAAATATCTTCTTATACCTGGCAGATCTCAATTTGCTTCATCAAATCTTGGTTCTTGTTTTGCATGTCATCAACCATAGCGGCTTTTGCCAATGCAGTTTGTACAGTCTTTTCTGCTTCTAGCAGTGCTGCCTCCTTTTGTTTTGTCAAACGGTCTAATGCTCTGTTATCCTCTTGGAGCTTTGCGATCTGGAAAGAACCAAGTTATTCATTTGTCAATTATATCAGAACACTCATTCAGTGGAGAAAAGGACTTGGGGTCGGTGGATATGGTTGGTGCAAGCAAGAAGGACAAGAAAACATTCAAGTATGAGAGAAATATAACAACTTCTTCACAACGTGCGATGATAGATAAGAAGTGGATGAGCCTACCCGCAAAAAAAAATAGGTTAGGTGATTCTTGAGTTGTATCGAATTTTCTATTGTTTCTGAACGACTGTAATAATTTGAAATACAATAATAATGCATGGCTGTGTGCATCGATTGATGCAAAGGCCAGGGGACGCCTCCTTTTCGGAAAAAAAGAGGTGGATAACAAGGTATTACCTCTTGCCGTGCAAGCTTTAGCTCAGCTTCAAGTGGTGCAAGAATGGCTTCAATAGGCGGCATATCATCATCCTTTTGGGCTGCATGTACTCTTCGCAGTGTTGCTTCTGCTGCAAACTGGGCAGCCATAGCTGCTTTTTTCTCATCATTTGTTTTCTTTAGTTCTAGATTCTGCACAAATAAAACAAATACTTATAACAGAGCAATACGAAGAGAGGTGGACAAAACAACTAAAAAAAAGTAGTGGAGATACTTTGCTATCAAGGAGAGCCTCTGTCAACTTGAGCTTCTCATCCAGCTTCTCCAATTCAGCAGTGAGCTGCCATCACAAGATAACAAATCAGCAATCATGTTTAAAAAAAATAGAGAATAAGTACCAGTATTAACACTTGAAAAGTTTTGGCTCAGTTTTTCCTTGTTTCAACAGAGGGCATATCCTAGTTCCATTACGATGACAAGCAATTAGCATGCATACTGTAACTTTAGCTTGCACCACGGAAAGAGCTCATGCAACTATTTTGATAGCCTACATACCGATTTAAAATGAGCATTAGATAACTTTCATTTGACAAACAAACAGTACCCGACATAACCAGCCAAACAAGCATTACTTGACATGCCAGGCATTGCCCATGCCTAAGAGGTGTCTCATACTGCCATACAGAATCACACAATCACCTTCAGTGGAGAAAGATGCTAACCTCATCAAATAAGATACGAAATCTACTATATTTTTTAGTATGCCCAACTACTTAATTTATAAAGAAAGTCAGACTCACTCGATCAAATGACGGGGCAAGAGAATACAGAGCAGAGACATTATAAACGCAAAATGGAACCAGAGAAGCACTAAAGTTCAGTTTGGTGTACAGGCTCTTTAGCTGGTCCCAACATCACAAGTTGGGTCACTCACTTTCCCAGGAGCTGCTTTGCAAACTAAACAAGCATGTTAGAGCAAGATCTATTCAGTTGGTCAGACAACCTACAAGCTGAAGTCCTAAGGGAAAAGAGAGTGAGGGTCTACAAGGAACAAGTAAATTTCACAAAGCTACATATGCTTTTAAAAACAAATCAGATAACCACATATTTAAGTTTGCATTGCACAGATCTATACATGATTGGGCATAACGTTTCAATAAAGTAACATCCATCGATTCCTTTTATGAGATGGAATCTGACAGGTAGTCTGTCAGTGCAAGAATGTGGAGACCCAGGCTAGGAGGCTAGGAGCCAAAGTTTGTGTAGTTCTAAAAAAATTTGTTGATTTTTGACGAGTCATGACAAAATGTGTAACAAAAAAAAGAAGGAAATACACCTCGAAAAGTTGCTTATTTGCCTCGAACCAATAGCGAAGTGTATACCATGTTCATCCCTTGTCTATGTCACTAAAAAAATCTGAACTGAACTGAGCAACCGCAACAAATCTAGAAACTAAATTACATACCTCGAAACCAACTTGCAACCAGGAATGAACATTATAATATTTATTAGCACCCAACATCAAAAGTGCTTTGAGCACCATAGAGGTTAGCACTTAGCAGTCGCACTTACAAAAGTACAACTCCAGAACAAGCATAATGAAAATCAACTCTACCAACTAAGACCAGGGCAGATTTAACTAGTTCTTTTCTGCCATTCAGGCAACTTGATGCATTTAAAAAAGGCTAATATAGCTCGAAACCGAACGAAATGGTCATTTGGAACAAAACAAAAACGATTCTACATAAATCTGAAGCACGCTTGGAGGTGGTGAATTTGTGATTACCTCTTCCACCGCTTTCTCCCGCGCCCTCTCCGACAGGCGCAGCGCCTTGATCTCCGCCTGCGCCTCGCCCAGCTCCCTATCCTTATCTAAACGCACACAAAAACAGCGAACATTGCCATATGAGATTCCAAAAGTCAGCGAAAACCCACGGAGTAGAAGCGGGAACATGAGCTACGCTACGAGCCACGAATCAAACTGACCCCTCACTTCGTTCTCGAGCCGGTTGAGCTCGACCTTGAGGGGGTCCGACCCGTGCATCAGCGTGAGGAGCTCGTCGGCGTCCAGGCCCACCTGCGCCGCGCCCCGCCGGCGCGAGGAGGAGCTCTTGTGCGCGGACGACGCATTCCCCTCCTCGCCACCGCCGTCGGCCATCTTCAGATCTGAGCCCCGGCGCCGCAACCCACCATCCAAATCACGCGAGACCGCTGGGGAGCACCCGAGCTCCGAGTTCGCCGCGTCGGTGGGGCTTGCCGGATCGGGGGGAAACCCTAGCCGCGGTGCCGGGCTAGAGTGGGGGCTTCGGGGCGTGGGGCGCCGTGCTTTTGCTTCGGGGAGTATTGTCTTGCTCGCAACAGTGTGTTTGAAAACCGCAAGTTCAGGGGAGGTGTTCGGGGATTATTTAAAGCGTCGGGTTTCGGTTTATACTGGCTGCCGTGATTAGCTTGGAGCTAAGCTTGACTATGACTGTAATCAGAGCATCCAACGGTCCGCTACTAGCACAGTACTCACTCCGTTCTTAAAAGTTTTATCTTGTCCTAAGTCAAGAAATTTAAACTCTGGTAAAATTTATTTAAAAATTTGATCAAGAATTGAAGTTGCCCGGATGTTTTTCTTCAAGAATTTCTAGCATCATCACATTTTCGGCAATAAATTGGTGGAGTATAATAATATAGGCCGCGCGCTTCCTTTCATACCACTATTTACATACAAGGCTAAATTACTTGTAGGTTTTCCTCCATCCAAAAATGTAAGGACAAATTTAAGGATCGAGAGAGAACCAAAGAAAAGCAGGGTACTTGTGACTAAATTTATCTGCTCCGAATAAATTAATCTGGTTCTAGAAGTCTTTTCCATCGGCAGCTAGCTACCCAACGTCGTGGATCGATCGATGTCCAGCGTCATTCGATGAGATCTAGGCACTGTTCCGTGGTCCACGCATATGAACATGTCCCGTTGATGTGGGTTAATCCCTAGCTCCACCTATATATAGCATCTCGAAGTAACCTGCAGGCTGCACTTTAGCAAACACTATGCCCATCCGCTGGTACCACTACTCTCACCCTGACCCGCCAACCAAACACACTGTTGACGGCTCCGTTTTTCAACAGCCGAAGAAAAGGAGATGACAATCGATCTTAGTATGATCGGTACGTGACCAGGCCACATATGGCGTTGCTTTGCCGGCGGGGGAGTGATCGAGCGACGTGTGTGTGCTGTACGTACTGCGTTTCATGCAAGGGGCCGGGGTGGTTTGTTTGTTGCTGGAACTGAAAGGAACGGGAATCTCTCGGCCGTAAATGTGCACTCGCTAGCTATAAGCAGGAGCAGTGCGTTTTTATGCGCGAGTCGCTGTCGATGTTATTAATAAGTCGTGTGCTCCTCAAGACACGTCCAGATTAAAGAGACGGAAAAGAGAAACAGTACTAGGTCAAACCTGGTGATGGGTGCGCTGCTGGTGATGATTTGTGGCTCGTCAAGTGCCGTCTGATGAAACCGTTCATTCCCTGGCCATCATGCATGGGTTCATAATTAATTAGTGGAATCATACTAGTACTAATCCCATTGGTCGTACATACTCTAGTAATTATCAAGGTTGACGGGCACTGACTGAAACCAAGACGTCGGGGAGACCTCCTAGGATGCTCAATAGACGCGCAACGACACGCTAGGACGCACCGAACGAAGCGCGGTCTCCCGTCCACTGCCCGAGAGAGTAGAGTGCAAGAAAAAGCTGGCCAGGCACGCGAGCACGTGAACAAAAAGGTGCCGCTAAAATTCCTTGGATCGGCTCAACCGGTCATACGTAGAAAAAAGGTTTATTCACCGACAAAGAGTCGACCGTACTGCGTACGAGTAGTAGTACTAAGTGCCTGGCCGCGGCCCCATCACGCCACATGCCGAGATTAATTACGACCACAAAGAAAAAGATTGTAATGGCGGCCTCACATGCATACTCGGTTGGATAACACGGTGCCGTATAACGGCATTCGGACTGATCCAGGGAAGCGACAAGGGATTCCGACGGTTGGTTGGCACTGTTGCTCTCCGGACTGCCGTAGCAGTAGACGTGGTCCCGACGCTGTCTCGGCCGCCATAACGGTGGTGTACGTGTAGTCGGCTCAGATCCGCGCCCGCATGTACTACGGGAAGAAAGCAGTACAGCTAGGCTGGGCGCGCGCGCGGTACATGTGTATCTGACTGTCTGGCTGGCGTGATTATCCAGCGGTACGTCTTTGACTTGTTGTCCACGGTCCACTGCCAATACAGATTAATTAACGGTGCCATCGTCAGCTCTGATGAATTAATTACACAGCCCACAACACCCTGCAGCTAGCTAGCAAAGCGAGCGCCGTTACTTCGGCCTGCCGCCTGCAACCAGCGTTGGCCGCGTACAGCGAAAGCGTTACGGTTCGGACGTCCGTCGCCGGGACGACTGCTATTGACCGCACACGGAAACGCTCCATCTCCCCCATCTGTACAAATTACTTGAGACGTGGAGGACACAGGAAGAAAAGTTAAGAATCTTAATTTTTGTTGCTTCAAGTTACAACTGATCCATCTCAGCTCCGTCCCAGAGCAGAACGAAAGTGCATGCCCACCCCGGCCAGGGGACCACGCCCCTGTAACAACAGTCAGCCATCGCGCCCTAGCTAGTAGTGCAGCTTGGAGAGGATCCGATGCATGTGTTGTAAAAGGCAGGGGGCCACATCATGAGAAGAGTACCGCCTAATCATCCCCTGAGTAGCTATGTAGCCCGCTCCGTAAAGCAAAGAGAGCCTAGCTATCTAACAATCAATCCACCAAAAATTCAGCACATCCTTGCTAGTGCTTGTTGCTCTCTCATGCTTTCCATACATGATAACGGTGTTGGCCTGTGTTTGGCTGCACGCCCCTGCTGGTGGACACTACTCGCTACCAAATCTTCTAGTACGACCCATGTCTGCTTCTTAAAAGAAGGAAATTCAGCTATACAGCACACACGAATCGCTTGAGTACGAGGTACGTGAAACCGAGCTAGCCGTCTTATTTTGTTAATACACGTACTCCCCCTCCGTTGTTTCGTATTGTTTTGTCGAAATATTACATGTATCTAGACGCCTTTTAAGAACAGATACATCCATATTTAGGCAAACTTGAGACAAGAATTATGAAACCGAGAAAATTACATGGTATAGTCCTGCGTACAGGGGTCCCATGGTCACACAGGCTGCATATTGGCCTATTTTTGTGAAAGATGATGCTTACGTACGGTGCATGCGGGTTACACCAAGAACGAGCAAGGTCTTTGCATGATAAGTGTATGGTCGCCGTATAGCATAATCATTATCGTATATGGATTAATAATTAGAAACCCTGTTGTTTGGTGAACAACTCGCACTCCTAATAGAATCCGATTGCTTGCTAGATTGCGTGGTCCCGTGATGGGGACTACCTACTATCTAGCCACATGCACCAAGAGTTCAAGCCAATAGGCAGCTGGCATCACAAATCAGTCATTAGTACCTGACAGCATGCATAAATAACCACATTCTTCCTCCCTAATCCAAATCCTGCAGGCGGTGGGCCCCCAAGCATCACAGCATAAACAAAAGTGAGAGCATCAAGTTAGACGTAACAGATCGATCAAAGCAACAGTTAACGGGACAGTTGGACGACACATCACACATGATATGCTTGTGATTCAAGTTTGACCGCCAAAGAATGATATGCTTCTGCTTCAAGTTTGACCGCCAAAGTGTATATTATTCGCAGTGGCTGGGCACCAGACATCAGCAAGTGTTATTTGATGCTTTGCTTTGGATGCATACGTGATATGTGCAGGCAAAGTCACCCGGCCTGGTCGGTCGATGAAAAAGGCACCGGCCATTGCATGCATGAAACTCTGGATGATGTGTGGATCGATGGAAAAGAAACCCCACTTTGTTTTAGCCCGCCTGCAGCAGCCAAAAATCATGTGATGGAGCCTGTTGTGTTTTCTCTGCCCTGTCACTTTTCCCATTTCTTCGCACATGGTTACAGGCTAGAACACGGTACTTGGCGGGAAGAAAAATGGGAACATATGTTTCTGAATTACAATACAGCCATGTGGCATACTCGGTCAATCGTAAGCTTGTGATCGATCGAGGGAGAAAAAAATGATTAGTCACAGAGATCTCTGCAAACCCCTGTCAGAAGAGTATCCACCGTGCAGTCGAAAGACCGCCACAATAATTGGATACCCATATTAATTATCGAAATATTACATGTATAGCATAAATATATGAACAAATTACTGAATGCATGCGCGCACGTACGATCTGTCAGGAGCATCATGTGGCTTTAGTGGCATCTGCGATGCAAATGTCGGCGGTCAAAGAGTCAAGGCATGTCAGTGACGCCACGCATCATCGATCGATCTGCAACCGTCCACGTACGGGTACAGTAGTCTAGCAGCTGACAAATCTTTAACTTCCAACGCAGATCGATCAGTCAAACAGCACCTAGCGGCGCCCCAGCTCTTACCAGTAATTGATTGCTTGATTGCTTTAACTTGCGTTGGCATTGGCATTTGGCAGCGTGCAATAAGGATTGGATTCCAAGCTTGTTCTTGATGCAAAAGCGTCCGTCCCGTCCCAGGCTCTCTCTCCCCCAGCGGTGTGTGATGCAGCGACGAGGACAGGCCGGCCATGCATGATGCATGCAAGCCTCCAATCCAGGCCAGCGGTAACGCTTTTGGGAAAAGATTACTACTCCTCCTAGCTTGTGCGCAATGCAGCCTTTTTCCTTCGTGGCCCCATGCACGCATGCAGTCTCAGAGCAGGTGCGCAGCTAGCAGTGGTTGCGGCCCCAGAGCTAAGCTAGCTTGCGGACTTGTGTTGCCGTCACCAAGGAATCCTATGCCACTCACTCTTGCTGATCTCATCTAGTAAGTGCTAGTAGCGGTTAAGATCGATGGTTGCTCGTGTATCCTAAGATGGTCCACCTGTCACGTACTCCACTGAGAAACGCCTCAGGTGGAGTATATATCATGGTTACTAAAAAAAAAGAAAAAAAAAGTATATATCATGGCATATGGCACGACGGAGCACAGGGCAAAGAGTCTCACATTCGAAGATGCATGTAACTTGAAGCCACGGTTAATTGCCGATCGCCTTCTCGCGCTCCGTACGTGGCTACTAGCTCCGTGTTGCGGCGGGCGGCCGTTCGTTCTTCTCCATGAAGCAAGCGCATATGCGTTCTGGCCTGTTGGGTGAGAGAGTAGTGTGTGTGTGTGTGTGTGACCGATCATCGTACAAGGCAAATCAGCTGAGAGCATCGCAAACAAAACTAGCTAGTGCGGTAGCTAGGCACCAACCCCGGTCCCCCGGTAAACTTAAAGCCGCCGGGCCAGTTTAATTAGCGCTGCCGACGCCCAACGAGGCGTGCTTTAGTTTCTTCACTATCTTGCTCTGATGATCTCGGCTCCTCGAGAGGAATTATGCGATTATTATCGGCGATTAGACGTTTGCAGAGGATCTAGCTAGCTAGGCCGTAATGCACGGAAGACGTACTGACGGTTGCTCGAGTCACATGCATGGGGAGCATATATATAGGTGCTCGTTTGCTATCGATCGAAACAGAGAAGAGATCGATCACGTGTTGCTTTCGGGTCTAGCTAGCTTTAGCCGCCGCATCAAATTGGAGCGTCGTACTGTCGTCTTGCGCTTAAAGATGGTTATAGGCCGGGCCGTTTTTGACCTACTGCTGGACAGTCCCATCAGTACTGTCCTCGGAAAAGTCCTTCACGCACTTTACAAAGGCCGTTTATAAATTACTATTCCGCACATTACAACTTTAGGTTTAATATGTGCAACTATACATGCAGACGACTGCATGCACTCTCTGAAACTCGATCGGTCAACCGAGGATCAATTACTAATCTCTTCGTTCCTTTTTACAACATGTTAGTTTTATATTAAGTTGAGACTTTTAATATTTCACAAGTGTATAGAGAAACCTACCGCCATCTATAACATTAAGTTAGTTTTATTAAAGCTTTGCATAGTTTGTTCGAGTACTGTCCTTTGTTGAGACATTCGTGAAGTGCGCTACTACCCAAAGGAAAGAGCGCACACGAACTTATCATCTTCGTGATATCAAAACCTCAGAAGAAGGCATAGCACGACCTCTTGTATCTCTTGAGGTTTCGCATGAATTTTGTAGGACCTGAAATTCTCTGGATCACCATGAGATGCATTTTTTTTTTGAGAGAAGCTGGGCTGCAGGTTGGAGGCCCCCAAGTACGAACACTGGCCATTATCAGAGGCAGCAACAGAAACCTATCCAAGGCCTTTCCGTAAAGAGAACGAGAGCTTTCTTTTTTAATTGGGCCTCCTTGGGCCGCTAGCTTCATCTCGTTGTATTTTTTTTTGGAGGATCTCGTTGTTGTATTTGTATCCAATGCTCAATGCTCAAGCTCAATGTGATCCACTGCAAAGTTCACGTTTCAATTGTTCGCTATTATTGTGCTGACCAATTGCCCAGTGGACCTTCTAGGACTAGCTAGCTGGTGAAATCTGGCACTGTCTGATCACTCCGGTGATGCCTGATCGTTTGCAGTAAGCTACGATGCATCAAAGCTCGTGACCTTATGGGTTGGAGGCTTGAGCTCCACATTAACATTGTCTACCTGTGGACTGTGGTTATGGCTCAGCCGACCCATGCATTTACATGAGATAACTCCATAGTTTTGGTCATTTCGACCCTATGATTTTTTTATAAAAAAAAGCATGCATACATACATAAATCATAACAAATTTCAGCAGTGCATGATATGTATATCCAGGGGATCAGGCGAGCAGAAACTGAATGCGAGATAACATATTCGATTTATAGCTGTGTATACCGTACGTCTCCATCCATCCGTCACTGTCGTGCCTAAACGAACCTTCCACGCTGCGTACGTGGATTAAACACGAATTTTATTTCAGAAACACCTCCACACACATGTTGCTCCTGCTTGTTTTTCTACTACTAGTAGTGCAGTTTACTATACTAAACAAGCCAACCAGTGATGCGCTGACCGAATAGAATAAGTACGTCGAGTTGGACGGGCCAACCACTGATCAGTAGAGCGCATCTGCGCATGGATCCGCATAATCAAATCATTGAAAGCAGTCCGTGCATGTTTACCGACCTGTCTGCACGTTCCAAAACCCGTAAAACAAACAATGGACCAAACTCATGATGCATCCATCGTGCGGTGCCATTCCTCCCGACAATTAATCAATCTCCGGACCAATCCAATCATCGTACGGGTATTATCTGCAGCTAGCGGATGCAATTACCCACTCATCGTCATCTTTTTTTTACTCGAAATTTGACAGGAAAACCAACAACATTTACGGCTTGGTTGGCAACTAAGAATTCATTTCATTTGATCAAAATGAAATGAAATCCAATTTTTGATAGGATTTCATTTGATTGAATTTGAATTCCGAACTGAAAAATCACTACCACATGGAATTGAAGAGGTTTTACAATTCTAGAAAAATAATGATTTTTAGAGAGGAATTGAGTCTAATTATAGTATGATTCCATGAAATTTAAGATTGAATTCCTGTGACTAATTCCGTGCCAACCAAACAGGTTGTTTTTTAAAATTCAAATAAATTTTACAATTCTACACCCAAATAATGAATGCCGACCAGCTGTATTTTTTGGCATGCGTCGCTTCGGACGCAACAACAACAACACGCTGCTTTTCCCGTGCCACCTTCCGCGGAAACCACAATAACTCGGGGGAGCCACTACTAGCAGAGTTGACCACGCGTCCCGTGCTACGATAACCCAACGCGGCGTAAATGCCGCCGGGCCCACGCTGTCAGCCTCTGCACCCCTGTCGTCACCTTTATTTTAAGCCTGCAACGCACTGCGCAAGAGCCTCCCTCCCTCGACCGCCTTGACTTCCTCCTCCATATCCCTTCTCTCACAATCTCATCTCTCCATGGGTACACACGGGAAAGCAGCAGCAGCAGCAGCCATGGCGCCGTCGCCGGGGAAGCCGACGACGCTGCTGGACGTGCAGGAGGTGGAGTGGATCACGCGGGAGCTGGAGCGGCTGCTCGTCAGGGAGGCCGGCGGCGGCGACACGATCCATTACCGCCGGAGGAATAAGAGGGCCAAGGTGATGAGCCCCCCTGCCCCGAAGCCGGAGGCCAACAAGAAGAAGGGAGGCTTCCGGGCCGAGCTCCTCGGGAAGCACGCCGTCTCCATATGCGGCGATGCCGCCGCCGCCGCCGTCCTGCCCGGCCGCGGCTGCCGGCACCGGCGAGGCCGCGGCGGATCGTTCCGGGAGGTGGATAAGCAGGTCTAGCAGGCTCGATCTGGAGTGTTAATACAGTACTAGTCTATATGGTCGGCGTAATTCTAGTCTACACTACAGTACTACACAGTTCTTCAATTCGTACTGCGTAAGTCTAGCTCTTCAATTTGGGCAATGTTTTCTGCATAGTTAATGCGAAGCAGTACTGTAGAATGGAACTGCCAGGCTACGATGATTTCCCGTGTACTTTCCTCGCAAACTTTTTTCCTTCTGTTTATCCAACTTGTAAATATCAACGTGGGATGATAATACTATGTCTCGCCGTACGTCCTTGAAAGAGTTGGATGTTTATTGTTTTTTTTTTTGCTTTACATATACTCCTCTTTGCTGGTTGAACGGTGTAAAACTACAAACACGGAATGCATCCATGGAGCAGTGCTCTTTGTTGGTTGAATGAATGAACGCTGTACCAACATACATGGAGTACGGAAAAGATCGTTGCTGAGCTGCCTGCCGCAGTTATTGTTATAGAAGCTTTGTGATCGTTCCGGTTCCGTGAGCTTGAAACGTTTGGTGGCGAGGCGAGTGCCGGCGTTCATGGAAGCACCAACTGAATTTTGATTGTTGATGATGAAGAACAGTTTTGGACTTCGGATGGCAATTGGCAGGCCGTAGACTGAGCTGGACCCAGAGCTGTCGTTAACTGGGCTTGGAGGCCCGTTTCTCGACCTCGATCTGTAGATAAAAGAACGGCCCAGCCCAAAGCTAAACGAAGCGCATCGAAGAGATGAGGTGTGATCCCGGGGGGAAAAAAATTAAAATGAAGGCGTAGCCGCAGTCGGCGGAGCAGTGCAGACAAACACACAATTCGCTCGCTCGGCCACGGAAGCCCAAAGCTAGAGACTCCTGGAACTCCCAAATATGGAGCCCGCCGCCGACGACTCGCCGCCGTCGCCGCAGCAGCCGCTGCTGGGTTCTCCGTACGCTGGCGCCGCCTCGGGGCCCGGGAACCACCAGGCCTCGCCCCCGCCGGCGGCGAGGCCGAGCCGCCTCGCGGCGCTCATCGGGCGCGCGGCGGGGCGGCGGGGCCCGTCGATGCTGGTGCGCGAGACGGCGGCGCTGCAGCTCGAGCGGCGGCGCGCCGACTGGGCCCACTCCCGCCCCGTCGTCGCGCTCGACGTCGCCTGGAACGTCGCCTTCGCGGCGGCGGCCGCGGCGGTGCTCGCGGCCTCCGCCGCCGAGAGCCCCGCCAAGCCGCTCCGCCTGTGGCTCGTCGGCTACGCGCTGCAGTGCGTCGTCCACGTCTCCCTCGTCTGCTCCGGCCCCGGCCGCCGCCGCCGCGCCGCCCGCGCGCGAGGCCCCGATGTCGAGTCCGACGCCGCGAACGCCGGGCCGGACGGCTCAGGCAGCGAAGACGACGACGATGAGGAGGCCATGGATGAGAGGAGCAGGTGATGCGGAAAGGAAAAACCCCAATTTTTCTTCATGTTATGTTGTGTGGTGGATGCAGGACTAGGGTTTGTGGCTCCGTCCGTGATACCATGTGCTCAACTGAGCTGTGCGTGTCGATTCAATAACTGTTTTGTAATGATTTTTCGCCGTTCATACAGTTCTGTGGAACGATGTGAGTCGGTGAACACTCTGGTGTCATTTCTGTGGTGGATCATTGGGTTCTACTGGGTGGTGTCCGGCGGTGACATGCTCGAACAGGGTGCTCCACGGCTGTACTGGTATTGTCTCCTAAACCTCTACCTATGTAGTACATTTTCGTGTGGGAACTCGAATGCTTACTTGTCCTACCAGTTTGCAATTGCATGTTAAGGCTAGTGTTATTTGCCATATCTTGAATGTCGCAAAATGCAAAGTAGAATCCAAGATGCTGTACCATAATCCTTGTTGTCGAAAGGAGGCAATTACCTTTGATTATTCTCAGAGCAACTGCACCAAGCCACTGTTTGGCTATACCGGCATATGATACAAATATGAAATTTGCTAGCTTTTGAAATCTGTTACTTCCTCCATCCAATAAAGGATGTCTCAATTTTGACTAAATTTGAATGCATCTATACACTAAGTCATGTCTAGATACATCCAAATTTTGACAAACTTAAGACATCTTTTGTTGGACGGTGGGAGTATTACCTTTGCTAGTTAATGTTTAATGCAACTGATACATATACTTTATTCTTTTACAACTAATTGGTGATTAACTGACTACCATGTACTCCTATCATTTATACCAAAAGAGTTGCCTGATTTGGAATTTCTTGTGCAGGTTAACTGTAGTTTTTCTAGCATTTGATGTCTTCTTCGCTGTTTTTTGTGTTGCTGTGGCCTGCTTCATTGGGGTTGCATTGTGCTGCTGCTTGCCTTGTGTTGTTGCAATTCTGTATGCTCTGGTTGGCCAGGTAAATTATGCGTTTGAGAAAGTATCTGCTTCTCTACTGCCTGCAATGTTACTCCTTATTGCTCATCCCCTTCTTTCTTGCGTATGTAGGAGGGTGCTTCAGATGCAGATATTGGCGTTCTCCCCAGATATAAATATTCTGTTGCCAACGAGGATGTAGAGAAAGGAACAGATGAGGGGCTTATGATCCCCATCCTGAACAATAGTGGAGCATCAACAAGCGAACGCATTCTCCTTAATGAGGACGCTGTAAGGATTGTTTTCTGATTTCTAATTGTATACTTAATGTTTCTTTGTTTGCATTTATATTTTAAATTATGTTTGATCTTCCTATATCTACACGGTATTTCCCTTTGGTTGTGAACATATAGTTTATAATTCCTTGCACTACAGAGAACTTTCCATCCCATGCCAGTTTAAAAGTTCAGACAATCTATTCTCAGAAATCAAAAAGTACCGTGAAGTAATGATGCAAACAAGCATCCCCGTCCCATTTATATAGTCTCCTATGCATTGCTGACAGCTTCTTTGTTCTATCAGGAGTGCTGCATCTGCCTCTCATCATACGAAGACGGAGTGGAGCTATCTGCTCTCCCTTGCAATCATCACTTCCATTCGACATGTATTACAAAATGGCTACGCATGCATGCAACCTGTCCACTTTGCAAGTTCAACATTCTCAAAGGCAGTGAAAACTGAGAACTCATTAGGGGCTTATGCTGACATAACTCCATACTCAAAACCCTGTATGCATGTACATCCTAGATCAAAGCAGCTAGCGAGGAGCTTTGTGATTCCCCATCTGTCAACCATATTCAGTTTTTATAAACCTAGGAAACCAAGCTAGGCACCCACAAACATGGTGCACCTTAAAGGGATTACAAAACCAACTATCCGAAAACAAACATCTCAGGCATCCGGCTCAAAGACTGGTACGACCATCAGGACAGCAGCATCCTCAATCGTCCCTGGGTCACCTGGCATCAGTTGCAGCGCCGCATCCATCAGGCACTCTGCACCCATCTTGAGGCAAGCTTGATCAACCTCCTTTTGAAGACCTGCCCAATACTTCAACAAAAAGGACACAGCCTAGCAAACGATATCCAAAGGGATCAAACCAAGACATGTTCAAAACAAGTCTTGTTCCATGCCTGTGCATTGCTATAGATGCCTAGATGTAATAGTAATAAGATACAAGAGAAATCATAGATGCAGCTTTGAGTATTTGACGCTGCATTTCTGACTGGAGAATTGAAGATTGTCCTCACCTTTTTTCAATCACCTTTGCTTGCGTTCCAGCTTCTTCCTGAGAATCTGGCCTGCCTGAAATTCTGCCATTCTCCCGTTTGTATGACCTTTTAATTTGCCCAGACAAATTTTCTAATGGAGACATCATAAACTGTTTGGTACAAGACAATTCAGCAAATGGAAAACTCTTGCCTGAGCTTCGGTCGTGGACACTTGTATACTCACACACAAACATGGTACCTAGAACACAGGTACGCAAATAATGGCGGTGTTTTCTGACGCTTTAACCTTGCGCCTTTTCTGTCATTTTATTCAACACATACAGCTAAGCAAACTTGCCGATTATTATAAAGAAAACCACAATCCCTTGTGTCCGTGCTATCCCACGGACTTTGGATGTGTCCAAAACCACACTTGAGCAGGAAAAGAAACACTCCTTGATCGGCCTCAACGTACGTTTATGGCCACATGAACATGCAAACGTTGCTTATTTGCAGTGGGAAAATAGAGGAACACACAAACAAGAATGAATACCGGCCATAAAGTTGATCGATCAGATGGAGATGCTGTTGGGGATGCCCCTGGCCGTTATCCCGGTGGCATCACCGTTGGAGGTGTTGGGGGTAGAGCAGCATTAGGGGAATTCCGCCGGACCATTCCAGTTCTTGCAATGGGCGGTATCCCGGTTCATGCTCATGATCATCCCTTCGATCCTGATCAGCTTCTCGCTGAACTGCTGGAACGCCTGCTTGGCCCTCTCATCCGATGTCCACTGCGGTGTGTCGCGCTGCCAGAGGTAGACCTCATCGGAGGAGTGGTAGGAGAGGACCTCGATGACACACATGCCGATGATGCTCTGGAGCTGGCTGGCAATCTCTGTCACTCTTTTGTTGGTCATGGCGTTTTCATTGAGCCGTGCTTGAACATTGTGGTTGATATCACTGAAAGTTCTCCTTAGCTCTGATACTTTGTCAATTCTCCGTACAGTTACAGCATTCTTTGCAACAGCCTCTGACAGCCACACTATTATTTCCATATTAGACTCACCGTAGGGAACCTTCTCAGCCAAATGCATATCTGTTACATTTTGGTTATTGATAGCATTGACTTCAAGTGACTTGTAGCTAAGCAGAGGTTGCGCCATCTGGAAAAAAACAGATTGCAGAGAAGTATAAATTTGTTAAGTCAATGAAAGCATGCTGGGAATAAAGTGCCAAAAAAGACACCAAGTTCACATAAAAGAGTATATCTTTCAAATTCACTTAAGAGTTAAGATGCAGTACACAGTTTTATCAGATCAATTATGCCTCTTCGTTTTGGCAGTTAGTGAATCAGTGATCAGTAGTGAGCACTATGCAGTGGACCTGCAACTGCACCAAGTGGCTTTCAACTTCATACAGAAACTACTTGATAAACTGTAGAAGAGTAATGCATTCCTCAGTATTTGCTTTATAGATAGTCCATATAAAGTTACAACTTAGATGTACTGGAAAATAGACACTAGTCGCACAGTGAACAAAGATAAGCAATATCTTTCTTATCAAAGAACTATACCTGAGGCCTCAATTTTTCTTCTCTTCACATATAGTAGCCATAACCATAGACCTTTGAGAATGCATCATGCACATACAAATTCCTCTCTTGGATCATTGTGCAGACATTTTCAGCGTCTCGCCATTGTCTACACCTGACATACATATGAACAAGTAAAGTTTGCAGTACCACATTTGTTTCAGAACCTATCTTAATGAGATGAGCATGTATCTGCCTTCCGTAACTCAAAAGCCCTTGGTACCGACAAAGGCTTAAAAGCCCTGCCAAAGTGTATTGGTCAGGCCTAATGCACGCCAGCTCCATCTGACGGTAAATGTTTATCGAGGCAACTGGTTGTCCATCCCCTACATAACCTGAGAGGAGAGCATTCCAGGATATCAGGTTCCTCTCGTTCATCCTGAGGAACAGTAACCGGGCAACCTCAATGCAGCCACACTTTGCATACATGTCGATAAGCTCAGTTTCCAAAACCACATTCATCTCATGTATGACCTTAATGGCATGGGCATGAATCTGCCTTCCGTACTCCGCAAACCTTCTATTTCCACAGAGCTTAAGAAGATTCACAAAGGTATGCTGGTTAGGCTTTATGTTCGCTGACTCCATACGGCGGAGAATATCAAGTACCAAATCAACTTGCCCATCTTCAACGTAGCCAGACAAGAGTGCATCCCATGCTACATAATTCCTCTCATCCATTCTGTCAAATACCAATCGAGCAAGTTGCATCAAGCCACATTTACCATACATGTCAACAAGTGCGCTGCCCCGAATAGCATCAGTATCTAATGCTCTTCTAATCAAATAACCATGGAACGCACGGCCACTGTCAATGTCAGCCAAATGGGCACAAGCTGCGACTCCACTGCCAAGGGTGAAACGATCGACAGTGAAGCCAGATTGCTGCATTTCGAGAACAATGTCAAGTGCCTCTTCACAGAGACCAAGACGGACATAACTCGAGATGATGGTATTCCAACTCACTTGATCTCTGTCTATCATCGTCTCAAAAACTACAGTGCAACTATCCATGTCCCCGCACTTCCCATACATGTCGATGAGGCAGTTCCACACAGTGGTATTCCTTACAAATCCAAGGGCAACTGCCAACGCATGCAGCTGCTTCCCACGGTCCAGGCACAACAATGCACCGCAGGCCTGAATCGCCATTACAAGAACTGAATCAGTTGGAAGTACCCCAGCACGCCGCATGGCAGAGAAAGCATCCCAGGCTTCACCCCACCGACAATACCGGACATAGCCACCAATGATCACACTCCAAGAAACCATATTGGCCTCCTCTATCTCATCGAATGCCTTCCACGCATCATCCATCAATCCAAAATCGACATATGCACCTACCAAAGCAGTGCCCACGATGACATGGTGGCACAAGGCACACTTGATGACGAGGACATGCACGGCCCGGAGCATCCTGCTGTCCTGGAGGCGCGGGCAGGCTTTGAGAACGCTCGGGAGCACGAACTTGCTGACCGGGACTCCGTCCTTGTGCATCCTGCAGAAGAGATCGATGACCTCCGCGTGCCTGCTGGCATGAGCCAGCGCCACGATCGCCGAGCTCGCGCTCTTCTCGCCGCCGCCGCCGCTCCTGCGCGCTTCCCCAGGCTGGGCACGTTCGCTCGCGCCATTGCCGCTCGTCCGAGGCATTCCGCCGAACAGGTCCGCGCCGCTCCCCTCTGGCATTACGTCGAGCAGGCCGCGCGGGTCCGTCTTGTGAGAGGTTCTTTGATCGGATGGCACGAGGAGCTGTTCCTGCAAGGTGGCCGAAGAAACGCCCACGCACCGGAGGAAATGGCGGTGACGGCGGCGGCGGTAGCAGGCATCCCATCGAGTGGTGGGATTGGAGGGAGGAAGAGAGAGCGGCTGTGGATAAGGGTGAAGCTGCTGCAGGCAAGAGCCCATCTGTCTGGCGTTCGTTCTGCTCGCTGAAAGGAGCACCTCGGCTTTAGTTTACTAGTGCTTCACTAGTTTAGCTGTTTTTTTTAAGGCAAAATACTTCTATAGTAGCTTTTTTTTTTCCTTCGAAGGCTACATTGATTTCCCAGTCAAAATTTGCAATTTTAGAAGAAAATATCGTGTATATTTCATTTGAGACCACAGCAAATTTCAGCCCCCTTTTGACAAGTGGTGATTTTCGTAAACATTTTTTCTGTGGAATCAATTTGTCATGAAAACAAATTATTGATGGATCTACTGATATTGATTTGATACCATTTTTGTACAGCACTAAAAAGAGAGACAGCTGAATGTTACTCCAAGTGACAACACAATGACCAAAACTGGCCATCAGATTATTACTTTTTCACCCTAACTAAGAACTGGAATTAAGCTCGTCATACCAGGATTGCACAGGAGCAACAATTTCAAGTACCGTTTTTAAGCCCCCTTTTTTGACAGAACAGTTTCAAGCACTTCTGGAGTACATGGATAACATTGTCGCTATACTGGACAGACTGCGGCACGAGGAGCTCTTCATTCTTCAGTATTACAAAATGAGCAACAATTACAATCATCCAAGTATACAAACCATCAAAGATGGAACAGAGAAAGGTCTGCTGCGGTGCCTCACCACAGACCTAAAACAGCCGAGCAAATATGTACAATGGCAATTGGTTTCTTCTAGTTACCTGTTCTTAATGTTACACGCGGCTACAGCAGGATCTGTGACTTGCTACAGGGCATAGATTTTCTTCTCGTGTTCTTCGACGGCTTCCAGGTCTGATAACCCTTCATGGACGGACCAGGAGAAGGACTTGCTACCGCTTGCCCTCTTGATACGCCGCTGCCTATCTTCGCCAAACTTGAACCGCGGGCGCAGCAACAGATAGGCAAGGAACAGGAGGGTCCCGATCATGATCGGCCCTCCGACTGCTGATATGGTGAAAGCCATCCAGGCATGCTGTGGGCCAACTACAACATAGGCCAACGAGACAAATGCCGCGCATGTACTGAGGCACGCTGACCACATTAGTTTATTTACAATCTTGATGATCTGCTTCTGTGCACCGGTTTCCCAGGCAACCAGGGTGATCTGCACTACGACCACCGCAAGTGAAATGAAAAGGGCAATGGCGTTCAGAAGACAGAAAACGCGGAACCCAGTAAGCTTAGATATGTAGGCCTCGCCGATTTCTCTCCCTTCTTCCCTGTTCTGGTAGTATTGACCCGGCAAATTGAAAATGGAAACAAATGCGATGGAGGCAATCAGGGTTGCTACCAAAGTAACTGAGTTGATGGTGTTCTGGACAGCTTCTCTGTGAAGTTTCCGCAGTTCTTTGGCAATCCCTGTCACTCTTTTGTTGGTCTTGGCATTCTCATTGAGCTGTGCTTGAACATTGTGCTTGATATCACTCACAGTTCTCCTTAGCTCTGATGCTTCATCGACTTTCCCTACATTTACAGCATTCTTTGCACCAGCCTCTGACAGCCACTCCATTATTTCCATTTTAGACTCGCCGTAGGGAACCTTCTCAGCCAAATCCATAGCTGTTTCATTTTGATTATTGATAGCATTGACTTCAAGTGACTCATAGGCAAGCAGAAGTTGCACCATCTGGTAAAAAAGGCAAAGGATAAAGTTGTGAAGTCACCAAAAGCATGCTAGTACATCAAGCACCAGAAAGGATCACCAGTGCGCATGAAAATAGTGCATCTTCTCAAGAAAATGTGCTAGCACTCTTCTTAACATGGTTTCTATGGAGTTTGCACACTAAAAGTGCTAGCATTCTCTAAAAAAGTGCTGACATCCTGCTGTCAGTATCCTCATTAAGAGACAAACAGATAGAGTGTGGAAAACCCCTATATTTGGTATGCCCATCATCCCTCTCCTCCAAATACCTACGACCAATTATTTAGTGCATGCATACTGATAGTTGTCCCAGTCTAAATATCTACAGAAAGATAAACTATGGAAAATTTTATGCTAGCACTCTAGAACTGTCACAAGCTCTATCTAAAAAATTAGTAGTTGCAACTGCAGAGTATATCTTACATCTTTTAACGACTTAACTAGAATCCTATTTTGCGCAAAAAAAGAACTAGAATCCTATCATGAAGCAGCAGTCCAAGTCTCCAAGGGGAAATGTTGTTGAAAAGTGTGCATAACACATAACCAAATATTTAGGTACATGCATTCCCGGCAAAGGTAGAGGGTTAACTAAAAACATCAAATAAGTGAGAGAAGGTTCATGTACTGATCTACATGATTTTAGCAAAGAACAATACCTGGGGCCTCCACTTTCGTGTAGCTATATGTAGAGCCGTGTTTGCCTTCTTGTCACGCACGTTGAGGATGGAAACATCAGCCATCAGCAATTCTTCCACCACATCAGTGTTTTTACCTTTAACAGCCATGTGAAGGGCGGTTTGTCCCTTTCTATCTCTGATCGGAACGATACCCGGATCCCTCTCAATGAGTGCTTTGACGATTCGATGGTACCCAATTCTCGCAGCAGTATGTAGTGCTGTCTTCCCATTTTTCCGCACAATCCTTATGCAGTTATCGTCAGTATCCAGTATAGCGTTCACCACATCCAAGTGGTCTTTTACTGCTGCAGAGTAGAGTGGACTAGTCTTGGAAGAGTCACACACTTGGCAAAGCTCAGGCCACCGCCCCAAAAACTCCTTCACGACCTCTGTTAGGAAAGAAACTTATCAGTCTACTTGCCATGAGAAAAGACCAACGCATTCATCATTACACAGTAGTTGCTGCTGTTGCAGAAGCTTAAACAGAATGTAAGTTTTCTTGCAAAAAGGACAAGAAAATGTTGGGTACCGTCCTAGGCTCCTAGCCAAACCAAACACATCAAGGCTACCAATTTCCTTTTGATTACTACCCAAAGGCTACCATTAGCATCACTGGTACAACTACAGCCTTGCGAATTAACATTTCCTGGCATATATAGCCCAGTGAATCGAACTGGAGTCCAATCCACCAAACAACTCAAAAGGCTATGCTGAAGCAACTTAATCTAGTTCAAGGAGAAGGAAGCTGCTCGCACCTAGAAACAGCAGCAACCAGTTGGATTCGAACTACTATTAGTTCCAAAAACCGGAGCAGCGGAATCTGAGCTCACCAGTGTGGCCTTGCTTGGCGGCGACGTGGAAAGCGTCGAGGTCGATGCGGGAGCGGAGCGAGGCGGCCTCGAGGTCGTAGAGCGGGAGGAGGAGGCGGACGATCTCGGCGGCGCCGGCCTCCGCCGCGACGTAGAGCGCGGTCTCCCCGGAGTCCGTCTGCGCGGCGGCGAGCGCGGCCGCGGCCGCGGGGTTGCTCCCGGCGTCGGGCAGGAGGCCGCGGACGGCCGCGGCGTCCGCGGATCGGACGGCGGCGAAGAGCGCCTGGTGGGAGAGCGGCGGGAGATCCATCGGCGACCGGGTGCCGCGGCCGCGTGGGGATTATTGGGGACGGGAGGGGAGCCGGCGTCGCTGTCAGTTACAGTGCAGTGATTGGTTCGGGTGGACTCGATTAAAGCTGCTTTTCATTCGGCGCCTTTTTTGCTAGTTGCTCGAGATGGGCCGGGCCGCCCCCATGTGCGGAAAGTGGAAACAACGTTCAACACTGTGGACCTTACTGAACTACTCCGCCCGTTCTCAAGCCCAACTACGAATTCGGGGGTGGGCTTTCGGCCGGTTAGGCGGAAGCCCGAGTTCGCTGGCTTGCCCATGCCGCCTTTCGGCCTGTTGAGCTTAGCAAAGGCTGCCGAGGCAAAGCCCATGAGCCCAGACACCTGACCAATCCAGACATGCATCCTGGGGTACATGCGCATATCAATCAGACAATCCTCTCAAAAAAATAAATCAATCAGACAATCCCGAGCACCTGGATTAAGTCCATGTACTAAAGACTAAAAAAAAAGAGTCAAGGTACTGATGTACGGATGTACTCCGACCACCACCAAGTCCCGGAGGGAGATTCCCGAATAAAAGGGCCGCAAAGTCCAAAGATGATTCCAAAGACCAAAACACTAGCACGGGTGGCATAGCACGCAACTTCGCTTTCTTGACAAAAACAACCACACTTCCTACTCACAGCAGGAAAAGACGGTTTCTAGCTATCAACAAGTGCAAACGGCGCAAGTCAAGCAGACTTTTTATTTTAGTACATGCTCCAAGCTACTACTGCCGTCAGCACAGCGATCTCCCAACGTACTCCAGTAGGTACTCCTGGAGTCTCCTGCTACACATTTCCAGTATTATTAACTCGGGCCGTGTAATCTTACATCTTCAATTGCGGAGAAACGGTATCAGAAATCCCAAACCGAGAGCTTGTGACGACTTGGGTCGAGACTTGTGAGTTCCGTGAATGAAGGCAAGAGGGTACCGCGAAAGCGATTGGAAATAGTATCAAATACGGAGTATATACGGAATCTACGCATGCGGCTGTTGAGTGTTGAATCTAATTTCCCCCCTTCCATCCAACACCGCGACAAGATCGATCGAAATCTGCGAAGGAACGCCAAACATCGCTGTCTCGGGAGCTTGAAAATGTACGTTTAATTCAGAAGAACGCAGGCCGGAAGTCTCGTGATGAATTCAGGATGGACGCTATCTAGCTAGCTGGGTTTCATTCAGACTTTCAGTCGGGTCAGTTTCAGGATACAACGGCATTGTTCTTGCTTGCGGGCGATTGGGCTGACGAAGCTGAACTGAAACTTCGATGCGTCAGGAGCCAAAACATAATGCATGTGTTTGGCCGTTGACACCAAGGTTTTACTAAGTTGCGGATGATAACATTAAGAAGAATTAAGATTGATGCAGAACAGGTGGCAATGTCTGGATGATAATATTAACAACTAACAAGGATCCAGGTAGGATAAATGCATACAGCACGTTATAGCTGGCCGGCGTATGATCTGAGTCATCGTCCGTCAGTTAATTATTAAGCGATACGGATGGACGCATATATGCAACCGTATCTGTTCAATTATTTCCAGCAATTCTCGTTCTCCTACTGTACATTGTTATATCCCCGGCCACTGATTATTCTGCTAATAATAGTTTAGTATAGATTTGGATCTGGGAATAATCTCTAGTTCCGCTTTAAGTAAATGTCGGTCAGATCTGAACCAGTTGTATGCATGGCCTAATCAGTCAGAGGTTAGTGCACATTAGTACTCCGTACATTACTCATTCCGATCCATAAAAATGTCGTGCAAATAGTATTTTTTTCTTATTATGTCGTACAAATAGTACAGAATTTGTGCTAACGACATAATAAGAAAAAAATATTACACTACATGCATGGATCATGACGCATAATAAACTAAGAACAACGCGTTCGTGCATTGGAGTATGGCAATATAATTCAGAGCCCCGGGCAGAAAGACAGATGCTCTGTTCCTTTTGGTCTAGCTAGCGTGTGGACTACTACACATTGCACGCGGCACATGTGTGAATGTGATCTCTCTTGTGCCACCCGCCGCCCGTACACCGAAAACCAAGAGCTTTTTTCAGCTCTGTCCCAAACATGTGAAGTTCAGAACTACTTTTGCGAGTCAGGAGATACGTAGGCCGAGTAGTAGGATTACTATTTTCCCGACAGTAACAAAGCTTTGTGGATTTATTGCAAGTTAGTCGAGTCACAGTTACCCGAACCTGATGTGTTGAAACGCGCCACGAAACGGCGGAGTTTGTTTCCTTGTCGTGCTCTGTATGTAGCCATTTTTCCCCCTTCCCTTTACCTTTTACCTGGGTGGCTGGGTTTCTCTGCAACTTTTTCCTTCTCTATTTCGATGCCCAACAACCGCGAATACCATATACAATGCAGCACATGCACAATATGCAATCCTCGCTATATATGTCAACAGCTAAGAAAGCAACGTCCTTTTTCTCTTGTTGTTGTTCCCCGGATTGCACGAAGCCATGCCCGCATTGGCCAGTAGTAGATCGATAGAAAAGAACAGCATGGTCGAGCTGCATGCCTCTGCCTGTGATGTAACCAAAGAAACGGCCGGATTCCGCTGTCTCGATTCGATGGACGATGCATATCGTTTAATTATAGAAAAAGGAAAAATTCCAGACCAGTTCTATGCCTGCATCTCTTTTTTTAGATTAGATGCTTCTATATACGCATCTTTTTTAAAATTTGGTGAAGGAAGAACAAAGGATTCATGAGTCTGTATGTCAATCGTCACGGCCTAATTAATCAATCCCACGCAAGTTGAAACTTAACTAGAAGCTCTCATCTAGTCAGGTCGCATTGCCGCGGTATTGGGGATCGGAATAATGCAAGTTCTCCAGCACCAGAGGAACCAAGTTAGCTAGTGATTCTGATGCAATGCAACTAACAAAGCGTTTGAAGGAGTTGTGGCGGTACAATCAGCTCCCATGGACGATGGAAATCAGTTTCGTAAGACGTCAGAGCAGGAGATGGTGATGCTGATGCCCCCCATTAATCTGCGAAAAAGAGAGAATTCGGATGAAGATTCGTGCAGATGCAGATCATGCGACTCTGATCGCACGAATCAGACGCCATGCTTCATAGTTACTCTTTCCGTCCCGAAATAAATGACGTGCATTTATATAAATTTATATAAATTTTTATACAAATGCATGTCACTTATTTTAAGATTGAGTGAATACTATTTTTTTCCATGTGCAGAGAGATTCCTGTCCGAGATCTCAGATGAATAATAATGGAGTTTGCCTACGTATGAAATATCTGGCCGAATTTTACTTTTTTTTCAGTTGTAAGAAAAATGTTGTCGTGTCAATGACGCAAGTAAAGTCAGATATATGCTCCTGTACTACACAATGTTGTTTTCAACGATGGCAAGCCAGCGCGCGTGCGAATGTTTGGGGGCCAAGCGCCAACGTCATGAGTTGATATTCTGTGACTCTAGCTGTGAGCGTGGCCATTACATGGACCACGAATCTCGATTTGTTTCTCTGTCGATCGGATATTCTAGCTTATGCAAGCAGCCGAAAGTAATTATCTGCTACGTCCTCTGTACAGATCTCGTGAAAATGTTGTCTTGTCAATATGCATCTAGAAATAACAATTTCTCGGTCGATGATCCCGATAATTCATTTATGCCAAAAACACACGAACAGAAACACGCAAAGACAACGGCGCGAATTTCAAAGTCGATTGGACGGCTCACATCGTCGATTGAGAAATTCTTGTTTTTTCAACTAATAGCAAAACTGAATGTATATATTTCTAGAAGTTTGTGTCTTTATGGTATGTTGTATCCTTTTCCTTTTTCTGAAATAATGTTCCCTGCAAGAGAAAAGTTGGAAAGTAGTGTTTTGATCATATATTTTCCGTCGGATGTGTTTTGTTCGGTTCATAGTGATAATGTTTTTGTGCATTTTTGTGATTATTTGAACTGCGCCTTATAACTTGTGACCGAGGGATTAAAGAAAAGTTTTGAAATGATATGGGGTTCTTTGGTTTATCTGCTTCTCAATTGAACAAAATAAATGATCATAAATAAATGAATCGTGTTACTTTTGTATAATTGTTCTTCCACACTTGGATGCACAAATACATGCGGCGCAAGCGGGTCCCGTTTATGTCTCACTTCTAGGCCATCAGGGGCTAAGTTCAACTTTTTTGCTCGAAAATTGACATAATACCTAGAAGCGGGACATAAGCGGGATGAATCATCTGAGAGTGCCTTCGACCGGCCCTTGGAAGCTACCCAACCATTTAGCCTTCGTTTGTCGACACCCCTTTCCTCCACAAATAGAATTCAAACTAAAACTATCCTGACCACAATTCCCCGCCGCTTGACCATTTTCGATAGGCGCCGCTCCAATGATAGCACCATATGTGTTACATACTTGGATGGATAGAGACGATAACACCCAACGACCGAAATAAAGAAGCTAGCTTGCCAACCCGCCATGGAGTGGACACACGTTCTAGGATGATCGTTGACACTGCACTCTGCAACGGTGTCTTGACTTGATGGCAACAACGACAACAATATAGCTGATAAATTTGTCTGAAGATCTCCGTCGATGTGTATGATGTGCGCGTTAGCAAAATTATCTTAAGACGAAAAAAATTATGACTTATGTGCACTCAACTTTGTGTAATGTACCCATCACAGCTAAATAAAAGACCATCCAAGAGCTCATAAAAAGTACTAAGCGGTAGTGCTATATGTTTAGATAAAAAAACAAAGAGCACGTCAAATAGAGAGATAGAGATGCATTTATTTTGCAAAAAAATCGTCATATACGGAGTAACAAATTTGGGCAAACACACATGCGGCATAAATTAAGATCCTCTTCAAACATGGAAAGATAGCGTACCCGTGCACTCGAGAATGAATGAATGAACGAACGCACCCAAAAGGCAAAGCAAGCATTGCTACTAACCGAGCATTTCGTCACGTGTGCGCCGGCGCCGTTGGACGCCTCAAATTTCCCTTTCCCTTTTTTCTTCCTTTCTTTCTTTCTTTCTACCGGCAGCAATTCGGACACCCTTTTGCACCCCAACTGCATTTCGCACCTCACATGGCGGTCCAACTCGCATTTTCTTTCCCCGTGAGTCCTGCCCCACCCTTTTATAAACTTCAGAATCCCTGCTCTTTTTTTTTTGAACGAACTCATCTTTTCGTTCTTTCTTTCTTTCAAACCGTTCAAAAAAAAAGAGTCTCTTGTTTTCTTTTGGCTGTCGGGGGATTTATTTAAAGATTCTCTCCCGTGTCTAATAAAAACGTGATTCTCCGGGGTATTAATTTGCTTTTCTTTTGGACGCAAACACGGCAAGTATTTATCACCGGTGCATGCAAATTCCAGTAGACAGAAAGATCCCTCCTTTACTGCCTTGTGAGAAGAAGATTCAGGGAATCTGAATCTGCAGCCCCGCTGGCCATTAGGTGGGGATGGTGATTGATTGAATCCCAGTTAAATCTTTTCCAACGGATTTAATTTTCTGTGCAAAGAATCTAAAAAGATAAACCCACGGATTTTATTACTGGTACCTCTATGCTTGGAACTCTTAATAAGATAAATAAATCGCCTAGTGGCCGATAAAAAGCTGCCGCTCGCCAGCCCGCGATATAATAATTCTCCCCTAACAAACCCCTCTGAAGCTCGACTATGTCTCTGACAAGTGGGCCCGGATAAAACCGGCCCCGCGTGCCATTGTGTGGGCGAAGGTAGAGACGAGTGGGGGAAGCCGCAACGTCGTCGCGTGCACCTACCCCCAAAGCAAGCCGGGTCGATCAAATCAAAACAAATCCAGAAACTCTTGACTATTTTATCCCCGGAACTCCGTAAACAAAGCAGAGAAAGAGAAAAAAAGAGAGTAGAGATTGTATATCTCTCTCTCTAGTATTTTTTCTTCTCGCGCGTACGTATACATATACGGTATAGCGGCGGTACACGGATACGTACGTACAAGAAGAAGAAGAACAAGTTGCAGCGTCCCTTCCGTTTGGGTCGTCGTGGAGGCTTCTATATAGCCGGCCCCTTCCCGATCTCCCCTTGCCCTCGCAACTAGAAGCGCACCCCAACCCCTTTCCTTCCTTCCTCCATCCCCTGCTCCAGTCCTCCTCCTCTCGGCCAGCCATGGCGCTCCTCACCGATCTCCTCAACCTCGACCTCTCCGACTCCACCGAGAAGATCATCGCCGAGTACATATGGTACGCCGCCCCCCTTCCCCGTTTGGCCACTGCTGTATATATCACTCTTGTTGTTTCGGTGGGGATCGATCGATCCTTTTTTGTTTCTGTATGGCCGTTTCTCCTTGGCGTGTACATCGGCCGCTGCCGCCGGGAGGAGAGTGTTTGGAGGAGAAGAGGGATCGCTCCGGCCGGACTGTTACTCTTGGATGATGATGATGATAAATCCGAGGGATTCATTATCGGGAGGCCGGTTTTTCTGTTGTTGTGTGTACCTCGCTTCTTCGCGGCAGATTCATTACTAGGAGTTTTTTTTTCCTTTTCTTTTACCGTCCTCTTCCTTTTGCTTTTACGATCGATCCGTGTGAGCGGCGCCGGCGGCGGTGCTCGTGGTTGTCACCACCTTTTTCTTCTTCTTTCTTCCTCTTTCTGCTCTGTTCATTCATGGAGAGGAGAAAAAGGTTTTTGATTCGTGCGTGAGAGGGGAGGAGGGTTTTTGGTTGGGCGATTGATTTCGCCACGGTTCTGGATATGCCGATATGCTTATTAGGATGCAGCTGTAGTAGTACCAGAGGCCGTGGTACCCTCGTAGTACGTCTGCTCGGTGGTTTTGTCCTGTTGGGTGGAGGATCTCTCGAGTGGCAGCCTCTGTCTGGCCCTGATCCTATTCCTCTCCCCTGGGCGATACAGAGAGTCTCTCTGTGCCATTTGGACACGGCCAGATGCTTTGTTTTCATCTCCTAATCGGGCGCTCCCCTTTTTTTCTTTCCTTCTTTTAATCGTCAGCCATGCATGGTGGTTTCTGTAAACAGGGGATCATAAATGAATTCCCTGGGACTGTTTCTGGTATTCATCCTTTAATAATTAATTAATTAATTATTTTTTGTATGCAGGATTGGTGGATCTGGCATGGATCTGAGGAGCAAGGCCAGGGTAAGCAAGAGAAAGATTCCGCAGCAAGGATCCAATGACCTTGCTTGCCGTGTCTTATCACCTTTATCCACTGAGCTGTTCCTCTGCTTATATCAGAGGTTGCAAGATTCTTTTTGTTAACTGTATGTTATTTACTGATGATCTGCTCTGGCGCAGACCCTCTCCGGTCCGGTGACCGATCCCAGCAAGCTGCCCAAGTGGAACTACGACGGCTCCAGCACCGGCCAGGCCCCCGGCGAGGACAGCGAGGTCATCCTCTAGTAAGTGTCCAAACCTGTATGTATTTTCCTGTTTTTACTTGGACCCAAGGATGTAATTTTTCTTGCCCTCTTGGGGCATGTGCCCATCTTGCAGCCCACAGGCTATCTTCAAGGATCCATTCAGGAGGGGAAACAACATCCTTGTAAGTGATCTATCTGTAGTCGTGAGTAGTAAACTAGTGATAGCATGCTTAGCTGTATTGGTCACTGCAGTTGACCAATCTAATTCAGATCACTGCATGTTTTGTCGTCAGAATTGATGTGCTGCTCAACTAAGTATGTACATATACTGTAGTATACCTTTGAGTGGGAAAACCAACTTACAAGTTTAGTTGTCTTGAGCCACTACTTTTAGCTACTATACAGTACCTGTTCATGATCCAAACCGTGTCTTGAGTCTAGGACCACTCGGGGACGTTAAATGCTGTGGGTGATCTCAAGAGTTCTTAGGTGTGGTCGTCTGGTCTACCTAACCACAGTAGAGGAATCCAATGGGTCATTTTGTCAACATCCCTTATAGTCGAGATCCCTTCTTTACTTAATTCTCCAACCTGCAGGTCATGTGCGATTGCTACACTCCAGCTGGCGAGCCAATCCCCACCAACAAGAGACACGCCGCTGCTAAGATCTTTAGCAACCCTGCTGTTTCTGCTGAGGAGCCATGGTACTGTATTTGGTTAACGATTATCACAGCACTTCAAAGAATAGTCTTTAACTGTTTTGTAAGGATCATCAATTGGCTCATCGTGTTGTTCTTCTGATCATAGGTACGGTATTGAGCAGGAGTACACCCTCTTGCAGAAGGATATCAACTGGCCTCTCGGATGGCCCGTTGGTGGGTTCCCTGGTCCTCAGGTATATTTCTTTGTTTCTTTTGCTTCAGACTTGGCAAACTGATTTGGTACCCAAGTCTGCTGAAGTTTTACTTCACTAATCCCAATTTTATGTGTGTTTAGGGTCCTTACTACTGCAGTATTGGTGCTGACAAGTCATTTGGGCGTGATATTGTTGACTCCCACTACAAGGCCTGCCTCTATGCCGGCATCAACATCAGTGGCATCAACGGGGAGGTCATGCCCGGACAGGTGAAATACTAAACAAAACCCCCATCATCTCATCTGTATCCTTGAAAATCACAATCTTTCTGACCATTGTTAAAATTATGTTTGGTTTTTAGTGGGAGTTCCAAGTTGGCCCATCCGTTGGCATTTCTGCTGGTGACCAAGTGTGGGTTGCTCGCTACCTTCTTGAGGTGAGATCATTGTGACTGTCATCACAAATAGCAGCATTATTCGGCTGAAATTCTCGTGATCAACTGAAATGGCATTCCCTTTGTTCAGAGGATCACTGAGATTGCCGGAGTCGTGGTCTCGTTCGACCCCAAGCCCATCCCAGGAGATTGGAACGGCGCCGGTGCCCACACAAACTACAGGTAATATGAGTGTGCTCGAACATTCCTGACATGCTTGGTTCATTTTCCCCTTGTTGCTCTCTGCTGATCGAGACCGTGTTGCATTCAGCACCGAGTCCATGAGGAAAGATGGCGGGTTCCAGGTGATCGTGGCCGCCGTGGAGAAGCTCAAGCTGAGGCACAAGGAGCACATCGCCGCCTACGGCGAGGGCAACGAGCGCCGCCTCACCGGCAAGCACGAGACCGCCGACATCCACACCTTCAGCTGGGTACGCCCCAATTCCCCTGAATCGCCTGAATTGAATTCAATCATACACCTCTTTACCAAAATCGAAATGGTTCTGAACACCTTTGTCCTGCAGGGTGTCGCAAACCGCGGCGCGTCGGTGCGCGTGGGCCGGGAGACGGAGCAGAACGGCAAGGGCTACTTCGAGGACCGCCGGCCGGCGTCCAACATGGACCCCTACGTCGTCACCGCCATGATCGCCGACACCACCATCCTCTGGAAGCCCTGAAGCAAGCAAGCAGCACTCCCAAAAGCTCAAAACAACAAAGCTCCGGTCGCAGCGTTGATCAGTGGGTTGTGTTAAATTTGGTGGGGGTGGCCATGGGAGGATTTGGGCGATTTACATTCTGTGCTGGGACAAAAAATTCTTCCAAGACACATTTCCTTTCCTTTCCGTCTGGTTGCATGCATACTATTACTCCTACATTTTAGTTAGGTGCCAAGTCTCTTTTTCTCATCTTTGGGGTTGACGACGATGGGGGGTGGCAAGATGTTGTGTGTCAGAAACATTATCGTTTTTCCCTTGCCGTTTGGGTGCTCTCGTGTAATCTACATCTTATCAATAACAATAATGGCCGTTTGGGTGACCCACATCTTATCAATGACAATAATGGCCGGCCGTACAGCCGTGGTACCAAAAACTCCTTGCCTCACCTTAAAGACGGTTGTAATCGTCTTTTTAGACTGCTTTATTATCGCTAGTGATGCAACTTTGTAAAGTGCTTGCTGTTGCGCTTCCGATGGTTGTGGATCAAGCTTAGCTGACGACGATAAATCACTAGTGTGCGCAGAGTGGGGGAGGCTACATTATTAAAGACAGGAAGAGAGAGAGATGGGGGAATATGATGGAGAGTGAATCAGGGAAAAGGTTGGACAGGATGGTTGTCTTGTTGTAGCACAGAGAATGGGTCAGGGAGATTTGCGATAAGCTGCAAATCACTGATCCTGTACGTTGCACACGCCTTTCGCTCCCATACCATAAAATCGTGTCCCCACAAAGGCCACGGCTACTCCCGACGACTCCCGTCCGTCCGTCTATTTGTACTTGTCACGACAGAAAAGTTAGCCCGTAGTTGGTCGCTAGGCAGAACATGCAGTGCTAGTACGCAGCAGTTGCCTCACCAACATACGAGAGCTATCTGAAAAAAAAACACTCTCTTGGGTCCAACAGAAGATGTCTCAAGTTTGTCAAAGTTTACATGTATCTAGACATGATTTAGTGTATAAATGCATTCAAAATTGATTAAAATTGAGATATTTTTTGTTGGAGTTGCAAGTACAAGAGCTACCCAATATGAACTTTCCTGACGGACGATCCATCCAACGACTTCTGGAGATCAGTCGATGCCCATTATTAACCTATCTCCTCTTTCCGTCTGGTTTGGCGTTGAATGATTCACGAATTTCGACACGCAGCGTTCCTCACCAACCCCTCCAAACTTTGCAGTACAGTAATATAATCACATCTTGAACGACGACCGATTGGTTGTTGCTGCAAACCTTGGGTCGCAAGGCGACTGCTTGAGTCAAAATACGACGCGGTGCGGCCCCAAGCGACGAACTGAAGGCCACCTTTTTTCCTCCAACAAAGGAAAAGAAAAGGACAAGTGAAGGCCGCCATCCTTTAGCTGCCGGAAAGGCTCATGGGTTCCAAGTCCAAAGATCACCATGAGAGCGACGCATCAGCAAGCGCCACTTCGTGCGGCGAAAAGCTAAAACGAAACCACCACCCTGCTGATGCTCCATCGTACTTGTGTTGTGGGCTTTAATCAGTCAATCAGTCCCCCTGTTTTATGATAAACCACTCCGGTTACGAGGAGGAGAAGAGAGCATTATAAGTACTCCAACGGGAGTATTTTAATTACTAGCCATAGAGGGCAGATCTGATTGGGGAGACTGACGCCAACGGAAGGGACGGGGATCCGGAGTACATAATGTATCTAGACGTTTCATATTTAGACAAATTTGAGACAATAATTATGTAACGGAGGAGTACATGATGATATAATACTGTACGATAATCGTCCCAGAGGCCCAGATAGATAGCTCGTCAAGTAACCGTGGCGTGGCCGGGAACAGAAGCCGCTGAACAGAAGCCGCTGTTCGACGCTGATGCCAGCGAAAGCCGGCAGGCCGATTATGATGATGACATCGGCGAGTGGGGGCCGATCGGGTGATGTATGGAGAAACATCACTCCTAGTCATTGTCACGACAGATGCCCGTGCTGCAAGTTGGAATCCTGGCTGGGCAGGTACAGAGACGCGTATTCTTCTATCTAGATCAACTCATGATTGGTAGAGTATTTGTTTACTTACTGCGATCTTTCCTAGCTGTGACAGGAAGAAATTATGGCATGACCAACAACAGCCAAACCAAAGAAATTTGGGATTGAAAGCTGCTCCCGGGCAAATTTTATTGACAGAAATGGATCATCTATATTTTTTTTCTTCCCGAAACCCCTAATCACATATGAAGCAGCTAACCCTACCCTGACTCGACTCTCAGAGATGCGGCTGCTTCAGCCTCACAAGAACCGACAATAACAAAGGCACAGAACATACATCTTACACATACAGGACACGATCCTCTTACAGGCTAGCTATCCTGTATGGGAGTTTGAAACTAGAAACTACTAGAGGAAACCTTCGGTGCCGTGGCCCGCACGAGCTTCTTTGTACAGTTGCATCGCCTCCTGCATGACCTTGGCCTGAGACAAGAGCTCCGCTCGTTTCTTACTCGAAGGGTGAGTGGAGAGGTAGCTTTTCAATGTGGATGAATTCCCTGAGATTTTCCCGAGCTTCTCGTAGACCATAGGGGCCACTCGTGGATCGAAACCAGCAGAAGCTAGAAGCATCAGTCCGATGTGGTCTGCCTCTATCTCCATCCTACAGACAACATCATCAGAGAAGAGTTTCTACCAAGAAATACGTGCATAGATCTGATCATGTGATTACAGTCAAGAAGTGTATAACAGAGGAGTTGCTTCAGGAATGACTCCAATGACATGCATTGAACCTCACAGTCATCTCTCAAAACAGTAGTTTGCTCCTCACGATGGACAAAAGCGAGGACTTGCTAAAATAATTCCTACGAACCCGAGAAGTACAGCTTACAGAAAAAGAAAAACATAGATGAAAGATCCTCAAAAATCTTTTGATATACAGAACACGGAGAATCGCAAAGGTTAACTGAATAGAGTATAGTAGCGCAGGATTCATGTGAGTTATATAGTAGCGCAGGATTCATGTGAGTTATACAGTAGCGCAGGATTCATGTGGAGAATTGCCAAGGTTAACTGAATAGAGTATAGTAGCGCAGTACTAGAGTATAGTAGCTTATGCAACTAATTGACAATCATATAAATTCTTGATGTATCTTTGAAGCAATGAAGGCTAGATCAACAAGTCACAGCTGGGGTTCTATACAATTTCATGTCCACAGAAAGTAGCATCTGCGGATCCAGATTCTAAAAGACGGATAGAAATACAGTCACATATCGAATCCTATTTCAAGGTAACTGCTGGCTATAGAACTTGGAATCATTAAACATACTTATGCCCTTGCAACACACCATTTCAACTGCACTAGCAGAAACTTCCGATGGCTGCGCTTGGTTGCTTGGCAGTGGCCTAAAACAGCTCGGTAGAAGTGTGCAAAGGGTCTAGGCCATGGCATACATGAGTCAAATCGTGAGGCGGCAAGCTTTGGGCACAGAAAGCTCTAAACAGAACTTGTACCAATGAGGTTCAACAAGTAAAACACTCATTGTTCTACTATAGTTGAGTGTGTAATTGGGAATGGTCACACAGGGGTTTTTATTTTTGAACAACAGGTAAAGCAATGAGTAAGATATATATCGCTTTTATATCGTGGCTCCTGAATGAAGATCGTAAGTCGTAGAGACCACTGCCACATAGTGGAACAACATCCACTATTCAATGGGACTGATTTTACCAGAAGTTGGTGCAAACTTACTTTCTTCACTAGTAAAAGCCTTGTGCATCTCGAAAATAGACTAGCTCAACTTCACAATGATTCATTTTCAAATGTACGTTGTAAAACAATTCTTAACCATGAATCTGATTGAAAATTGACGGACAATTCAAAGCAGCAAGCACCGAAATGATAATTCCTTTGTGATGGAGTTCTAATAGTTGTACAGGAAGCACACCATAGATGTACAATGAACATAGCATTCTAGCCAATTTGGTATTTTGGGAGCAACTCAATGCAGATCCGGCTTATGTAGGCATGACATGTTATTGCAAAGCTTATTGGGGGTCCACCGTCTAAAACTTTAAGTGGCATATGCTATTGGAAATCCATCAGAATGGACCCTGCCAACCACCTAAATAATGTGAGAGAACTGAGAACTAGATCTAGATGACTATCCAATGTCCGAAGTGCTGACTGCGATAAGGAGTAACAATAGATATTTCATCTGTACTATCAAGCGCCAGCGGTTTTATTACTTTGAATGTCATGACTGTTGGCATGTCCCTAGAGAAATTAAGCAATATGTGCCTCAGAGTAACATAAAATTTCTCTGTCTTTGTTCCATGAAAGGATTATGATCTAATTTCTTGAGAACATCCATTTCTTCATGAAGTTATTACAAACCTGGATTGCAGGCATGTACTTCTTGAAAACATCTGCCCAGTTAATTGATACTAGACTACTAGTCTAAGTCTTAATAAACTTATAGCAAAATGACTTATTTCGACAAATCAACCCCACGGCACCGAATTAACTATAATGTGTACATGTAAATCATCATGAACAATGTGAAATGCAGAACGCCAGAAATGAATACCTTCGTGAGAAGGGCAATCTTAGGAGTAACGCCGACATTGCATTAATTAGGTCTGGCATGTAAATAAACTGTAGGATGATAATCTGCAGGATAGTAAACCACATGTTCTTGGTGATCATCTCTGGCAAGTGCCTTGCGATAGCATGCCCAATCTAAAAACAGAGAAGCGCCAATGTCAGCCCAAATCCACTGTAAAACCACCCCCAAGTCACACATGAGCTCCATAATTCAATAAACCTACCTCATGCGAAAGCACTGTGGCAATCTCAGCATCCGACTTGAAATTGTCTAGCAATCCAGTGAAGACAACAATCTTACCACCGGGCAAGCACATTGCATTGACGATCTTGTCGTTGACAACAATCACCTCCCAATTGAGCTCATTGAGATGCCTTGTCTGTGCCTTGGCTCCCCGTTCCTTCCCCCGTTTCCGGCTCTCACTGACCCACCTGTCATCCAGAAGCTCGTCGTCCCGCCGAGCCGCGCTGGCGTCCTGGGGAGCGGAGACGCGGGGCGGCATCACGTCTTCAGCATCCATGTCGCGGCCCCTGATGGCTAGGTCGGAGGAGATGTCGCCGTAAGAGGCGTCATCGAAGCCCTCGCTGCGGCGGTCAGAGAGGCCGCGCTGGAGAGCGCGGACGATCTCCGTGGCGATGAGGCGGACGCGGACGCTGTCCGGGTGGAGCGGGGGCAGGATCTTGGGGGCGAGCTCCTTCTTGAGATCCGCGAACTGGGACTCGCCGAGCTGCCGCTCGAGCTGCGGCGAGACGAGCACGAAGTGGGTGCGGTTGGTGTAGGGCACGGTCTCGAGGTTGCCGAAGTAGACGGCGACGGCCGCGCCGCAGGAGACGACAACCGCCGCGGTGACCTTCCGCCGGTCGTGGTACCACCTGGCCCCGCGGCGGCTGCGGCGGGCGAAGTGGATGACCTCCGGATCCGGGCGCCGCGACGAGGTGAAGTAGTAGCACCGGGGATGCGCCGGCGGTGGGCGAAGACAGGCGGCGGGCTCGCGGTGGAGGATGATAGCCTCCGGGCGCCGCGGAGAGGCGTAGTAGTGCCGAGCGGCCGTTTCCCGCGACGGCGGCGCCGCCGGTGGCCGGCCGTCGGGCCTGTAGCGGAGGAGGAGCCGGGAAAGGGCGGAGCGCGAGTTCTTCAAGTAGCTCATGTTGTCCCGATTTTCGCTTGCTCCTTGGGATTCTTGGGAGCGGGGTTGTTCGATCGTGGAGAATTTGGGTTTGGGGGATTTGGAGAAGAAGCTGCCAGATGGCACCGAGGAGAGAGAAAGAGAGACTGAGCGGTGGCGGGCTGAGATTCCCTTGTTGGGCCAAGTTCACCTGAGCAACTGTTGGCTTTGTTCGAGTTGCTGCGCTTCAGATAAAACAGAGTCAACATTTTGCTTGGTCTTGTTGAGCTTTGTTTTTTTTCGAGTAATGTACGTGCTTTGTACTTTGACCCTCGATGCAATATTTGTGTTTCTTTCAAACAAACAAAACATCTTGCGGCCCAATTAACGGGTCTAGAAGCTACCCGTTTATAAAACGTTTTAGCTTTGTCTCAAGTCAAATCTACATTTTGATCAAATTTATAGAAAATTCTACGCACATGAACAGCTCTATATTAGTTTAATCAAATCCTCGTGATATATTTCTTCATAGTATAATCATTTGATAATGTAGATATTAGAATATTTTTGTAAATTTCATTTTAAAAAGTTTGATTTAAGACAACGCTAAAATACCTTAATAAGCAACGTACCATAGGATCTTACGACTAAAGTTGATTGCTCATGCATGTCTTACGGTGTAACAAATAATCGCGCCAAACATTTCGCTCCGTCTCTATCTATCTCTGTTAGATTCTCCCATTTACCCGTATATATTTTACAGTTATGTCTCAGTAAAATTATATATTCAAGTAATTATAGATAGCACATACCTCACACTCATCACCCATCTGTCCGGTGTGTGCATCCACTTGACACACCAAAGGTTAGGAGAAAAGGATCAAGGAGAATCCTTCCAGTGGATAATAATTCGAGTGGAGGTGCCTTTTCATGTGAGTTTTGGGCCTAATACTAGAGCTCCCAGAAACGAATACAAACCCTAACAGTGATGTATTATTTATTGGCTTAATGGAACATGAAGAAGAAACCTTTGTTCTCTCCGCCTCTGACAGCTTTTCTGTATACCTCGATCGCCTCATCCATGACCTTGTCTTGCGATAAAACCTCCGATCTTTTCTCGCTCGAAGGATGAGTTGATAGGAAATCTTTCAAGTCTTCTTTGGAGTCTTCTTTTCCTGTGATCTTTCCTAACTTCTCATAAACTGCAGGAGCATTGCGCGGATCGTAACCAGAGGCAGCCAACAGTAGGACACCAATGTGATCTGCCTCTAACTCCATCCTACATGGTATAACATTATGAAACAACTTGTCATGAAATGTTTATATAAATTCGACAAAGCCAAGTGTGCACGCATGTTAATTAATTCAGGAAATACCTTTACTGAGGAGATAATTTAATTACTGGAGAAACTAGGGTTTTACTAACAAGCAAGTACCATCAGGAGAACATCGTAGCTAGGTGTGCACTGTAATGAAGATGGACTTGCACATGCAATTGCTATTGACGCTAGAAAAATATATTATTGGAAAACTGAAATATAGGATCTTGACAGCAAATCTTTTTTCGAGAAAGGTAGTGTTGTTGCGCTGAGAAGTCGCATAAAAAAGATGCATCTATACAAACATTTTACCCGGTCTCTGCATAACGGGATGCACACACAACCAGAAAGTCGAACCCTTGCTATATATACAGCATCTGGCACACATTTTGATAGGACAAGTAAATGCATATGTCTAACATGTGAATATAGAGGAGTGCCCTACGTACCGCAAGATCATTCATATACTTATCAGGTAGAGGTGCTGCGCGTGTATATGCATATGTACGTAAATCGTATTTCCGATTATATGTACGCACGTAAATTCTTAATGCATCAGTGCAGAGTGCGTCATCTAAACCACCATGAGCAATGTGAGAAATGCAGGATCACCAGATACGTACTCTCATGAGAAGGGCAAACGGAGGCGTAATTCCATCACACTCTCAACAGCTTCACGCTTGCTCTTGCTGTCGCCGAATAAAATCGGGAAGTCAAGCATCACGATGAAAATATACAACAAATTGGTGAGCGTCTCCAACGTATGCCTTGCAATGACGTGCCCAACCTAGAGAAAAAAATTTAACATCAGATAGAGTTGGAATCCACCGATGTATGATAAACCATCCAAAAAATTCAAGATGTTCCCTTAAAAAAATCAAGACAATACTATACAAATAATGAAGCCAGTTAATTATCAGCTCCCTTTTCAAAATATAATTGAGACATTGGTTGGCGAGTAGGAGCATGCATGTATAATATACCTGGTGGGCAAGCATGGTGGCGAGCTCAGCATCGGTGTTGAAGTGGTCGAGGAAGCCAGTGTAGACCATGATCCTGCCACCGGGCAAGCAGCACGCGTTGACACTCTCATCCTGGACAAGGATCACCTCCCACTCCAGCCCATCCAGGTGCTCCGTCCTCTGCTTCTTCTCTCCCTGGTAGGTGGCGGCGTCCAAATTAGAGTCGTTGTCGGCGAAGCCTCTGTGCGCGGTGCAGACGATCTCCATGGTGAGGCGGTTGACGCGGACGCTGTCGGGGTGAGACTCCGGGAGGATGAGCTTCCCTTGTTCCTCCTTGGCCTTCTTCATGGAGGCGAAGATCGTCGGGCCGGACGACGATCAAGTGGGTGCGGTTGCTGAAGGGCACGGTCTCGAAGCTGCCGTTGACAACTTAGTAGTACAACGCGCCGCAGGAGGACACGGTAAAGACCAACTTATTTAACTTGAGGAGTATGTTGAGCTTCTTCTCGCCCCGCGCTTGGTCGAGTTACAGTAGTAGTGCCGCCTTGCAAGATGATTGCTACCGATGGTGGCAGCAGTGGCAGAGATAGCGGGGGGGGGGGGGGGGGGGCAGCAGGGGCCACGGCCCAGGCTATCAAAAAACATTTCATCGGACCTAGGAACGATTCTTTCCCAACTCCTTAAATTCCATCGATCTGGCCTGTGTGTGGCCCCTCTCAACACAACTGCACAGCACAGGCAAGAGGCAACAAAGATTCAGCCAAAGAAAATCCTCGATTAGTTCTCCACTTCTCCACGTCTTCTCCGGAGTGCGTCCTCTCCTATTCTCATCTTCTTCTATTCCCAAAATCCCAATACGACTATACGAGCAGTAGGGGCCAACAGGGGAGCCTGCCGCCATTGCCCATCGCCACTGCTCGCGCCAGCCCCCAATTTTCCTTGCTGCCGCCTGCTCTTCTAGCTGCTTTCTCCCCCGAATTTCCCCTCGTGATGGTCTCCTTCAAAGCACTGCAATTCGGCAACTGCAGTCTGCAAGGAATCAAGGGTTCGAGGATAAAAGACGAGGCGATTCTCTCAGGTAGTTAGGTATATATGTTTGATCTGAAATCCCTCTGCCTATTCCTCGTATCTAATTTTAGGATCGTTAATTTTTTATCTGAATCCCTCTTTCTCGTTTAGACTCATCTCTTGACTCTTTCTCTGTTCAGTCTTTCTAGGATCTCCTGATCAAGTGATCATCAGTTCATCATGGTACAAAATAAAACAAAGCCTGTAACAATGCATTCTTATTTTGGGAAGAGAGTAAGAGCCGAAGCTTCGGAACAACATAATTCGGTTGTTGGCCCTGAATTGGTGGATGAACAAGGCGTCAGTTGTGATGAACAAGAGCAAGAACCAGTAGAAGAAATTCCAACTCCAAGTACACCACCGGCAGCAGCACCACCTGAGGTTCAGAGAGGGAGAGGGAATGATGATTCTGCTGTTTTGGTAGTAGAAAGGGAACCAGGTCTACGGTGTCAAATTTCAAAATATCCTCCTAATGATCAAGAACAAGCTCGTAAAGCATATATGAAGCATGGGCCATATCAATTTCACATGGATGTGTACCCTCTCGATGATTCAGTACTCCATCCACGCAGGTTTCAGTATCATTGGTTCAAGACCTTTCCTTGGTTAGAATATTCACTAGAGAAAAATGCAGTCTATTGTTTTCCATGCTTTCTATTTTACAAGAAGCCTATTGGAAAGAGAGGGTCTGATGTGTTCACAGTATAAGGATTCAATAAGTGGAAGAGAGTTAATGATGGGAAAAAATGTGCGTTCTTAACTCACATGGGAAAGGATAACAAATCTGTTCACAATTATGATGTCAAGTGTTATGATAGTCTGAAGAATAAGCCATGTCATTTGGAACAGTTAGTGGTGAAGCTAACAGCGGAGGATATCAAGAGGAACAGGCTTCGGCTTAGAGTAACAATCGATGCACTACGGTGGTTAGCATTCCAAGCATGCCCCTTCCGAGGACATGATGAAAGTGCTGGTTCAAAAAATCAAGGTAATTTCCTTGAAATGGTGAAGCTGTTAGCTTCTTACGATGAGGAAATTGGTGCAGTTGTATTGGGTAATGCTCCACAGAATGCTAAGTATACCTCACCTACAATTCAGAAAGAGATTTTGCATATCATTGCTTGTAATGTGCAAAGTGAAATTCGTAAAGAAATTGGTCACGTTAAGTTCTGCTTGTTGGTTGATGAGTCGAGGGATGAGTCTAAAAGAGAGCAAATGGCCGTGGTTATTCGTTTCGTTGATAAATCTGGCTTCACCCATGAACGTTTTCTTGATATTGTTCATGTTCCAGATACATGTTCAGCTACTCTAAAACAAGAGTTGTGTTCTGTTTTGGTTCAACATCAATTAGATGTGAAAAATATTCGTGGACAAGGATATGATGGTGTCAGTAACATGCGTGGAGAGTGGAATGGACTACAAGCCAAATTCATGGAAGAGTGACCTTATGCATATTATGTTCATTGTTTTGCTCATCAGTTACAACTAGCTCTTGTTGCTACATCTAAAGAAGTAGCTGATGTTCACAACTTTTTTGACCATCTTGCTCTTGTTGTCAATACGGTTGTGTCTTCCAGTAGAGAAATGATGAGCTGCATGCTAATCAAGTTGCTGAAATGGAGCATCTAATTGAGCTAAGTGAGCTTGAAACTGGTACGGGGGCTAATCAATTTGGAACTTTACAACGGCCTTGTGACACTAGGTGGAGTTCTCACTATGCTTCCGTTTGCAGCATTTTGAAATTATATAAATCCACATTTTTGGTACTTAAAAGTATTGCTACTGCTAAAGGTTCAGGAACTTCACCTTCAGCACGAGCAAAGGCTTTTGGTTCTGTTAAGTTGATGATGTCTTTTGATTTCATATTTATTCTACACGTCATGAAAGAACTATGGGAATTACAGACTTGCTGTGCAAAAAGTTGCAACAAAAATCTCAAGATATTGATGCCATGGATGATGTTAAGACTACAAAAATGTTGATTCAGGAGCTAAGAGATAATGGTTGGAATAAGCTAAAAGCTGATGTGATTTTGTTTTGTGGGAAGCATGGAGTTACAACTCCTGATTTCAGTGAGTTATATGTGGATTTCATTAACTCGCATGCCCGGGATGAATCTACAGTTGAGCATCATTATCGCTATGATATTTTCATGGTTGCTGTTGATCAGCAAGCACAAGAGTAGAATTGCAGATTCAACGAACAAGCGACGGAGCTTCTCATTCTATGCACTTCCTTGGACCCAAAAAATTCATTCAGTTCATTTAGTATTGATAGTATATGTTCTCTAGCTACAAAGTTCTCTCCTGCTGATTTTGAAGAACAAGAAAGAAACATTCTGAGATATCAGTTATGGCATTATGAGAGTGTCATACCCACAAGCCCCAAGTTTCAGAATTTAACAACCATATCAGAACTTTGTCAACAACTTGCAGCAACTGGGAAAGCAGATGAATATCACTTGATCGACAGGTATATAACATTCTTCGCTGTTGTATTAGTTGCTTTAAATAATTGTTGGTAAAACCGCTAACTGTTTTTTCATGAACATGTTGATTCGGCTTGTTCTTACTTTACCGGTTTCAACAGCGACGACGGAACGTGCATTTTCAGCAATGAAACTTGTGAAGACAAGGCTTCGGAGGAAAATGGAAGATGGATTTCTAAGGGATTGCTTGGTAACTTATATTGAGAAGGAGATTGCAATTGGGATATCGACGGATACAATTATAGATGAGTTCGATTGAGCACCACGTCGAGTGTTGTTTAGATGAAAGTCTGAAACATGTTAGTTTCCTATCTTCTATTGTCCTTTCCTAGATTTTTCTTTTATGCGATATCAACGGTTGCATGTCATTTTGTTATAAACAATATGTTATCTATGGCAGAAGAATCAATGAAATTATTTTTAACTACTAGCAGTTTTATTTTTTGACAAAATTTTGAATATAGAGTTTTGTCTTCTTTAGTCGGCCCTCCCTATGATTTTTTCCTACCTCCGCCCCTGGGCGGCAGGATTATTGTGGTTGTGGCGTTGGAGGATTAATGTTGCCCGGCGGGTAGATGAGTGCAAGAAGGCCGCAGATTGAGAATTCGGCGCGGCGCCGGCTTGTTGTTGGAGGAGGAGGATCGGAGTAGCCTGGACAGCGAGGGGCGCAGATTCGTGAGGTAGTTCATCTTCTCCGGCTGGCCGGAGAATGATGGGATCTTTAATTTGGAGCGAGAGATCGATGGATGGAGCTAGAGATGCATTCCGCTATATAATGCGTGGCGGCGAGTCTTACTTGCGGCGGAAACCTCGCTGGTCCCACCTCCCATATGAAGCTATAGTAAAATGCCCGTGCGTTGCCACGGCTCGATTTTCTGCGTTACAACACTCTGATCGAACCCGCATGCTACATCCTAATTCCTAAAACATTAAGAATTGATCTCTCAACTCATTTCTCTTCTTCAGATGGACGAAAGATCTGTGGACTTCAGGGACCAACATAGACAGCTTTGATCGCGAAAACCCCAGCAGCAAGAGTGAGATCGGGGCAAGCAAGCATAAGAGAAAAAACGGACAGAATACAGATGAACAAAGACATGAGATGCATATGTGATTTGTCCCTACTTGAGAAGTGAGGACATAGTGATCAGAAGCATGACTCTCAAGCTGTATTTTCTCTCATAACAGAGTGGCATAGGGGTTCTACCACAGCGCTTCAAACAGTTAAGGGATAATTCCCTGTTATTCATTGTGTTCCTACTTCTCCCATCCGCTTCCAGGAGACAAATTATTCAGTGATCTCGTCCTTGTTCAAAACTTTTCTAACTGAATTATACATCAGCAGCAAACATGCCATGTAGTTAAAATTCGACAACATCCATTTCAGAAGAGGAAAAGAACTGCGACTTCATGCAGCATCTGCACTAATCCATTCACCCAAGAAGTGCAGGTTAGGAAACTAAGAACCTTCAAAAACTAAAGAACGAACAAACAAATTGTGACCATGTCCTCTGTAAAATACTGCACAGTTTCATAAGTCATAACCAACTCGCACAACCAATTTAAGGAAAAAGCGCTTCTCATTCATTGATCAAGTAGCTAGGGACAAACATATTGCAGCACTGGCACTTGAGCTTGGTCCAGCCATACACACTCTTCTAGCCGAAGAAGTTTACATGACATAGTGAAAGATCGAGTATGTCACAAAGGGGGGGGGGTGAATATGACCAGTTTTAATTCTTTTTTCAAAATGAAGACTGAAGACTGAAGACAGTCACAGTACTTCAACAATTTTAGAGTTGCAGCGGAAAGAAGAAAGATGAACAGGTTTAGCAGCAGCAATGAAGACAGAACACAGAAACAATAGTACTTCACAGAGTAAAAGTTGAGGAACGAAATCACCAAGACTGAAGACACAGGGATTTGTTTCCGAAGTTCAGATTGTTGGCATAATCCTACGTCTCCGTTGAGGGGGCTGAGTCACACAAGACTCACGGACACACAAGTCCACCCAATCCTCCTGAGCTAAAACCGAAGTCTCGCCCAGTTACTCGTGGTAGATCTTGAGGTGATCTCCGGACCTTCACAGACAGGTTGACGGCAAATCACAATCTTTGATTGCTCTTCAACACTGACTCCTAGCCGTCTAGGTGATGCCAATCACCAAGAGTAACAAGCTTCAAGTGGTCGGCTATAGAGGGGATCCCATTCTTCAGGCTCAGTTCAGCTCTAAGGGTTTTATCAGGTATTCTTCAAAACAACTCACTCGGGATCACCACCGAATTCCTTCGGGGTGGGTCGTCTTATATAGCCTTGGCCACGGCTGATCTAGCCATTGTGACACGTTGGATAAAGGGAACTTTGAGCCTCCAGCTCACACTTTATCACTTTGTCTCACAACAGTTAGATTAGGTGGTCAAGCACGAAAGCGACAGATTTTCAAACACATTTGAACTCAGAGTGAAGACTTCACGCGGAAGTTTCTGTGAAGCCTGAAATGCTTCATTCTTCACTCTGACGAAAAATACACACAGAAAATGGTTTACGCCTAAGCTGAACATGAAGAATAAGGTTTCACCTAAACCAGCTCCACACTTCAAATCCCCCTTAATAGTACGGCGTTCCTATACTCAAGTGAAAGAAAAAGCTACGGAAAGATCTATGAAGAAAGCTATGCTTCACGTTCTTCACCGTTCTTCACTGAGTTCTTCATACTTCACGCCAGTACCTGTACTTCAATTTTTAGGGGTCATCGATGCTGGTTAAACCAATTCTTCTGAGGAACTAAAATCTGAAACACTCAGTGTAACTCATTAGTTTCTCAACCATGTTGTCATCATTCATCAAAACCCATGCAGGGGGAACGTTTCCCTTTCACATAGCATTGAGCTTACATAGACAACATGAGAGGAAGTAAAATCCTACAAAGCTCTTGAATCTCTCCTCTAATTGGAGTGATACCTGACGGTGATTGACTCGACTGTTCAACAGGTTGACCAAGTTGTGCTGTATGATACTCTGAAGAATCATGCATCTATCTCACCAACATCTGCAAAAAAAGATCCCATCTCTGACAGCAAGTGCTTCTGAATCCACGGGGTCAGAGTAGAAAAGGCCTGGTGAGCCTGCGAGAATGTAAACCGGCAGTACAAGTGCCAAGATTTTCAGGGCCTGCAGAAATCCAAAGATGTGGAATGTGCCTCAAATCGTACAACACGAGACGGTCTGAGGCCGGAGAGGAGGAAGGGCTCTGCAGGGAGCAGCTTTCGTCAGGGTGTAGGAGGAAGAGCTCGACGCCGCCAGTGGAGAACTGGACGGAGACGTCGGCGGAGTGAGAGATCAGGATCGGCAGGCGGTGAATCCTGCCGTCGGGAAGGGCTAGCTCCGATCCTCCGCGCTTCCCCACCTCCTCCGTCGAGTCCAGGATCCTCCGGCGGCAGAGGGATGGCGGTGGGCTGTGGAGGGGCGGCCAGGGTGGACTGTAGAAATCGGGGCGGACGACAGAGGTCGGGGCGGCGAAGATGCGACGGCCAGGCCGGCTGCGGGGTGGTAGAGGGACTGCGGAGGTCGAGAGAAGACGCTCGTTTTCTGGATGCCTGACGAACGAAGGAAAGAGACGAAACCGGGTTCTGTTACTTCTCGCCAGATGTACTAGGGGTTGAACTAATAAAACCTGAAGAGCTAAATTGCAAAACTGCCCGACGGACGACGACGAAGGAAACGTTCCTCCCTTTATTATTTGGCTAGACTAGACAGATGGATAGATAGATAGATAGATAGATAGATAGATAGATAGATACGTGTACCCTTCCCATCAAGATTGGCGATACTATATTGTTGCAATTTAGACCCGCACCTTTCCCTCTCTCTTTTTTCTCCCTGATTAGTCCTAGTTGTTTTTCAGCCATACCCTAAATCTATTGTACATTTAGTTATTCAACTTTCTCTCATACACTGGAATGGAAATTTTCTCACATTTGTCTGTTAATCATGTGACTTTTCTCTCATGCATTGGAAACTTCTTTTAATTCAAAAATGTTCTGAACATCGCATTTTTGCTTTTTCTTTCACATACATTTTCTCATATGTGTTCTTCTACCAAGAAACACCCTTCTTTTATTGAATCAGATCATCCATCTTGGATTTTGTATCATCAAAATATGTATAAATTTATACAACAAAATTTCTCTGAGAAATCACTGGTTTTTTTAATTCAAAATACGAATAACCATGTGCGTTCATCTCTCTAGAATAGAAGCATCTGTGTCATCTCAAGAACCATCCGTGTTTTATTTTATCATCAAAATATGAAGAACCGTTTGTGTTCTTCTCTCAACAAGAGAAAATAATACGCATAAATTTACACAACAAAGTTTCTACTCCTTTATACATGGCAAATACTGTACATTTTCGGATACATATCACTCAATTAAAATAGAGGTCATCTTCTAATCACCTGATGCTTTGGGCTTGGAAAAAAAATGGAAGAAGGTCTGATGGAATAAACTCGAATAGCTGGCATATAGACCAAAAAAAAAGAACAGAGAACAAAAAGAAGAATTTGGATCTAAACAGAGAACAAAATGAAGAAGAAATTGGTGAGCTTTGAGGTCCTCGCGGCGCGCCCGGATGGCTGCGCTGGCGCTCCCATGAGGAATATAAGCCCTAATAGAGATGGGTTATGTATCGGCTTAATGAAACACAAAGAAAAAACCTTTCCTCTCTCTGCCTTCCATTTTTTTTTTGTATACCTCCTTTGCCTCATCCATGACCTTGGCTTGTGATAAAATCTGTGATCTTTTCTTGCTCGAAGGCTGAGTTGATAGGAAATCTAACTTTTTTCGGTCACCTGCGATCTTTCCTAGCTTCTCATAGACCGCAGGGGCATTGCACGGATCGTAACCAGAAGCAGCCAGTAGTAGGAGTCCGATGTGATCTGCCTCTAGCTCAATTGATCCTATATGAATACATACTTTAACATTAAGAAAATAACTTCACGTTAAATGCTTTTGTAAGTTAGAGAAAGCTACGTACAAGCTAAGTTAGAGAAAGCTACGAGGGCTTTACTGACAAGCCAATACCATCCGTAGAACATCTCAGACTTACAATTGTAACAAACATGGACATGCACATGCTAGAAATAAATATCGCTGAAATTGAAACAATCTAGGTTCCTTGCTAGCTAGGACTTTTCTTTTTCTGATAAAGGGTGCTTTGTTGGATGAGAAATCTTTGTTCCTTGCAAGATGATTGCTACCGATGGCGGCAGGATTGTGGTTGTGGCGATGGAGGATTGTTGCTGATCGGGTAGATGAGTGCAACAACGCCGCAGATTAAGAGTTCGGCGGGTTAGGGCGGCGGGCAGAGATTGATGGGATCTTTTAATTGGAAGATCATGCAGCTGGTGCGTGGCGGCGAGTCTTACTTGCGGCGGAAACCTCGTCCCACGTACCCATATGTTACGGGGCTGCCTATGCTATCCCTATACCCTTCGTTGATTAATGGTGCTATATTGTTATAAATTATTACACCCTCGTCTTTTCTTTTTTCTTCTATTTGATTAGTCCTGTCATGTTTGTTTTTTTCTATATACCCTAAATCTCTTGTAGATTTAGTTATCCGACTTTCTCTCATTCGTTGGAAATTTCTTATATTTGTTAATCATGTGACTTTTCTCATGCATTAGAAATTTCTGAACATTATTGCATTTTTTGCCTTTTCTCACAATTACAAATTTTTACATGCATTTTCTCATACATGTGCTCGATATTCTCTCACTAAAGTACGAAACACTTCTTGGTGTGGTGGTGGAGTTGTGTGGGTGCATGGCTGCACTCATCTTGGTTCAAATCCTGATGCTCAGGATTTTGTTGTATGGGTCTCCCTCATAGTCTTTTCAAAAAAAAAAGATTTTCTCTCAACAAACACTCTTTTGTCAAAACATATCCACATTGGATATTTTTCATCAAAATATGTACAAATTTTTGCAACAAAATTTCTCGGAGAAATCATTGTACTGTATTTTTTTTTCAAAATATGAAGAACCACATGTGTTCTTCTGTCAAGATCAGCTTGTGTGTTATCTCAAGAACCATTCGTATTTTTCTCTACAAAATCTTTATCGTCAAAATATGAAGAACCATTGCTGTTCTTCTCTTGAGAACAGAAAATACGCATAAATTTATACAACACAGTTTCTGTTCCTCTATAAATTGCAAATACTATACATTTTCGGATCACATTTCTCGATAAAATGGAAGCCATCCTCTAATCACGTGATGCGGCTTGGGAAAAAAAATGGAAGCATGTCTGATGGAATAAACTCGAATAGTTATAATCTAGACCAAGACAAGAACAAAGAACAAAAAGAAGAAGAAATTGACGAGCTTCGAGGTCCTCACGGCGTTCCTCCGGCGCACCCAGACGGCCGCACTGACGCTCCCATGGAAGAACACACACCCTAATAGAGATAAGACTATTTGTTGGCTTAACGAAACACAAAGAAGAAACCTTTGCTCTCTCTGCCAGCAACAACTTCTCTGTACAACTCCATGGCCTTATCCATGACTTTGTCTTGCGACAAATTCTGTGCCCTTTTTTTGCTCGAAGGATGAGTTGATAGGAAATCTGCCCAGTCTTTTCCCCCTCCGGTCTTTCCTAGCTTCTCATAGAATGCAGGGGCGTCACGCGGGTCATAACCAGCCGCAGCCAATAATAGGACTCCAATGTGATCCGCCTCTAACTCCATCCTACATGGTAAAACATTATATGAACCGTAAATTCCTGATGCATCAATGCAGAGTCGTCTAAATCACCCATATATGAACAAGGTGAAAAACATGCCGGGCCCGATACTACGTACTTGCGTGAGAAGGGCTTTTTGAGGATTAACTCCGTAAGCGTCGCGATATTTTTAGGATTGTTTTCGTCGTCGTCGCAGAAAATGAGGAGGAAAAGCTCCAGGATGAATATCCACATGTTCTTGGTGATCTGCTCTGCCGCATGCCTTGCGATGATGTGCCCAACCTAGAGAAATCAGAAAGAGAGGCATGCAATATTAACAAGTAACCTCGGAGATGGAATCCACCAATACAATTCTCTGAGTATATATACATACCTCGTGCCCAAGCACAGTGGCGAGCTCAGCATCGGTTTTGAAATGTCGAAGGAAGCCAGTGTTGACCATAATCTTGCCCCCGGGCAAGCAGCACGCGTTGACATTCTTGTCCTCGACGAGGACCACCTCCCAGTTGAGCCCATCCAGGTGCTTCGTCTGCGGCTCCTTCTTCTTCTTCCTCTTCTTCTTGCTCCCGGCTTTAACCAACCTGTCATCATTGTCTCTCTGTGCGGCAGCCTCCAAAGAGTCCTCGACTACCCCGTACGGCGATTTCTCCGGTCCGGCGTCGAAGCCCTTGTGCGCGGCGCGGACGATCTCCATGGCGAGGCGTGTGACGCGGACGCTGTCCGGGTGGGACTCCGGGAGGATCGCCTTCCCTTCCTCGTCCATCAACTCCTTCATGCGCGCGAACTGGAACTCGCCGGCCCGGCGCTCGCCGCCGGGGGTGAGCACGATGAAGTGGGTGCGGTTGGAGTAGGGCACGGTCTCGAGGGTGCCGTAGCAGCAGGCGGCGGCCATGGCACTCGTGGTGAAGCCCAACCAGATGAGCGTCCGGGATCTCTGGAGACGGGGCAGCTCCTCCCACGCTTGCTTCGTGTTGTTGTAGTGTCGGGCCAGGGCGTCCGTAATGGCAGGCTTGTACAAGACTAGTGCCGATCGAGAGATCGGCGGCGGCGGGTTAGGGGTAGGGGCAGGCTTGCGAACGACTAGTGCCGATCGAGAGGCCGCCGGCGGCGGCGGGTTAGAATTAGGGGCAGGGCGGCGGCGGGTTGGCTTGTTGGAGTAGGATCGGGCTAGCCTGGACATTGCCGGGCGCAAGTTCTTGAGGTAGTTCATCATGTTCTTCTGTCGATCCGGAGACGGAGATTGATTTGGGTGTTTTTTGAGATCGGTTCTACGGGCTCCGGCCGCGGCCGGTGCCTCGTTTACGTGCTTTGGCGACGATCTGCTTTGAATCTGTTTCTGTTCCCGTTTCCGTTTCCAGTTGCGATTCCGTGTGGATTACGATCGGGATTCGGGACAGCCATGTACTGTACTGGATTGTAACCGGGAGAACGTTTTCAGCTTGGATTGATTGACCCCAGAAATCACACAACGAATAGTACCTCGTGGCCAAGAAGAATAAGAAGATTTATTTATTAGCCTAGCTAGTTTCAGCTCAAAACGCGGCCGATGCCTCACGGCGAGGACGACGCTCCGGAACTCCTGTGCGGTTCCTGGCAGCTTGTTAACTTGAAGCACGCAAAATTTACTCAAGATAAGCAGTTCAGAGATGCTACCAAACAGAACACCGCACTTCAATAACTTGTTCTGAACATGTCTATGAAATCCGCAGTTCTTCTTGGCAACGCATCAAACCTCTTTCGTCCATAAATTAGGGAAGTGCAAAGCAATTCAGTTAGCTTTCTTTTAGTTTTCAATACAAAGCTCTGCAGATTTGAGTTAGAAAACACACTAGTAATCAAAAGATATACAATCGGAAAAGAGCGGCAACCATGCCGAAGCATCCTGGAGTCTCTTAACATCCTTCTGAAAGCGAGACCCAGAAAGATTAATCAGTTAACAGAATCAGCCATGAGTAGTCGACTAATAGTCAAAACACATATCAAAGGTACTTGTTGACACGATGATCCACGTCAACATATATATCTTAGCATGTTTCTCGTCTAGGCTCCAAAAATGAGTACCCAGAACAAAAGAATTTGAAAATCTAGAAACAAGAGTAAACATTGGCTGTCTTCCGGGCATTGGTTTCTCTGTATAATTCCATCGCCTCCTCCATGAGCTTGTGTTGGGACAAATTCTGCACTCTTTTCCTCCTCGAAGGGTGAGTAGACAGGTAATTCCGCAACTCTGATTCTCCTCCGAGATCTCTCAGCTTCTTGTGGACTTCGAGGGCTACGTGTGGATCGAAGCCAGCCGCAGCAAGTAGCATGATCCCAATGTGATCTGCCTCAATCTCCATCCTGTAAACGGGAACAAATTAGCATGGTCAGGAGGAGAGCTTCTAATGCAAGGCTTAACTGAAGAAGAAGAACTCTCGTACTACACTACATGGTATTAATTCTGGCTACACTCAACAGTCAACTCTTAACATATTTGCAATGCAGAAGGGAATAATAATACGTACTTTCTTGAGAAGTGCCGCTTGACGAGCAGCAACGGCAATGTCCTAGCCACAAAGTCTCTGCAATCAAAGACCCCCCAGAGGCAGATGCTCAGCAGCTCTGACCACAGGGCCTTGCTGAACCCCTCTGCCGCGTGCCTCGCGACAATGTGACCAACCTCGCGGCCAAGCACGACGGCGATCTCGGCGTCTGTCTGGAAACGGCGGAGGAACCCAGTGTTGACCACGATCTTGCCGCCGGGGAGGCAGGACGCGCTGGCCTCGTCGTCCTCGACGACGATCACCTCCCAGTCGAGCCCTACGAGGTGCTTCGTCATCGGCTCCGGCTCAGGCGCTCCCCGCGGTTCGTCCCGGCTCTCAGCGTCGTCGTCCAGGAGGAGGAGGAGGTCTTCGTTCCCCCGGCGGCCGATCAGCGTGCGGCGGGCGGCGGCGACGATCTCCTCCGCGACGCGGCGGGCGCGGACGGCGTCGCCGTGGTCCGGCGGGAGGAGCTTGCCGGCGGCGGCGGCCTTCTCCTTGAGGGCTTGGAATCTGCGCTCGCCCAGCTTGCGCTCGTACCGGGCAGGCAGGACGACGGCGCGCCTCCGGTGGGTGTAGGGCACGGTCTGGAGGCTCAGGCGGTACAGGGCGCACGCCGCGGCGGCCGGGGCGAGCGCCCGGGTCAAGAGCTTCTCCCAGCTGAGGTACCACGGGATCCGGCCGCCGCCTTCGCCTTCGCCTTCCCCGCGGCGGCGTCGGGCGAAGTGGATCAGCTCCGGCTCGGGCCGCCGCCGCGCGGAGGTGTGGAAGGAGGAGCAGCGCCTGAGGAACGAGAGCTCCGCCGGGGGTGCCTGCGAGCCGCCGCGGTGGAAGGGCCGTGTGGCTGCCTGTAGCGGCGGCGGCGGCGGGGGGAGGAGACGGAGGGCGGAGCCAGCTGTTCTCTTCAAAATACACTTCATCTTGTTTTAGATTCCTTGATTGATTGATGATTGCTTGCGTGGGCACACGGCCTTAATTAATAGATCCTCTGGTAATTAAGTTCGCATGGCCGCGTTGAGCCCGGACACATAGACTTGCGGAGCACGTCTGCGGCGGTTAACTTTTTTTTTTGACGGACTAAGGCAGGTGCTCTGCCGATTCATTATAGTAGTAGAAGAAGAAGAAACCAGTCCGATACAAGAAGTGACAAGGAAGGTGCCAGGGCACCCAAAAAAACACAAAAAAAAAAAAAGAAACCCGATGCTGTCAACAACACAGCTCGGCTATACAACAACATGACTACCGATTACTCGCAAAACAGAGAAGCTCAACATTTTCCTCGATCAACTCTTTGAGCTGCGTGACATTAACATCTTTGCCCTCAAAAACTCTGCGGTCACGCTTCTTCCATAAGTTCCACATCACATAAGCTCCTAGCGCTATGGCTCCTTTCCTTTCTGGATTCGATGAACCGAAACACGGTCGCTTGAACCAGCAAGCAACCGAGGAGGCAGACAACACCTGATGCATTCCGACCGGGAGACGATGCCTTAGACTATTCCAAACTTCCTTTGCAAAAGGGCAACGCAGGAAGAGGTGATTTGCACATTCCAGCACTTGATCACAAAAACAGCAGCTATCATTATGCAGCAATCCTCTTGCGTGCAATCTGGCCGCCGTCCAAAGCTGGTTTTGAAGAAGCAGCCACAAGAAGAATTTTACCTTGCCTTCCACCTTAAAATCCAAGCCTTCAACAACAACGGCTTGCGGATACGACCCAGGAATTGGCACTCGTAAGCAGAACTAGCGGAATAGCGACCATTAGCATTGAACTTCCATCTCACCGAATCAGGATCTTCCGAGAAAACAACATTCTGGACCGACTGCCACATATTCAGGAACTGAACGAGTTGTTCGGTCGAGCTAAGCCGCTGTAACCCCTTCATCCATCGGCCATCTTGCATCGCCGAACGAAGAGAAGCTTTCTTCCTGCGCGCCAAAGGGAAAAGGTCCGGAGCAATTGAACATGGCGCCATGCCATCAATCCATCTATCAGACCAAAAGGAGATCATCATTCCATTTCCCACTTCAACATCAGTGCAAGCAGAAAAAAGAGCATGGTCCTCCTCGTTGCACGGTAAAATGGATCCCTTCCACGGCCTCTCTTCAGGCTGCCACTGAAGCCAAATCCATCTTAATCTCAAGGCCGGAGAGAAAGCGGCCAAATCTTTGATTCTGAGCCCACCGAACTTTTTAGGTGCACAAACCTTCTTCCAGGCAACCTAACATTTTCCTCTAGCAGCCACATCTTCCCCACTCCACAAAAAGTTTCTTCTTAATTTATCCATTCGCTTAATTGCCCAAGAGCTTGTCGGAAACATCGAGAGGAAAAAAAGTAGTGGAGGAGGTCAGAACCGAGTTGACAAGCACTAGGCGACCTGACTTCGAGAGCAACTTGCCCTTCCAATTCTGCAACTTCCCGGCCATCATATCCGGCAGCGGCTGAATCTCCACTCGCCTTGGTTCCTGACATTTAGCGGCAACCCAACATACTTACAAGGCAGTGTCCCCATCTCACCTCCAAAAGGTTCCAGAGTATGATTTAAATCAATGTCCTGACATCTGGTTGGCGTAGCCGAGCACTTGCTCAAGCTGACCCGCAGCCCCGAAGCATCTCCAAAACATTTCAGGATTTCTCGAATGGCAATAAAATCATCTCGCACAGGGTTGACAAAAAGTGCAGCATCATCAGCATAGAGGCTTACTCTCATGCGCGCCGCCACATGACGGAGAGGAGAAAGAACGCCATCAACAGTCGCCTTCTCCAAAAGCTTTTGCAACGGGTCCATATCTAGAATGAAGAGCAACGGGGACAGGGGATCCCCCTGCCGCAGCCCTCTCCTGTGCGCAAACGCGGTCCCTGGAATTCCATTAAGCAAAACTCTAGAAGTGGAAGAAGCCAGAGAAATCGCAATTAAATTCCGCCAGCGCTGGCCAAAACCCATCCACTTCATAAGGTCTAATAAAAATCCCCACTGGACAGAATCAAAAGCTTTAGCAATATCAAGCTTCAAAAACACCAGCAGACACTTCTTCCTGAAAGAATCTTGCACTGCATTTTGCACGAAGAGGAAGTTGTCCTGGATGCTACGCCCTTTTATAAATGCACTTTGGCTCTGGGAAACAAGAAACTTCATCTCTGGTGCAAGCCTCATGGCAAGCATTTTGCACAAAATCTTTGCGGCGCTATGCATTAGACTGACCGGCCTGAAATCTGAAGCACAAGAAGCGCCCTCCTTCTTTGGCAGCAACACCAAATTGGCTGAATTAAGAAGATCCCAGTGAGCTCCCCTCAAGGCATGCAACTGATTAAAAGCCTCAATCAGATCCACCTTAATGATTCCCCAACAAGCAGAAAAGAAGGCCCCAATAAAACCGTCTGGACCCGGCGCTTTCTCAGCATGCATATCATCAACAGCAGCTTTGAGGCACCCAAATTTTACTCGAGATAAAGCACTTCAGAGATGATTTACTACTACCGGGCACCGGACACGATATGTTTCTTTTTAACAGAACTGACAGTTGAACTGCCTTTTCAATTAGAAGAAGAGAAGCAAGTTCACCTAGTACAAACGGACACATGCTTCAGCTTGATGGATAGGATAATCGGCACACCACATCGAGCCCAGTCTCAAATACACTCTACTCAACTTCTCAAGTCTTTCCACCCTGGTTCTTAAACAGCTACATGATCTTCTCGAAGTCTCCCCCCAAGCTTATTTGCAACAGTCATGTGAATATATGAAGAAATAGCTGCATGCCCGTATCATGAAACTGGCAGAGAACTACACTAACAAAAATGATGAAGCAAAACAAGGAACGAGAAAGAACTAGAGTTCTAGGGTGTCAATTTAGTCCTAATTTTATAGGACTGCATATTTAAATCACGATTCAATTTGTCTTGTACACTGCTAGTTCTGAATATCATAGTGTATAAGTGAATTGCCTAGCCTTTTTCATAAAATCGATATTTTGGTTGCGTTACCTAACGCCTGAAGCTTGACATGGTATCAGAGGTTTAGGTCTCGAGTTTGAATCCTAGCTTTCGCAATTTATCCTAAAATTGCTCATGCCCCCTCCGTCCACGTATTGGCCTCTTGACTCATACCTTTGAGTTTACACGTGTTGACTCGTCTTCTCCGTCACATGTCGTAGTGTATAAGTGAATTGTTTAGCCATTTTCATAAGATCGGTTTTTTGGTTGCGTTGCCTAGCGCATGAAAATTGACACTGAACATGTGTCTAAACTCCCCGGTTCTTGCAACGCATCAAACCTTCAAAACGTGATCACATTCGTCCATAAATTAGGGAAGTGCAGAGCAATTCAGTTAGCTTTTGTTTAGTTGTCAATAAAAAGCTCTGCAGATTGAGTTAGAAAACACATCAGTAATCAAAAGATATACTCCACAATCGAAAAAGAACGGTAACCATGCCGAAGCATCCAGGAATCTCTTGACATCCCTCTGATAGCGAGATCCATGAAGATTAATCAGTTATGACAGAATCAGCCATGAGTAGTCGAAACCCATAACAAAAGGCAGTACTCGTACTTAACACGGTGATCCACGCCAACATATATATCTTGAGCATCTTTCTCGTCTAGGCTCGAAATTAATTTTTTTAGATGAACTAGGCTCCAAAAAATGCGTATCCATTACAGACTAGAAACAAGAGTAAACAATGGCTGTCTTCCGGGCATTGGTTTCTCTGTATAATTCCATCGCCTCCTCCATGAGCTTGTATTGGGACAAATTCTGCATTCTTTTCCTGCTCGAAGGATGAGTAGACAGGTAATTCTGCAACTCTGATTCTCCTCCGAGATCTCCTAGCTTCTTGTGGACTTCAAGGGCTGCGTGTGGATCGAAGCCAGCCGCAGCAAGTATCATGATCCCGATGTGATCTGCCTCAATCTCCATCCTATAAACAGGAAACATAGTCAGGAGGATAGCTTCTAATGCAAGGCTTAACTGAAGAACGACGCTCATAGATGGGATTTTGGGTACACACTGAACTGAACTGTACCATATTAGAGCAACTGCTACTCGTTGCTAAGGGGCGACAGTTTCAATGCCAGTAATAGTTAACTCCGGGCCTAGAAAATCATTTGAGATCGATGCATGCCGATGGGCATGGGAGCGAGACACACGGCGTAGATGGATTCTAATTTGATCGGTGGTAAATTTAGCTGACATTTTTCCTAGATGGATTCTAATTTGATCGGTGGTAAACTTAGCTGACATATCACACATCTGAATGGTCAACACGGATTTTTTACCGTTCTTTTGTAATTTCAGTAATAGTTCAGCTCAATTTACCATTGATCATTAGCATATTTGCAACTTATAACACGCATGATGCAAAGCCTCCCTGTATCGTATTTCCTCCGTTCCTAAATATGAAAAATTCTAACTTTTGACTAAGTTTTCCAGAAAATTCTAGTATTAACGTTTACAATATCAAATAAGTATAATATTAAGATATATATCATGATAGATTTAATAAAACTGATTTAAAGTTGTAAATGTCAGTATATAGTTTCATAAAAATACGTACTTCCTTGAGAAGGGCAGCTCGAAGAGCAACGACGGCAATTTCCAAACCAAGTGTCTGTTGTCAAAGACCTGCCGGATGCCAATGTGCACCAGCGCTGAGAACAAGCCCTTGCTGATATCCTCTGCCGTGTGCCTCGCGATAATGTGCCCCACCTAAAAAACATTTGAAGATCGATCGAACAGTTTGGATATATTGATTCGCTGGAAGGGAAGGAACCCCACCCCCAAATCACATGAGTTCCAGTAAATCTATATACGTACCTCGTGACCAAGCACGGCGGTGATCTCGTCGTCTGTCTTGATGTACTCGAGGAACCCAGTGTTGACCAAGATCTTGCCGCCGGGGAGGCAGCCTGCATTGATTTGTTTATCCCTGACGACGATCACCTCCCCGTCGAGCCCTTCGAGGTGTTTCGCCATCGGCTGCGGCTGGCCCCGTGGCGCCCGGCGGCTCTCGGCGACCCCGCTCTCGTCGTCCAGGAGCTCCCCGTTTCGCCGGGGGGCGATCAGCGCGCGCTGGGCGGCGCCGATGATCTCGTCCGCGATGCGGCGGACGCGGACGGTGTCGGCGTGGTCTGGAGGGAGGATCTTGTCGTCGCCGTCGGCGAGAAGAGGCTTCTTGTAGAGGGCGAACACGTACTCGCCGAGCTTGCGCTCATACCGGGGTGGCAGGACGACGGCGCGTCTCTGGTGGGTGTAGGGCACGGTTTGGAGGTAACTGCGGTAGACGGCGTACGCCGCGGTGGCCGGGACGAGCACCTCGGATAGGGGTGGTACGTTGTGGTCGACGACGAAAACGGCCGTGGTGGTAGGCGAAGGACGGCGGGCCATTGGTGGCGGAAGAGCCCTCGGATAGGGGTGGCGGTGGTGCGCGAGACCTCCGCCGGGGGGATCTGCGAGCTGCGGTGGAAGGACCGGGTGGCTGTCTGAAGCGGCGGCGGGGGGTTTTGGTGGAGGAGGAGACGGAAGAGAGCGGAGCCTGATATCTTCAAAACACAGTTCATCTTCTCGATTGCTTGGAGGGGAGAGCCAGCTTGCAGACGCCCTGAAATCCTCTGTTTTGTTCACGCGGTGGTATATATGCAGCATGATTGCTAGTACATGAATTTTGGATGCTTAGAAGATAGTTTCCATAGCCTTGGAAATTGGGAATAGACTTGTAGACCACGTCTCGCGCGGCCAGGTTTATAGGGACTCTTGAGTCTTGACACGACCGCCTCCAAAACTGAACCTCTGACAAGGTAGTAGTACTTTGAAGCTTGCACTGGGTTCAGTTGACGATTCCATCAAGATTTGTGACCAGCAAACGAAACAAAACCCTCTCCCTAAGAAGAAGAGCCGTAGATCCGAACAATCGGCCTTCTCTCCTGTGCCGGTGGCGCGAATCGACGACATGCAAACCTTATCAGAGATCTCCTTCACCAGCTCCGGTAACTGTAAGCCCATTGCCGCCTCCCTCAGGGTCGCCGGCCGTGCCCCCGCCGGTGTCTCGCCTCTACAAACCTGGTAACACAACAAGGATAAATGTGCCAAGCCGGAGGCTGAATTATTATAGTATACAAAAAGATGCTTGTAACTTAAAGCAGACAAATTTTACTGAAGATAAACTGTTCAGAACTTCAGATATGCCACCTAAGACCAAACAGAATAATACTAGTCCATCAAATTCTCATCAGGGAAAAGCGCTGTTGTTCAACTTATCATGACAGCAATCGGATTCAATCATATACTGAACCCACTTATCACTAGCTGCATGCCCGTATCAAATTCAGTGTGAATTGCGAACCTAGAAGTGGTGAGTGAAGAACTACACTACAGACATCAAACGACAAACTAATGAAGCAGAACAAGGAACGAGAAAGAACCAAAATCCATTATGAGTATTAGGATAGTTACATCAGCCTGAAAGAACACAAGATGGAACCAATTTTCTGAAGCTACTGACGTATTTCCGGTCTCATACTAGAAGCACTGGGAGTCCAACCAGCAGTACAGTAAAAACAACATCAGATTTTGCTGTTCTTGATAACGACGAGTACATCATTGTATTCCTTTAGAAATGGCACTTCGACTACCCGATATCAGAATAACAGGTATCCTCCCATCTTAACATAAACCAAAACCAATTCATATTTCAGACCTCAAAATCACAGACATTGACACCCTCAAAAATAAAATAAACATAGCTCTCATCTGTTCCATTTAATTCGAGGCTACCGTCGCCACCATTTCAAGCAAAGACAAGATTGATGAGTTCTATTGATCCTGCCTCAAATCAACGAACCCACTATTCATGGAGAAAACAGTAAAATTACGACTCCGGATATCCAAATATATGGCTGGGAGTCACATTTGCCAGGACATTTTTGAAGAACGCAGTTCCATTATCATTTTACTAGCACATAAAGACCTATGTTTACTCGAACTAGATCTGGAGAATCCGGATCTCGATCTCAAACATCCACGGTACACAGATTAAAAAAAAAAAAAGAACACCTGACAACAAGCATCACAGGATGTATCTAGGGACAGACAGATCCGCGTAAGGAGAAGAAACAGCGACAACACGACGCCACAAGGGTCGCCGGACCAGATCGGACCGGACCGGACGAGATCAGTCGTCGCGCTTCTTGAGCTTGTCGACGCGCTGCTGGAGTTGGTCGAGGCGGACGACTAGGGAGGTGACGGAGAAGAGGATCCAGTAGAGGAGCAGCGCGGCGCCGATGAGGAGCGCGTTGCGCTGCGACTTGATGATGGACTTCTGGTGGCGGAGGTGCTCGGAAGGGGTGCAGGCGTGCTCGTCGCCGCATGTGGGCCGGGTCTCGTACTTCCAGTAGATGTCCATGAGGAGGAAGAGGCAGAAGGGCACCACGGACATCATGGGCTTGAGCGCGCCCCGCACCACGGAGATCATCCCGCGCCGGAGCGCGTCGAGACCCGGCAGCGTCAGCAGCAGCAGCATGATCGCCTCCGCGCCCGCGGCGTACCCGAGGACCACCCACTCCAGCGCCATGGATGATGATTCGCTGCCGGAGGATCGCCGGGGATCTCTGGGGGCCGAGGGATTTGGGAGATTTGGGGAAAAGGAAAATTTCTCTGAGGTGTGCAGAGGAGCGTGTGGGCTGGGGGATGGATTTGAGAGGACGAGGGCGGTGGATCGGCGTGGGGAAGTCTTTTTTGGTGGAAGGGGTCTATAGACCGCGAGGAATGGATAGGGGTAGAGTTTCTGAGCGGTTCTTGTAGACGCGGTGCAGGCAGGGTGCGCGAGATTTGGGAGGCGACACGTTCGAGGGGCACGAGAAACTTCGTGCGGCCGTGGAGATCCTCGTGGACGGCTCTGATGAACACGCGGGGGTCGTCTAGTCAAAGCGAGGACGTAGATTCGTGGAGGGAGGACACGAAGCAAAAGAGAACGAAAGAAAAAAAGATTTGCTTCGCTGTTAAGGTTTGGGATCTCGGCGCGACCACACGGTCAGGTTTTCCTCGATACTTCTAGAACCTTCCTTCTCATGGGTCGTGTTTTTTTTCTTAAAGGACGATGCTGGTGCTGGTTCGAGGGTTGCCGGCAGGCCGGCCCGTTAATGGCCCAATATAGCACACTCCTGACTCCTGGGGGCTCTTGGGCACGCCGGGCTGGTCAGTTCTGATAAGGCCCGCTTCTTATTCCGCCATGCAAACGCGGCCAGCGTGGCCCATACAGCCTTCCATTTGGTTCCCTCGTGTTTGACGCGAAAGACGGAAAGGGCAACCGCCCGTCGGGATCTTCCCAAACCGAGAAAGCCCTGGCCTCCGCCGTCTTCGAGAAAAATTCGATTTCTGGCGTTTTTTCCCGTCTCTCACGGCTGCATCGAGGGACGAGGGAAATCATGGATCAACGTCTGGCATCTTGTTTGCTACTTTTTCTTGTTCGGTTTGTGTGTTTCTCGGTTGCGTCTTAGCGATGGAAACTACGTCATCTACAATAGAAGATTGTTTTCATGGCTCCTTAGGTTCCTCGTCCTGATGTAGGCGTTGCAACCTATGTCCATGGAGTCAATGGTTCCCACGACACAACTTTTCATGTTATTGATCTTTTTCCTTGCTGATTCTTCGACGGAGAAGCAATTTGACGGTTTGTCTTGCAAAAGGTATGTCTCCGGCCATGGCGTGTTCAATGATAGTAGGTTCTCACCATTTGAGGTAAACGGCTCATGCAGCTTCCAAGACCTTTGAGGTTAGTTTAATTTGTGCAACCATGGTATTATGCAATTTTGTCGATGAATACGTGGAGATGAATCAGGATGGAGAAAGCTGAGACTGCTCTCGACTACACTGCTGCCGCTATCTTCCATCGTTCATCTGGCGTTAGTGCACAAACGGTAGCAAACAGCGTGAACTGCAGGGGAACGAATTCGTACAGTCCTTTCCCCGGTACCTTTTGTCTTTACCACAGCTGTAGCGACGTGCGCTACAGGCTACAGCTAATGGACTGCTGCCCCGGGGACACAACTGCGATGGAGGAGCCCTCGAAAGGAATTAAATATCTCAGTACCTCACCCCAGTCGTCGGCTCGTCGCCGTCTCATGTCCTGAGCCCATCGGCTGATCCTACCCACTCGGCGATTCCATGTACAGTGGATCCCCCCATATGGCAGCTCCATGTATGGCGGCCATGGCGTTGGCGCATGTGGCTGCGGCATATGGCGACCCCATATGTGATATGTCTAAGGCCATGGCGTGCTCTCTCTCTCTCTCCATTCTCTGTCCAGAACACGGTTTCTCTCTCCACGGCGGCCCCGTGGATTCTCAGCCCGGTAGAGAGGCCATGGCGGCGGTGGCTATCCGTGACGATGAGGCGGCCACCACGCAACGGAGTCATGCCCTTTCTCTCTCTCTCTCTCTCTCTCTCTCTCTGCGATTTCTCCCGAGGACTGTAGAAGGAGGCGGCTTGGCATGGCCCCGCTACACGAATCTCCTAATATGGTTGTAGAAATCTAATCTGCAGAATTCTGTTGGTAGTGAGAGGTGAAGATGTCTTTCCTCCCTATTCCTTCGATCTATCCGGGGGGATGACAATGGCGCTCTCCTTCCTCATAATGTTGGATCCAGATCGGACAACAGTGCCCTACGCGTAGGCCAAAACGGCAACGGCGTCTGGTGCCGTTATGAGGACTTCATGCCATGTTCAGGTCTCCAAATCGGACGTCCGAGCGTAATCTTGCTGACGGCCTGGATAGCGGGAGCAGTCTACTCGAGTGTAAAAAATCCCGTCTCATCAAGATGTGAAGGATAGATCAAGAGAAGTTTACTTCAAAAGACTATAATAGAGTTTTTTGTTTTGTTGAGTATCTTCGTTGTTTTGTGTTCGTTTGTGTATCAATTCTTTTGTACTACTTGTTTCATGAATCAATAAAGCCATTTTTTGTTAAAAAAAATTCAATAAAGCCATTTCTTTGCTCTAAGAAAAGACCGAAAGGGCATTCAGATGAACGAAGCTTTCCACTGGTGCGTGTTATATTACCAACTTACACGTTCCCTCTCGGGGTTCTCTACCGATAAAACCACGGCCGGCCCGGGGCAGGAGGGGCCATGAAACTTCAGTGCCGTCGTTTTTCTAGTCTAGGCGAAGCATGCATGGAGCTGGTGGTGCTCCTTCTTTTGACCCATAAAGAGTAGTAGTAATTGAGGAGGACAGGAACGGGCATGCAAAAGGAGAAAAGCGGCCTTCGAGCAAGTTGATCCAATCATAGCAAAATGGCCGGCCGGCGGCTGGCGCATAACAATCAGCTTTTTTTGTTAATTACACATGCAGCATTCCAGAGAAGAACCAAGTTTTCTTACAGGTCGATGGAGTACGTAGTACAAGAGAACTCAGTAAGATCAACTTCTAACAATCCTGGTAGCTAGCGAATCACAGCTCTCTTATAGACTAGGAGTACTTGATCCAAAGAGAGAGTGTTAACGTACTTACTTAGTCCAAAGTACTCTAGCATGCATGCCTCGTAAACAGTGAAAGAAGGGGTTTTGTTTTTCGAGAATGGTGAAAGGAGAGGGTTTAGAGCTAGCTTACTACTGAAGGCTTGCAGAAAGCAAGAGCCGCATCCACCACTGAAGTCGTACAGTGGATACAAGAGAAGAGATATCCCTCCTGTATATCCACTCAAAAGCAGAATCATTTGAATCCGGCCACCCTGCAAAAGCAGCTACTGCCGCTTGAATTTCAGCTGAACTTAGTGGCGCCAATAAAGTGCGTCCACACGTCAAAGGTTGCAAGAGCAAATATATAAAGGCAGACAAAAATTAAAGTTCTGCCTTTTTTTTTATACAGGGGGGTTAAAGCTCTACGTGCAGTGACATGACTTTGGGAGCAGAACATGATGCATGATGAGACTAGAGTCGGTTCAATTCAGACCATCCATGGTGTCACCATGGCCGGCTTGTGGAAATTGCCAGGGAATGATCTAGAAGAAGAGGAGACATACAAACATGAGTCACATGCTTCATGAGATCGATTGATCAGATTTACCGTTACAACGCTTGAGAGAATAAGCCCAGCTAAGTAAGCAAGTTACATGAATAGACGACATTTTCTTGAGCACAGAAGTGATCTTGTGGCCAGATCAAGACACATCATACATGTAGCTACTGCTTTGATCTCCATTCTATACTGCAAATAGCTTTGACAACTACTACATGAGTACAGCTGGAAGGTAAGCCAAAGACGAGGCGAAGAAACCGCCGGCGACGGCGACGGCAAGAGCCAGGCGCCGGTTGCCGGCGCCGGAGCTGACGAATCCTCCGCCGTTGGACCAGAACCGCGCGTAGCATTTCCCCAGGTACACTTCCCCGGCACCGGCGTTCCCGCACCCGGCCTTGAGCTGCGCAGCGGCAGCCGACACACACTCAGAGCACGCCTTAGCATCAAGGTCCCCGACGCACTGCGCCATGGCCTGGACACCCCCAGCTCCCCCGGCACGGTACCCAGGCGCCGCCTCGGAGGCGAGCGCGCCGAGCGCCGAGTCCCTCATGGCCATGGCGCCGGCGCCGGCGTCAGGCGACCCGCCGCCGCACTTCTTGAAGAGCACGGCCGTGTTGGGCTTGCCGACGAAGGAGTCGTTCCCGTAGCGCACGAAGCAGCCGCGCAGCTGCACGGCGCCGCCGGACGACCAGGCGCAGAGGGAGGAGAGCCTGTTGATGGCGGAGCGGACGCAGCTGGTGCAGATGGAGGATGCCAGGTCGGAGCGGCACTGGTAGAGGCCGGACACGGCGGACACGGCCGACGAGGCTGGGGAGGTGGTGTTGGCGTAGGGCGCGTAGGGGGCGCTGTTGGCGAGGGAGGTGAGCACGGAGTCCACCCCGGACTCGTACTGCGTCCCCGCCGCGTACCGCCCCTGCGAGCACCCCGCGTACACGAACGATGCTGTGTCGTCGTCCGCGGCGCCGTGCACCGAGGAGGTGTACGTGCCGGAGACGAGGAAGAAGAGGAAGAGGAACGATGCTACGCGCGTCGGAGCCATGCTTCTTGCTGCACTCGTTCTGTCGCTCTGGTGTTCGTTCAGTGAGCTTTGGTTCACTTCGGACTGTTCGGGGCATTTGCGGGGCGCCGTATTTGTGGAGAGACTCGTGGGCTTCTTTTTAGATCAAAACTCGTGGGCTTCTTTTTTTTTTCTGTTCTGAGAATGGCGAGGCTCGAGCGTTAAGCAGTCCGAAGCGGGGACATGTAGGTATGTTGAGCCCATCGGTCCATGCATCCCCTCTTTAATCAGGTCAGGCGCATGCCACAGTCAAAAAGGCCGACCCGTCTACTACGGTAGGCCGGCCATACTGGGCATGTTATGATCTGGTCCAACCGCCCAATAAGGACGCAGCGTTTTTTTTAATTTCGATTTTCTGTTGTTTTTTCGTCCTCGGCGTACTTGTAATATATTAACGGCACAGAGTTGAATTTTACAAAGTTATTATAAGTCTATCCATTTTCTACCGTGCATGATTTCTGTTTCTGTTTACTTAAGAATGATGTATTTTCTGAAAAATAGAGAGTAAAAACAGATTTATACAGACTCAACACCATTCTAGTGTATCTGCTTGTATCAGGCGGTCACATTTGCTTCCATCATGCAGCCACATTACCTAGTGGTTGACAAGCACTAGGCCCTATGCTCGGTTTCTCAGGAAGGCCGTGAAAACTTTAATTTGTTTGTCACGGCGTCCAAAAAGGATAGACCAAAGGGATATGTCATGCTTCCTCTATTTCATAAAGAATGGCGCTCACGTTTTTTGAGGTCGAACTTTGATCAACGATTAGACCAATTGTGTGTAGATTATATGTTACAAATTTTATATCGTTGGAAAGGTTTTTAAAATACGAATCTAATGATATAATTTTTGTAACACATAAGTCTCAAATCATTAATCTAATTATTGGTCAAAGCAAAATTTTGAAATGCGTGCGTGCCATTCTTTGTGAAACAGATGGAGTATGTAGTAGCTTTTGCTCATGTCCTTTTCAGCTCTCAGTTGAACTATTGCAACACAAAGAATCTGGTCCAGATAGACATTGGTGTCACGTATACTCCTATCTTGCAATATGGCACATGCTTGAAAACGAGTGCGCTCATGTGCGTTGTTTAGGGTTTAGGGTTGCAGCAAAACTAGATTTTTTTTAATTGATTTCCCATCACAGCCGGCAATATGAGAAGATTGTAAAGTACTTTGGATAATTAGAGAAGTAAGATATGAAGATTGTGAAATACTTTGGATAATTATAGAAGTAATAAGATATTTACAACGAGCATTCTAGTGAATGTTTGAAAATAGGTGAAATAATTCACATATTTTAAACATTCACAGTAAATGGACACGGTGTATAACAAAAGGCAGGAAATATAACAACTGTAGCACGGTAGCCGGGACAACAAATGAAATAAGGCGTGACAATTACGGCTAACACAAAGGGATGTGCAGGCAGTGCAGCAACTAGCTTAGTGCGCATGTCCTTTTCAGCTTTTCCAGTTGAACCATTGCAACACAAAGAATCTGGCCAGGGATAGACATTGGTGTCACATGTACTCGGATCTTGCAGTATGGCACGTGCCTGAAAATGACGTGCTCCTGTGCATATTCAATTATTGCAAATGATGATGATCACATATGCTCCATCGTTTGGGCGGGTGTGCGTGTAGGTTTTTTTTTCCCTTTGTTCCAATAGATATTCTCTATAGGGATGGAATTAGGAGCCGCTCTCTGGGCTTCTGGCGTGACGGTTAAAGTTGTCAGCCTCGCAGAACTGAAGTTGCCATCGTCATAGACTAAAGTTGCCGGCCTAATAGACCAAAGTTGCCATCTCACGCAACTAAAACGTTCGTTTCATAGTTTTCTAGCGCGACGAGACAAAGCTGCCATCCGTATAGAAGTAAAGTTGTCATCTTCACAGGCTAAAACTGCCACTCTACATAACTAAAAGTTGCAATCCACGGACCTAAACTTGCCCCCCCCCCCCCCCCACAAAGACACGTGGCACGATCTCAGACATAATTTTTCCGATGGAATGGCCAATAGAGCGTTCGCTCCGAGAGACTAAAGAGCTCGTTATAAATCCCGTTCTCTATATAGCCTCAGCAACAGGTATCCCTGGCAGACATAACGGATTAACATGCATACAAATTCCGAACTTCAAATTTTAACCAGCTGTGTTGCTAGCTAGTAACAGCAACGGACGTCTTAATACGTAGATATATACTCGTAGCAATGCACCCGAATAAAAAAAGGGCTGCACGGCTCTAAATGCATGGTTTGTAACTCAGAAAAAAAAGGACATGCATGCATGGTTTGGGTTGATTGCATGCATATGAAGATGAAGCAGCTGGTAACAGCATCATAAGTAGACACAAGTGTCAGTATTATCTGAAGTAGGAGTATGAGAGTATGATCTCAGGGATCAAAGCTCCAGAGCGAAGCCATGGCGGCATGGCTGCTCCCGGCCTGATCCTCCATGTCCTCGTCGTCGCCAAATGGAAGCGGCGTCGACGGAACGTGCAAGAAGTCGTACGCATTGCCTGCAGGCCAGCCCGTGGGCGAGTAGAGCGGCGCCATGGCCGGCCGCCAGTCGATGCCGCTTCCGTCCTCGCTCCCTGCCGTCACCCCGGCTTCGCTGCCAAGCACGTCGTCCATTGCCATGGCGGCCGGCACCGGCCGCGAGGAGGGTCCATCGGAGGCGGAGACGACGGTGGGCCCGGCGCGGTTGGCGTGGGAGAGCGCGGCGGCCTGCACCTCCTGCGGGTCGACGGCGGCCGCGGCATCCAGGCGGCGTGTTAATGGAGGCGGAGAGTCGGGGAAGTTGAGCTCGGCTCCAGGGGCGTGGGCGCCGCGGAGGCAGACGAATGCGGCGTCGAAGGCGCGGGCGGCCTTGTCGGGGGCGTCGTAGGAGCCGAGCCACACGCGCTCGCGGCTGTTGGGCAGCCGGATCTCCGACACCCACTTGCCCCACTTGCGACGCCGCACGCCCTTGTACTTCCTCCCCCTCTCCCCACTGCCCTCGCCGGCGCTGTTGTCAGCGTCCTTCGTCTCCGGCGACGACGACATGGCGCGCAGAGCTTCAGAAAACTAAGCTCAATTCGCGTGCGTGTCGCTGTTGAGGCACGCAACTGTCTCTAGTCAGCGAATTAATGCCAAGGCTTGTTTACTGATCCGTTTGTTGTCGGGCGCCGTGCTACTTATATACGGTGGCCGCCCCGCCGGGCGAGGCGCGTTGACTGGAGTTGATCCAGATGGCGTACGTGTCGGAGAATGCCAGCCATGGTGGATCCACCTGGCGCTGGCGCTGGCGGTACGGGATTCGCGTATGCCTTTTTCGGCGCGTGCAGATTCCACAGATGCTGATCGGACCACACTGTTGTCGTCAAGGATCGAGGATATCGACGAAGGGTCTTATTCTGCTTTACACGACAGTTCTGGAGCTTGTAACTCAGCTAACAATCCTTGGAATAGGTGATCTCAACAAATAAAGTTTAAGTTCAACTGGCTACGTGCCAATCATAATTTGTTAAAGTTTAAGTTCAACTGGCTACGTACCAATCATGCATATATATGACCAGGAAGTTTGACCGGGCCGGCCGGCACCGGCCGCCGCTGCCTAGAACATCTGCAAGCTAGCAGTCTGGAGCAGCAGATATGAACAGAGATACTCAGATACTGCTTGTTGTTCGATTTTTCTTACCTCATACCCCTGTCTGTGTGTGTCCCGTGCCACTGCTGCCGCCCGCGGGCTTACCGCTGCTGTGCCGCCGCATTTCTCACAGTTATTCCTTGCTTCTTTTCTTGACAGCAGCCGCTGCTGCTTGCTAGCTGCAGACCGGCTACGTATCCATGCTCCCGTCCACGCATGCCAAATGCGCGCGCGTCTATCTCGCGGCCGGCGCGAGCGAAACCGACCGGGTCGGTTCAACAAGCTAGCGATCGATCGATCCAGCGCGCGCGCCGGCGCACACAAAGAAGCTAAGTGAATTCCCATTAATTAACTCGTGTCGCGACCGACCGGCCGAGCGAACACACGATTTGTTTTAGCAAGAACAAGATGTATAGCGGGTTTATCACGCAGTAAAGTGATTTTAACGATGATTAAATTCTGATAAGTAAAACTAGCTGAAAAATATAGAGATTCTATCTTTGTCGTCGGCTAGGTATCTTAAAGTTTGACCAAATTATAAGAAAAACTACGAATAATTTTAATATGAGTAGAAAATATAAGGTGCATGTTTTTTTTTGCTGAACTCGATTAGAATAGTCTTCTAAATTCCTTGTTTCTGTTGTCATCTATAGAAGCCGGCAACAGTACTAGACGTTTCAAAATGACGGATTCAATAGAGATGCGGATGCTGGCGCATTTTTCAATAAGTTTAGACAAAATTTAGCAAGTTTGACTTAGGATAGGAACAAAGATACGTACTTCTTTTTTTTTATAGAGATCAACAAATGTACGTACTAGCTGTAAAATCCTACTACGTGTCAGACACGGAGACACCTAATGTTACAACAAGTACGTACGTATTGTACCATCAACCGATCGAGAACAGTCAGCTCTGGTAACGCCTCCATGGACCAATCGATAAATACGATAATACGGCGCCGAAAGGGTATGCATGCTGGTTGGAGTGAACAGTGCAGAAGTTCGATACGTACGGGGTATTAGCAGTCTTTGACTCTTGCGTACACTGTCGCCGTGAGTTTGGTGGTGATCCACGCAATCAACTGACCGCAGTGTGTATGTATCTTTGTTCGACTACCGAATTCAAAGTTTCACGTGTACGTATGAGTACACGAAAAGTTTCAGCAAAGCACTCATGCAGTCTCCGATGTCAGGTAGCTAATCCAGATCGTATTGCACTAAGTACGGCGATGCGTGCTGCAGACGAGCGAGGTGACCCATGCGTTTCACTCGAGCCCATCCGTAAGTAAGTTGCGTGGCTCGTCTACAACTACAAGCCATGGAATCTCGTCGTGGCGCGTAAAAAATATCTGCCGCTGCTGCCGCGCAGGCAGTCTTCGTTGTGTGTTCGGGGTGTGGATGCTGACTCGACGGTTAAAATTTTGGGCGGAATTGCGGTGCGCGCCAGGAGGTCTTCTGTCGTCCGTTGATGCGACTCGTGCCATTCACCACCGCACGTCGTCACGGCCGTCGATTCCACCGTGATCATTTGACCGAGAAGAAAGAGTTCTGGCCGATGGGGAAAAATATACTCCCTCGGTCTCTGGACCTCAATTTGTCTGAATTCACATGTATCTAGACGCGATTTACTATACAGATACATGAGAATCTAGACGAACCCGAGTCGCTGATTCCCAGACGAAGAGAATATTTTTCATTTCTATCTCAACTTTTTTTTTCTGCTGATTAATAATGTCATGATCATAGGATCTGATAATAGTAAGATCACCTCGAAGATCGTAATTTTTATTGCTATATAGAAACAAGGTTTGTTTTCCGTGTTTGAATCTTGATGCTACAATCGTATGATAGAGATCGTACCAACAACATTGGGAGCGGTACAAGGATGGAAGAGCATTGGAACATCAGACAAAAACCTGGCTTGGTGCAAACCTCTAGTAAAAGGGATTCATTTTCTCTTCATGTAGTTCAAGTCGCCTTGAAACATCTCCGATCGGAAAATTGCGGCCAGCGCCTGCGCAAGCGGGAACCTGGTAGTCCAACTCAGGAGAGGACTGCCATCAGATCCGATACCCTCAAAACGATGTAGTTCGTGCCGTCAGCACCCTTGAATTCAGCACCAGCGTACTTGGAGTACAGGACGGAGCTACCTGCAGATACCGGCAACGCGATCCTCTTGCCTTGCTCGTCCAGAGGGCCTGGTCCAACAGCGACGACCTGCCTCCAACCAGGGAATATATATCATCAGCTCCCGCTACTTTGATTTGGACTAGGTGCAACAGTTCAGAAACAAATGCACCATAGACATCAAGAGTGTCAAGGAGAAGGAAGAAACTGGATGACTAACCGTTCCGATAGATGGCTTCTCCTTAGCAGTTTCGGTAAGCAAGAGACCACCGGGAGTTTTATCTTCAGCTACAGCTACCTGTTACACGAGAAAAAGGCAGAAAACCATGAAATGATTATTATACAGAATGTAAAAAAGAATCGGTCAATTCCACTCAATTGACACCAACGCACCATTCAAGCCATAAATGTTAATGTTTTTACCTTGATAAGAACACGGTCACCAAGAGGCTTCATGTCTTTCACATCATCTGTCTCCAGAATACCTATGATGTCGTCCTCTTTTAGAATTAGATGGTTGGAGTCATTCAACTCCACCTCTGTTCCAGCATACTTGGAATATACAACCTGAGCTCCAACCTACAAAAGTAACAGATAATACATGTTACACATGTCTTTTCTCACCAACAATTGTTAAGAACTTGCATGCATCGAAAATTATATCAGAAGAACATATAAAGAGATCAAACCAGATACATAACCCATATAACATGTGTGAAATTACAGAATGCAAACGGGCAAGACGAAAGCTTAATCCTATCAAAAATTTAGCATGCTTCTGACTGGGTTTGTTTTAACTGCAATACTACAGCTTCTAGGTTCACTCCGTGCTGCAGACCTGATTTTTCTACTGATAAAACTGAAACAGACATGATGCACACAACCTGCATCTAATGAATTTTTCTTATTACAATATACCTGAATGCTGACTTCAACTTTGTTATCCGCAATGGTTCTTCCCTCTCCAATGGCAACTACCTCACCCCCCTGAGGTTTAGATTGGGCTGTCGAAGGGAGCAAAATTCCACCTGTCGTCTTCTGCTCAGCAGACTTAATCTTTACAAGCAGTCTGTCGGCCAAGGGCTTGAGCGTTGTATACTACGATGGAGAAAGAGGAGATAATTTCAGATCCACGAGATTAATCCCAAAACGAAGTAGAGGCTCAACAAAAATGTTAAGCGTGCACACAGCACAAAGCATAATTGCCTTTACACCCCTTTTCAACATTTCAACAGAAACAAGTACATTATTCTCAACATCTTTCTGACCATCACTTCCAGTGGAATTCAAATCTAAACATTCTGTATCAAGCTTCGAGAGTCCCCCAATAGGACCTGCCCAATTCACCACCAGCCAACCTCTGCCAGTAGGGCGAAACATGATAAACAACCACTGCATTCCATGGGAAACTAATACCATATCCGAGCAAATCTAATTCCTCGATTCGGTCGCTCGTTGACAGTTCAATTAAGCACTTCAACCACGGTAATTACTATAGGCATGTAATTAACAGCGCATAAGAAGTCAAGAACGATTATACTTGTGAAAACTAACTAACTAAACCGTGCTGCATTGCTCGGAAACAGGCAGTCACCTTGGGGGCGACTACGGTGGCGGCCCTAGCGACGAGGCCGCGGAACGCCCGCCGCGCCGGGCGGGCCCCTCCGGCCGCCGGCGTGGGGACGCGGAGCACCTCGAGTGATGCCGCTCCCTTCCTGGAGAAGGACGCCGCGGCAACCGCGGCACCGCAGAGCTGCACCGACGCCATTATTGCTCGAGGATTTGCTTGCCTCGAGTTCGAAGCCTAGCCGCGTAATCCTAATTCGCTGGAGGAGATAAACCCTAGAGAGAGAAAGAGGCTAAAGCAGAAGCAGTGAAGTGAAGAAGAAGCAAAGGTAGGTGCGCTTTATCCGGTCCGAAACGCAGCAGCGATCTGGGCTTGAGGTTGCGCTACTGGGTTTAGTATTGGCCTAGAGATCAAACTGGGCCTAATTTTGTGTGGGCCTAAAGATCTCGCCTAAAGATGAAACTTTCTAGTTACGGTACGGCCTGGAATTTACAGCCCAGTTGTGGATGAACTACAGTGTGTCTTCGTCGTTTGCTCCGGTACCACATTGCTGAGCGGAAAAGAAAAAAAAAATAAGGAGCGGCGATCGCCAGCGCCGAGGGAGGGAAGCCATGGGCGCCGCCTCCTCCCCTTCCTGCGCTGCCTTGGCGAGCTGGACTGTGGCGGCGGTGCTGCTGCAGGTCGCCGGACTCTCCTTGTTCCTCTACGGATTCTTCCCCGTCAAGCCCACGCTCCCCGGCCTCAGGTCCGCGCCTTCTCCCTCTGTGCTAGGCTCTGGTTTCTCTGAGACATGTTTACTCTGGTTAACACTTCTCTGGTGTGCGGTGGTCCGCAGTGGTGCGGAGAGCTACCGGACGCCGTCGTGTGGTCCCGTTGGTGGCGGGGAGGAACCGGCGCTTCCACCGGATCAGCTCAGATCTCTGTACAGGGTAGGGCATTGCTTCCCTTTCAGTTCCTCACAGTTTAGACTAGATATGTCTCTTGCTGTCATAGTATGTTGGATGTGGATGTTGCTCTATGAATCCTATATTGGCAATTTGACATGTAGACATGTAGTAAGGTTCTGGATACTAAATATAATGGCTCCTAGAATGAACCATGCCGTTGAACTTTCCTATAGCTTCTTTTGTACTCAGATTTAGATGTTTAGTACTACGTTACAGATTCACGATTTCATGCTTGTGCTTTTGTGCATGATTCATACCAGGAACTTTCTGGGGTCCCTCGTGTGTACGATCGCTTGGTATTGATGGTATGTCCTAAATTGATATGCCTATTTCTGGCAGCATAATCCAACACATTTCTATGATTACTTACCTTACCTTTTAATATTTGGCCTTTTGAGTTTGTGAATGTCAATTTAGGTAATAGATGGGCTACCTGCTGAATTTGTACTGGGGAGAGGTGGAAAACCTCCAAGCAAAGAAATGATGGAGTCGATGCCATACACACAATCTCTGTTGGCTGGTTGCAAAGCAGTGGGTTATCACGCAAAGGCTGCACCTCCAACCGTTACAATGCCGCGACTAAAAGTATGACTTTTTTTACCTAGACATATATAATTGTGCAAATGTCAAATTTTCAGCAATCATAAGTGTATTTTTTTTCCAGTCAATGGTATCAGGGGCTATTGGAGGTTTTCTAGATGTGGCACTTAACTTCAATACTCAAGCCTTCTTGGATGATAATCTTCTCGGTTAGAACCTCTTGCTACCTCCCTATCCCTCTGTACTGCTAGTCTATCTTTGCATGCCAAATTATCAACAATGAATTGCTTACAAGTTGTAACATATATTTATCGCAGATCAGCTTCATGCGATTGGTTATAAATTAGTGATGTTGGGAGATGAGACATGGATCAAGTTGTTCCCAACACTATTCTACCGGCAGGATGGAGTGAGCAGTTTTTATGTAAGTCGTGTTCCAAGCATCACAAGTTTTTTCTTAAATCGAACAATAGTTATTGATTTATTGGAGTGTGAGACATATTTGCAGGTTTAAACACTGATATTTGCAGGTTTAAACACTGATATATTTGCCTTTCACTATCATCTCAAACACTAAAATAACAGTTACTTTGCAACACAGAATCAGTCCGTCCTTGTTTTATTTTTAGGAATTTTCATAAAATTACTGAAATCACCAGCTGATAGACCAAAATTATTTAATATTTAATGTTTTTGGGTACCTGGCATCTCCTTGCTAGCTTTCAGGCTTTCTCTGGTTAACTTTAATCTTGGAAAGTATAGGCTAATTTGTTCTGGGGCTACAGATATTTTCATATTAGGCACGGGAGCTTATGAATTGCTGCCTTTTTGCTACAGTGCTTTATTTGTTCTTCACAGCCTGATCTATTATGACAAAACATTTTTTTTACTAATTCGTAACTATATTGCAGGTGAAAGATACCGTCGAGGTTGATTTCAATGTTTCTCGTCATCTGGAATTCGAGCTTGATGCAAAAGACTGGGATGCATTGGTATACTTCTGCTCATTCCTCAGTGCATGTTCACTTATTTAATTACTCATGATAAATAATGCTATCTAATTCTCTCACTGACAACCATGCAGTCCAAGTGTTCGGCTAATGTTTGCTTATGATAAATGTCTAATTCTATTTCCATGTCCTCCCTTTTTTTGTGCTTTTTATAAGGTTAACTTACGTGTTTTTAATCTTTTATTCTGAATACTGAGGAGTTCATTTCTTCGATAATTTCAGATTCTTCACTACCTAGGTTTAGATCATGTTGGCCATACAGGCGGCCGTCGGAGGTAAATACTACATCATTTTTCATGTTTTTTGGGTTGCACAATGTCTAGTTTGAGTTGAAGTTTCAAAATGTCAGTGTTTTGATGACCAAAAAGCTGAAGGAGATGGATGATGTGATCAGAAGGATCCACACTGCATCTATGAGCCTTCAGGATAGTCCAGACAGAACACTTTTGGTTTGTGATCCTTTCTAGTTCCTGCAAATCCTGTTCTGTTTCTAGTAGCGTATTTGATGCAAAGTCAGGTTACAAAGCTCCAATACATCCAAATTTAGAGGATAGAAAAGAAACGCAATCCACCAAAAACCATGAATCACCAAGTTGCTCCCCATCTGAAAACGATAAAAGGATCTACATTCTCATTGCTTCCCCCCTACATTTCAGGTTGTGGTCAGTGATCATGGAATGACTGAAGGTGGTAATCATGGAGGATCTTCTTACGAAGAAACTGACTCCCTTGCCCTTTTTATTGGACACAGCGTTGAGAGCTCATATTGTTCGCCTTATGACCAGAAAGAGGCACTTCAAGTATGAATCTTTCCTTCTCCCAGCCCTCTCTCTGGATACCTGCGCTACACTTCAGTCTCTATTATACTTTGGCGTTTTGATATAGAAATTGATGCAGCATGCTAGTATTTTCTTTTTAAGTCAGTCGGTTTTCTGTCCTCGTCATTCATGCTGAAGAAACCATTGGTAATATCTTAAGGATAGTTTTCCAAGAGACCTACAGAACCCTGACATGTTACCATTCTTTCAGGTTGACCTTGCTCCCACTCTAGCTCTTCTCTTCGGCATACCAATCCCAAAGAACAATATAGGCATCTTGCTTCCAGAGCTTGTTAATTCCTTGACAGGTGATTAAGGTCATATAATTTCCATTACGCTTCAGGATGCAGAAGTAAATGCTTTATGTTGTGGACTTCATATCCGTTTCAATAGGTTTTCCTTGGATGAATAATCACGTGGCATCAGTTGTCTTTTGTTGATTGTTATACTCAATTGGATCAGAATATTTGATTCTTAGAAAATTCATAATTAAGTACTCTCGGCTATCAGCTCTGAGATGGTGAGTGCATCGTGTTTCAGATGACCAAAAACTGCGGAGCTTGGAACTGAACTCGTGGCAAATCGTAAGGTTATTGCAAGAACAGTTACCTGCTATCTGCTTTGAACATTGTATTAATCCAAATGATGGTTGGGGAATTGGTATGCTTCCTGAATCTACTGAAGAAAAGTTATGCCATTTACTCTCTAAAGCATATGCTTCTCATCAATCCCCGCGTCTTCATCGAGATTCAGATTTCAAGTGAGCTTCTGTTGCCAATGTCCTTAAAAAGTCATGATATCACACATCAATGCTTCTAAAAACTAGCTGTTCCAGGTCTGTTGAAGCTGTTGGGCACTTTGGAACTGCTGTGGACGCCTACTATGGCTTCTTAAGATATGCGAGTGAGTGGTTGTCTCACAGAGCGACCGATGTAATTTTACTACCTCTGTAATTTACAACGTGCTGTTACATTTACCTTCCTTCTGAATAACTTATTTCCTTTACTGTTTATATTTGCAGAAACCACTCTATTTGCTCGTCTCTGCAATCTCCTTGATGATAGTTTCATGCTTTTCTCTTGCTGGCATTATCTCTTGCCTATTTAGGGGAAACTCCTCGAGTCAAGTTGAACAACACTCTGAGTTGCATTTGGATAAACATTGGCACCTTGATGAGGTTTTCGTTCTTATGGGGATGCTTCTCTATGTCATTAGTCTTGGTTCAAGTTCTTTTGTGGAAGAAGAGCAGTATACATGGCACTTTCTCACTTCTAGTCTGTATTTAATATTTCTCTTCAAGACAGTCCAATCAATGCTGAAAGAATCAAATTCAACAGTCCTACGTAAATCAGAAGCAAAAATCTTTCACAGAAATAACTACTCTTTCCTTACCAGCTATAAATTTGGCCCAGGTCAGCGAGATGGTTACAAGTTGTATACCGTCCTTGTTGTTCTTGTTTCTGGGAGAATTATAAGAGCATGGCATCAAGGTGGGGTTAACTGGGTTCATATTCTTGACATTTCGAAGATATTGGCCCAAGCTGACCCTTATATTATAAAGTGTCTTCAAATTATATCAGTTCTTGTGGTTGTGGTATTGTATGCAGTTTCACTCATGTTGCTGAGAACAAGGAAAGTCCATGTTATAGGGCTATGGTTCAGCCACCTTTTTTGTGGGCTTTTAGTTGTGCTGCATATCTGGGAAAGTCAGCTCAATACTTCAGTACTGATCAACCATAGCACAACATCAATAGCTCAGATATTTTATGCCATTGCAAGTATGTCGATTGTTCTCACCATTCTAGTGTCGCCTTGGGTATCTCCAATACATTCCGAAGAAGCTGAACCAACATCGTCCTCTAGCTCAAATCCTGAAAAGACTGTACATTTGCATGGCATCAATTATTCTGTTTTCTTGACTGGAATAACATACACCATGTTCTGGTGCCTTCTTCAATTGCTTCTGCAACAAGCCATAAATGCAATTCCTCTTTTGCTCATTTTGTTGCAAATAATCTCGAGTGTTATTCATTTTTCTCGGGAGAAACCATTGCATAGGCAATGGGTACAGGTTAGTTTAATGACATATTTCTTTACAATCTTTGCTCGACCTACGTGGCTTTTTTTTCATATTCATGGCATCATGGAATATATTTTTATTGGCTACCATTGGTGACAAACTTTAGGTTGTTGCAATGCAATTATTGGGATTGACCGGTCATTTTGGTCTTGGGAATACCAATAGCCTTGCCAGCATAGATGTTGCAGGAGCTTTCGTTGTAAGTTTAACATAAAGTCACTGAAGGGCCTCTTCTCCCAGTTTCCTTTTGATTTCACTTGTGAATTTTAACAGGGCATTTCAAGTTACTCCACGGTTCTTTCCGGCCTGCTGATGTTCATTAGTACATATGGATCACCTCTGCTGTTATACCTTGGGATGGTTGTTTATATATCGGTGAAAGACAATGATGATATCTCCGCTCCACAGCTGTTCAAATGGAGCAGCATTTTGAACAAAATGATTGCATTGCCCTGCTTGGTTCCTCTGCTAATCAATTCTATTGCCTTGACTTCATACACCATTGTTTTGCTGCTCATGAGGAACCACTTGTTCGTTTGGAGCGTATTTTCACCCAAGTAAGTGCTCATAAACGCTTTACAAGTAAATGTTTTGCCATCTTTCCATTTTGCTGTATCACCCCTTTAGGATTTATGAACTTGTATTTGATCATTGCCTTTTGTATGTGGGCTTCTGTTTGTTTCTAATTTTGAAACAGAACTAGTGTCTGTAGCTATACTAGAAGTAGAATCCCAGACCATATGTTCATAAGAATCAGTACCCCTCAAACTACTGAATGGTACATGTGAGGATGATGCTTTATCAAATTCCAGTTTTTGTGAAGTAGACAGTTAGCTCTGCCCCAAATGTTTTTGTTGGTTGCAAGGGTTATTATGGATACACTTTTACTTGGTTTAATACATTAATATTTAAAGCTATGCTATATTTTGTTTTTGTTGTTAGAGAGAATATTTGACCAGCTCCATTTCCAAACGGCGACAGGTACCTCTATGTCTGCGCAGCAACAGTTTGCACCTATGCTGGAGTGCTCATTATAGCCATGACCGCAGTTTACACTTGCGCCGTATTTTCATTCAGGACCAGAAGCTACAGGAACAAATCCATGTGATTAGATTAGCTGCTATGTATTCTGATTTAGCAGTCCTTTGTTAGAAAACATTGGTAGAGTTCTCTTTGCTAAGAGACACTTATTCCATTGTTCTGTGTGGCCTTTCTGTAGTTCAGTTTTAGGTCATACGATCCCTGGAAGGTTGCAAACGCATTTTTTTTCAGCTCCGCCTCTTGCTTCTCGGCACTAGAATTGTCCCGAGATCTGTGCTGTATGTAAACACAAAGAGTTCATTAATTTTACTAAAGCATCTATACTTGCTGATTTGTCACGAAGACTGGCTTATTGCGCAGGGTTCATCTCTATTTTTTTCTATGCCTTCGGTCATATTGCAAATCATGTGTCAACACATTAATTTGGTCAGTTTAGTTTTTCGAATATGCGAGCATGTGACAGTTTGCTGAAACGGGGATCTATCTCAGTACGGTAAACCACGTGCTGACAAGTAGACCGTAAGCTCATAACTTCAGATAGCAACTGTTGCAAATCACTCAAACGAATTGGTGTATTTACAGTTGGACAGATACGCCCATGTTCAATTGGACAGCCGGTGTACACAATAAACGGGTTTGTATATACAAGGAGTTGGCAATCGGTGGTCAGATACAAATGAATGGTATAAGTACACAGGAAGCTACAACCGACGGGTAGATCAGGCTCCACATGTTCGTTCATCATCATTCACTAATGTGGTTTGATCTGACAATTTCTGATACATGATCTAATTGTTGAGAGCAACCTATGAACCAGGCAAAGGAGTTCGATAGAATCACAATCGTAGAAGTGTACCATAAAAGTTTGACAACAATGCTTCCCCCAATGGAGGTACAGGGAAGTCATATCACACAATGTGTACAGGATCACAGCGGCAAGGCATGGACTATTCACAGAAACTTGGATACCACACGGCAGGATGTCCAAAAGGCTGTTGTTGCTGCTTTTAGAATCGCTGGATTCTGGTAGATACTGCAAAAGCGTGATACAGGAACAAAATCTGTTAGAACTAGCTACACAGCTACATGAATAGAAAACATCTGAGGAACTTATGCAGATGTATGATCATGTGAAGGATGTCAGTACGTCACTACTTCAAACTGTGTGTACCAGTTTGCAGAAATATTCGTGTTGTACATATTATTTGAGAAGTTGGTATGCTGAACAAGTGTACTCAATATATGTGTAACTGACGCACCTCATCTAGCTCATCAGATCCTCGTTAATTTAGTACTATGTGCTTTGTTTGTGAAGTCATACTGTCCAGTTACCCTGAGGTAAGGAACAGTACATGCTTATAGCTTACAAGACCATTTAGTTTGATGAACTTTTGTCCTAAATTTTCAATTTCCAGTAGGAAGAAAAATCTTCCTCCTAAGGTCCCTAGACCAGATTCTTTGGGTGGAGATCCAAGGAGCCCCTACGAAGCACATAAGGCTTAACCAGCAAATCCATCATAGGAATTGTGCTCATAAATGTTGATAGTAAGGATGACTTACCCAACAGCTGTTGCACTCCATGATGCTACATTATAAATAACTTGTGTTCCGGCCCATGCCTTCTGAAGCTTGCTTTTCCTCTTTTTTGTTGAAAATGTCTTGCTAAGGGCTGAGAAATTAAGGGTGGAGAGTCTAACGTAAGAAAATTTTCAGGTAACCAAATTCATCTGAATTAAGAAAGGAAAAGAAAAGGGTTACCTTGTTGAAGTTGATTGGGCGTCAATTCCTGCATAACATGAAATTTCCGGCATCAGAAGTATGGAGAATAGAAATCAATCAGTGATGTGAAATCCTTTTCCTGATGACAACCTAGCAATCAAGGCACGACAAGGACCCTTGTTGACCTAGATAGTGCAATAGACAAATAACAAGAAGCCTATCACATGAAGAGTAGACACGATGTTAAACTATTGTTAATCCAGCATCCCATTGAAGTCATGCTTCTAACTTCTAGGAACATATTTAATTACCCGAAACCTGAACAAACACTGTAAATAGTCGGAATCCCAGATATGATAGACAACTGAGTAGCGAGGCCATTATCGAGGAAGGACTGCATAAGGAAAGCCAAGTATACAGAAAAAAAATTAAGGACGAAGATCACAAAATTCAACGGAAGCTTGCATACCTTAGTTTCTTTCAGCGACAGCAGGTATGCAGCCATGAAGCATGCAATCCCATCAACTATATCCTCTTGCTTAACAAGAACATACCCATCCTCCGAATCATCACTAACATTCATGCTCTTATCATCCCATATATCTGCCGCACTTACGATATCCCATGATATGGTTTCATCTACTGTTACATGACATGAGTAATGGTAAAACTGTTCAGTTGTCAGGTTTGATTGCCACAGTAAAATCCATGGGAATTGGTGTCATGATGAATCAAGCTCAATGTATGCATTGGTTGTAAGAAATAAAATCTGATATGCGCACCTGCACCATGTTGATATACTGACTTCTGAATGTTATCAAGCTTTTCAAGGAACTCTGGTGATTCAACCCTTGATTTGAGAAGATTACACAACTGCAAGCAAAGTAACGGAGAGATGCAAATGTTAGGGCAGTTTCATAACAGAAGGAAGAAGCATACTGAAAGCTCCTTTTCTCTTAGCAACAGGAAAAAGTCTAACATTGTGTTTGGAAAATGGAATCATAGTCAAATAAATTCTGTTACGGTGCAATTGCCTTCTCACATTCCACCACATGTGTTACGGAACACCATAATTTCTATACTAGTAAATTTACACGTTTGTAACTTTGATCATATACAGCAAGCAAAAGCAACTACCCAAGCACGCAAATAGTAGTAGTATACTGGCCAGTTCACCAAACGAGACTACGATAATCTACTGCAGTTACAAAACGCGCCAAATTAAACTGCAATTTCGAGGACCCCCCCACCCTAATTCGTCATAAATCAATCGGGCCCATCAACATCGTGATCCGAATTCCCCGCGAGATCTGACCTCGTCCGTCTCGTAGTCGGCGTCCGACGGCGACCGCGGCGGCGGCGGGCCCTCCCCCAGTCCGCCCCCTTCCTCCTCGTCCGGATTCCCCGCCTCGGCGTCCTCCTCGTCCGGCCCGGCGGCGCCGAGATCGGCCTCGCGCATCAGCTCCAGCGCGCGCTGGCACTGCTCCAGCACCGTCTCCAGCGTCCTCCGCCGCAGCTTCAGCTCCGCCGCCTCCGCCGCCGCCGGCAGCGATGACGTGGACGCCGACGACGAGGAGGAAGCGGGCGCCGCCGCGGGCTCCATCGGAAAACCCTAGGGCTCACGCGACGGCGACGGCGGCGGCGGCGTCAGGGCTTCGTCCAAGTCGACGACGGAAGAAGGGAGAAGGGAAGGGAGACGTGCGCTGCCGATGGAGTCGGAGTGCTGCGCTGTTCTTCCTTGTGATTTTCCCTTTCACTCCTCGTTTCCTTTTCCCGGCGGCTTCGGGATAAGTGGGCCCCTCCTGGCCGGTAGAGTAGTTCTGAAGCCACGCCGCCTTGATGCAGCAGGTAACTGACAGGTGGGTAAAACTGTGTCTGGGCCCCATGTCTCAATGTATGTGGGTCGTTTTTCGAGTGTGTCGAGAAAGAGCGAGGCGGGGACAGGTAAAAAACAAAGCTCGAGTGAATCTGGGGAGGAACCTGTCATGTGAAATCGATTGATTACTATAATTACTGGAATTAATTACTCGTAAGACCTCAATCATTAGGCCGTGTCAAACGTTCTTTACGATAGAGTACGGTTAAAGCTTCCAATGTGCTGCATTGCTTCCATACGGTGGGAACGCTGCTTACACTACAGTAAAACAACACACGCGGACAGTTAATTTACAGTATTGGTTTTGACAGCCATTTAATTTACAGTATCTATCTGCACACTGTAGTACACAATGCCTATAAGGACTACAATTATGTGTTTGGTTGCCTTGCAAGCATAGCAATTTAGCATGCCACTAATCCACTTGCATATAATAAGAAAGATTTAGATGGCCCTGACTTGACATCAGAAACATGGCCCATTTTGTCGCACCACAGAAGAGCCTACAGCGAATGCACACGACAGGCTCCCCTCATACAGCGACATGGGACAGCAGATAGGGCAAGACAACACCACAACATCATCAGAGGACACTAAGAACATGGTTGATCAGAACAAAACTTCATATTTGCAGATAAATATGATCAGGTAAGCAGGCTTATGAGAAAACCTTCCTCCTAAGGATGACTCTCGGAATCTACATTCGATTATTCTCCCACAATGGTGCAACAGAAAATAATCCGGGTACAACCGCACTATTGGTGCAACAGAAAATCGAATCCGGGTACAATCGCACTATAATCAGACCAGATTGGCCATTACATTTCGGTATGTTGACCGAAAAGAAATCCAGGTACAAAAGAGGTATTTACAAGATTAGGGGGTTTGCAAGGGCGAGACTAATTCGACCACACATGCACCAGACCTTTGCTGTTCCCGGTGTAGATCTCGTTGCGGTCTTCGTCGTAGAAGAGCGCAGTGATGTCCTCGAGGGCATCGGAAACGGTGCTCGTAATAGTGGACCTGCTGCTGTCGCCTCTCCTTCGAGGAGCGACTGTGAGAGTAGGATCGAGGGGGGAGATCTTGGTGACGCACTTCCCCGTGAAGATGCTGCTCATGTTGATTGATCCCATGGGGGAAGCTGAGGAGAGAGCAGTCAGCCAAATTATTACTGTGGATACAGAAGGTTTTAGCAAGTACAACCAATGCAAGGTGAAAAGTATACCTTCCGGGCCTTCATCATTTCTGCCATCTCTTGAAACTTTGCAATATGAGATAATCAAGTCCTGGTCTGCAGTGATGTATACATTGTTTGTGTTGCAGTTAGGATGCCACAACTCATGGTCATTGAACGATGTAACTAGCTCTCCACGAAAATTCCAAGCAGCTACTGTTCTATTGCAGAATGTCAGGAACAGATTGTTTTCATAGAGGAAGATAAACGCTGAAGGGGTCATGAACTTTGTTTTGTTGACCTCAATCAGACCAGCGTTTCTGACCTGGCCAGAGACCAAAGTTAGCTCAAAACTAAGGTAAAAAAAAGTAGACAAAATAATAGCAACGTACATCAATAATCTGTAGGTTTTCCTTATCTTGCTTCACGAGAAGTTTTTCATTGAACTGCTCGATGAAGTCAACCTTTCTATTTCGATGCAGCAACTGAGTGAAGGTTTTCAACGGTGTTCCATCCTCGATTGACAATATCTTTAGCGGGACATGATTACTTGCCTTCTGGTATATCACAAGCATGATTCCTGGGCTGGTAAGATATGATTCATGAATGTAATAACTAATAACAAGGTATGAACTATTTAAGTAAAGATGACTATTATCAGTAATCAGCAACAGCCAAACCTTATTTTTATCTCCTGGATGTCCTTGTCATATATAGAATACAGAAATTTGTAGTTCTTTATATCAAAAACTTTGTAGGTACTGCAAAGAAGGGACATTTAAACAATTCAACATTTGACTGCTTTCAAACTGTCATGCCAAAATATAAATTACCTATCATGTGCCGAAAAAGTCAATATCTTGCCATTGACATCATCAAACTCAACAAACCCAGGATATCTTAGAGACTCGGTTTCAAATAAAGGAAATCCACCATCTAATTGGCCTCTTCGAATGTATCTACAATGTAATTGCAAGAGGAGAGAAGACAAATTAGTCAAAACAGATTGAAAGAAATGATAAAACTGCTTCTGCTTTAAATTTAGCACTAAACTGATCACATGTAAAGCAGTGACAAGTACATAAGAAATGATACAAGCAACTCGAGACAGGCCCATCGATAAACTTTTTTTCAGCAATCATGGAAAGGAGGAAAAAGCTGTAGAAACAATAATTACATACATTGTTTACAGACGCCAGAAAGATCAGTAGTTTTGCACTAAAATTGTTGGAATGCATAGGCTAGTCCAAGAAGAAATGGATAAAGTCTCTTACTCTATTGGAGTTGTTCTGCACTTCAGCGAACTGAAACGATCTGACTCATAAACTGAAACAGTGATAAGGGATTCATTGTTTTTGTTATAGAACAAGCTCTTAATCATTTCATCAGGACTTGTATTCAAACAGCATATCCGTTTGTTTGTTGCTGCCAGCATGATAAGAAGGTTTATCAGGAACGCAAAACATAATAGAGGAGCAAAATCAATATGTGTAAAAGGAGACCTACTCCGATTAAATGCACCACAAAGACCAGATTCGGCAAGTGCAAAGATGAGATCTTTTGCAGCAACAATCTCAATAATTTTCCTTCTGCTCCACAATGACGGAAGTTGGACAGTCTCATATGCATCATATTCTTCCTGCACAACCAAAATAAACACATACACTTCTGTGAAAAGTTTATCAATCTGCAAACAATTAATTCAGTGAAAATCTGTACTTGTTCCTGGTTTAGAGGGCGGCTAAGTTTTTTCCTAATTTCCATTATTAGAGGGTGGTTTAGCTCCTCCACCCCTGCTACAATTACTCAGACACATGCAGCCATTGCAATTACTCATGTGGAGTGCATGCATGGATCATTCTAACCCTACTGCTCAGCTAGTATGAGTACTAGCATGCACCGTCCTAGGAGAAACCAAGAGCAGAACTGGATCTGCTTATGCTCCAAACGTGACCTTGGCTGCCGTTTAACTCTCAAGGGTTGAAGTCATATTTGAAAAGACCGAACAGGGCACTGCTGCCTGGTTCAGTCCGGAGATTGTTTGCAGGAAAAAACAGTAAAAAAACAAATGTTTAATAGAGCCCGTCATAACTCTGACCAGCCCATGGTGGCATGGCCCAACAATGGCCAAACTTTATTTTTTGTTTATGCCGGCAAAACGAGCATTCTAACTCATGGGTGGCTGCAACTTATCAAGTATGGCTCGCACCGGTGATGTGCATATGTGCTCCAATGGGGACAAAGGTAATAAATAATAAAACAGTCATTATTGACTCATGGTTCAACCAGACAGTCCGAGCGTCCAGCCTCTGAACCAGACACATCGACAGCTCACTTATAAATTTGGATTTCCAAACTACTGTGCATAGGAGCACCTGAGAGCACGAAAGAATGAAGAGTAGCAACTAGCAATCCTGTTTTCCGAATTTATAGTTATCAACAGTATGGCGTAAAGGTATGTCAAACACTCGACGGTATTTTTGACTCATTTACCTAATTACTTTCAACCGCTAACACAGCCATTTGTTGCAAGATTGAATTCATGGGTGCAGAGAACTATGGACAGGGCAGAGGGCACTGAGAACATTATCAGTTTTCGATGGTACAGAACCACTAGCAGTTTATATATATTCTTCTCACGGAATTCCGAGATCTAAGCACATTGAAACCTTGTTATCATCATCGTCAATTCACTGCATTCGCACCATTTGATAAACAAGGAACAAGTCGAACGCGAATCGCCTGAAGTAACAGTCCTAAGTAACCACAGCATGTTTTCTCTCGTGAGCAGGAAAAAGGTACAGTAATTTACTTGGCGCCACTCGACTCACTAATAAGAGAATCGCAGGAGGAGGGAGCGCAGACCTGGAGCTGGAAGTTGCGGAATTTCTCGGGGCAGGAGAAGGCGGAGGTGGAGGGTGCGGCGGGCCGGGGAGGGCGGCGGTGGCCGCCGCCGATCTCGCGGCGCATGAACTTCCGCACGGTGTCCGCCGGGTCACGGCGCGGGGGCTTGCGGCAGGCGGAGGACTGCCACGCGCGGCGCCGCGCGGCTGTGACGCGGAGGCGCACCCGCAGCCCGGGCTTGTAGTCCATGGCGTGGCCTCCGGCGGGCGACCTGGCCGGCCGGCGGTGGCTGGGGAGGAGGAGCGGACTGTTTGGGGGTTAGGGTTTTGGGGAAGACACCATGGGACGTGTCATGGGAATTTGCCGTCGGGTAAACTGAGCTGGCACGGGGGGGACTGGGGAAGACGGGAGTGCGAAAGGCACCTCTTGCAAGTGAGCACTTTTACGGTACCTCGAAATTAACATGAGCCCTCCATTTCATTCGATCTAGCGGATGAGTTTAGTTGGCACTCCAACATAAGCACGAGGAAGTACCACATCAGAAAATCTGGGAAGTACCTGAGTTTAGGGGTAAAACCGTAATTAGATTTTGATTCTCACCGGAGATGCAACAACGGCAGAATTAAGGGCCACACCAGCACCTGCGACGAGGCGCCGTGGAGATGAACCAAATTAATTCTTCAAGTATAACCGGGCCCTATGCCTTTGATGCTAGCTGATTCTCACCCTAGTAGTTCTGACACAAGCATCTGACCTTGCGTGATTGATTGGATTGGGTTCATGGCAGGGCTTCAGAATGATTATTTCTGTACATGCGTTCCAATTAATCTGAATAGCTTCTTGGATTTCTACCGTCATGGTTGCAGCGATGGCAAGAGAGATACAATATGTCGTCGTTAGTTGGGATAGAAACAAGATGCTGGCGGCTAAACGCAATCTACAGGCCGCGGCGGCGGTATGAACCAAGGTCAATTAGAAAATAATTAGCCCGTCAGAGGAGAGAAAATACCTAAAATACCCTTCTAAATCAATGGCTGGATTTGCTTGGTACTCCAACTTACATCCTGGAGTACCAAGGTACTGTAAAAACTCTCTTACAAGTTACGGAGTACAAGAAAAGTCGACCTTCTTTCGAGAGTTCGATAAAACTGAATTAATTTAAACCCAAATCTGATTTCTTTGTTCAAAGCTCTCTCTGTTTCTAAATATCGATTTTGCTATTGATAAGTGGCTTGTTTTTTTTAGTTAGAGATCAATCGACGTGTTAGCCATCAGATTTTAATCCAACGATAACAAGTAAGAGACGAGAGAATGGGGATGACTCTCAGCAATCCAAGGACTCTAAAACGTCGATTGATATTGAAGGCTCGGTTCTTAAAAATCGGACGACCTAGAAATAGCCACACCCTCTAAATCTATACAAAGTTCCAGTGTTATCTTCCTCTTGGAGACGTGTGCAAAAGATGGCGTGTCATCCTCGCGGAGCCGACGTCTTCCGGTCTCCGACTCCCCTCAGAGCGCCGCGTTGATTCATGTCGTGCTCTCAAAACAGCGAGGTTATGGTTACTCGATATGTGTGCGTGCCGGCGAGATGGTGTTAGGTTTGAACTCCGCTATGAGAGCGATGGCAACGGCACGTCAGTGGCTCGTTTTGGAGACGGTAGTGGTCGTCCGATGATGCATACATAACAATGTAATTTATACTCGTTATGTTTGAAGCAGCGTTTTGTAAGACCTTTACAAATGGATTGTGTCATTTTTGCACAAAAAAAATTTGAAAAAAATTAGACGACATAGATCCAACAGGGGAGAAAAAAAACTTGCACAAAGCAGAAAGTACAGAACTCTGACGATGCTGAACAACAGCAATGCAACCAGTCCCACATCTGGAAACCTAACATCCTGCTTTCCAGGCCCTCCTAGTATCCTGCTTCCAGGCTCTCGGCCGAGCAGTTGCATACGGCCCAAGTCTGGTCGCCGGCGATCGAAGCCCGGTACGACGTAAGGGAAGGCCAGCAGCAGTGGGGGCCCGGCTTCTGGTCTGACATTCAACTGTTGTGGTGCAGACAGGCATTCACGCCCAGTTCATTCTCGAATTGATTTCCTGTGGCCTGGCCACCACGTTGGAGCGAGTCATTGCTTCGTCCCGGCCGGCCTTCTCAGAGGTCCATTCGAAGGAGAAGAATCCGAGACGAGATACGTAGGTACAGACGTGCAGTAGTGATTACGCGGCAGTGACACTGATGACTGACTGACCCCAATAATAATTCCCTCCTGCCAGAATGTAATTACCCGGCATTGCATTCTCGTGATGACTGATGAGTCCTGCCGGCAACGGGCAATGCATTGCTGCCAGCTTAACGGTCAATCCGGAGTGAGCGACTGGCTGCAATGCATGCAGATCATCGGGTGCTCTGGATGGATCCGTGTAAATGAATGCTAGTAGCTCGATCAGATCGGCAGAGAAGAGACGAATGCAAGCTCGATCCAGTTATGGTTTTTTCTTCGTACGCACACGTACCAGGGCATGCTTGGAAATTTCGTTTTCTTCCGGGCCGTTGGACGACACGACAGACAGAGCTATTAGCGCACCGGCCGGCCGGAGGGCAGGAGAAGCGGATCTTTGTCTGCGCCCGATCGATGCTTGGCGATATGATGCCGGCCAGTACATGAGGGTATAGTGCCTGCATATATGCAAGCTGGTGTTGGTGTTAAGTGCCCATCAGACTCATGTCACGGTGTACACGGTTCCGTAAATGTTAACAAAAACTGATCAGACTGGTCGATGCCGGGGAAATCGACTTCTCTGTGGCACGAATTTAAACTAGAACTAGTTTAAAACCGTGCCAATCTTTATGAAACGGAGGAGAGGAGTAGAAAAGGAAAGAGTCTAGTTGACTTATAGAAATTGACACGTCTCTTAACATAGTATACACTCCTGCATGCTCCACATGTATATCCAGAGGATCGTACGTACGTCACCTGCACGTCTGCATCGACCGGTCGTCGCATGTGTACACCGAGACACGCGACCTACGTACGTACGTATCCACATGATCCCGAGCGAGCTATACGGATGCATGTCATACTGGAGTAGCTAGTAACGTCGTACCCGGAGCCTCGGAGAATATGTACGCACGTCCTCGGCGGAAAAGCGTCAGGATATGTTGAAGCAAAATGGCAAATACCCCGCGGGACGAGCCCCCGTGCATGCGCCCACGACGTGCGTCCCTTCCCATTCCCATTCCCCTTCCCCTTCCCGGCCGGCGCCTTGGAGTCAAACAGCAAACCAAAGATCAATTTCCAGACGGAAGCCGAAGAAGCAAATTCGATCGCGTTCCCAATCAATTACTATCTCATCTCCCATATATATACCGGCCGGCGTGTGATCCATTGATATTACCAATGATCATGTCGCGCGACGAGGAGGAGGGCGTGGTGGACCTCTGGGCGATGGCCGCGGAGCTGGAGCGCCACTTCGCCGGATACAAGCACCGCCTCGCACTCGCCGGCAACAACGCCGTTGTTCCCGACGTCGATGTCGGTGCGTGCGCGAGCATCAACGGCGGCGATACGGAAGAGGAAGACGGAGGAGATGTGAGGCCGGGCCGGATGTACGAGGCGTACACGAGGCGGAGGGACGAGCGGCTGCGCTCCGGCTGGCGGGCCCGCATGGAGCGCAAGGAGGCCCAGGTCATGGCGCTCCTGGCCCAGCTCGACTCCCGCGGCGGCGGCCCATCTACGACACCGGCAGCGGCAGACGACGGCGGCACGGCGCTTCTCGGAGAGGTAAGGCCATTCTGTTCTGTTCCCGGCCTGCGATGCTCTCTGCGGCCTTTCATTTCCTTTCCTTTTCTTATTAGATAGATAGACACTCGCGCGTAGACCTCTTCAACCACGTGGCGGTGGCTCCATTTTCTTTCTTGACGGTTCACCATGGATCCCCCGTTGTGTGTCAACAATCTGGAGAGAAGACGGACGAACCCATCTCGAGCTAGCTAGCTGACGGGAAAAAAAAACATGCATACGCAAATGCGCGTGCCGCTTTGTTTTTCGTTTCCTTTAATAATTTGTGCTGACCGATCCATCCTTTTTGCATATTCATAGAGAGCTGTGTGTTCATGACTACCCATGACCATGTACACATGAGAGGGCCGGGGTAGTTGATTTTTACGGACTGGCTGAGCTTTCTTGATGGAACCGTTTTCATTTCATTTCGAACGCCTGGGCGAACTATAGCTATCTAGCTTGGACACCGGGTACGGTTTGGCCTGGCGCAACACAGTTTCGTGTACATTCCTTCGTCTATCTGGGATATATGGTACTGCTCTGTCGTTTCGCAACCAACGACGACATCCTTAACAAAAGTTGATTCATCGGACCTTTAAAAGTTTTCAGGTAGCAGTGCGTTGTTGGGAATTCTCTGGAACCGCTGCACGTGCGTGCCCTGTACCGTGCCTAGCTAGTTCAGCTGAGTTTACGCCCTACAGGTACGGGACTACTCGTACTACTGAAATATAATCACGGCCGCTTGATTAAAACTGGTCAGGCTGCGCCTCACCCGGCCCACGGCTAGCAGTGCAGGCAGTGTGTGCTTCCAGATCTCGTGTGTCAGTAAAAGCATGTCACGCTTTCAGCCTGAAATGATCCAGCTCCTGCTGATCACACATTCGTGCATGGAGTAGTAAATCATCCTAGCTATTCTCCTGGTAAAATCAAGTTTCCTTTTTGTTTTCGCTGGACAAGAGTTTCAGGAATGGAGCATATTGTACACGACTCAAATCAAATCAAATTGTTAAAGAGAGATCGTCGAATGTTCCGTGTCGGCGCCGACCAGGAACAAGACATTCAATTCGTTTTTCGTTTTGTTTTTGCCAAATTAAATAGCGCGACTGTAGATAATGTGCATGATTTGTAAAATTACAGTTTTTTTTAAAAAAAAGAATTACAGTACAGATTTAAACTTGGAGTTTGGTTGTGCAGCAGGAAGCCGAAGAGGACGACGAGGGCGAGAAGCGACGGAGCTCCGACGTGGCCGCTCCGGGCAGGGTCTCCGGCAAGAAGCACGCACGCACCACCAGGAGGAGCTTCTCTTCGACCAGCCTGAAAAGCGTCGTCGATGTCGGGATACGCCGCGCGCTGTCGCAGGAAGCGCCGGGCGCTGACGGCGGTACCAGCAGCAAGAAGCACAGCCACAGAAGCCGAGCAGTGACCGGCGGCGCCGCGACGAGAGGCAAGGCGTCGTCGTCTTCGTCGTCGTCAGGGAGCAAGAAGGGCTCGGCGAAAGAGCACGGCGGCTCCCTGAGGCCAGCCGGCCTCAAGCCGCCGCGTGGCTTCGTCCCCCGCCGCTGCAGCTCCGGCGGCCTCGAGGGGGTCGCCCGGGACAGGGAAGAAGCTGTTCTGATGCCGATGCCGATGCCGTCGCAGAGCTGTTCGAGCCAGCAGGTTGATCTCGGCCATGATGGGGATTATCAGAAGGCTTCTTCTTCTTCCCCAGAGCCGGTGGCCAGGATTGGCAATGGCACAGAGAACGCCTCCTTGCCGGAAGAAGATTGCCACGAGGGAACGAGCAGTTCTGCAGTTGAAGACAGCGGTGAAGCTGAAGCGGAGCCGGGGATTGTCGAGGTCGACGTGGAGAAGCGCGATGCCGCCGTGGAGGAGATCACGGCACAGCGGTCTCCCGAGGCGAAGCTTGGCAATAACGGAGAGATGATCACCAGCGACTCGGAGACCGAACCGAGCTACGTCTTCATCAAGAAGAAAGCGGCCGTCGTCGAGGAGGAGGAAGCCATTGCCATGAGGCATTCTGAAGCTCTGGCCGTTTCAGAATCAGATGCCATACCAGTACCACACCTCAAGGTCCATGGCGACAATGGCATGGCCAGTGCGGCACCGACGGCCACCGCGGACATGGCAGCAGAAAGCACAGCGACGAGAGAAACCTCCGCCGACACCGCGCCCACGAGCAGAAGCTCTCGGGATAGGAGGACTCGGTCCATCGAGAGGCTGCTCGAAGCGGACGCCGCGCTGCTGCGGAGGAAGCGCCAGGAGTCGTCGGGGAACGCCGCCGCCTCCGCCGGGAAGAGCTTCGACCCGCCGACGACGCCGGGCAGCGCCGGGAGCAGGCAAGCCTCTGGCGCGTCGCCGAGAGGGGCATCGATGGGGTTCAAGAAGAGGTTCCTGAACTTCGGGAAGAAGAACACCAGAGGCAACAGGGAGACGGCTGCGGTCGGCATTGATTGCACGTCGCCGTCGACGCCGGTGACTCCTGTTGACGACGGCGCGGGCGGCGGACGGTGGCAGGCCGCCGCCTCCGAAGAAACAGATCACGGCGCCTATGCCGCCTCGCCGCCGGGTAATTCAAAACTCATGGTCCTGTGTATTCTGTCCCATGGTAAATTCATAATTTTGATGACTTCGAAACATTTTTGCAGCATGCTCTTTGCAAAGCCTCGTGGCAGCTTCCCCTGCAAAGTCTGAACTGGGTGACATAGTTCCACAAGAGAAATCACCAAGAGGTATTACATGCTGATCATAAGATGTTAATTGGTGGAGTACCATGTATTTTGGGTCTGTTTCTGATCAGTACTCAATTCTTTCTCAACAGATATGCTAATGTTGTCTGATTTTGCAGCTCATCGTTCATTCTTTTCGCTTCGATCGTTCAACTGTAGCAGGAGCTGAACTGAAGAAAATGTGATGCAGTCGGATTTGTAAATTTTAGAAGAGAAATTTGGAAAGTGAATGGGTGGTTCTGCCTGAAGTCTTCTGAATTTCGTGCTTATCTATGATCTGTCTCGGTGTTATCTGTTTGCATTCTGTTCGCATGGCAGTGAAAAGAGAAAACTGTATATACAATGTGTTGTGCTTGCCTGCTGGTTAATCTGAAGAACGGGAGGTGCACGTCGAAACATAATTAAAACATCGTAAATCATATTTTTTAAGTGTCAAATAATTATTATGAAAAAATACACATGTACATGGATATGTGATATGTGCCTGCAAAATTTATTGTTAATTGTGAGCTATTGAAAAACACACAGATACATGTATATCATATACTCAGATGCATGTTCCACAACTTCCTGTGAATCTGTCATAAGCACGTTTTTAGTATTTAATAACTTGATGAAACAAGCATGTTCTACTGTTTTCTTCTCTTTGCAAAAATCCATAGTGAACTTTTTGAAAAGATGGATTTAAATTAAGCGACATGCTTCCTTTTCTCGATGAAGAGTCCTCTCCCTATATTGGTCCTGCTCGTTAAAACTCACCATCTCGAAACCCTAACCCTCTCAAAGTCGTAGCCACTAGGCCCACTATGAACTATAGAGGTTCATGACAATATCTTACCGGCTTCGTTAGCTAGAGAGGCTGGTCAATCTTACCACGACAGGCTTGTGACATGCACCCACCTATGTACATTGTTTGCGACTGAAAGATATACTTCCTCCATTTCAAAATACACCTCATATAGATTTGTGCACTTGGACCAATGCACCTCTTGTTTCTAGTGTCTGACCACTCATATTGGGTATTAGTTATTGGCTGGGTACGGGTATCAAGACAAAAATGAGGTGTATTGTGGAATAAATGAGAAAAATCTATACACGTTGTATTATGGAATGGAATGAGTACTGGCTACGGTTATGGTGTCTGCAACCGTTTGCTATTAAATGTTGTTTTACCCTTTTTCATGTATCGCCCGCTGCAAATGGTAGATTGTGAAGGGTGGCAATTAATACACCATTTGCTATGTACTTTTGTTTTGACCCTTTGATCTGAACCTTTCTGTACGAGTTGTCTCTTCCGTCAGCTGTCGATGCGCAAGCTCTGTCTCTCGTCAAAGTTGCGAGTTGTAGTAAACTAAAACTCTACTTCAAGACTAAGCATCAACTTCCCAGCACCCAAGGCGGTGACATGAACTGGCTATGGAGAGAACTTTGCAAGAATCAAATTGAAAAAATATTTTTTTTGTGAAAAAACTCTGCAGATGCAATGCACACCCTAGTTTTCGAAGAAAAAAAAGGGTTATATGAAATACGGGACTGGATCACAGGAATGAAGTTTGAGATAGACCGAAAGCTCGATCGATCCCATTAGATTCAGGTAAAACCTATAATTAAGCACTCTAGCTACGACCTGCTAAAAGGGCAGCACATCTCATGCCAAAAGCAAAATATAACTCGAACTCAAACGCCACAAAAGGATCTCCACGCAAGAAGTTCCTAGGTAGGAGTACTTTTCCATGCATGGCTTTCCAACAACAAGCCGAGACTCAGAGCCAATCAGAGAATGAATCCGAGCCGATTAAGCTAACTCTTGAGCTATAGCTAGAGCTACATTACGCATGTCTAATCAACTAATTAATCAAGAAACATAGTTGCGGAAGAGTGCCTTACCGATGCACATCCATGGATCAAGCTACTCACTCATTCAGTTCAGCCCTTGACTCTCTCGCCGCGCCTGCCGAACGCCGGTCGACGGGGCGAGAAGCCATGCTGGAGAAGGAGCGCACATGCTGCAACCCGGCTCCGGCCGACCGGTCAAGCACGTGCCCTGCTTCTCCAGCAAGGTTTGCTCGCCCCCTCTCCTCAAATCATCAGCTCAGATCAACCGATCGAGGATGGAAGGAAAGGATCGATTGCAAGCAAGAAGAGGAATTGACGAATTATGCTTGCCGAGATAACTTAGCTACTACAGTACTCCGTATATATATAGGGACCATGCATCATCCACTGACCCACCCAGCGACTGATAAGAGGCGGTAGGAATTGAAAGAGGAATACATACATGCGTGAGGTTTTTATGTCTGTTCCAGCAGCTAGAAATTAAAGGAGGCAACTTTTGGTGAGAGCTAGGCCGGAGATGGAAGACGTACACCTGCACCTGCCTCTCTCTCTCACTCTGTCCGTCCCTACCGCCTTTCGACGGATCACCAAATGGCGGACCGGCCACCAATACATCCACCCGTCTCTCTCAGTGAACCCAATTAAGTTATTGGCAGTAGCTCCATCCATCGGAGAGCTCTTTAGTTGGTCACTGTCTGTCTCGGCGCCCGACACTTGTTTAGCTTAGCTTCGCTCCTTCGATCGAATTGGCTTAAAATTTTCACTTGGAGAGATGACGACGATGATGTAGTATATGGCATTGCAGCGATCGGCAACGCTAGCTGGTTATTTTAACGGGTCGTCGGCCCGGCCTCGGACGGCGACGGGCGCCTCTCCGCTCCGGCAGGCAGAGACAGGCTGCATTTCTTAATGGCGATATATATACAGACACGCATGTTTAACATAATTTCAAATGGTTTCCTTGACTAGATTAGTACTCGATCCATCGAACTTAGCCGCACACCTCAATCTTAATCTAGCTTCGGAGAGAGATGACGTCCGTGCGGCGAGGCGATGGGGTTCCATGACAGACAGAGAGGTTTAACAAATGCACGCGCGACGGCGACACTGATGTGGGCGCCATTGGGAGCTTTGCTAGCTAGTTTACAGACGCATCAGACGAAAGCCCGGCCCCGGCTAATGCCGTAAAGACCGGCAAAATTCGTATAATTAATAGTAGCAATAATGTTGGGAAATACTGTTGCTAACATCTAGCCATCCTGAGTGTCGTCAGATGGAGACAGTGCAGCGGACGACAAAATTAAGCTTGGGAAAACAAATGCACGCCCGGCGGTTGTTGTCAGTGGACGGAACCCATGCCATGCCATGCCCGTCAGGCAGTTGATGTCATGTTAGAGAGCGAGTAGTACTGCTTAATTAGTTTATTTTGAGTTCAAGTACAGCAGCTTAATGTTGATGATGGGTCAATGCATGCCTAAATCTAAATGGGTGGCTGCAGATAGCCTACCCTTGGCTTAAAAGAATGCCGTTGCTTGAGAACTGAAGGACGAGCTTGCAGATAATGACCGGCCGAATGTACTTGTTGGTTACTTTCGTGGCTGGACGGCCGACCCACCTGAGAGGCTGAATTGCTGCTTTCTCAGATATGGTTAGTACAGTAGCAGCAGCTAGTGAGGCTAGTTGTGTCATTTTCTGTCATTCAATGATACTAGTACATCATATCTTGGTGATTTGGCTAGCTCCACTGTTATGGTCAATGTGAAACTGTTTGTCAGTGGTTATTCAAACTACGAATTACATGCAGTTGGCTAGCAACTAGTACCTCCTTGATGTAGACCACAGTTATTTTTATCAACAGTTACCATGGTTTGTCATTTCAAAGTAAAGACATCTTGACTTTACTAGTCTACTGTAATACGAGTACATTTAACCAGTTCGTCCAGAAATCTAACTTGATGGTGAAAGTTGGAACGATATATTTCAACAGGCTAGTTATAGTTGTAGATGTCCATGTGGTGACTTTTCACAAGGTTCTACACTTGTAATCCCGACGATCACGTGACCATTTTGTTTAGCCGAACTCAGGCCTGTCCTTTGGACTGTCTTTTTTTTTTTTGAGAATCCGTCCTTTTGACGGCTGAAAGTATATCCGGACAAACCCCGGTCCGGACTTCATAAAAGATCAAACCTGAAGCCCGAGCCCGGTCCGAAACCCCGAAAATATGCCCTTTAAACATTACAATAATTATTTTCGAAATAGATAAATGATTTTTATACCTATTATTTCTAAAAAAATACCTGTTTTTAGTCATTTCGAGCTTTTTTGGGCTTTCTTGCCGGTTTTGGGAGTGCAAAGTGAGGCCCGATCCCGGCGCGCACGTCGGGCTTCGGGCCGAGCCGTTGAAAGCAGCAATACTCGCAAAAAAAAGCAGCAAGGGAAATGTACGTAGGTCCGGCCCGGGTTAATCCCCTCTCGGCCCACAGCTCAACAAAACAGAAATACGAAGTAATTTTCTACATTTGAACTACTAATTTCAGGCCCATGAGCCCATCTGGAATCGCGCGAAACGAAACAAGGCAGCCAAGCCCGTCTCCTCCAAGCTCCCCAAAACCCTAACCCCCCTTGCCAAGCTTCGGCGCGTGCAAGCTTCCCACGAACCCCGGCCGCCACCATGGCCGACGTCGACATGGACGAGCTCCCACAGACCCCGCGCTCCGCCGCCGGGGACGACGACCTCTCCATGTTCTCCGGCGAGCCGGACCTCGCGGCGGCCATCCTTGCCCGCCTCGGCGGCTCGCCGCGGGAGGACGACCAGCACCTCTGCGCCACCGCCGCCGCCATGGCGCAGGCCGTGAACGACCGCGGCGTCGCCGCCACCACCGTCGCCTACTTCGCAGCCGCCTCCGCCGCGCTGGCCCCGCTCGCGCGCGCGGGGCCCGGGGCCGCCGACCGCCACGTCGCGGGCGCGCTCCTCGCCTTCCTCTCCGCGGCGGTGCCCGCGCTCCCGCCCGCCGTCGTGCGTGCCCGCGGCCGGGAGGTCGCGGACGACGTGGCGCGCGTGCTCGAGTTCCCTTCCACGCCCGACTCCGGCGTCAGGGCGGGGATCAGGTGCCTCGCGCATTTGATATCCGCGGGAGATAAGGCCAGCTGGGAGGCAGTGGAGCCGCTATACGCTGTGGTTCTACGGCTCGTTACCGATCACCGGCCAAAGGTAATGCACCATCCATGTTTCAGTTAAATTTGCAAGTTACTGTGACATCTATGAAAAGATGATGCAAATGATTTTCCACAGACTGCAGTTTTTCGAGTGTTGTAGTTAGCTTTACTTGGTCCAAACGCAAGTGTTCCATATAATGTGCTCCCTCTGACTCATATTACTTGTCGAAATGTTATATGTATCTAGACGCTCTTTAAACATAGATACATCTATATTTGGACAGATTTGAGACAAGTAATATGGATCGGAGGGAGTAGAAGGTTATTCATAGTTTACTTATGTGCTGCAGGTGCGAAAGCAATCTCATGCTTGCTTGCGAGACATTCTCTTAAGTTTCCAGAGACAAGCTGTTTTGGTTCCGGCGAGCGAAGGAATAGCAAGATGTTTTGAACGATTTTTGCTGCTTGCTGGAGGATCCAATGATGTAAATACAGGTTCAGCAGCAGAAGGACCAAAGGGGGCTAAGGAGGTCTTGTATATTTTGAATGCTCTGAAGTGCTGTCTTCCTCTGATGGCATCCAAGCCTTCCAATACAATTTTAAAGTATTTTAAAGCACTTTTGGGTCTCCATCAACCAATTTTGACAAGGAACATATTGGAGATTCTTCATGCTGTTGGTGACAGTCCAACTCTACAGCTTAAGCCTGATGTGCTATTGGATCTTATGTGCTCTTTGGGGTTATCGGTCTCCACAGAAAGAAAATCAGGAGATGAACTGGCTTCAATTGCACAGCTTCTAAATATTGGCACTAGGAAAGTTTACAGTCAGAATAAGAACATATTTATTGTAAAGCTCCCGTTAGTATTTACTTCGCTTGCAGGTTTGTTATTTTCATAAATTTGCATTTCTGTTTTGTTTTTTTACCTGTCAGTCTAGGTTGAGTCAAGTTTACTTCATAATATATATTTATTTATTTTCTAAACCTTTTATCGAAATGGTTTCTCAGATATACTGGCAAGTGAATTTGAAGAAGCAAGGTTTTCTGCTGTGGAAACTTTCAAAGGATTAATAGATAATTGCATTGATGAGAACTTGGTGTCCCGTGGCATTACCCAGATTAAGGCTAGACGTCAAGGGTTGAAGTCTGATCCCACCGTCATAGAGAAGATATGTGTTATCCTAGAGGGCCTGCTAGATGTCCGCTACAGTGATGTCTGGGACAAATCATTTCATGTAATTTCAGTGGCATTTGACAAGTTGGGTAAGTTTGCCTTTTCTTTAACGTATCCTCATTAACATATATATTGGCATTGTTGGTAGTCTAAATTTCTAGTAAAGCATGCCCTCATTTGGTAACGCGACACAACATAGTAACCACAAGACAGCCCTAAAATTGGCCTCCACAGTATGTTGTTAGTTCTGTAGTGACTGTCATAGAACAGGTTTCTAATTTCAGTATCTTAGCAAAATTGGAATTTCTAATTTCTGATGTCTCATCTGGTCATGATGTATTAAGCTTTCGCCACACTTGCTGTAGTCCAATGTTATGTGATATGCCATTAACAATCTGCTTCAATGTTTCCTGTTGTTAAATTGGATTATCTTTTTTTATGCTGCTGCTAGTTTGTTTCTTGATGTTAAGCAGTCACAGTTCATGAACTGATTTCTAATGCGAAACAACAGGTGAGTCTTCATCTGACCTATTGCCAGAAGCACTTAGGAACTTGGCAGATATGCAGAACTTGTCAGATGATGACTTTTCTTTCCGGAAGCAGGTACTTTTTTTTTCTGTCGAAGACTTGTGGTCGCCAAAACTTGACATTGTTGCTAGTTAATACTTTATATGATCGCATGCACTGTATATGCTTGCTTTTAAAAGATTTAAGGTTTCTGAAATTTGATTAAACTATGATTTTGTGTACTACTACACTTCTTCTATGGCAGAAATAACACTTATCCCATCATAACACTAACTAACTTAAGACATTGCTAGGAGCATCAGCCATAGATAAAGCTGTGTAGGTCCTTGTAGACCCCCATACAGTTGTAATTTGTTTCGTTCATTTTGCAATTAACTAATCTCCTGCTTCACCTTTGACATGATTCTATTTTGCAGCTCAATGCATGTCTTGGTTCAGCAGTTGCTGCAATGGGACCAAAGAATGTCCTTGATATTCTACACATTCAGTCAATTTGTGATGAAAATGAATGGATTCTACCTATCTTCGAAAGGCACATTATTGGTGCTAGTTTGCAATTTTTCTTGAGAGATATTCTAGGCATTGTTAGAGCTGTGGAGAAGACTATTCCCAAGGTATTGCCAAACAAGAGAATATCTTGTGCTTTAACAAAAAATAACGCTAAGTAAGCCACTTCATTCTGAACTGCTCCTTGATTATGTCTCCAATATATGATTAAACAGCTTTTAAAAGACGACAAGCTTTTCTCCGCCAAGAGAGCAGAAGGTTATGTGTATTCGCTTTGGTCTTTGTTACCATCATGTTGCAACTATCCATGTGATACTTCAAGCAATTTCGGAGTTCTACAGAATGTTCTATGTGACACTCTCCAGAACCAGCCTGACTTACGCGGTATCATTTGTTCCAGTATTCAGGTGCTTCCCATTATGACTATTCAAGTTACACTGTGTCATGTGCCTTTTCTTGTCTTTACTTTTCTCTTGACTTGTATTTGTTTTAGATTTTAATTAAACAAAACAAGGAAGCTTTGTCGGCCACTAAAGGCGATGATATTCTTGTTGATGATGAAGCAAGCAAATCGGAAAAAAGAGCGAAGGAGCGCTATACCAAAGGGATAGCAGAAGAAAACTTGAAAGCGATTCAGGCTTTCTCTTCAAAGTTTTTGGAACTATTATGTTCTATATTCTTGTCATCCTCCAAGGACTCTATTGGATTCTTACAGGTATGTTCTTGCTGCTTTCTGCACCTTATGGATTATTCACATTCTGTTGTGGTTGAGGTCGAGTTCTAAGGCTAAGTACACTTGTACTTCCAGGATTTGTTTCATTTTGCTTTTAAAGTTGCTTCTTTGAATTGTAAATTTTCTCTAAGGTAGGCTGGGCGCTCATCATTTCAAGGTTCAATATAAATCTCTATGGCATCATTAGAATCTATTGCTCAGCTGAAGCCTGAAACTCTGGTGCTAAACCGCTGATTGACAAAATTAACATTTTCTTGACCAAACAGTGATCCGAGGCTGAACTAAGGAAGTCACATTTTGTGGTTACAATTTCAATATTTATTCGTGGATTTCATGATTGGCTTATTTTTTGTTGTTGATGGTTTGCATTTTACTTGTACTACTTGAAAGCATATAACCTACAATTTTTTCCCGCTTCATTGTACCTATAGCCTGCGATAAGTGAGATAGCATCCATATCAGACAAAGACGTAGTTGGCAAGTTCTTCCTTGATGCAATGAGGAAGTTGCTGGATGCGACAAAGGCTGTCAATGCACAGCAAGTGGATGACAGTTCAATGCAGATTGAAGACGGTTCTAATACAAATAACATGACGAGGTTTGCACAGAGTTTATATTTTGTTGATTCTTATTTGTGCCCCCTAGATTCCAGTTTTATGTCCGGTGTTGATTCCACCTTGATTTGAATTTCAGGGCTCTCCGTTTGGACTTTGCCGCTTCTTTATTGCCTGGATTAGCTGCAAAGTCTATCAATGTGCTATTCAGTTATGTAAAACCTGCAATTAAGGTACATATATATGGTTGTAAAGCAAGTTATGTTTGTTCTTTTCCATTTAACGAAAGATTTATATAAATTACTTGTACCTGATCATTTTTCTGTTTATAGGATAGTGACTCGTTGGTTCAAAAAAGAGCATACAAGGTTCTCTCAATGCTACTTAAGGTTTGTTTCTGTTTTCAGTTAGTTACTTTGTATGAACTATTTGCACATGACAAGAAAATTTCTAAACTTTTTCTTTATGAATGCTGGTTTATTTCAGGATGCTGAATTTCTTGAAAGAAATTTAGATGTCCTGTTGGATTTGATGATTTCATCGTTGCCATGTCAGTTTCCATCGAAACGGTACAGGCTTGAATGCCTCCACCACCTTATTGTTTACATTTTGAAGGTTGGTAGAAGAAACACCTCCTTGCATTTGACATTGTGCATACCACATATAGGAGAGCGGTAACATTAACTCTATACTTTCTTTGTCTGCAGGATCCATCTAAGCTTAGGAAGAGGGAAATTGTCAGTTCATTCCTCACTGAAATACTTCTCGCCTTAAAGGAGGTAATTGAAATAGTATATCATAGTTTTGAATGGCATTTTTAATATAACCTTGAATAAACTGCCACAATGTTCAAGTAACATGCTGTCCATTTGAACTTTTTGTTCTTATTCCCTTTGAAATGTATTGGACTGCTAAACCTTTCACAGAATTGCAGTTTCTCGTTATGTATAAGGCTATCCTTATATCTTGTCAAAATAAAATTAGATCAGCTTGAGCAGTCTTTTCTGTTCAGGGACAGAGTTCGGTAGCCATCATTTGTTTACTCTTGACCTTTTTTTTATCAAGTGTCAGTTGGATGACACAATTATGTTCTGTAACTCTGGTCACTCAATCAAAATACCCATTCTCTCTGATAGGCCACCTTCTCAATGTACTTATCTGTACAGGTAAGCCAAATGTGAGATTAACATTCATTAACTCTAGTTGGTGTTTCTGCACAGGCCAACAAGAAAACCAGAAACAGAGCTTATGATGTGCTTATTGAAATTGGCCGTGCTTGTGAAGATGCTGAAAATGATGGGAGGAAGGACAGCTTGTACCAGTTCTTTGACATGGTACTTCTATGCCATTACGCACTTTGATGTTGTATGGAAGTTGACTACTTCAGCACCAGGCCGTTGCAATGTTAACCACACCCACTGTGACCTGCGTAGCATATTTTTGTTGTGCTTAGTTGTTAACCGGTGACAATTGGGATGTTTTCTTATGCTAAGAAATGTGCTCCGTATTTTGGCTTAAGTTTGTCTGATTTCATGTTCAGGTAGCTGGTGGTCTGGCTGCTCAAACTCCACATGCGATTAGTGCTGCTGTGACTGGGTTAGCTCGCTTGACCTATGAGTTCTCAGATCTTATTGGAGTAGCGTACAAGCTGCTCCCTTCAACTTTTCTGCTTATGCAGAGGAACAACCGAGAACTTGTCAAAGTAAAGTGCACACCACACTTCTAGTGCATTAGTTATCTTCACTATCATTATCTTTCAGTTCCTTGCACTCACATTGATTTTGTGGCCAGGCCAACTTAGGTTTTATCAAAGCATTAGTTGCTAAATCTAAAGCTGATGTGTTAGACGAGCACTTGAAGGGAGTCGTTGAGGGTCTGCTGAGCTGGCAAAGTGATAAGAAGAATTCTTTAAAAGCGAAGGTATCAATTGTTTGCTTTTATGCCAAAGAATAACATCTGAAAAATGGCACTTCTTGTCAGGAAATGAATGGATATGTTATTTGGGCCTGCTAATCAGTACACTCATCTTATTGTTAGGTTAAGTCACTCGTGGAAATTCTCGTGAAGAAATGCGGTTTAGATGCGGTGAAGGCTGTGATGCCCGAAGAACATATGAAATTGCTGACCAATATCAGAAAGGTCGGTTCCATTGTTTTATGAAGCTTTGCATAGGAAAGTAATAACAGCCTTTTCCTCTAACTGTCTTAGTTCTACCATTTATTCGTAATGTTAAGCAGATTAATGAGCGGAAAATGCGCAAGGGAAATTCGTCTGAGGATGGGGAGGCCATGTCGCTGACCTCACGAGCTACAAGGTATAGTAGCAAATAATGCCATATATATCGATTGCTAAAAAGTGTTGTCAAGTCTTATAAGCCCTGAATATTATATTTTTCTCGACAGCTGTGAGCTTCGTCAAAAATAATTTTGTTTAAACTAGTTTGTCCGAAGCATCCACATTTCTGGTTTGACTGAGTGATCCATGTTTCCTCCAGGCAAAGTGGGTGGAATCACACACAGATGTTTTCAGATTTTGGAAGTGATGAGGATGACTCTAATGGTGCCTTTTCCAAGCAGCATACCGTTACTTCTCGTCAAGGATCAAAAGCTTCAACACGGTATGTCAGTGACAATGCCACACTGAAGCTGTTTGAGAAGCTGAAACGATCATAATTTTGTGTTCACCGTTCTTGATGTCTAGGTATAACCGGAAGCGCCAAGATAAGAACTTAATGGAAAAGTTCATTGACCACTCGACCGGCGAGCCCCTGGATTTACTTGATCAGAAGACAATGAGGCTGGCTCTCAAATCGACAGTGCCAGGAAGAAAGAGGGCTGCACCCGATGACGATGACGATGAGATGGAGTTGGACCCTGAAGGTCGTATAATTGTGCGTGACGAACATGAAAGACGTAAAAAGAAGCCCGTCTCCCATGACGACGAGCCTGATGACAAGAGCTCCGTCAGAAGCCAGTCGATGAAGAGGAGGAAAACGGCAGACTCCGGTTGGTCCTACACTGGCCATGATTATACCAGCAAGAAGGCCGGTGGTGATCTGAAGAAGAAAGACAAGATGGAACCATATGCTTACTGGCCACTAGATCGGAAGCTGCTCAACCGCAGGTCGGACCGCAAGGCGTCTGCGCGCAAGGGCATGGCCAGTGTCATGAAGATGACGAAAAGGCTTGAAGGGAAGAGCGCTTCTGGTGTCCTTGCAGCTAAGAAGGCGCAAAAACGCAAACAGAAAAAGAACAAGTAAGAGAGTAGTGGAAATTAGGGATAGGAAAAGCTTTTGGTATATGAGCTGACCAGTGGCGTCGGATCAAAATTTTGTTGCTGTATAGCGTGAGTTGGCACTTGTAGTTTGCGCCTGTTGTGGCCTATTTATCAGGGTATTTTTTTTCTGCGACGGTTTACTGGACGCACTATACCATTTTTGGTATTTCAATACCATCGTTGTTACTATTTGTATTAGATTACCTGATTGGGTACGCTAGCAGTAGATCTAAAAACCTGGGAACGAGAAAAAAAAAGGGATGGAGACGCGGGGAATCGAACCCCGTGCCTCTCGCATGCGAAGCGAGCGCTCTACCATATGAGCTACGTCCCCATTGATGACGTAGTGCATTCATTGCACTAATCATTCTGTTAAGTTCCCATTGATGACACATTTACTGCCATAACCATTCCATGGTGGATCAGTGAGCAGTGGCTAAACTGCCCACTGCCGCAGCGGAAACATGACTGTTAGAATCTGTTCTTTTACATTTCTTACCGCAAGGAGACTTCACTGCAACAGCGATGAACACCGTATCATGAATCTTAGAAGGTCCAACGCCACGGTACAACACACGGCATCACGAGCCGAGAGAAAAGAATGCGGTAGCAATAGCATGAACCGATGTGTTCTACTACACGTTACTACATCCTCTTACAGGCCTACCGGCGGGCGACCCCGGCCGACGCCCTGCTCGCTGCCCGCACTACCGAGTGACGGAGCGACCCTTGACACGGCCAGCAGGGCACCAAGGACCAGCATTGTTACACCGGAGGGTTAAGCTACTCTATACTGCTGCATGTGGTCTCGGCATCTCATCGCCGGAGGAGACGTCGTGCTTCGACGACAGTTTCTGCTTCTGGCCGTTCCTTCTCCTGCTAGCGTTCCCGCCTCGCGCCTTCGGCGCTTGCTTGGCGTCGCTCATCTGCAGAAAATACGAGGTGAAATGATCAGCAACGGAATCGACACACACAGCTACGGATCAGCGCTCCACGCGTAACCTGGATACAGCAACCTCGGTGAAGGGATTATACAACCACTATAATTTATTTTTTTCTTCTGTGACCCTAGCAAATATAGAATACATATCAGATAACGGATGCAGCCTCATCACAAAGCATTCAGTTGGTTGGCAATTTAAGGTAGCACTAGGAGCGATGAACAAAGCATGTCATAATGATAAAAGCATGTGGTGAACAAGTCAGCAACTGCACCAGAGACCAGACAACATAACAATGAAAGACAGGAGGATGCTGTAAAGCAGAAAATGGCATGTGGGCTCCATCAATTTGTTTACTGGCCAAGCTGCCATAATCTTGTCCAAAGCTTGCAATTCCCTTAAATGACATAGAACATGAGACTCGTGCCGATAAAAATTTATGCATTCACAAGCAATTAATATATGAGGAAAGTAGGACAGCGCGACTGTTCTTCCATATGGGACACACCAACAACAGTGATGTGCCAAAAATGGATCATTCGGAAGGCCCTATCCAGAAACCTCATAGCTGATAAGCACGCGTGTAGAGAATACATCCTGTGGTGGAGCTACATTTGCGTCATTTGCTTTGTGGTCCGTGCAATGCAAAAGGTTTCAGCAGCCTCAATTCATAATAATGACAGAAGTCCTAGTTAGCTTAGATGTGAACATCTAGTGGGGTATGAAAATCTGGTGGTGCCCTATAGTCCCTCACCACCATCCAGTGCAGAAAAATTACTTCCAAGAACTAACCCTTTCCTGGATGAATGGTCAGCCATGCTCCAGCCTATTCTTTACAAGAGGCATCTTGATTTTCAAGCAAACTGCAGGCTTCTTGGATTCTTTGGTAAAATGAAGTTGTAAACACATAACCCTCAAACAACATTTTTTTTGTTCTTGCACACAAATCATATTAATGTAAATCGTATTGATGCAGTAGATGCATGGGCCATTGCATGACTATGATCAACAGAAAACATCACCAACCTAAAAAGATGACAGTAACAAAATAACCATCGCTAAACTGATGCAGTATCGCCAACCGCGAAACAAGAAATTAGCATGGGATACTTACCCCGAAACAGAACTCAGACTGGCCGTGACCCCCACTCACTTCACCAGCTCTTGGAGGCTTCCCAGAGCCCATTGCTGATGAGCCACGCTTATTGATGCCATTACATGATGCCGCTTCGTCCACTGTAGCTAGTGGAGGCGGTGGAGATGGCGATGGCGAAGGAGGGGTCGAGAATGTTCGCGTCTGTCTTTGGACTGGGTCATGGTCCTTGGCAGGTCCGTTGCAGAATCCCGATTCAATATCAGACTGGAACATGTCCACGAAGAGCTGCTGGAGCTCCTCAAAGCTTTCCTGTCTCTGCAAATCCAGAGGCTCATGGTTATTGTATTGTTTTTGATACACTTTTCTTGGATCAATAGGATCCAGGAAAAAACAGGTCATTCTCCAGTCTGGTTCTAGAAAAAATCACCAAGGTTTCAGAATTTAGTATCCATAAAAACAATTGATGTTACTGAGCTCTAATAATCCCTTTTTAAGCCTGTGAACAAATGTATAGAACTAGCACATCCACAGCAAAACCTATACAATAATATTTTGATGCTATAGAAATTCTTTACTTAGCAATTCATATTAGGAAAGTTTTGTAATGTTTTGAGTTTTCCTTTGAACAAGGAAATAGCTGTGTGCATATCCCTCCGTCCTATATTAAGTAACTCAAATTTGTCTAAAAATGGACGTATCTATATACTAAAATATGTCTAGATACATGTAATATTTCGACACTGGACGGAGGGATAGAGTGTCACATAATCACTTTGACTTCATGCTTAGTGCACCACTCTGCAAAATGAAGACATGCCCCCAAAGTGCCAAAAAAATCCCTGTAATAGCACATAATTCCAAACAAACTGTAGTAAACGCCCTATAAGGACCAATGAATCATGACAAGGGTTCTGAAAATCACGGCAGCAGAATGGGATACAAAGTGTATGCTTAGCGTGACCGGTCCTTACCGCTGGCTGCGTCTGGCTCATCATATGGGCCATCTCACCAAGGAAGTCCCCCATCCCCTGCAGCTGCAACGGTAGCAGAAAACATCACTCACACTGGACAACGATAACAACTGAAAGCACGATAAAAATGCGTGATTCCTACAGTGTCATCATCTTCTTCTTCATGTTCTTCATATACCCCCACGTCATAGAGGAAGCGCTTGTTGGCATCGGAGAGGACTGCACAAGAACAACAACGGGATAGGAGCACGGAGGCTCCGTGCGATAAGTTCACCAACCAGCTAGCTAGATCGGTTCGGCGGGTTAAGTCGTTGTTGCAACATGTAACAAGTGTTGTGGGGTAGATTGTGTATGCAGAAGATGGGGAATGAGATGGAGATTGAGACAAGAAAGATTAAGACCGGAATAGGCGCCCTGGATCTCCTGGAACTTCTCTTTTGCTTCCTCCATGTGCTTGGTGCTGCTGGAGGAGGAGCATCTATCCGGATGCCATCTCTGCAACGAGTTACAGAGCAAGTTTGCATAAATTTGTATTGAATAAAATATTCGGACCAGCATCAGAACTGGAGCAGAGCTCAGCTGCGCTGTGTGTATCGAGCCATGAAACAATGTTTGACGAGTACGGAGCATGACAGGACAAGGAAATACGGCAATAATTGACTAGAAACATAGGGGTTTGGACATCTAAATCATTGGTTAACACCAGATCAACAACGATCATGTGCTTCAACATATCCTTGCATAAAGTACAGGACAGGGGGCGTAGCACCGTCAGCTAGTAAGTATCAACTTTGGCGCCAACCTCTACTCCGAAGTCCAAACTCAAAATCAGCAACAGGAATACAAGAAAAAATAAATCCTACTGTGATGCCAGGTATGATCCGCCGATCGAGAACGGGGGCACGTAGATGTAGATTGTAGACTACGATTTTTTCAGAGCACGGAACGTACACACACAGGGGGGAGGAGGATCGAGAAGCACAATTCCTCACCATGGCGAGCTTCCGGTAGGCGACCTTGAGGTCGGCGTCGGAGCACTCCTTGTTGACGCCCAGCACAGAGTACAGGTCACCGCCGCCCACCCCCGCGGCCGCCGGCTTTCCGCCGCACTTGTCGCCCCCGGTGGCCATGTAAGCCGTACGTAGGAGGGCGCCTGGCGAGGAAGGCTCCGGGGAGGGGGAGGAGGAGGAGGAGAGGAGGGGGGTGGCGGCTGCCTGTTGTTCTCGCTCTCTCTCGACTCAGGCCGCTCGTCTCCACGCGCTGTTCCTCCTCGGAAGCCTCTGGAAGCACTGCCAGGATGCCACTTGCGGTTTAAATAATTTGGGCCTCGTTTTTTTTTCCTCTGTACCATTTCGCTTTACGCTTCGCATTCGCGTTTGCGTATTACGAACTGTACTGCCGACTGCTATGTCCGATGTGATTTGTTAATTGTTAAACAAAACATTTTCTCAGCAAGAGAAAAAAAAATGTGATGTGGTAATATGTCGAATTGATTGAGCTGAGATTTACTGAAAACAAGAATCCGTGGTTTATTGGGGGAAAACAGGGCTGTAAATTATGTCGTGCAATTTTCTGTTGCATTATGTTTTGTTGAGAAACGTTGGGGCCGTCCGATGCTGGATGAGCGACGCAGATTGGCCCGATGCCGGCAGGATACTTCCGTGGACCCAGCGTCCAGACTCCAGGAGGTTCCCGGGCAGGGCAGTTCGTGCACTCGTGGCAGGGCCCCTCACGAGTTAGGCATACGTCGTACTACTACTGAGTTTGGCCGCGAGGTTTGCAGTGAACCACGAGCCTGCCACTAACCTCTGAACGGGCTAAAAAATGTCTCTCGTTTTTATTCTTTGAGCGAAAAACACGGTCTTTATTAAATAATCATCGTAGGTACAACTCATTCCACGGCTCCGAAAGTCAGAGGAATCGACCGTGGTCGAGGGATAAATAGCTCCTTACAATTGCTAGCTACGAAGCGCACCGTACGTTAAACAAGCCCAGCAAAAATTAGACGTAGAACAAAGGCCGGATTCTTCGGACTTTACGTTGAGCCGTCCGATACTGGGCCTGCTTAATCCATCTTGCCCAACGTTTGGACCGGGCGGACCAAATGAGCGTGGATGGGCCTGGGCATCGTACGAAGCGCACATGCCACAGAAAACGGCCCAACTGGTTAGTGGTTACTCTCGCGGGGAGTGAGTACCAGGTTCTTCCATGCGTCTCCGGATCCTTCTGGAGGCGCCAGCGCACCACCGCCCCCGGGCATCCGGCAAAATTCTCGAACCTTCTCTCCTGCTTCCTTTATACCGGGTCCCCTTCGCTGCACGCAGCAGCACAATCCACAATCCACAGAGCTCCCAAAGCTAGCCGAGTCGCGCACACGCACACCGGTTGCAAGAGAAGGAAGAAGAAGGAAGGAGGCAATGGCGGAGCTGTTCGCCCCCCTCCTCCACCTGCCGGACGTTCTCGAGCGCCTCGCCGCCGACCACCACGGCCACGCCCACGGCCACCACCACGACGCGCATGGACACGGACATGAGCAAGCCCGAGCGCTCGGAGTAGGCGGCGGCGGCGGCGGCGCGCCGGTGGATATCGTGGAGACCCCCGGCGAGTACGCCTTCGTGCTCGACGTCCCCGGCCTCTCCAAGTCCGACATCCAGGTACGCACGCACGCTCGCGCGCTGCTTCTCCCCCTTTTTAAGCTCGATTCGCTGACATTGGGCGAGTTCAGGTGACTCTGGAGGAGGACAGGGTGCTGGTGATGAAGAGCGCCAACGGCGCCGGGAAGCGGAAGCGGGAGGAGGACGAGGAGAAGGACTGCCGCTACATCCGCCTCGAGCGCCGCGCGACGCCGCGGGCGTTCGTGCGCAAGTTCCGCCTGCCGGAGGACGCCGACGCCAGCGGCATCGCGGCGCGCTGCGAGAACGGCGTGCTCACGGTCACCGTCAAGAAGCAGCCGCCGCCGGAGAAGAAGACCAAGTCCGTGCAGGTCGCCATCGCCTGATCGGTCGACGGCTTCAACAAGTGCAGTACTGTAGTACTAGGTGTCAGTGTAGATCAGTGTGTCGAAGTGGCAGAGTGTGGTAGTCTGTCAGTATGCTCGGTTCGTGACCCGGAGGCCTGGAATGATGCTGGTTAATTTGTGGTCTGTCTTTTTTCGATGTTTCTGTGGAATTAATGGAACCGTGGGATGAATGGATGATGCGCAACGAATTTACTCAGTCGCCAAAATCTGACTAAATTCCATTATTGCAGACCTTCGTTTCATCTCTCCGTGAGCAGCTCTTTCGGAATCGCAGAACAGAGTTTATGCAATGCAAGCATTGGTAGGCTGTCCGGCCGGCCGATCGCGTTTCCAACTTTCTATCTCAAGTCTTTTTGTGCTATGCTTTATGAGGACTGATCAAAAGGCCGGTGAATTTGCTGAACGAGCCGGCAAAAAAAAGAAAGCAGCTGCATTCGTGCATCCGATGTGTGCGTGGTACTCCTCGAGCATCGTCGGGGCGCACCGTGTGGAACGAAATTCAGTTTCTTCATGTGTGCAGTTTCAGCGAAAGACGTGCATGCGTGTACAGGTTTATGTGTTTTTTAAGAATTTCACTCGTAAATCCGAATCAGTTGGCCGGAAATATTGCTTCCTCGGTGATCGATCGAGGTCGACAGACCGCCCCGTGCGCGTACATGTCAGCTTTGCAAAAAAGGCCATGGCCGGACCGGACGGCTCGTGTCATGCTCTCTACGTGTCACGATCGGTCGATCGAGCTTGGCAAAAGGCTCTGCCGTGCCTGTGCGTATACATGCACGTAGTCTACACGTGCATCGTGTCAGGCCAGGATATACGGCCGGTATAGTGTGTTCGTTTCGGGACCGGGAAGGGATTTTTTGACGGGAGAGAGGCCGGTGCATGCACAATGCACGTCCATATATATCTGTGATTCTGTGTATGCGTCCGTGTTCATGGACACCGCAGTACCACAAACGTCGCTTTTGGATCTCTGTGTACAAGAGTTGCACGTACCCCCTCCGTCCCATACGACTTTCTATTACAGGCATGTATCTAGACACATTTTAAGTATAGATACATTTATATTTGGACAAATTTAATCCACGTAATATGGGACGGAGGAAGTACGTATTATCACGTAATAACGGTGTATCAGGCGGCCCCTGCAGTCATGCTTGGGCATGGGTGCAATGGATGCAAGCCTATCACTGTCATTATTTTTTCTTCTTCTCGTTTTATTATTCTTCTTTCCGGAGAGAAGACGCGTGACTGTTCATGATAACTACTCTCTTCGTCCCATATCAAATGACTTTTTATTACATGTATTTAAATAATTTTTTAAGCATACATACATTATTTGGACAAATTTGAAACACCTAATATATATGGGACGGAGGGAGTACCTCGTGAATGTAAGTAACTGAAGGCGGAATTTTCATTTGTCAAGCTGTATTCCAACATTTAGGGCATGTTTGGTTTTAGGCCAAAGTCGGCCTGACCAAATAATTGGTCCGCCCTGGGCTTTTGGAGGGCGTTTGGTTAGACACCAAATATTTGGCTTGCCCAGATCTGCCGGCGTCTTCCCATGAGATATTCGCCAACACGCGGACGAAACCAGGGCGCGCCAATAATTTGGCAGCCAACTCCGTCTCTCGCATCTTCTTCTTTGACTTTCCTTTCTTCTTCCAATTAACAAATGGGGTGTACATGATAAGGGCGAGCAGTTAATCCGAAATTTATATTTCATAATTTTCATCTTAATTACTAGTTTTTTTTCACCAGATGCCAACAAAGAGGTCTGCAGTTTGAAAAAGGAACCTTCGATGAATTTGACCGTTGACTGCAAACCAAACGCAAGACCAATCAATTTGCCAAAAAAAATGGTGGATACAACCGGCTGCAATCCAAACAACCGAAGCTCACCAAAAAATTGGTCATGCCTTCACTTTGGGCCCCTTAGTAGTGTGATGACTTCCACTTCTCTTGTTTTACTGATTCCAGTCTGCAGTGTTTGAAACAGAAGAAGTAAAAGGTAATGGAATGAAACAGCTAGCTATATGCGTGGTGCGCAGATGATTTAATTTAGTGTGTCTGAAGCATCCCGAGTCCAGAGATAAGATAACTTGGCAGTGTATCATTCAGACCTTTTCCATGCTTCAGACCTGATCTCGTTTTCTTCATCATCTTCTTCTTTAAAAAATAGAATATAAATAAATATACACGAGCCCCTAGATGGGTAGCATGGTTTCCATTATTTTCAATGAAATTTCACAAAAAGGTCGGTTTTTCCAGCAGGTACGAAAACATTGCATTCCCGTCAAAATGTTTTTTTTGTTGTTGCGTGAACCTGTCAAAATATTTTGATTGCTGTACGTATGGATCCAAGCCAAAGTCAAATCATACCGAACTTGATCAAATTTCGTTGGACTTCACTCAAGCTCATTGGAAGCCCTCTTCATTTGGCCGAAATAAAAGCCAAAAGATTCGCAGATCCTTTTGGAAAATTACGAGGCACGAATTTCCCAACCATTTCTTTTTTACACAAGTGGGGCGAGACCAAAAGTTAAATCAGGCACACAGAAAATATTTTCACACAGCCATTTCATCTGTTTTGCTTTTTTATATTCCGCACTTGTATTTTTCTGCCAAGTCCGTGTGCCTTTTTCCCTTCTCCGTGTTTATCATTGGAGAAAAATCCGTGCTTACCATTACCAAATCCTGGGTTCCAAGTAGTCATAAAGCAAACTTTTCGCGTCATCCGTATGGGCATTCCTCACGTCACGTCACCACGTGACATCCGCGGCTGCACTGTGCACCGCTGTGTACATGCCGTGTAACGTGCAACGCGTATATACTCTTCCTTGACGCCGTTTACATTGTCCACACGTGAATCACCATTTTATTTCTTTCCTCTCTCTTTCGCGTGCAAGAATCCATCACCGAGTTTGCATTACACTCTTGCTTGCATAATAAGATCCATCTTAAACTCCAACGCTCAACCGTCGATACCGACCTGCGGTTAGTCAATGAAAAGAAAAAATGCAAGTCACGGAAATAAAATCGAATCGGAGGAGGAGCACATGGCCGTTTGTAAATTGGTTATCTCTGCTGCCGATCATCGTGCTCCTAACTAAACGAACTCAGACCGTTTCCACAGGCGCCAATGCTCGATCCACAGGACGCGTTATGACGAGCAGGGAGTTTCCAGGAGAGATGAAAAGAAGAAGGATTAATATGAACCACACGATGCAACATGGGCGTAGCGTATCGTACGTCGTGTAGGGCGGGCACAGATTGGGCTCCAGGGCGGCGAGCCGCAGACGGTAAAAGGCTCGAATCGCGAGGCACAATCATTGCGGGCGCCCCAACGCCGAGGAAGCCCAATGGGATCGCGCCACGTCTGCTGGTCAACGGCTGCTCGGCCTTCTCCAGCTGCCCACCCCCCGGGCTTGACTCGGCCGTTCTAAGATGGCGTAGGTAGTTCTCACATAATTCTAGAAACATGTTAATATAGTACGTAAATGTAAGAGTAAACGAAAATCTTGTGTAGTTTTAACATGTATATTTTACTGTACAAAAAGGAATAGAAAGATCAAGCATTGCTTTTCAACATAGTTTTACTCTTGAAATTACATCCTTAAATTCATTTTTGGGAAACTGATGAGATTTTGAATATTCAAATATCTCTCGTTCTCAATGATCAGGTATGTTTCTTGCCCCCTTAAAAAAGAGGTATGATTGTTGCGAATAAAATCACATTTTAGGTATAGCAGGAATGTATTAATATTTTTTTTCTATTCAAAACTTGCCTTAGGACTTGTACCGAAACGCGACAAAAAAGAGTAGTTGTGTTGGCCCGTCGTCATTGCGATGTGCGAAATCTGCGATTTAAAACCTTCTGAAAAGCGCTTCCGCGAGTCTGATGACGGCAGCTGTCGCGTTGAAATAAAATCTAGAAAATCTCTCTTTTGAGATCTAGTGGATTCGATATTACGCCCCACTTTACTCGCACGTTGATAATTTTTATATTTGCCGTACTGACACGTGGCTCTAGATCCCACTCGTTGGTGAAACGTGATGGGGCAAGTTATTAAAATGCAAAATAAAATGCCAGATACGACCAAAACTTGCCTTATGACATACGTAGCACGTGAGTATTTTCTTCCATGCTTATATCGGAATGCGACGAAAAATAGCTTTGTTGGCCTGTTAGCGCGATGACGCGAAAACCACGATTTAAAACCTTCCAAACAGTTCTTCTGAATTTAATGGCGGTAGCTGTTAGAGGGCGAAATAAAATCTACAAAATCTCTTTTGAAATCAGAGAGATTTGATCATATACCTCATTATGCATCGCACTCCGATAATTTGCTCACTGACAGGTAACTCCAGACCCTAAATGTCAGCGACACATGACGAGACAAATTGTTTAAATGCAAATCTCCATTTGAAATTGCTTCCAGTTTTACAGATATAGATATTTTTTGGTTGAAAAAAAGTATGCATATAGATTTCTTTTGTTTCCTTTCCCATTTTTGCAGGCTACATTACGCATATTCCCTCTCAGAAATCTCTTGTTACCTTGTCAACCGAGAAACAGAGACGGACAATTTCCCGTAACAAACAACACCCTGTATTTGCCAATTGCCACCACGCCTTCTCCTTCTTCTTCTCTTCTCATCCTCCTCCGCCAACTCACGATTGTCACAATTTCTCCCCGTCCCAGCAGCGCCTGTGCGCCGAATCTCCCGTCCTGCTCCAGAAGCTTCCCGGTTCGCGATTCGAGCAGGCTCCGTCCCCTCGCCCGCGAGGCGCGGGGCGTTCGGTGTTCGTCGGAGCTGCTCTGATTCGCGGGGGTGTTCCCCGGGGAATGCTCTACCTCAAGCTGCCGGCGGGGGACTTAGGGTTCCGGCGGGAGGAGGCGGGGCGGTGATCCCGTGGCTCAAGGGAGGGCGGGGTCTGAAACTGTTGATCCGGTCGGGCGTCCATGGCTGCGGCGGCGGCGGCGGCGGCGCAGGAGGCCGAGGTGGCCTGCCTGCAGAGCTTCGAGCTCCATGAGAGCGAGTCGGTGAGGCCTCCCGCTTCCTTCTCCCAGTGTGCTGCTTGTTCACGTCGTGCCTTGCTGTTGTTATTAGCTGCCGTTGCGTGGTTAGGGGAACGACCCGGCCATCCCCGGATCGTTCGTGATTTGGGAGACGCGAGAGATTTGTGCGGTCAGCGTAGGTCCTTGGGTTGCCTGCTTCAGTAATTCCGCCTTCTCGGATCTTACTGGAATTGCCATGCATTTTTCTAGGTCAATTCGTGTCCTGGTTTTGATGACAGGCTATGGTATCTGGGTACTGGCTACTGCTGCAGTTTTAACTATGGTGCTCAAGTTCTCTTGTCTGGTCTGGGCGCAGGATTTGGAAATAGTTTTCCGAAGAATATCTGTAATGGTTGTAAGAGGTGAATTGGGAGATCCTCTAGGTTTTGAATGTATTCCTTGTTTTTTTGCGAACTGGGCTAATCCGCTTTCGGTTACTTCCATAACGGAAATAACCATCTCTACAAAGCAGAAGGTGTGTGGGAACGGAGACAAGCGAGAACCGACAAACTATCACGAAACCTGCTGCTTGTATTCATCGATAACATCTAGACCTAAAGACTTTCTGTTTCATGCGTCATGCCACAAGATTATTAGAAAATGTCGGTTTTCGAAGCCAATGGTCAAGCGAAGACACACTCCATACAGCACATATCGTGGGCTTGTATTTTTGTCGTTTACTTGGGACTTGGGAGACCAAAAGTAGAAAGCCTTGCTACGGACTCGAGATGATTTTCTAACTGTTGGTGTCGGTGTGCTTGATGTTACTGCCATGGTTTGGAGGAAGCATCTTAAAACTTCTGACCGTCGAGGACTCGAGGTGCTTCTTTGTTTTTGTCATCTCAGAAAGTGTGAGTTGTCTTGTCTATCACGGTGTTTTGTTGGTGGAATGCTGTGATTTGGAGGTGAACATCCTTTGCTGTTTTTTGGGGTCATTAAGAAATAGGGTCAGTTTGTGGTTCACTTGTTTGCAGCCCAGTGCTCGAATATTTAACACACTGTAGGAATTGATTAATTTATTGGTTCATTAATTGTTCTTCCCATCCGAATTGGTCTGAGTATGTATGATTTTCTTTACTTTGCAGAGGTTGTACATTCTCGGAACTAATGCTGACAAGACGCTTTGGAGATTACTCAAGATTGATAGATCCGAGACATCTGAGCTTGGCATAGAGGAGTGTTCTACTGTGTATACACAAAGTGGATATCTTGAACTGTTAAATGGTCTTGATGAAGACCACAGGCCAACTGGTGGGTTAAAATTTGTTACCAAATTTTATGGCATACTTGGTAAGTATAACTCTCTTTTTTATTTGCAAACGAAGAACAAAATGAACTTGTATGAATATACATTCATAATGATATTTCTTCACAGGTTTCATTAAGTTCCTCGGGCCATTTTACATGTTAATTATTACCGAACAAAAAAAAATCGGGGAGATATTTGATCATCCAGTGTACCAGGTGACTAAGACTTCAATGGTCGAGCTAGCAAATTCTAAGACTCGATCCAGTTTTCTAAATTCGAAGGATGAGAACAGGTTTGTGCATCCTGTCTAGTACCAACGCTACAATTCTTTTCTTCATTATGCTGAAATCGTTAGATTGACAGAGGAAAATTATTGTCAATGATACTCCCTCCGTTCCATAAAGGTTGGCATGCCCCGTGCCAACCTTTGTGGAACGGAGGGAGTTGTACATACATGAGCACTACCATTTGCTGCTAACCCCTCGTAAACCCTGTGGCACTATATTACCAGTGGCAAAAGTTATTTTCCAATTTCCAGCATTATAGTATTGTACTGTTATTATAAAAATCTTATCGGTTTGTGGCATCTTATGCCTCTTCAAACACACTACATAATAAATCCATGTCACCCATAAGTTTCTAAGCCGTCTTGTTCTTTCTGTACTTTCTTGAGGCCAACAGGCAACAGCCCTTAAAATACAATGTTGATTTGTTTTCAGGAACAAAACAATTAAATTTTACAATCTTTTCCAAATCTTCCATTCACAATGATTGCATTTCTTAGTAACAAGCTGACTCTTTCTCCAATTACACAGATACAAGAAGGTTTTGAATACACTTGATCTTAGGAAGGACTTCTTTTTCAGTTACTCATACCCTATCATGAGAAGTCTTCAAAAGAATTTAAGTGACCCACAAGAAGGGTGGACCTTATATGAGTCAACCTTTGTGTGGAATGAGTTTCTTACGCGACAGATACGCAATTGTCTCAGAAGCACTTTGTGGACGGTTGCATTAGTCTATGGTTTTTTTAAGCAGGTATGTGCCAAAGAAAGCTTTAAATTTCTATTAGTCCACAGATGTATATAGTCGCTTAACATAAATTTCTATTATTCTAAAATGGGGGCACTATAGAAAATCACCTGTGGCTGAATTTTAGAACTTCCTGTTTTACCAATATGCTTCAGGAGGCTAGGTAGGTGACAACAGAGGTGCTTGTTAGAGCCAATCAATCAGTTCAAACCTCCCACTTTGTTCATTCTTTGTTGTCCTCTTTAACAGAAATCACGTTGTTCTTAATTTTGTCTCTACATTAACAATCTTGATTCAATCTATTCCTCACTTTGGTATAATTATCTAGCACAGTTGTGAAGTACTGACCTTAGATTTTAGTCTAACCGTTAATTTTTTTATGCCATTATTAGGAGAAATTTGCAATATCTGGGAAGGACATTATGTTTACGCTCATTGCTAGGCGGTCAAGGCATTATGCTGGAACCAGGTTTGCAGACGCGAACCATTTTTGTTAAATATTTTCCCTTGTTAGTTTAACATGATGTTTGGATTGAAGTAATTTAATGGATGCGGAACAGATATTTGAAGAGAGGAGTGAATGCGAAGGGCAGAGTAGCAAATGATGTCGAGACTGAGCAAATTGTGTATGAAGCTGTGCACAGGCCTACAGAAGTAAGTTCTGTTGTGCAGAACAGGGGTTCGATCCCGCTATTCTGGTCACAGGATAGATCAAAGTTGAATATTAAACCTGATATCATCTGTAAGATCCTAAACTTCTCTATACTGTACTCATTATTATTATTTTCTGCGCAAATAAACATTTCCCATTTTTCAGTGCACCAGAAGGACAAGAATTATGAAGCTACCAAGCTTCATTTTGAAAATCTTAGGGGAAGATATGGCAACCCTATCATTATCCTAAACTTGATTAAGGTGAGCTCTACCATCCTATTCTGGAGTAGCAGCATCTCTGAATATGGCGACACTGGGGGCTAACTTGTCTTGTTCTATGACTTTCTGTTGTAAGACACGCGAAAGGCGAGAGTCTATACTTCGTCGTGAATTTGATAAGGCAATAAGGATCTTAAACCAAAAATTTCCAGAAGAGAACCATTTACGGTTCCTGCATTGGGATCTTCATAAAAACTCTCAAGGGTATTAATAGTTATATGTCTATTTTGTTAACATCTTTAGTATCCTCTAGCATGCATTATTGAAGTATTTCTGTTTCAGAAAACCTACAAATGTGCTCGATGTTCTTCTGAAAGTGGCTTTTCGGGCTCTGAGTCTGACAGAGTTCTTCTATTGTCAAGTTGTACCACCATCAGGGTCTGAGGGTCCTCCTCATTGGCCTGCCATCTTGTAAGTCATTATAGTTCGATACTTTGATTTATATGTTCTTATATTTAAAGAATGGTCACGTCTCTTCTTAATGTATTTAATCTCCTTTTTTGTGTGTTCTTTGTAGGAATGGCCAAGATCCATATTTTTGTGATGAAAACAGCAACAGCGACATATCCCAAGACGATATCTCAGGCAGTTCTGATTCCTCGGGCAATGGAACCGCAGAAGACAAAGCTGAAACCAGTGAATCGCCCAAACTAAAACCACCAATATTCCAAAAAGGTGTCTTACGGACAAATTGTATAGACTGCTTGGATCGTACAAATGTTGCACAGTATGCCTATGGTTTAGCTTCTCTTGGCCATCAGCTGCATGCACTTGGTTATATAGAATCCCCAGAGCTTAATTTAGGTGCTCCTGTGGCTCAACATTTGATGCACTTTTATGAGAGGATGGGTGACACGCTTGCTGTACAGTATTGCGGTTCAGCTGCTCATAACAAGGTATTTGACAGCAACCCACTATTTATCTGAAAGCAACCAAGTATTTCAATTTTCAAGCAATGAGATCAGCTATTTACAATTCCTTTAATTTAGAGAATGTGGATTGAATTAGAAATATTCAATTGAGTTGTTCATTTAAGATCAGATGACAGGAAATGTGCAAAACCGCAAATTCAATATTAAGAAAGAATTTTGTGGTTCTTTTATTGTAATGGTAGGAAAGGGCTGCATCATTTAGTTTCAATTTTCAACTTTTAGGAACACTTTTCTTTCAATAGCTTAAGCAGCATTTGAGCATATGAAGACACTTTTCCCCAGTATTAACTGATTTAAGCACATACAAGAATTGGCCATGCATAAATTCTGTACAAAACTTAATTTTAATTGGGAATAATAAACTATGTATTGTTAATGTACATTGGTGGATTGCATCATATAGTGTATCCCAAGATGCGATGAACACAAACAGTTCCACATAATAGCACTCCTAGGAGAAGTATGAAGCTTGTACTTATTTGAACTGTAACAAAATGACGAATGGACTTGGATGTTTGTCCTATGGTTTCTAAGTGTATCACTGGCCTCTGAACCTTAACGAAGATTAGTTTGATCATTGTCTGAACATACTCTATATGCGAAGGGAAAAAACTTGCACACAATACTAGGATTGCAACATTCTGTTTATTGAGATCTCCATAATAATCTAGCAATTCTGTTATCAGGCTAAAACAACAGAAATTTTTCATTTAGTATGAATTTGTGAGTGGAGAATGTATTTGTTCTGCTGTTTGTCAACTCATCTTTGATTTCCTCTATCTTTCATAATGTTTCATGCTTAGTTTTATGCGCTCAGCTGCTCACCACTGCTATAATTTTTCTTTGTTATGGTCTTTCCTGAAGATATTTTCTGCGAAGAGAGGCCACTTGAAGCTCTTTATACGCACACAGGAGTTCTTCAGGACACTGCAACGGCAGTACAGCAATGCCTGTATAGATGCGAACAAACAGGCAGCAATAAACTTGTATGTTTTACATGTTCACTATGCAAGTTTCACTTACACATAGACACATATTGAGTTTGTGCTATTTGTATATTTCAGATTTTTGGGATACTTCCAACCAAAGGAGGGAAGTCGTGCACTCTGGGAGCTAGAATCATCTTCCGAGGAACATAACAATGAACCTTTTTATGAGGACACAAGGTAAACACGAGTCACCTATTTCTTTACTGCCTTATCTACCTTGCCCTATGATGTACTCCCTCCGTCCCGTAATTCTTGTTAATTTGAACTAAAACAACGACAAGAATTATGGGACGGAGGGAGTAATAAACAATAAGTACAGTGCTTTACTGCTTTACATGTATGCAATCCAAAGTAGTGTATAAATGAAAATTTATGTGTGACGAACAGTGCCTACATGAACATGATTCTATCATAACACATGCAGAGTCATCAGTCAGACAAACATAATTTTAATGTTCCTTTTTGCCATGGAAAATTTGAGAATGTGTGGATAGTGTGTTATTCCTGCTATGTTGTTGCTGCTATATGGTGCATTACATAAAGCACATCCCTATATCGACTAAACAATTAAAATGTCCTGGCAATGTTTTGCTATTGTAGAACAACACACCGGGGCATTTACAGTATCATGTTACAGTCCTGGTACTGGTGTAGGGCAGTTGCCAAAAATCTGTGATAGGTTGCATATTATGCTCTTGTGCGGTCATGCAGATACATATGGTTTTTCATAAAAGGAATTTCTGGGATATTTTTGGATTTGTGCCAGCGTTTTTATTACATGGAACATGCTTATTGAGCACAAAGAGGACCTTTTAGCCCATTTACTTCATGTAGCTTTCCCAGGGAAAATAATCTTAAGAGACCCAGTCTCTCGAGAGACCCTCTGCATGATAGGCCATGTGGATAGATTAGCCTTTAAAACTAATCTCAAAGCATTAGCAGTGAGAAAAGAAAAATAATAATCATGTTTATAATGCAGTTGATTTCCCACGTGTCACAAGATGAACATGGTCTTTCAGCCTGGAGGAGAGACCAGGTCGCTTAGGATTATTTTCCCTTTCCCAGTTGTTACATTTGAAGGGCGATCAAGTTTTAGTCTGAATGAAAAATAAATTTTCTGAATCAGCAAGACTTCTTGTCATTGACCAAGTTTTTTATGTCACAGTGATGATGCAATAAAAAGAGTGAATTCAGATGGAAGCATTCTTTCTGTAAGCAAATCATCCATATCTGGATGTAGTGGTTGCCATAATGAATTGTTGAATGCAGCACAACCTGATGTCAATAATGAGTTACAATTTCCAAATTCGGAGTCTGATTTGCTGTACGAAAATGAGATTTCATCAACCTTTGAAAGTGAGGTGTCAAACACAAGGTCAGTTTCTGTTCATTCAGGCTTCATGCATTCAGTTTTCTTTTTTGTTGATAGTAGGAGAGTTGACTAGCAGACAAGGTAAAACTATGGTGTTTCAACAAGTGGAGATTTGCCATTTCTTTATACTCAACAGCTTCATTCTTCTCTGACATCTCTTGTAGGTATACCCCCACAGTCTCACATATACATCACGCCCCAAGCAGTCAACCAGATTATTGCAATGATTCGGGTGATTCGAACTTCTTGGATGTTGAATGGCTTTCGACTTCAGGCAATTCAAGTGATGAAAGGTCATTTTTGTGTTGTCCTGCTTTAGTTTTGTAATTCCCATGTATGCTCAATATCGCGCCCTTCAACCTACTAATTTCCTCATAATAAAATGAATTATGCTGTATGCACTTCCCTTCTCAGGCTAGGGAAAACATAAAGGAAGAAAGAAAATGAAATTGAAGGATGATCATTAGTTCATTTAACTATTAACTGTGCTTAGTTCCTTATTAGCTTGAAGTTCTTTTGCTCTAGCAATCACATAATCATCCTTGTACCGTTTGGTGAAATCATATCTACTGAGAAGTACATTGGAAAGATTTCTGTTAGTGTGTGAGTTTGTTCATCTAAAAGCTCCCAGACTACTCATTGGTACAGCTTTGAAGACATCGACACAAACAATATTCTTTTCTCACTATGTCTTGGTAAACTGTGCTTCAACAGGTCAATTGCAATTAGCACGCCAGATGTTCACCTTTCAAGTGAGAATGTGATTGGTGACATAAATCCTGAGACCATGGTGAGCAGATAATCTCCACATTCGGATTTACATCTCCTTTTCTGTCTTCTGGTGTTTTCTAATTTGTTTGAAATTATTCTTGGGAAGTAACAGTGTGTGAACTTGCAATTGTGGTCTAGACACTTTCGTTGTTCTCTAAGATTTGCATTCATAAACATTGTATCTGTGCCATTTAATTAAATCTACCACCTACTCCAAAACTTTTCAGGAAAACGAGGTTGCTGAGGTCCAGGCTCAGAACTTACCCAAGCAGTTCGTTGAGTGGGTTAACGACGGCGACACCTTTTGGTTTTGAGATCGCTCTGGTGCTGTGTCTTACATGGTGGCTGCTTAGAAGACCCAACTCTCTTTCCCAAGTAGTCACTGGATGGATCAAGTAGCAGATTTGGAGGCGAGGAGAGATGGATGGTCGAGCACTTCAGGCTATTTGCTATCCCATACCATCCTTTTTTTTCTTCTTCTCTTTTTGAGGGGCCTGACGACATTTACCATGTGGTACCATATCATATCATCCTAGGTTTCACCCATTCCACCTAAGGGGCAGATAGTGCTTACAAGTTCCAGCATTGGTTGCCTATGCTCCCGGAGCCCTTTAGGAAGTAGTATACCGTCATGTTTGTTTGTTCTCATGTACCTACTAGGGTCTAGGAGCAAGTAGATAGGTATTTTCCTTACATTTTGGAAAGAATATAGAGATAGGTATGATAATTGTTGTTCTTTTAAAAATGTGTACTGTTCATGGGGAAAAAAATTTCATTTTCATGTGTAAATATATATGCGATTGAGGTGTCTTTTGGTGGTTGAGGTAGATTGGGAAGCACATTTTTTTCTACAGCATGCATAAAATGCTCCGTTTCTGATACATCTGAGATTTACAGTTGTCGCTTGTCAAAGCCTGCTTGTGTCACCTGCTTCCGTCGTGAAGCAAGCGTATGGCTAAATTTCCTCCCGGCGAAAAGACGCCTGGTAAAACCAGACCCAGGTGGTGGTCTGGCTGTAGAGTGGGTAAACAACAGGAAGTTCTTTTCATCTGTGTTTATGTTGTGCTCCGGCATCGTGTTCGATTGTCAGTTGCTCGTTTGCCTGGGCTATAAATCTGGGTCTTGTATATTCGGCCCATGCAAGATCCTGGCAAGTGTTGAAACCTCATCCGTAATAAATAAATAAATAAATAAATAAATAATATTCTCAATAAAATAAAATAAATAAATAAATAAATGTGTAATACCACATCGCACAGCCAGGAAGAAGTGGCGCCGCTGGCTAGAGAGTATTGTGGCACCACAAGGGAGCAGAGGCCTTCGGAACACGTTTAAAACTCGCATGTGCTGTTGTACCATAGAGACTAGGGGTTGGGGCGCGCCTCCTGACGACCTGACGCGAACCTGAGCGTATCTAAAGTACCGGGTGTACTTGGCAATGTTAAATTACACCGTTGCAGGGCCTAATCATCATGTAATCAAAATACATCTGATGCGTTCCGGTAGGATGCATGCATTGAAAAGTCTGTACCACACGATCAGGGAAATAAAGCCAAGGTCATGCGCTGGCTTTATGATGCAAAGATATTGTGAACTAACGAATACAGCAACCTTTGACCAACTGCGCATGGGTCTTGCCCCTTTTAGGATAGGACAATTCGGACCGTGATTTAGGAACAAATCATAATTTATACAAGACTCAATATGTGCTGAAACACATTTTGTTTTTTCAACTATAAGATAACAATGAGTAAGAAAGAGGCATGCGTTCTTCTTAACCAGCTTGAGTCCACAGTAACCTCATGAACACAAATAATGTTTGTGAATCATCTAACATTAATCCCCGCAAAGTATGTCACTGAAAACAGAGACTGCCTCATGCAGGTAGGACGCCCTATGGTCATCAGGGACAGGAGCATTGAGCATCGTCTGAAAGCAAGCCATGTAGTAGAGATCTAGCTAGCGCCTAACCCTCGCCAGGAGAGTTCATTAGAAGCTCGCTGAGCTCCTCTGCCATCTTCCAGAAGCATGCGCTGCCGTATATAAGAATGAGAAAGAGCCCAGAGATTCAGTATGAAACAAATAAATCAAGGATACCATTATGTATTGATGAATTCAAAGAATGAGCTGGATCATGCAAGGAATTACCATGATTTCTACTCTGACTAAGAAGCTTGGTTTTGGAATGGGTTATACAATTCAGGCGCAATGAAAGTAGCTCTTTGCAAAAAAAATATTATATGGGAACTTATCAATGCTAAAATATGTTCTTCGAAGTATTAATTCAGTCTAAAGCATGATATGGAAGACCAGCTATTTCATGTAGAAAACAATATTTGGTTTCCTGCAGGTTGTATATATGTTACATCAACGAATAGTATCCTGCCTCAACAGGTAATTTGCTTTCCGAGATAACCAATGAATCATTTAATCATGGGTTCATAGAAACTCTGGCATGATTCATCTTTTTTCTCTAGTTAATCCTGAAAGATAAAACAAGGCTGGTTATATATTGACTCGGAAATATTCAGGAATTTTTTGAAGCAAACTCATGCCAACATGCAATGTTTGTTAATAGAAGTTCAGAACTTGTAAGAAATCTTCTGTCATATGCATAAACAAAAGAGCAATGAATAGAATAACACAGAAACTGTCAAGAAGCTTAGTTTTTGGAGTAGCTATGTATAGCTGTGAACTTCTTTTGTATAGGTGGGAAAGTGAAACATTGGATCAAATGTTTACATCAATTTGTTTTAGTGCATGGTAGAGAAGATTTACATGATAGAAACAAAAGAATGAGCAACAGATACCATGACAATTGTATGAGTTTTGTCCTTAGTATTCGTGGTAAAGACCATGTAATGCATGTAGATACTGATATCAATGCATAGACAACTTTTCACGGTCACCACATTGAATGCATGTTAAAAAAGATTGAAGACAGCTATGATATTGCTACTAACCATAAAGTAGGCATGGCACTCATGTTAATATTACGCAGTTCTCAGTAGGTGAAGCGTGGCAAAACAATCGTCATGTAAAACAAATGTCAACTAATTTCTACATATAACATAAATAATAAATAATATGACAAATTAAACAGTCAGAAAATAACTATGTTGCTCCAAAAGAGAGCAAAATTAGCAAGGCACTCAAATATAATAGATAAAAGTGAAACATCACTGGATTGTGCCATGTAGTGCCATTCAATTAAGTACTTGCTTGACTCACTGTTGAGCCTTCACCTTCTGGCTCTGCTTGCACTTCAACAATGTCCAGTCGAAGCCATGATTGAACTGGTAACCTGCAGTCGGCCAACAATTGAACAAGTTACAAAGCATATATCATAAAATACATAATGGGGATGTCAGAATAGTCCTTCTGATGCTATACGTTCATGGTTAGAGATCTCTAAAGATACGTCGCAGAAAACCGTAATTTGGTCGTTGATCAAAATGTCAACAAATGGCAATAGTGGAAATAAGAAACGGACTCCATAAGACCTGTAGCAAGAAAACCCATGAGCACTCTCACGCAATGGCATAAGAAGGGGTAACGACATTTCGCAAATTTGAAATATGTGAGCTTAAACTGAAAGCTTGTGACACATCCTTATATTTGTTTTTTTCCGATCTGTGTGTCAGTGTGTGAGAAAGGGTAAGCATGTTATGAACATCCAGATAAGTAATACATGATGGATAGAAATTAAATAACTATTGATGGTTAAAGATATGTGTGGTACTTTTTGTTAGTTCATTGTAGCACCTTATTGTGGAAAGAGGCCTAATTTAATACAACCCCCCTCCCAAACGCAGAAGGGTAGAATGGTCTTTTCACGTTTTTTCTTCTACTTCCTTTTGATCTCCTTTTGCTTAATCCTTTTCTTTTCCCTAGAAAAATATCTGCAGCCTAAAGTATTATTTCGACAATTTCATCGGTGAGATTGTGCGAAATTATGTCTACTATGACGGTGTTAAATTTCATCTCGATCCGACGGTAAAATCTCCAGCCAACTCCAAAACACCAACTGTTGTTCGGATTCCTCGCGGCCGTGCGTCACAACGCAAATGTCTGACTTGTTCGCATGTTTCCCGTTGATACAATCATTATTTTGACGATCCCTTCGGTGAGATTGTGCGGAATTGTGTCTACTACCACAGTGTAAAATTTCGTCACGATCCAACGGTGGAATCTGCAGAAAACATGAAAACACACAGTGTTGTTTGAATTTCTCGCGACCCTGCGAGACAGCACAAACGTCCAAATTGTTAGCATGTTCCAAGCTGTGTCAAGAAAGATTTCGCCGATCCCTTCGCCGAGAATGTGTGGAATTTTGTGTACTATTACAGTGTGAAATTTCGTCGCGATCCAACGGTGGAATCTCCGTAAAATTGCAAAACACCAAGTGCTGTTTGGATTTCTCACAGCCGTGCGGGACAGCACAAAAGTCCGACTTGTTCACATGTTTCCTACTGGCTCAAGAAGTATTTCTCTGATCTCTTCGGTGAGATTGTGCGGAATTGTGTCTACTACAAGCTCGTGAAATTTCGTCACGATCCAACTGATCCAACGGTGCAATCTCCGGCAAAATAAAAAACAACTAGTGTTGTTCGGAGCCAGGTGAAAAGAAGAGAAGAAAATATTGATTAATGTCCATCATGCCCTTTTTATGAAGGGATACGGAGTGATCTGGACCGTCCTTGTGTTTTCGTTGGAGGAGAGGGGGGTGTATTGAATCAGAAGTCCTGTGGAAATTAATAAAAGAGATCTGTTCATTATTGAGAATGATGTGTTGCTGGCAGTTTCTGTATTAAGTAGCAAAGCATACAAAAGTTTATATATTTCTTGTGTTACCTTTCTGATCAATAGGCCAGCTGGCATTGATCTATGTGTTTTGTTCAGCCTTCCTTGGCAGGGTTTAAAAGAAGTACGACAAAAGATGTCTAATTCAATACAACCCCCTCTCCAAACTCGGAAGGGTACGGCGGTCCTTTTACGATTTTTCTTCTTTTTCCTCTGGTTTTTTTGTCTGCTACTATTTTCTTCCTCCTGCCATCTTTCTCTCTCACAATGTATCTATCGCTTCAAGAATTGTTTCGTAGATCCCTCCGGTGAGATTGTGCGTAATTGTGTCTAATTCGACGCTGTGAAATTTCATCGCGATCCAACGGTGAAATTTCCGGCAAATTTCAAAATACCTAGTGTTGTTCAGATTTCTCGTGGTCGTGCGTGACAGCGCGAGTGTCCGAATTGTTTGCAGGTTTCTCGCTAATTCAAGCATTGTTTCGACGATCCCTTTGGTGGGATTGTGCGCAATTTTGTCTACTATCACAATGTAAAATTGCATCGCGATCCAACGGTGAAATCGCCGGAAAACTTCAAAACACCAAGTATTGTTTGGATTCCTCGTGACCGTATGGGACAGAACGAACATCCAACTTGTTCGCATATTTTCCGCTGGATCAAGAAAGGTTTCGCCGATCCCTTTGGTGGGATTTTTCGGAATTGTTTCTACTATTAAAATATGAATATTTATTGTGATCCACCGGTTGAATCTCCGGAAAACTTTGAAAATCCCGAGCGGTGTTTGGATTTCTCGACAGCACGAACATCCAACTTGTTCACCTATTTACCGCTGGCTCAAGAAATGTTTCAACGATCCCTTTGGTGGGATTGTGAGGAATTATTTCTACTATTACCTCGTGAAATTTGGTGATGATCCAGCGGTGAAACCTCCAGCAAAATCAAAAACACTGAGTTTTGTTCGGAGCCAGACTAAAATGAGAAAAGGAAATATTGTTTAGTGCCCATCGTGTCCTTTTTAATGAAGGGGTACGGAGTGATCTGAACCGTCCTTGTGTTTTTCATAAGAGGAGGGGGTGTATTGAATTAGAAGTCATGACGATTTCCACGATAAGGTGCTACAATGAACTAACAAAAAGTACCACACATATCTTTAACCATCAATAGTTATTTAATTTCTATCCATCATGTATTACTTATCTGGATGTTCATAACATGCTTACCCTTTCTCACACACTGACACACAGATCGTAAAAAAACAAATATAAGGATGTGTCAAAAATCAAAAGCACACCTAGCTCACTTATTGTTAACGATGCTAATAGAGGGAACATATATACGTATGCCTACATTGCTACATAAACCAAAACGTGTCAGCAACACACTGTTTTGAACAGTGAACATGGATATAATTGCAGTTATCTTTTGTTACTCTGCCACAACAGGAAGGAGAAAATGATGTATGGGAAGTTTGTTCACACAAATGATCCTACCTTCCTCTAGAAAATACAAAAGATTATATCCAATGCACTCCAAATCATATCTTCAGCTTTGCTCTGGTATGTAGTAACATCAAGTTAGTGACAGACCTCAAAAGAAAGCAATAAAAAGGTATGTAATTTGTTGCAATGCTCCAAGCATAATTATGAGGATGTTAATTAAAACAGTACACGTGTGCACAACTAAAGTATCTAAATTAATGCCAATCGCAGAAATAGAAAGACATATCAAATGGACATATTGCTAACCAACATTAATTTGCCGATGAACTACGTACGAGCTACCAATCTGCACGGTATGGTCAAAGGCTCCATGCAGTCCCGACCGTAGCAGCGCCAATTTTGGAGACAATTGCCAAGGTCGTCATCGCTGCCCATGCTTCCCTAGTCAAGGCCTCCACCTGCGCCAGCGCTGCTGTTGGCATCACGCATCAACATGAGAAAGAGATAATCGCACCATGGGAGAAGAGTGGAAGCTGTGTGGACACAACAAACCTGCCTAGGAGGATGAGGTTGCCGATGGTGGCATCTGTCACCCTCCAGATCGTCACCGGGAAAGGAGAAAATGCAGATCATGCGGTCTCTTGTTAGATACCCAATTCCCTCTGCACTATGGTGATTATAGAGTAGCGATTACAGAGAAATTGTGCTGGATTACAGAGGAATTGCAAATCGAGATGAACTCTCAGGAGATAACAGTTCTAAGTTCCGCCGCCGCCAAGCCTGATCCTCTGGATGCCTCTTCCAGGACGGCTCTTCTCAATAAGTAGACGATGCAGTTGGAGATTCCAGCTAGCGAATCCACGAGGGCCCCAGGTACTTGCGATTCTCCTTGCGAGCACGCACCGGGCGAGCCGTGTCTTCCCTCCTGTTGGTGTTGCTGTCAGGTGGGTCCAATAGGTCAGGGATGCTGACATCCCCTCCTCCTTCAGACGAGGCTTGCCCCCAACCCTCAGCCGCAGGGAACCTGGCTTGCAGAGCCACACGATCTTCCCAGGTCGGCGGCAAGGTAGGATCACCAGACCACTGAATCAGCACTTGCTCCACCATGGTGCGGCGTAACTGACGCCAACGCCGCTTCATCACTGCCACAGGAACCGCATGAATGTTTGAATGAACTGGAAGTTCAGCAGAAACAACAGTACCTGGAGAACAGCCTTGCGCAAGAGGGAAACATGAAAAATTGGATGCACTTGCGATGATGCTGGCAAATCCAATTTGTAAGCCACTTCATTGACACGAGCCAGAACAGGATAGGGACCATAGTATCGAAACGAGAGTTTATGACTCGCTCGAGAGGCCACGGAAGATTGCACATATGGCTGCAATTTTAGAAACACCTAATCACCAACCTCCAATGAGCGAAATGAACGCTTCTTGTCAGCATGAAATTTCATCTGTTGCCGTGTGCGGTGCAAGTGCTGATGTAAGAGTTGCTGAACCACGACGCGTTCATCCATCCATGATTGCAATGCTAGAACTGAAATGGAATTGGTAGTGGTGATGCCCCAGTGGCGTGGCTCATGTCCATACATCGCACGGAAGGGCGACATGCCAATTGCAGAGTGCGAGGTGGAATTGTACCAGAATTGGGCTAGCGGCAACCAAAAGCTCCAGCGCTTGGGGCATGCACTGATGAAGCAACGGAGGTACGTCTCGAGGCACCGATTGACGCGCTCGGTTTGGCCGTTAGACTGCGGGTGATAAGCAGAGGTCATATTCAAATTAGTGCCAGCATACCTGAACAATTCCTGCCAAAAATGACTCGTGAACACGGGATCTCGAACTTGATTCATATACAACAACGCCACTTTGGAAGCCGTATATGGATGAGCTAGCGGCAAGAAGTGGGCGAACTTGGTCAATTTATCGACAATGACCAAAATACAGTTCACAGACCCCGATTGTGGCAAGCCATCGATGAAGTCCATCGATATGACGTCCCATGATTCTTTGGGGACAGGCAGAGGCATTAGCAAGCCGGGATAAGCGACACGCTCCGGCTTGGCCTGCTGACAGGTTTGGCAACATGCCACATACTGCTGGATGTGGTGCTTCATTTTTGGCCAAGCAAAGAGGCGGCGGATTCGACTATAAGTCGCAGGGAACCCGGAGTGGCCGCCCATAGGGCTATCGTGAAAAGCTGAAATAATTTTCTGTTGAATGCTAGTGCCACCACCAAGCCAGATGCGTCCATGAAAGCGCAATAAGCCTTGTTCCAAGGAAAAACGACCCTTAGGATCAGTACAAATAGCTAACTGCTCCAGCAAACACTGCGCCTGCGGATTGGAGTTATAACTGGCCAACACATCCTCCAGCCAAGATGGTTGGCAAATAGAAAGAGCTGCTAGCTGATCAGAATGTACCGAGCGAGAGAGAGCATCCGCAGCACCATTCTCAATGCCTTTCTTATAGCAGATCCAAAAGCGTAAACCCAACAACTTTGTGAACGCCTTCTATTGCCAAGGAGTTGTCAGGCGCTCCTCCAAATGTACCAAGCTACGCTGATCCGTCTTGATAATGAACTCAGCATGCATCAAATATGGACGCCACTGCTCCACAGCGATGATAATAACAAGGTATTCTTTCTCGTAAGTTGAGAGGCCACGGTACCTTGCGCTGAGAGCCTTGCTCATATAAGCAATAGGGTGCCCCTCCTGTTGCAGCACGGCACCTACCCTGGTGTCACATGCATCTGTCTCTACCACGAATGGCTTAGAAAAATCCGGCAATGCAAGAACGGGGGCAGAGATAAGCTGGTGTTTGAGTACCTGAAATGCTTGCTCGGTGACATCAATCCACACAAATGGTGTTCCTTTTTTCAACAGATTAAACAGAGGGCGCGCGATGATGCTGAAGTGACGGACGAACCGGCGGTAGAACCCAGCCAAGCCCAAGAAACGTCGCACTTCCTTGGCATCCGAAGGAGATGGCCAAGCCTGAACTGTCTGAATTTTGGACAGCGCAGTTGACACCCCCTCTGAACTGATCACGTGTCCCAAATAAGATAAAGACTGCTACCCAAAAGCGCACTTAGATCGCTTGACCTGCCACTGATCACGCCGTAAGAGCTCAAGCACCTGGCCCAGATGATGCACATGGTCTAACAAAGAGCGACTGTAGACTAAGATGTCGTCGAAGAAAACAAGAACACACTGACGAAGCAAAGGCTGCAACGTAGCATTCATCACGCCCAGAAATGTGGCTGGAGCCCCCGCCAGACCAAACGGCATGACGCGATACTCAAAATGGCCAGCATCCGTCTGGAAAGCAGTCTTAAATTTCTCCCCTGCCGCCATTCTAATTTGATGGTAGCCGGCACGGAGGTCCAACTTGGAGAACCACTGCGCTCCAGCAAGCTCATCCAAAAGCTCCTCAATCACAGGTACCGGGAACTTGGCTATGGTGGTCATCGAATTCAAGTGGCGATAATCAGTACAAAGACGCCACGAGCCATCCTTCTTCTTAACTAGCAGAGTAGGTGAAGAAAATGGGCTTGTGCTGCGCTAAATCACCCCGGAGGCCAAAAGCTCATTCACTTGCTTGTTAATCTCTGTCTTCAGCTCAGGCTTATGACGGTAAGGACGGATGTTGACAGGACACGCACCCGGAATGAGAGGAATACGATGATCACATGCTCGCCGCGGCGGCAAGCCCTGCGGTTCTGCAAAGACATCTTCAAATTGGTCCAGCACATGTTGCACCACTGAAGGAATAGCAGCAGATGGTTCTTTAGTATCAGACACCATATACAACTGGACCACATGAGAAACTGCTCCGGTGCGACACATGCTTGTAAACTGCAGAGCACTAAGCAAGTTCTCTGACAAGGTTGAAGTAGAATTCCCCTGCAGATGAATATGCCCCTTTTCAGATGGAATGACCATAGATTTACCTACCCAATCGATTTGTGGGTTGTGATGCTCCAGCCAATCCATCCCCAATATCGCATCATAAACCCCAAGCTGCAAAACCTTGAAATTAGTCACAAACTCATGCCCTTGAGAAAACCAAGAACGGGCTGGTAAAAAAGACACACAACGCAATTCACCTCCATCTGCCACATGCACACGGCACGAGCGGTCAAGCTGACAAATGCCGTGGAGTTTGGGGGCCAAGGACTGATTCACAAAGGATGTGGTGCTGCCGGAATCAATCAATATGAGCACCTCTGCACCCTGAAGCCACGCATGGAGCTGGACCGCCTTAGGCGAGGAACTGCCATCAAGCGCCTGACGAGAAATTGCAAACACCGTTTCTTCCGAAGTGTCAGTCACATATTCAACAGTGGGCTCAAAAATTGTTTCCAGCGCGAACAATTCCAAGAGCTCTTCAACAACATGAAGCTGAACCGTGTTAGGACAAACGTGATCATGTCCCCAACGCTCCCCGCATTTGAAGCACAGGCCCTTGGCACGCCAGTACTCGCGAAGAGCCTTAAGCTTGGCTAAATCCTGTTGAGGTGGATCAGGCGCGCGACGATCAGGTGCCGCTGCAGGTGGTGGAGCGGTCAACTGTAGTCGAGCAGGAGGCGGGGGTAAAGGCAGTGGAACCCCCCGCCGCGGCGGTGCCGGAAGACGCCACGGGGGTGCACGAAACATGTCTGGATACATGCTCGCCACCTCCTCCTGGAGCAATGCCAGGGAACATGCCGTGTCCAAATCTGGCGGTCGCTGCACCAAGACCACCGCATGAATGTCCAATCACAATCCCTCGACAAAACGAGTTAAGAAATAATAAGAAGTGAGATGATTAGTAATTGTCTCAAATCGCTCAATGTACTCAGAAACAGAAGATGATTGATGGATTGTGTAGAACTGTCGGATGAGAAGCTGGTGTTTATCACGACCAAACCGCGTAAACAACACGGCGGTGAAGGACTCCCATGTGAAACTAGCAAGCTTCTTCTGAACTGACTGAAGCCACACGGCAGCGGCTCCCGAAAGATTCAGAGAAGCCATTGGAACCCAATAGGTGGAGTGAATAGCAAACATCTGAAAATATTGCTCACACAAGGTTTTCCACAAGGTTGGATTCTCCCCATCGAACTGAGGAAATCCAATAGCCGGATGGGCCTGACCAATTCCGGCGAGCAACTGACTCGCATGGGCAAAGGGAGAAGGTACAGACACAGGAGATTGAAAGGGGAACTGACCATTGGCCGGGAGGGGCGCCGGGATCACAAAGCCCCCCGGTGCCCGCTCCCGTGAAGTCCCTGGGTCGCCGTGGTCCGCAGACCCGTGAGGAGCCCTGAGCATGCCAGTGTCGCCGACGATGAGATCGTCGTTGGCTGCGTACCTTGGGTGTGGCGGGACAAGGGGAGCCGCCACCTCCTCACCAAGACGGCCGCGCCCCAGCGACGCGACCGCCTCGCTGAGGTTGCTGACGCGCGCCTCCGTCTCCGGGCGCCACGCCGCGAACTCATCCATCTTCGCCGATTGGGCGCGAACCACAGTTGTGGTTTCCCGCATGTCGTGCCGCATCTCGTCAAAGCCTGTTGTGAGACGCTCGAACAACTCCTTGAAGGACGGATCCATCTGCTCGATTTGGTCGCGGATCTGACAAACGCGACGAGTCTCGATAATTGGAAGCGGCGCCAACGGGAGGGTGGAAGGAGGTCTCTGATACCAGATGTTAGGTACCCAATTTCCTCTGCACTATGGTGATTATAGAGTAGCGATTACAGAGAAATTGTGCTGGATTACAGAGGAATTGCAAATCGAGATGAACTCTTAGGAGATAGCTACAGTTCTAAGTTCCGCCGCCGCCAAGCCTGATCCTCTGGATGCCTCTTCCAGGACGGCTCTTCTCAATAAGTAGACGATGCAGTTGGAGACTCCAGCTAGCGAATCCACGAGGGCTCCAGGTACTTGCGATTCTCCTTGCGAGCACGCACCGGGCGAGCCGTGTCTTCCCTCCTGTTAGTGTTGCTGTCAGGTGGGTCCGACAGGTCAGGGATGCTGACATCTCCACACCATGCCATTTTTTGCACAAATTACGTTGATGAGTTAGGGTTACGGCCACCAATCACCTGCTGGAGCAAGATAAACAGTTCATGAGAAAAAAAAAGATGAACCTCGCATGAAGCAAAGACCATATGATTTCGACAAAATCAAAATGAACTCAAAAGTCCAAACAATTCAACTATCTCTTCGCTAATCAGGGCCCGGGAAGCTTGATAGACTTCCGGTTGGTGAATCGAGGCAAGCGTACCTCGTGGATTTTGGCTCCTTCTTGCTGCCAAGAACGGGACCAGGCCCCTGTCGCCCCGCACAGTGACACCAACGCTATTGGCGCCTGCTTCAGGTCTGTCGGACTCAATGCCTCATTTACTCCCTCCGATCCATAATAAGTGTCGATAATTTGTACTAAAGTTAGTACGACTTTTCACTAAATCCCTGACACTTATTATGGATCTGAGGGAGTAAAGTTCTGGACATGCGAGATGGCTATTGATTCCCTTATTGTTTGCTTGGGGTTAGTTCTACAAATGGCAGCTATAGCTATATGATGTTACCCTGTAACTTGTGAAGTCCTGAACTTTGCACTCAATATATACGGCACTTCACATTAGCACCTAGCACTAGATTCTTTCTTGCAACTTTTTTTTATACAGATGTGATTTACATTCCATTGATTTAGTCCAAAAGACGAGCTATAATTTGAAGTTTCTGTTGGCTGCAACTTTTCAGTAATGCATGTTGAAGTTTCTGTTAGCTGCAACTTCCCAGTAATATATATCACATTGTTGTGACTCGCGATCGAGCCAATCTTCAGTCTTCACTATTCACATGTTGAACTTCATGATACGAACGGCAACTTTATGAGGAATATGTGAGAAGAGAGCTTTTATGTTGGCAATTAAGGGATCTATAGTATTCACATTTAGTGGGCGATATCTGGTTACTGTAAATGTTGTGTATCTGAAAACCAGTGGAGCACATGTGAGAAAGATATTCGTGATGACTACTACCTATAAAATGTGCTATTGCCTATTGATGTCGGCAGAACGCCGGCACTTGTGCCAACAATAACCCACAAGTTATTTTGTCAAAGAACCCTGCAATTCTAGGACTAGGAGCCATCGGGATCCAAACAACTCCCTGTATGACGGCAGGCTTCGGTTGCGAGAGAAATTTTAGCAGAAGCACAAATTGCTCATGAGAAGAACACATGTTGAATACCCAAGCCAAAAATATTGGCTGAAACATGAACTAAGCCTAACTCAGGTGGTCTGGTTCCTGGTGGTGGAACTAGCCCACCCAGGTCCCAGACTTGACATGTGTGTCACATTTCCTTGGATTAATCCAAGATTTAACCGGCGCTATTCTTTCAGTGGTAGGTGACGCACCCGTCAACAGCGAGGCGCCAGCGGTGACTTCGTCAATCTCTCAAGATCTGCCGGCTCAGTCTTTCGGAGGTGCTCATAGGGATAGGGTGTGCGTGTGTGCATTCATAAGAGTGAGTGTACGCACGTGTGTGAACATCTGTGTTTGTACCGTGTTTCTAAAAAAAAAAACTGCCTGAAACGCTAATGTTGTCATGAGTCAAATTGCCTGCACAGGATCCACTGGTACCGTATTTCATTGCCATCCTGATGAGCGACCTAGACAGGCAAGCATCGACCGCGTTTTCTGGTTGGCTTAAGTGACTAATCCTAGAAAGAATAGAAATGAGGATGAGCTTATACCCCATGGCCTACCCTATTGTATTAGCTTAATGCTTGCTCAGGCTCAGGCACTACTACGTAAAGTTGTTTGCCTGACTTTTCACATCGAGAAAGACATAAGAATACACCGTTCCAGAGACATATAAACGGAGGTCACCTGTACCACCAAATCACCAATCAAGACATAAGGATAATAGAATTCCCACAATTGAAGGGAAGAGCAACCAAGTACACAGATTAAGACACATTGTACACAGATTCATGTTGTTCGCTGTCAGATGATGGTATCAACGACAGAAAAGAAAAAGATAGAGCGGTTCTTCAGTCTCATAAATCGCTGCCATACAATAGGGAACAGGTCAATTACCCAAAAAAAGTCTCAGGATGCAACTTTTTTGCATCTAAGACAGGCATACGCATATGCTGCCCCAAGGTGACAAGATGGTGCTTCCCAATCTCCCATAAGTCCTATTCCTGAAACACAGAGCAAAAGTAGTTCAGAGCAATGAAAAACCATAGGTGCCTTCAGATTGAACATCTAGATTGGAAAATGCCTACCCTTTCTCCCTATGTACAGGCTCCACATTCATCAATAGAAATCGCTGGAGATGAGGTCATCAAAGCTCCAAAGTCCGTTGACATCCTGAGATTCATCAAGGTTCAGAAAGCTATCAATCGACTCACCCGCATCCTCCTCCAGAAGAAACTTCAACAAAGGTTCCAAATCAGCCAGCCCACTGGTAGGATCAACAGGATTGGTCTCCAGCACATTGGTGTGATCAACAGTATTGGTCTCCATAACAGGGGGCACCACTGAGTCCTGAGTGTTACCCTTCACAACCGCATATTCAAAACCTTCAACAATGGTAGAGATGGGAGCAACGGACGTTGTATCTGGAGTCTTGGTGTCACAATCCCAGCCCAAGTCTGAGCAGCCAAAGGAGTTGCTTCCCTGGTCAGAGTACAGATTCATACAAGGAGCCCCGATAGGGACAGCAGAGTTCATTGCAGGAACAAATGGCATGTCATCGGGCTGAACAAATGGCAGGTCATCAGGCTGAAAAAATGACAGGTCATCAGACTGAACAAATGGCTTGTTATCAGGCTGAACAAACGGCTTGTTTGAGGCAAAGTCAGCAGATGGGTACGCAGATGCATTTGTGTTGGCAAGGTTGTTGACTGCTGGTTTGACATTAGGTTTCTGTTCCACCCTTGACTTGGGCACTTTAGCAGCAGCAGGGCCAGCACGGCGCTTCTGAGCAGCTCTTGGTTCCTCTGGAAAGTTAACCTTGGCCTTGTTGCCACGGATCCTGCGTGCTTCAGCATCATAAGCTCTTGCTGCTTCTTCAGCACTGTTGAAAGTACCGAGCCAGACACGGACACCTTTGTTAGGATCTCTGATTTCAGCAGCCCACTTACCCCAGGGGCGCTGGCGGATACCCCTAAATTGGTTCTTCCTCTTCCTTTTTGCTGACCTTTCTGCAGGACCATCAAAAGCAGCACTAGTCATGGTGCTTAAGTCATCTGCAATGGAAGGGCAACGTTAATGGTAAGAGAGGCCAACAAGGACAAACTTCTATTATTAAACAAGTTAGTTTGATAATGGAGATGAATTTATATGTATAATATCTCCAACAGACATTTAACCATGAGTACACTCCCCTTCAAAATTTTGAAGAAAATCGAGGGTTCTTAAGAACAGCCTCATGCTATGGGCCTCACCATCATTCTGCAATTATATCTATAACCTCCATTGTAGACTATGTGAATCCAGGATTTTTTTTGTCAGATCAACTCTCAAACAAATATATAAAAAAAGAAGCTCAATATCCAACTTCTGGCTAATTCAATATTTAAATTGCCCATCTGAGGTGTAAACATGGAACAAGATCTAACAGTTGGTAAGTTTTCGGGGAAAGACCAACATTTCAACTCTCGCGGCTTACCTAACAGAACTGACTTGGACAATTTAATCAGAGGCACTGACGCAGAAGAGTCGACTGCATCTATCAATAGTATATACAAACGTGGGAGGAACCTGGTGAAACATCAGGTGCATATTCCATTGATGCAAGATCAAAAGCTTCAAAGTAAGTCAAAGGACTTTTTTTAAAGATAATAGAACAAAATGATCATCTAGTATAGCCTAAGCAAACAAAGAAACTCCCAATACATTTTGCACCACAAGGTATAGCATATTGATTGAAATAATTAAGGAGTGTGATGTACTTTGTAGGACACAACAATCACCACACCAATCCTTTAGATTGATACTCCCTCCGTTCCATATTAACTGGCGCGGATTTAGTACAATTTCGTGCCAATTAATACGGGACGGAGGGACTAGTTGAAGTAAACCTTAGACAATTCTCACACAAATCTAGAACCATCAAGCAAGAGGAGCAATTCAAATGGCCGTGACCTCCAAGCAAAACGGAGAACAATTGGCCCTTTTCTGCAGATTTTCAACTCCTTTGACTAAACAGTAAACATATGAATGATCATAAGCTCGCAAGGAGTTAAAGAAATCCCCAAATCAGGAACCTAACAACCGAAATTTTGCTTCTCCAAAAGGAGCAGAATCCGAACAGCCTACGAGGGTAGTAATAATTTCAGAAATCCTAACACGACGGAGTGATGATTAAGGCCTAACCCTTATCCCAGATCACTCCACAAGAACACATCCAGTCCGCTCCAAAATCACTAAAATCCACAAACAGGAGCAACACCGCTAAAATCCAGCCTTCCGACACCAACCCCAGAATAATTCCTCTTCCTCGCCAACCGAGCGACCAAACCGCCTCCAATAATTTCCTACTACCTTCTAAACAATCAGGCAAATTTCCGACCTTCTAAACAAATAATCAGGAACGAAAGGAAAAAAAAAAACAGAGATGAACTAAGTCCCGGACAGAGCAGAGACGAAAAGCCGGTACCTCCGGTGAAGGCCCTCTTGACGGGGGGCGGCTTGATCTCGACGACATCGTCGTCTCCAGCCTCCTCCTCCTCACCCCCGAACTCCAAGTCCTCATCCACAACCTCGAACCCGCCGAAGTCGGCCTCGAAGTCATCCTCCTCCCCCTTCCAGCAGACCTTCTTCTTCTCAGGCCACAGCAACCCCTCCGCCAGCCTCCGCGACACCGCGGGGGGCCTCTTCAGGTCGGTGAGGATCGCGCCGCCGCACATGGCTCCCCTTCCTCTTCGTCTTCTTCGTCGGACTCGTCGGCGCCGGAGAAAAAAAATGTCTGCTAGCAAACTTGTGTGTGTCGTCAGAGACCGAAAACGGCAGCAGCCGTAAATAAATGCTCCGGGCTATAGGCCAGCCCCCTATATACGCGCTGGGCTCGTGACCCGTGGTGGGGCCGACGCGTCAGCGGGAGGACGCGTCCAGCGGAAGGCACGAGGCAGGTTCCTGGCCTTTTTGGGCAATCTTGCACGTTGGCCCCTGGATAGAAATGATGTTTCTGATCTGCCCTCCTTTGAGCAATTAATTAATGATGATTAATGATTTGATTATTGTTTGCCAATCATAGGAAACGAGCAATGAATGGTTTCGGTTGTTCCTGCTTCCTTTTTTTACTAGCCTCCATTTTTGACCGCCTTTCTTCTTTAGCAGGGCATGGGCTTATTAGCTCGCGTGATTGTCTTATCACGCGGCACAAACGGCACGATGAAAATCCTTCGACAACAACAACAAAAAAAACAAATCCAAGCAAGCATTCGATGAACAATTGATTATTATTTTTAGAGTAAATGAACAATTGATTATCTCTCCCGTAAATGATTAAGTCCTGTATTGAACGCTTGGCATATATATGCTTTGATGGAGAGTGAACCGCTGAAATTGCTACCGAGGTGAGGTACACGTACGTAGCAGTGTACTTAGCACACGTACATGTGCAATGCTTAACATTATCATCATCAGTCTGGATGCGCATATTGCAAACTCTTAATGACATCATGTGGATGTTGCAAACTCGATCTTAATGGCATTGTGATCTTAACCATCTACGGGAAAAAAAAGATGTATAGCCAGGCTTCCTCGTGCAGAGTTCATTGAGGGAGCGGCACACGTATAATTAGCGGGTAGCCATTCACAACGTGCCAGTATAAGTTTAGACTCGTAGTGCTACGGTGTACGTTTATTTCATTTTTATTTTGTGTGACGCCATCGTTTAGCACAAGCCAAGGAAAGGCCGGCCACTCAGTGAATTCGGCACGTTTCGAGGTCTACCGCTAGACCGTGCACCGTCGCCAAAAAGGCCCAAAGTAAAGCGAGAAACAAAAAAGAGGTGACGTAGACGCCAAAGGTCCGGGGCCCGTGTGTGTTCCATCGGCCGGCAACTGGCCTAGAAACGCGACTCGACTTGGTTAGTCCTAGCCTGATTCTCGAAATTATAAACTTGGTCAGTACTTACCCCCTTGCTAGCGTCCCTCTCGGTCCAATTGGTTTTGCCTATTTTGATTTGACCGGCCAGCGATGTACTAGCATATATTCTTTTTACTGGTACAGTAGCAGACATGACGTCAATCGTCTTCTCTTTTTTAGAGAAAGGAGCATGCTCCCTATTTGATTAACAAAATGACACACGGATAGGTTCAGGGTACTAGAAGGTTCAAACAGGAAAGTAGAAAGACGGTCAATCGTTGAATCCGTAATCTGTATACAGCTATCCATGGACAAAAGGAGCATGCATGCTCCCTGTTTCATTAAGAAAATGACACGCGAAAGTTGATTGTCTCGTGACTTCCTGCATGTGTTACTCCCGTGAAATAATCAAGCAAGCAGATCGGGTCGGTTTTCTTCTTACGTGTATCTGCAACAGCGCAAGAACTATTCCAGCATCTGTACAGATCGCGTAGACGTGTCTACAGTAGGAGTTACTTCCTGATCCTGAGAGCAGCTCCAACGAATACGGCAAACCATGCGGCGTCCGGAAATTTGCCGATTTTTGTCCAAAAAATGGCTCCGTTCTGCATGTGCTTCGGTACACATATGGTCGCTCCTACTACTGAATCTTAAAGACCATTCTGTTCTTGTCAATCTGGTGACCATGTACACATTTGCTGTTGACTGATGAGTAGAGATATTATACGTATATGGAAACTCTAGCTGGACATGGCTCGATCGATCGTCCCGTCATCAAGCATTCTAGCTTAGCTAGAGTGTAAGACGTCGGCACGATGCTGGGCGCAATGCTACCTGCAATGCCAAGTACTTCCTCCGTTTCATAATTCTTATCGAAATATTACATTTATCTAAATATTTTTTAAGAATAGATAGAGGAGAACAATTATGGAAGGGGAGCAAGTAAATTAGTGTCAACTTGCAGCGACGACGCTTGAGGTTAGACTGGCAATTAAACTTGACTTACTTAATTGCAGAGCGCGCATGCGTACCGGAGTACAGACTGCAGAGTTGTACTCCGTACTAGGTTTTGCCTGTACTACACCTAGCGGAGCAGTACAAGACGTACTACGTTCACCAAGTAGTTGCTGCATTAATATTTCCTCTGCTTTTCTTGTGCTGTACAGTAATGTCTTGCGATCGTTTTCGATACTTCTGACACCAATAGTAATACGGCGATACTATTGACGAGGAAAAAGCTAGTGTTACGACGAGCATTACATGTTACTCCTGTGCAGTAGAAGTTTTTACTACTCGCACTGTTCCGCGTCAAACAACATTCAACCTATATACTGTAATAGCTAATGCATGAACCGATCGAATTGGAATTAACGCACGTTTGGAATAACAAAAGCAGGGCAACCTTTTTGACGGTGGGTTGAACGTTGGCACGAACCCATGGAAACCTTTCTGACGGTGGTTGTACTGTACGTGCGCTCAACTGAACTTTACTGAAGAGCGTGGCTGCTGCTGACGAAGCACTGGCCCGTTTGGCTTTGCCGTCCGTTGTCTTCTTGTCCAGTCTATACAGTCCGCAGGAGTGAAGAGGAAGCCAAGACACGAGGAACTGACTCACCAGTTGGCTAACTGGCCGGAAATTCCCATTTGTGGTCGTCGGATCAGCACCACTTCTGACTTCCCAGTAGTTCCCACGGTTTATTTTTACTCCCTTTTTTGGCAGTCTTTTGGGATGGAATTTCTACTTAAGAATTCGACCATGGTTTGACAAACATAATAGACATTGTTTATTGAGGATGGTGATACAATGAGCCTGCCAAACACACGGCCTAAATATTGGACTCAGCGACTATTCACGCCCGACCATGTATTTTTGTTTCGATAATGAACTGATATCAGCCTCACTTGGTGTGTTCGTCTAGCCTGCCGACGCTCTGTGGACGGAGGAGACATGGTTGTTGTCACTCAAGGGGTTGCGAGTTTTTGTTGAGTGTTCTCGTGTCCTTTTGCGTTGCGAGGGCTGGTCTTAGGTGTGGGTTGTTGCTTGAGATAGAGCACCGCTGTTTTCTCGTTTGGGAGTAGTTCGCATGCGGCTCTTATGGGTTTGAGTGGTTCTTTCTTAAAGAACTGCTTGTTGGTGTATGGTTTTCATCTGTTTTTTCTTATAAATGGGACAAATTCTCTTCTTCTTTAGTGAAATGCAGGAACTCCCTGTCCGTCTAGAAAAAATAATGAACTGATATTGCGTTCAGATTCTGTGACAGTGTAAGCACATGCCATACTCGATCAATGAACTGAGTTGTTCTTTACCAGCAAAAAAATCACAAAAGTACCGGGAAGATCAGACCATCACGGCCGGAACTGAAAGCCCAGATTAGGAATGGAATCTGGGCTTTTGAAACGCTACATTCCATTCCTCTCAGCCCACATGCGCTGGCCCAACGCAACGCTATGGAAAAAGAGAGAAAAAAATGAAGGTGTCTCCCAAATATTTTGGCGGGACGAGAGGGAATCATCCATCCCCCTCCATTTTGCCCCCTCCGAAATCCCCAAAATCCTCACGGCAAAAACAAAAAAGAGAGTGGGAAAGGGCGGAAACAGCAGGCCGGCGGGAACCCTAGCGGCGGCGATGGGGCGCGGCGGCAGCGGGCGGTCCAAGAGGGAGGAGGAGGAGGAGTTCAAGGGTGCGAAGCGCGGGTACCGGGAGGCGGCGTCGGAGGGGAACCGGGAGGAGGAGGCGCGGTGGGCCAACGTCATCGGCGACATCCACAAGCGCCGCGGGGAGTACGTGGAGGCGCTCCGGTGGCTGCGGATCGACTACGACATCTCCGTCAAGCACCTCCCGCAGCGGCACCAGCTCGAGTCCTGCCAGTCGCTCGGGGAGGTCCACCTCCGCCTCGGCCACTTCCCCGAGGCCCTCACCTACCAGGTTACAACCATCGCCACGCATCTCCCCCTCTATCAAGGCCACAACACCTGCATTTGATCTGATCGGATGCGTCATCTGCTTAGCGGCATGCTTGGGTTAAGTTGTATAATTTGAAATTTCGGTTGAGTTCTGGAATGGGCTTTATTGGGGGGTTTCATTGTATCGGATTTGCCTTTTGAATCAATCGAAAAAAAAAGGTTTTACTTTTGAATTCCACGATGCATATGTACATCAAACATTGATCTGACCATGTATTTGAAATGTTCAGTGCCCAACATTAGATTATGTTGTACTAGTTTGGTATTACTAGAGCCCCGCACGTTGTTGCGGAAATTTTTAGTTAACATAAAGAGTATTCAAAATTGAAAACATATAATAAAATTGTACATTCTTCACTTAGTGGGAATAACTTGATGGAAGTAACATGCATGCATGTGCAAAAATATGAGTTTTCCACTAAATAGGTGTGAACAAATTAATTATGTGATGATGTGGCATGCTTGCATGTTTAGAGAAATCAAGTAGTGGGTTGCTTCTACTTAAATATAGAAGATTCGCTAAACTGTCACAATTGGGATGGAGCGTTACCTGTTTCAGTATGCACTGTAGCTTGGTCCATTTGCCGGCCGCTTATTGTTTGCTGCGAATTTGTTAAATTATAACAATCCAAACTTGACACTTTGTGGCTTGTTAGTTGCTGATGTGAATGTAACACCTTTGGCCCTGATGCAAGTTGGCCCATGTGTGTCTGGCTGCTTCTGCTAGGTTTAATCCCACATTGTTAGTTTAATTGCATTAAATTTCCATGGTAGACTTTTCTGTAACCATCCATACACAACCAGGTTTAACCCTTTTTGGTGAATTGAAGCTACCTTGTTAACCCAAAATATCTGGTTTGGTTTCTAATTCACGAACTCATGATCTCATGTTTCCTTTTCCTTGATGTTTTCATGCTTCACAGAAGAAGCACCTACAAATTGCCAAGGAATCTGATAACCTTGTTGAGCAGCAGCGAGCTAGTACCCAGCTCGGGAGAACATACCATGAAATGCTTCTAAGATCTGAAAATGACCACAGTGCCATACGGAACGCCAAGAAGTATTTCAAATCTGCGATGAAGCTGGTAAGGGTTCTAAAAGAGAACACCGCATCTCAAAAATCCCCATATCTGAAGGAGCTTATTGATGCATACAATAATATGGGCATGCTTGAACTGGAGCTTGATAATTTTGAAGAAGCCGAGAAACTACTTCTCCAGGGCTTGAAAATATGTGACGAAGAAGAGGTAAACCCATATGATGATGCTCGCAGTAGGCTCCATCATAATCTAGGGAATGTTTATATGGAATTACGCAACTGGAATAGAGCCAAGAGTCATATTGAGAAGGACATAGAGATATGTAGACAAATATGCCATCTTCAAGGTGAGGCAAAGGGATTTATAAATCTGGGGGAGTTGCATTCTCAGGTTCAAAAGTATGAAGACGCAAAACTTTGTTACAATAAAGCTCTTCAAATAGCAAAGCGCTTGGAAGATGAAGATGCACTAGTTGACCAAATTCATCAGAATATTGAAACTGTGACGAAAGCTGCTGAAGTTCTTGAGGAGTTGAAGAAAGATGAACAGAAACTGAAAAAGCTTATCAGAGATACTTCTAGTGCTAGTGGAACATCCAAGGAGAGAAAACTCCTCCTCGAGCAGCATGCCTGGCTGGATAATCTTATTGAAAAAGCAAGAATGATATCTGCATGGCCAAAAGTAAGTGAAGGGAGCAAGAATGATATTACCTGTAACTTGGATCTGTTTTTATTTTGTACTTATTTTTGTTATTTTTTAATTTTAGATTTTTTTTATGGTTTTCAGCATTTATGCATAACTGAACACATTTTCCTGAGGGTTTAGTTGACTTGGTTCATATTTTGTTTTGTGGGCTTGTCCTGTGGGTTAGGATAAAGTGTCTTGTTAGATGCTGTCTTCCAGTTTTATTATTAGCCTCTTGTCAGAATTAAAACTTCTCCCGAAACTCCTAAGTTCTAACCATCGTGTTCCGTGCATGCACTGTCGAACTGTTCCAGCTAAGCTGATTTTTTCTGGCTCTACTCTGCACAGGCAGCTATGTCGAATGATTTGCAGATTTTACATGCTTTTGTATTGTGCTAAGTACACACTGGAATTTGTTCATTATTGTTATTTTCCATTGGAAACAAAATTTTGGTACAAGTTTTAGAGCTGAAATTGTGAACAGTTCTGGAAAACCTTGTTTTGGAAAAATAGAACAGGTTGAGTGTGCATATACATACCCCAATAACATCAAAAGGCGGCAGTGACGAAAATAAGCTCGCAACTCAATTCTTATGTGAAGTATTTACTTTCAGCACAAGGAATTTTCGAAAGGGAAAAAGAGGGTAACAAATGAACTTCGTGACAAGGAAAAACAGAGTGACTCTCTTCTGTCCATTGGAGAATCATACCAGAAGCTTAGAAATTTCAGCAAAGCTCGTAAATGGTACATGAAAAGTTGGAACATGTATCGATCAATTGGAAACTTAGAGGTGTGTTTACATTCCTTTACTTATATTTATGGGTATGATAGCATACCTGCTACTTAGTAATACAAGTATACAGCCACCTTCCTGTTCGCACTATTTTGCTTGGTGCTAACAGTTTAGAATCTTGCTCACCTTGTGTTCGTGCAATTTCAGGGTCAAGCATTAGCAAAAGTGAACATCGGGAATGTTCTTGATTCCTGTGGTGACTGGGCTGGTGCATTGCAAGCTTATGAAGAAGGCTACAGGCAATATCTCTGTGTCTTCCTATCCAAAAGAAATTTTCACGTACACATGCAATCTTGCATGCTGTGGAAGTGTGAAGTAGAAATTTTTCCAATAAATTTTTAATGATTACCAATCTCACATAGGACACATGATATGGAAGGCTTATCCAAGAAAATGTTTTTGATGCATTCAAACACCTGATTGCTGAACATACGAGAATGAGTCAATGATACCAGTTTAAAATGTTGTTAAGAGGAGTGCAAGTATTTTGAGGCAGCCATATTTTCTAATCTAGGCCACCAGTCTTGTACCATGTCTAACACTTGCCAGATGCTCAACACTTTGACACACAACAAAGAATGCTTAACATAAATACATGCTGAAATCATGTGTAGTTTGATTTGAAAAATTTACCTCTCTCCTGACAAAGTGACATACCTACAATGGTACCGCCTGACTATTTTGATGTATACTTATTAGCATAACTGAAAATCACTGGGTAGCTCAATGATATGACACATGGATGTGTTACCAAGCAACCCAGGTTCAATCCCACCTTCCTCTTAAAAATATGTCGGGGGTGATCGCACCCCTGGGCTCTTTTTCTTTTTTATTCTTAGCATAACTGGCTAGAACTATGAACCATTATAAATTAATAGAATACATTCTAAAACATGCACTGTATCCGTGACCATATAAGTTCTAAATATGTGTTTTTACTTTTATAGCAAGGGTGCTGTGGTAGTTGTTTCTTAAATGCCATATCGTGTGCCATATAATATTGTGCTGTGTTTGTGTTTGTGTAAGTGGTCCAGTGAGTCTGCCGAACTGCTTGTGGTCACCGTGGCATTCTGATTCCACCTTTAAATTCTGATAATTGCATTTCAATGGTATTCAGAATTGCTTTGGAAGGTGATCTGCCAAACGTGCAACTTTCTGCTCTTGAAAACATGCATTACAGTCACATGGTCAGATTTGATAATGTAGAGGAAGCCAAGTAAGTTACTGAGTACAGATGTTGGACAGAAGAAAGTTAACTTATGCATACCTGTTATTCAACAGTTCTTTCTTCTTCTTCAGGAAGCTGCAGCAAGAAATAGACAACCTGAAGCAAATATTGAATCAGCATGAAGCAAGGAATACCGTTAGTGACTATTGCTCAGAAACTGAATCTGAAGGTGGTGATGTATCTGATAATATGCTTGATCCAGAAGACAATCATGAACATGCTGCAAATACGTATTCTGACGAACCTGATGATGATGCCATTCTTGCCTCACTTGTTCATAGAAGTACGGACTCATCTAAAATCAAGGAATCTAAGATACATACCGCCCCGAAAAAGGTTGATAAACTACGTGACATGGATAAGGGCTCTAAAGAAGTTTTAAGTAAATCATGCCGTAATTATTCTGCTAGAAAACGTGTCCGTGTGGTTATATCAGATGATGAAGCCGATGAGAGTCCTGAAATTAATCAATCAAAAAGGATACTAACTAGTCGAACAGATAATCTGTCTACATCAGGTACATGAATTACGAGCATTTCATACTTTCTCTAGTTGCTGGAATGCCTGTTAATTGGCTCCTAATTATTTTGAACACATTTTTCTATGACCAACAGAGCACACATCACAAGGAGCAAACAACAGAAATCAGGTTATACAAAGATTATAGTCCCTTGAGATTTATAATTTTATATTCTTGATAGGTCATCAAGATATATTTATTTCTTAACATCTGTTGAGTCTCATGTGTTTCATTAGATTTTGGTAAAAACTTAAAAGAGCTGATGATTGTTTTTATTTCTTTTAGCTGATAACTGGTATTCATCTGCAGGATACTTTACGCACTACTGAAACCAGGGATCCGTACAGTATCTGCACACCCTGCCCTGCTGAGGAAAGTATATGTTCATTCAAATCAAGTAGCCCCACTGGTCATGGTAATGAATGCCCAGAAATAGGAGCTTCTAGCGGAGGAAATGTGTCTGCATATAAACCAACAGCAAGTGGTTCCAATGTTTGTACTCCTGCATCATACAGCCAGCCGCAAGGTCAAAACACTGCCAGCCTTCAATCGGCAGATACTAATCGTGTAAGTAGAAATGCAAATTCAGTCCTCCCATTTTCGCTGAAAAGCATATGGAGATTGCACATTCCCATTGCTCTATCTTTCTTTTAACTTGAGAATGCATAATGTGTCAATCAGTTGATATGTCCATAAATGGTGAAATACAGTAGAAGGGGTTCTTATTGTTCAACTGAACACCTACTTTCTGATATCAATCGTTTACTTTTGAATGTGCATTTGTTCTTACTTCTCTATTCTGGTTGCTGCATGAACCATATACTTGACCAGATAAGACTTAGGATTAAGCTACTGTATATGGGTCATTTAAAAAAATCAATCCTTGGACGGGCAGTTAACATGTGAACCTATCCTCAAAAGATACTTCTCCCTACTGCTCTTGATGTATATTACTTCCGTTCTATTATGGATGCATGCCCACAAGTCAAAAACACATTATTATTTTTATTAGCGAGGTTCTTTGGTCATCTAAAACACTCTAAACCTATCAATTTAAAATATAAAGATGATCTAGTCGTAGTTCTTAGTGTCATTGAAAAGTTGCAACAGCTGCACCAGTTATGGATATTACATGTGGGCTGTGATCCTAATATGCTTAATCTGCAGCAATTTTTAGCATTCAGAATCGGTGAGCATCTGGTGTATGTGGATACAAATGCTTGCATATGTGAGGACATTTTTAGCATTGAGTCTCTTAAAGTTGAAGTGGCATGTGCGTACTACCTTCAGATTCCTGATGAGAAGAGGTCCAAAGGTTTGCCTTTTCTTAATTTGAGCTATTCATATAGTATGTTTGTTCAGTTTTTCAAATTATTTTCTATAACTGGAATTGGTATCAATCTTGTATTCTGTAACTTTTTACTACCATCTTATGGTGTTGTTGAAGAAATGCAGAATGTCTTGTATTTATGTTGTTATGCATATCTTGTTCTATTCAAGTGCTGATATCTCTCCGCATTGTATTTTCATGTATTGACAGCATTGTTCAATTGTTATACTGTGTGAACAATTGACCTAATCTAAAAATACAGAGCTATTATTCCCTAGTAACAGGCTTTCTTTTTCTTATCATATAGATATGCTAGATTATAGGGCAGTACCCGAGGACAAACTCCATGTATGTCTTAGCTGTATGTCCAGAATAATGCATGTGCCTAATATGATACAGGAGACAGTTTGTGCTGCTTTTGTTCCTGTGGTCCTTGCAGTTTCATATTGTTAGGGAACAACCTCTTCTTCATTCTTTTGTTTTCGTTTTGCAACTTACACTCATCTCACTTTGCTAGGCTTGTTGCCTATTATTGGGGAACTTAAGTGTTGTGGAAATGTACTAGATGGTGCAGAATCAACAGATCATATTAGTCAACTTGCTTCTGAGCAGAAGTGCATCGAGGCTGTTATTGATGGTATGGGTGCAGTGTACTCAACTTTGTTTTCAACAGTGCTATTCTTGCATGAGTTCTAGACATATGAGAATCATTTTGATCTGCACGCCTTTTATGTTGACATAGAATATGCATTAAATATTATTCTTCATGCTACTATCCTACTACAGACTACAGTGGGGAGTGCAGAATTGCTGACCGCTCAAATATATTTCGGTATGCTAAATGATTGATTTTCCAAAAGCCCTGGCAAGTGGCAACATTACTCTTTATTTAAAGTTCAGAAACCTACTTCACATTTTGCGAAGTTCCAAAATATATGCATAATCGTGTTGCATTGCTTTACACAGTTATGCTGTTTTATGGTACTGGTTAAGTTTAATCTAGCAAAAACTGGCACCTAAGTGACTCCCAAGATTTCGATTGCAGTCACAGCAGCATTCAATCTGGGGTTAAATCCTTGAACACCCTTGATTTAAAATAAAAAAAACTGAACCGGTATGTTATGACATGTGGATCCAGACCCACATGTTATTGGAACATATAATTGGCGACAGTGAGTTATTTTTTTACAAGGTTTGGATCGCTCTGGCTCCAAAAAGGCAAAAACAAGATCTCTGCGTCACAATGTCAAGTGTGCTGACTGCTTGAAGTTTTGAGCTCCTCTGACTAAAAACCAGTATTAGATTAATTTCACTTACTTGCTTTGTGTTTTTCAATGCTGGAGCAGTACTTGTGTTTGTCTCGGGGTGCTATCGACTATTATCTCACTGTACTGGTCAGTTTCACTCATTTGTAGATGATTGATTTCATGGATATTCTTACCTGTTGCATACCAATGCATTATCTGAAAACGTAATTTCCTTATTTTTCAATAAGTTAATACTGCATCTGATAGACCATGTTTCTAATAAAGATTGGGTGCCAAAGCGGTTGATGAAATTGTACGTAGATTTCTGCACGGAGTTATCAGAATCACCAAATAAGAAGCTCTTGACAAAGTTATATAATCTTGAAGTAAGTTTGCTGGATTCATATTTTTTGTTTTACATTATAATTTCAGAAATCAGGTCTGATTAACTCAGCAAAGCAAAATGTGTTCCTCTTCTTCTGTTTTCTAACAGGTCTCTGAAGATGAAATCGTTGTGTCTGATTGTGGACTGCAAGACCTATCAGTTTCACCTTTTCTTGATGCCCTAAGATCACATAAAACAATAGCTGTGTTGGATCTTTCTCATAACATGCTAGGTATCATTTTCCAGTATCTCTCCTTTTGTCCAGTGTATCTTTGATTTATGCATCAAGAGTTTGGCAGAAAGCCAGTTGCAGGCAAAAGAGAAAGTGCTTTTAGGTTCTTGTGACACTGAGCGTGCTGTATTTCACTTAAGTATACCTTAAAAGAATCATCTCGGACTGATTAAGCATTCATGTTTATATATCGCAGGAAACCAAACAATTGAAAGGCTTCAACAAATATTTGCTTCGTCAAGCCAAACATACGGTGGCTTGACACTGGATTTACACTGCAATCGATTTGGTCCAACTGGTTTATTTCAGGTGTTCTTTTAGTATTCAGAAGTTCCGCCATCCTTTTGAGCCGAGAGTTTTTCCCCATGAAATTTGTACATATTTTACATGGATCTCTTTTAAAACAATTGATGAGGAGAAACATGTATGCTAATTATATACGTCATCCACTGAAGTTGTTTCGAAAGAATCCATGGAATAGTTTAATGCTTCTTTGTACTCCTATTTATTTTTCTAGAACATGCTTATTAATCTATATGACATTTTTTAAATCTAATTATGTTCTGTTGAGCATTTATGTAAGTTGTCCAGTGAAATTTGATATTCCTTTAATGCTCAAAGAACAAAATTTTGGCCTCACTAAGTCACACTCACTAGTTCAGAAAATTGGATGATCTCGTTTTCTTATGAAAATCTGTGGATTGACCCCTTAACCAGAGCAAACTATCGTATAGGGTTACAACGGATACTATTAAACTTTGCTTTGGAGCCTGCAGATCTGATTCGTTTTCTATCACTGGCTGTCACAAATGCAACTAAGAGTACCAGAAATAATTCTCCTTCCTTGAAGCCTGTATTGATTTTTGAAAAAAATTAAAATGAACAGATATGCGAGTGTGCTGTTATGACTGAACGGTTGGAAGTGCTTAATCTGGCTGGGAATCGCCTCACAGATGGTTGCAGTTCTTATCTTTTCACAATCCTACAGAAGTGCAAAGGTATGTGTTAGGTCTCAAACACGTCAGTAAAAATTGCATGTATGTTTTTGGGGCTGTAGACACTCTAGGCCTTTTGTGTTTATCTGATGTAGCAGATCTTCGTTTGCACCTCCACAGTTTTTGCTGGTCTTTTTTTCTTCTACTGTGTGAGCCTTTACTTCCCTCATATAGATGCATGTTCTCTTTTCATTTTGTGATAGCACTATATAGCTTGGATGTTGAGCAGTGTTCCATCACATCAAGAACAATTCAGAAGATGGCAGATGCATTACATGAAGGATCGGTCCTTTCACATCTCTCAATAGGTATTTTTATTGCTTCTGCCTTGTATATAATTCAAACTTTTAGCTATCTTACGTAAAAAATTCCGCAACTTGAAATTTCGTTCATACTTTTGACAGGAAAGAACAATCCAATTTCTGGCAACACGATGCTTAACCTTCTCTCCAAACTCGCTTCCCTGAAAAGGTCAGCAGACTCTGTTCCATTACTGTTTTAAACTATGAACAGTGGAATAATAGACCAGCTATGCATGTGTTCACTGCAGGTTTTCACAACTAAGCCTAACTGGTATAAAACTGAATAAATTAATGGTTGAAAAGCTGTGTTTACTTGCACAATCCTTGTGTATATCGGGATTTCTGCTCGGTGGAACTTACATTGGACCGGTGAGTCTGGTTTCCATTACTATGGCTACTATATGCAGCTTGTAGCAAACACCATGCCTTATTGAAGCTGTTCCTTTTGCAGGGAGGAACAGTTAGGCTTACCGAGGCATTATCCAGCTCGTCCCAAGAATTGCTGAGGTTGGATTTATCTAGCTGTGGGCTTGCAGCTCCTGAATTCCCACAAATCTGTAAAAATCTTTCTCAAATAAGTATTCTTGACTTGAACCTAGGAGGAAATTCCATTAACCTGGAGGTTTGTTTTCTATTCTTACATAAATTATCTATGCAAGTTTGGTCCTCGTGATCGGTTCAGTTACATTGCACAATGCAGGGATGTGATGCTGTTGGGGCAGTACTTGCGAATCCCCAATGTAGTCTCAGATCTCTAACCCTTGACAGATGCAATCTTGGGCTTGGTGGCATTACTCGTGTTATTCAGGCACTAGCAGGTGAGGAACAATTGTACCCCCAAAACAACACCTTCAGCGTCAAACTCACAACCTTATGGCACTTCCAGGTAATGACCAACTGGAGGAGCTGCGCATATCTGAGAACACGAACTCGACACACGGGAGAACACTGCAGTTCGATGAAGATATGCAGGACGTATCGACAAGCACTGATCATAAACACGGCAACAATGCCGAACCAAGCGATGACATAGCTCCAGGAAGTGTAGATCTTGAGAAGATGGTGGTGGCAGACAGCGAAGATGAAGAGGTTAACGAGGACCGCCGCACAGCATCTGGCCCAGCCCGGAGCTGTGCAAGTTCTTGCCAGAGAAACTCTTCTTATTCTGGCTTCCAGTTGATCCAAGAACTTGGGGAGGCCCTCATTTCAGCAAATCAACTGAAGGTGCTTGATCTCAGCCGGAATGGGTTGTCAGAGGAGGCCATACAGTCGCTGTATTCTGCCTGGGCGTCTGGTCCTAGAGGCGACGGTATGGCTCGGAAGCATGTGAGCAAGGAGGTGGTGCATTTCTCAGTGGATGGAACAAAGTGCTGTGGCCTCAAGCCCTGCTGCAGAAGAGACTTGCAAATGTAAAACAGGCTGACTTTCCAACTTCAGATTATATAGACTATCACTCCCAGGATATATTGCTAACAGTAAATTAGCTACGACTTGTTAATTGAACTCCCAGTTACGTCCGGAACAGAGATGTATCGGCAGGACATTTATGCTATTTCAGGACTGTAACTTTTATGCCGGCTTGCTGGAGTTTATATAAAATTATTATGGAATTCGCTGTGTTGTTTGTAGCTAATCATACAAGTAGACAATAATGTCAATGCCAGTAGTGCTTAACATGACAACATGAAAGCTAACCGAAACCCAATAGTGAAGTGCTGAAGTGCCTGACATCACCAAAGGACATGATTAAACGCTAACATGACAGAACCGGCAAACACCAACAGTCGGATCTGGTTTGCTTCGGCACGCTAGTTTCTGCTAAAACAACCGTGAGTCCTGGCTTAACTAGAACAACATTTCAGATCCTCCTAGATATCTTACAACATTTCTTTGGCGGTGCGATTCTCTGGAGTCATCGACTTGTTTCAGATTTCCTGTGCCGTGATCGGACACTCACACTCAGTGACACGTTTTGCATCGGTGAAATGGCTTGTCGTAGCTAGCAGGGCTAACTTCTCTGAAAGCGGCTGAAAATGTTGTGGACTTGCATAGGTTTTGAGTGCCCAAAATTGACTGATAGCCGAATCAATAGTATTATCTGGCCTCCAGATGACAATCAATAGTATTACTTTTTGAAAGTACCACCAGAGTCTGTGAACCTTAATGCAGACAATTAAAAGCTGCCCAAAATTGAACTGTCAGTGACCATAACTCCAGTTTAAACACAATTAATGTGGCAGGAAAACAGCATATATGAATCACTTGTGTTCTTCAATCTCTCTCCCTCCCTCTCTCTCCCCAACTGGTAGAGCGTGCATGGATATGTACCGTTGGATTACAAAAAATTACATCACCTGTGTCAGACCGTAACCACAAAATCAGCTTAGGATTAAAAATTTACAGGTTCGCAAACATTTGAGCGCATTTGAGGATGCTGCTGCATGTGGCGCTGTGGGTACCTGGCGCTGTTTTCCATGTCGGCGACTCAAAATCTGCTCCCAAGATTGCAGAGCAGCAGATTCGCTAGAAAGCTAGTAGTACCACTGGCTCCTCCTACAATCCTACTCGCAGTGAAGTCCACTGCAACTTCAGTTCTTGGGCTTCTTTGGAGGTAGCGGAGGCATGCTTCCAGCCTGGGCGCTTCGTTTGATGCCCAGAAAGTGCTCAACCTGACAAAGAAAACAAGTCAGTAGTAGCACGTACCTGGATATGGCAAAAATTATATGTACGAGGCATTACCCATAGTACAGTAAAGTAAATACAGAATAGAACACGGAATATCACAGCCAACCTTTTTGTCCCCAAGCATGGGCGTCAGGCTCCCAGGATGCGCTTTCTCCACGCTGGCAAAGCCACTAGCGTCACCCGTAGAACTGTCACATAGAAAACTCGGTCAGAAGCCTCGGCAAGAAAGAAACGAGTATCAGGAAAGCAGATTACTAAAGAAGTTAAAAGTTAGCCATTTTAATTTAAGGAGTAGGGCTAACACATCATAGGAAAGGAAAATTGTTAGCTGCTTGATGGGATGATAGGTAGATCATATTAAAGTGACTTGGGATTCCTTCATTATACTACTATATCACATCTCCATTATAGATTTCCACAAATTTCTGTTTGGGTTTCATACCTAGCCTACCTCAACTTGCTTGGGACAAAAGGCTTAGTTGTTGTTGTTGTATCACATCTCCATTATAGATTTAGAGTCATGTGAGAAAATCATCGATGTGGCCCTCCAGCCCTTCAAAATTTAATCTAAAATGATCTGGGATGGGAAGTTTGTCAACCAAACAAAAGAAGTTTTTGCATTGCCATTTATACAACTAACCGAAGAAACTATGAGTGCCATAATCCCAACAGATCCATAGAGTAACTTGTGCATTCTTTGAGTGAATGCATTCGAGGATATCAAGTAATGAAGAAAACATAGTAGCAACAACAGGACTAAAAAACATGAAATACGCAGGTTAGAAGTAGATGATGTGAACATTACCCTGATTTTGCATTGCCACTTAAAACAAGGTATGGTGTTTGGCCACGAGCTTGAGCCTCTCTCATCTTTTCCGCGGACATTAAAGGCGTGTCAGAAGATTTCATTTGCTTTGTCTTCAAATCATCCTGGTACTTCTTCTGCCGTTTTTCCAGCTTCATTTTACCTGGCCCCTTGCCATGGAATTTGTGCGAAAGATCCCTAAATGCCTCTTTAGGTGTCATCTAACCAAAACAAAACACGAGTCATGGTAAATATTAGTACTTTGTGGCATATGCTCTTCGAGAGGTTAAGTAAATCCAGATGAGGGATCAAATTAGAGAGTACTATCATCACACTGAGGGGGAAAAGACGGTGTCTAAAATTTATATATCTACAGGTATGCAATAACAAGATAGGAAAATCAACGTTGCGTAAATAATAGCTAGCACACCAAGACACGCTTCAGTGATTGGATTTCGTAGATGGGAGGACCAGTTGTGAGGGTGGATAGAACAGAATGCAGGCGATTACTTACCACTCGACCAAATTCATCCATTCTTTCTATGCGAATTTCTTTTGGTCCATCCTCAATACCAATAAGCTTGCTTTTCTTCTTATCGGTGGTTCTGCCTCCCCAATTTGTGCCCTCGTTGAGGGTCCCTCGCTCCTGAAGAAACTTCAAAGCACCACCCAAACCCTTGCCAACTGCAGCTTCATGTACAACATCATTTGGTTTGACTTCTTCCTCTTCATCCTTTACTGGGTCTTCAACGATGGTTTCTTCTTTGATCACTGGCAAACCGCGTATGTCATCTTTTGCTAGAGTACCTAAAGGCATGGTATCATCATCTTCATCCATAAACACATCTTCTGCTTCTGGCTTGCGTGTTTCTGCAACAAGATAATAGCAGTAGTTAATATCAAATACTTGATTCATTCGCCAGCTCTGTACAGTTGTTTCAAATTCATTCACAAAATTCTTTGAAGTCAGTTACCTTCATTCAACTGCAGGCCCCACACAAACTCTTCCATCTCCGTGATAACAACCTTATTCTGCTGTGTATAGCTCTCTGCTGCATCTGCATCTGCCTGGCCCTTGTTTGCACTAGCCAGTTCTGCGAAGGCCAGAGGACCAGAACCTGCAGCCTCTTCCTGCTTCCTTAGAGATAGCTTCCTTGCTTGCTCCAGAGATTTCTGCAGATCTTCATAATCTTCACCAAAAACCAGTTCTTCCTCTTGAGCAGATTTACCAGACATTTTCTCCTCTCGCAATGCTTTTGATGCCTCTTCAGCCTTTGTGATGGCTATTTGATATGCACTGCTTCTCTTTACAGCATCAGCCTTTTGCTCTTCCTCCCTAGCAGACTGCCGTTTACCATCTTTCCTGGACCCAAGATCAGCTGCTCCGAGTCCAGAAGCAATCGCTTCTGCTTCAAGTGCATCGAGATCTAGCTTTTCTTTCTTCCTAATGGATTTCTTTTTCTTTGGTTTTTTAAACTGAAGCATTTCGTCAGGTGTAAAGTAATCTGATGCCATCTTTGCTGCAGAAGTAAGGTCTTCTGTCTTTTTCAGAACATGTCCACCTTCAATCCTTTTGCGGAGCTGTCAATGTGCAAATGTCAATTAGTCCATCTAGCAGAAAGCTCCAACCAAGGTATTTCCAGGCTGTCCTCGGAAAAACTACAATGCAAATGGCATGTCATAATTTCAAGGGTCAAGATACCTCTTCCAACTTCTTCTCTGCTTCACCAGTGAAGCGTCCACCTTCATCAAGTGTCACTCCCTGTCGAGTGAAAGGGCAAAAAAGGTTAAAGAAATATCAATATTAATATCTAGCAAATGAAGAAGAACAGCTTGTTTACCTCATCTTCCATTGGGTCATCATAATGTGAGAGCATAGGTTTCTTTGACAACGGATCATCATTGAACCTACCGTCAGGTTCAGAAAACCAAATATTAGAGAGGAAAAATAAAATCTAAGAAACACCACAAGTCCACAACTACCAAGTTATGTGGTAATGAACCTACTTGTCATCATATGTTCCTTTCTTTTGTGAAGCCTTGTAGGCTTCATTTCTTTGCTTCTGCTCACCAATCTCAATGTTCTCAAGCATATCAGCCTCTACAAATTTTTAAAATTTCCAGAAGTTAAAACTGAAGAGGGAACAAATAATAAGTGAAACAACAATGCATTACCTTCATTGATATCCCCATCAGCCAGAATACTCTGATCTTTGAGAGTCATGACAACTGCTCCGCCTTCTATGACCTTATCAAGCCCATGAAGAACCTTCACTCCAGACAAGTGGTCTGTTTTGTTTTTCAAAACCATTGGGTAAATACTATGACTTAAATAACTTATTACAGCTTGATATATTAGTGGTTGACCTATAAAAACTTGATAGCTAAAAGGATTTGTAGATAACTACCTCCGCCGTGTTTATCCTCCTCATCGTCGTCATCACTATTTTCTGCTAACATGTCATCCTGAAGTTTGTACGGATAAAAGTTAGTAAAGGACATCTATTGGCTTGAGAATATATCAAAAAACAATTATTTAATCATCACCTGTTCCTCAAATACTCGTGCAAGACGTAATGCCTTCTCTTGTTCAGCTTGTCTTTTTTCGTCAAGTTTACGACTCTTGCCTACCCATGATAAGATCTCAGAAGCATCATCTTTGTCATCCAGTATGCCCCCTTCCTTTTTATCCTTCCATCTTTCTTCCTTTGCCCTAAATTAGAAATTATTTGCATCTTATTTGTTCAGTTAAGAGATTTGATAGTGGGGTAAATTCTTAACTCAGAAAGACTAGTTAAGCAAACAGGAACGCAATTACTCAACAGCATACCTCTCAATGCGTTCCCTGAGGGTAGATGTGGAGGTCTGCTCAGCCTCCCGCGGAGGATCAACTCCCTTCTTCTGGTCTCCCTCGTCGCTCTTAGACAAATCTGCATCTTGTCGATCCTTCCCCCTTGACTTCTCACGTTCTCTATCCTCCTTCTCCGGTCTCTCTTTCTCCTTGTCCTTGTCTCGGTTGCGGTTCCTCTCCTTGTCCCTATCCCTCCTCTCCTTTTCCTTATCACGCTCCCGCTCTGTATCCCTTTCCCGATCCTTCCCTCGATCACGGTCGCGGCCACGATCACGCTCTGAATCCCTTTCCCTGTGCTTGCTGATATCCCTGTCTCTCTCCCTATCTCTATCCCTATCCCTATGCTTGCTATCATCCTTGTCCCTCCTTCTCTCATCCTTATCTTTGTCCCTATCCCTGTCCCTCCTCCCACTAGCATGGTGATCCTTCTCCTCCCTTCTGTGCCTCTCCCTCCTCTCCTTGCTACGGTGCCTCTCGCCACCGTCCACATCCATCTCTTCCACTACCGCGTCCCTAGCATCGTCAGCCTCCCCCATCACCAGTCTACAATCAACACCAATCAGAACCTCCCTCCCCTGGAAAATTACATCCCCCTGATCAGCCAGAGCATATCAAAGTATGAAACAATGGAAGAACGGATTGCTTGCCCCGAAAGTTCAGTCGCCTCATGTCAGATGCCCTTTAGTTCATTGCCATTGATCTTTTGCCCTTTTCTTTAAGTGTCAATTGTTAAATTGATTTTTCTCTCTTATTCAACAGGTTTCTATTCATCATAACAAATAGACCTTGTGAAAAGACCTAAATGCCTCGCTCTAATTCTCCTTAGCCCTAGATCAGAGACTAAGGCAGGCCTATGTATTCGGTTGATTCGGTTTGACAAAATGTGTATTCCAGTAAGTACAGCATGGAGTTAAAATACAGTTCGGTTTGGTGTATACCAAACTATTTTGGTATGGTTTCAGTAAATACCAAACTAACCAAAGTCTGTTGAATTCAAAATTAAGGCAGCAACATGTTACTTTTGTTTGTACATCTGATGACTGAATATTTGAGATTGGTCTCCTAAAATAGAATATTTGAGTTTGATCAACAAGCATATCTGAACATTTTACTTTCAAAAAGTAACACTTGTACTCCTATTGATCAGCAAGCATGAGGTACAACAGTAGAAATATATAGCCATAAGTAAAGGACATTACAAATAGCAGCATAGCCAATTTTCACTATTCAGTGATCTGTATAGGATAGCAGAACACACATAAGCACAGCTGCAACCTGTATTAGCTTCAGGGTAGGGAGCATTATTAAGTAAAATAGCAGCCTTGAAACAGGTTAATGGAACTAACATCTATTATAACTTTATCAGGTCTGTACTGCTCAGACTATGCCCTAGAAGCTGATTGCTTTCAGAAAACACCCTGATTTTTTTTTCACTTTGCACTTGTGTCTTTCTGCTGTTCTGCATGATAATTAATCTGCTTTGAAGTACGCTAAACGGCATAATTAATAATAATTATTGTTAAATTCGATGCTTAATGATCCCAACCATTCATCATGTGTTGAAACGAAGATTGATCACCAGAAGCTAAACAATCCGTTCCCCCCAATGCACTGAAACTAATCAACTAAGTTTCCCCCATTGCACTGAAACTAATCAACTAATGGGAACCATGGAGGAAATTTTGGAAATTATCGCTGGAGCTGCCGCGGCCGGGTGGACTGGTGCACTGGGCAGGACAAGGAGGCAGAGACCTCCTGGTCACGGGCGGAGGACCCAGTAGGGCAAGGTAGGGCGCCCGCCCTACCTTGATTTTTGCCTCAGTTACGAATTGGGGAAGATTATGAAACGGGGATCTAAAGGGCGGAATCCGTTCGTGGTGTGATGGGAGGAGAAACGGTCGGGGTCGAGAGAATCGGAGGGGGGATCAACCTGCGGTGGAGGCGCTCGAGCGAGGAGGAAGACGAAGTAGGCTCGGGCGCTCGGCAGCGGGATGAGTGGCGGCGCTCGCGCGCGAGGAGGAAGAAGCGAGGGGGCTGTGGGGCTCGGCAAGGAGATGGGGAGAGGCGGTATAGCCTTTTTTTTTTAGAGGAGGAGGAGAGGGGGCATAGGGTTTAGGTGGCCACCAGGTCGGTCTGGCCCCGCACACCAGCCGATCTAAGGTTAAACGGGACTGGCCCGGTCACAGCCCGGTGAAACCTGACTCCTCCAAGCACAGGCACGGCACCGTATAGCTGGGCCAACTATCTAAGGAGTAAATGAGAATAACACATTACTAATAATGTTTAAGAATACATGGATGAAAAAATGATAAATTCGTGTTAGATGTCGTAACCCTTGCATCAAGTTAAGACAAATTATAAAATCGTTGTTAGATGTACATTTGTTTGGTCCTTTAGAATTTGTATTTGCGTCTCTGTATAAAACAAATATACAAAATTTCAATTAATTTAACTCTGAATCATTAGAGGCAGCGATGGCGATGACTTGCATTTTTTACAGGGTCTGAGAAAAACGTTGGAGAAGGCAGTGATGACGAGTCAATTGTCGCCTGCATCGGTGACCAATCTTTGACGGCGACGCCCGTGTGAGGTGGTGTGTGTAGCGTTCCAACGTAACTTTGTGCAGTCGACGACGATATAACCTGCAAAGACTGGTTCTCCGAGAGACGCAACTTCTGCACTCTTAGTTATTTTGCATATCTACTGTTGATGTCCATTATGATTGCTCCTTGATGTATTAATTGATGTACCTTTACTCGTATTTCTTGCTTAATGAAAGTCGAGAGGAAAATTATATTACTTAATGACAGTAGATATGGTAGCCATGCCCACGTGGTGTGTATTATTGTTTTATGAGTTCTGATTTTGACACTCACATACTATGTTTCAAATTGTGTAGTTATTTCCATAAGATATCATGTCTCTCGAAGTATGAAGAAGGGTGTTGTTTATTAACTAAATATCTACTTGATATTTTTAGGTCGCTAAGTATGGAGATATTTTTGGAAGCAAAAAATAATTATAGTTTCACCCTTATAAAGATTTGAATTGTTGATCGTCTGCTCATCCCACTGAAGAACTGTTTGCAAATTATTATAACTGTCATACATTCAATGTTATAGATATTTATATTAAAACTTCAGATTATGGTTGACATATACTATGATAAAAATTAATATTTAACATAAATATCACTAGATGATATACCATAAGATGTACCGACCAAAAAAATGCATTCTAAAAAAGTTTAAAAGAACCAAATTTATTAAAATATATTTTGCGAACCTAAAAAAATATTAAATGTGATATCTATATTAACTCATGATAAGAATTCGCCCTATCTAATTTTTTTTCGGTCCACCAGTAAGTGAGTGAGTTTTTTTGAGAGATTGGTAGGTCTTTTGCTGTGGACTAGCGGAGGCAGTTGTTTGTGACAGTCTGTAATTCTTCCGTCATCACGTAAACAAACAAGGAACTTCTGTGCTGGCCTTTGTTATGGAAAGTTGTTGTTTTTAACCACAAATTAGGCCTCGTATCCTATTGGGCACGGCAGTTATTGCCTATACGGTACAGCAGCAAAATCACGCACCCACAAACTTATAACAGTAGCTAGTTAAAAGAAAGCGAGATGCTTTGTCAAACAAACATTAGTTGCCTAATTATAGTACCGGCTGCCAGTACCACACGGTTTTGATGAAGTAGGAACTAATCCATGCAATTCAACTAGAAAGTAGGCTGCCAAATGAGGAGTCAACGATTTAACTGATCTGATCAACCGCTGAAGCTGCTACGTTCAGTGGGCAAAAGTTATGTTGCGCTGAACGTTTGAGTTACAAATAGTACATAGTGTCCTGCTACATGTTACACGAATAATCTGAACCTAATGTGTGATCATACACAGTATTAGAATAACAACATAAATCAACTGCTGCAACAATCAGCTATCTATTTTCAATGGCAACCATCTTTTTCCAGTGGGACAAGATTTTCACCATTAATCATGAACTTTTTGCTTCAGCCTTCACCGAATTTGCGACCACCACTTAAAACTATATATACAAATGTCCCGCTTCATCCCTCACGGGACACGATCAAGAGTGTATCCGAGTGCCTCTAGCACGATCAAAGCCATTGCTTAGGCCAGCAATCCATGAGTTTGGCTCACAGCTGGTGGTAACAGAGCGATTCCATCAAAAGCCAAAGTCTTCACGTCTAACATGTAACGAGACCTGCAAAGTTAGAGAAGCTCAGTTCAAAACAAAGAGAAAGAATATTGCTACTGTGCTACTAAGTGCTAGTGATATACCAGTATAAGCTTGGCAAATTTGATAATGTTTTTAACCTCAATTATGTTAAACCAAGTATATCTATATTTCATATAAAATTGACTGATAGCCGAATCAATAGTATTATGTGGCCTCCGGATGACAAGAGCAACCCCAGATGGACACAAAATGAAACCTAGTTTTTTTTTCATTTACACAATAGTATACTTCAATTTGCAAACTCGAGCTTTCTTTCAACACAAACTCAATGGCTAAAAAATAATAGACTCATCAAAGCAGTCCTTTCCTCAAAATGATGACTGTGAGCACTATCAATACTAATGTTTACGCCAGATACAAAATTATGTAGGCCAAATGCAATCAAACTTTTTAGAACATGGTAAGCACCAGGACAAAGTTTATAAACCATGATTTGGTTTTAGGTCAGGCAAGATAAATCGGTAAAGAACTATCCTTTCCCAACTTCCAAAAAGAGGATATTAGTTTGAGTGCAACCTAAAATAAATCTGGTTCAGGTACAATTGTTTTAACAAAATCATCACCCTAGAATTAACTTTAATACTCAGGAAAACTCAGAAATTATATGGTTCTATGATTATTATTATTTTGACTATTTTCCTTTGAGCAGAACATAAAACTTCTTAATCACAGGAAAGTTTGACTATAAAGATTACTGTGTGCCTTCAAATTGGCCTCAAGTGTGTTCACACTGGTCATTTAGTTCCGTTACTTTCTCTGTCATTTCTCAATAACCATGTAAAAAATCTGCTTATAGTTACCCATACAATTCTGACTACAGCTCAATAAGTAATACTCCCTCCGTTCCTTAATACTTGTCGTGGTTTTAGTGCAAGCAACTTCGCACTAAAACCACGACAAGTATTTAGGAACAGAAGGAGTAATCCTGTTCTTATCTACTTCCCAGGAACAGTGCAGCTTGAAACTGCTTAACTTTAACTTTATTGTGGCTATTTATGCTCAGAAATTTATACAAGATGAGATGGCCATAGCACATCCTTAAATTGGAATTCATGGAATCGGTAAACATCCTTTCTCACTCCTCTTTTTAGTTAACATGGCTTGAATATATACTCCTACATATGTAAAAAAAACTTGCAAATTAGAACTCACTGGCTTATATGTCGCTGCGGTAAACACACGATGAAACACCTTACGGATTATATTCCAGAAAAATCTGAAACAAAATTGAGCATTTTTTGTAATTATGATAATACTCCCAGAATGCTAGTGCTACAACCTTACAAGGAAAAGCAACAAGAAGTTATACTCACTAGAGCATGACTGTCCGCCTGTATAGCACCTCATCATCACTATCCTCAATATCATCATCCGACACTAACTGGCTCCCAGGCATCTGAAGCTTCCCACCCATTGTAAAAGAAGGTCCTGGTGCATCGCCTTCAATAAAGTCCCCTCGCATTCTTTCCTCAAACCTCTGATCACTGCAGTTGAGAAACCAATCCAAGCTACACCTAATCCCCTTGCTCGCCACTCTCATGTACCTGGGCTTGATCCTCGACTCCAAGCTGTATGTAAAATACTCCGGGTAATCCAAAAGTTCACTTATTGGCCGCTTTAACTCGCTCTTGAAGAAGTAAAAACTGTTCTTCATGAGCTCGTTCCGCAGCAAAAGAATCTGTGGGCACCGGACTAACATCCGCCCGACATCCTCATCGGTGATCCCTCGTCCACGGAGGAATTCTACAGGCTTGAGTATCACATTCTGATGCAAGCTCACAAGCTGTGGCAGCTTCTCGACAGCACGGGCAAACCCATCAGGGTCGATTTTGAGCTTCAAGTTGAAGAAGTACTGCTGCGCCGCTAGCTTAACTTTGAGAGGCAACCCCAGAATAGACGGGTACTGTGCAATCACAAGTGGCAGCACCTCCTTGCGGACGCCGAAGCTGAGCAACGCCTCGACATTTGGTCTGACCGTCTCCTGGAGATGATAGCCAAGGATGTAGGGCCGCTTCTCGAGAATCCTTGCGAGGATCCGCATGGGCAGCCCGAGCGAGGTGATGTAGTCGCACAAGGGCTTGATGGTGGTGCCGACACGCATGCTAAGGAAGAAAGGGTAGTGGGTGACCATGGGGCCGATGTCACGCGGGGCGACGCCGACGATGCCGACGAGGTAGGCGACGGAGGTGCTGATGGTGCCGTCGGGCTTGAGGCCGAGGAGGTCGGGGTATCGGTCGAGGACGCGGGGGATGTCCTGGCGGTCGACGTCGAGCCCCCGGAGCGCCTTGACGACGGGGGCGAGGTCGACGGCGACGGAGGCGTGGAGGCAGGCCGGGTAGGCGCGGACGAAGGCGGCGAGGCGGGCGCGCGTGACGCCGAGCTTCTCGAGGTAGGAGAGCACCGGGATGACGTTCTTGCGGAGGGAGCAGGCGAGGAGGAACGGGTAGGACGAGAGGTCGTCGGTGGAGAGGCCGAGGCGGAGGAGGAAGTCGAGGCGCTCCTGGAGCACGTCGAGGGAGGAAGGGAGCTCGACGGCCGCCAGCTCCCCCGCCGGGTCGGAGACGCCGGCGGAGCGGAGGAAGTCGAGGGCGAGGACGCGGGAGACGAGACGCTCCTTGCGGCCCTGGATGACGCCCCACGTCACCGACGGCATCTGGTACTCGGGCGGCGAGGCCGATGACGACGACTTGGAGGAGAGCGGCGCGACGAGGAGGAGGAGGCTGGCGGGTGGGGAGCCGTATGAAGCCACGGGCCCCGCATGGCCGAGGCTCCTGCGGAGGGCCGCGCGGGCGAGCGGGAGCATGGGTGTGCCGGGAGCGGCGGCGGCGGCTATAGCTAGGCGGAGAGGTTCCGCTGGAGAGAGTGGTGGAGCGGTAGGGGTGGGGTTTGTGAATTGTTGTTTCGCTCGACTCGGGCCGTGTCGTTTCGTTCCTGGGCCGCCGTGGAATGCGTCATGAGTGTGTATACATGGGGCTCGTCACGGTTGAGATTGCTGGGCCGTGTACGAACTTCCCAGCGCATCTTGCAATGGGCCAGGAGTTGCTGGTGGGCTTCGTATACCATCGGGCCAACGCCGTGGCGGGCGAGCAACAGCGGCGGACGAACGTAGTTACGTACGGCGGGCATAGGCGTCGTATGCACGTACAGACCTAGGGTTTCCTAGGGTTCTCGGCGACTTCGGCGGCGATTTCTTCCCCGACGAAGCTTGACGCCGGATCTCTTCTGCTTTTCTCCTGATCTCTTCTCCCCCGACTCGGGCTGACTAAGGGGCTGGCTGGCCCAGCTTCCCGGCCTTGGTTGGGTGGTGGCGAGCTGAAGGGGAGGGGCTAGATCTGTTTTCTCATCTTGACTCGGTGAGGTCGGTGTCATGGCGGCAGAGAGCTCTCAGCGCCGTGAGGGCAAGGAAGGCAAGTCGACGACCAATGTGGACGACATGTTGAGGACGCTAAAGCTCCATGATGCTGAACTCAATGATGTTGTGATCGTCAAGGACGATGTGGGCAATCTCCCATCGGTGAAGTGGATGGCGGTGGCGAAGGTTCTGACGAGGAAGAAGTTCGGCAAGGGAACACTGATGGAGACGATGTACTCCGCCTGGGGTGCAGATCGGGAGGTCTCCTTCCGTGAACTGGAACCAAACCTGTTTCTCCTTCAAGCTTTTTGTTTGGGAGATTGGAAGAGGATCATGGAGGATGGTCTGTGGCTTTTCTGGAAGTGTGCTCTCATGACGGAACCCTACGACGGAGCATCTATGGCTCCAACGAAAATCCCAAACCACATGGATGTATGGATCCAAATCCACAAGATACCACACCTGTATCGGAGTCAAGAAATCATCAAGCAACTTGCTAGCAGGGTGGGCGAGGTGCTGGCGGTTGATCCCTCAGCGGTTCCCACGATTCGTGGTGACTTCTTTAGGGTTAGGGTTCGCCTTGCCGCGGACTCTCCCTGACCAGGGTTGTCCCGCTCTCTCCGGAGGGGCAGGAATGCATGTTGTTGCCCGTAATGTATGAGAAGATGCCGCGCTTCTGCGAAGTCTGCGGGCTGATGGGACATGGCAAGCTGGAGTGTGGCTCCGGGAAACATGTGGAGGAAGATCTCCAGTTTGGCGAGTGGATGCTGTCTGACGAGGCTCTCTGGCGGCCTGGTACGCCGGGTATGCGCGTGGGACGCAATTTTGGCGGTCAGTCGGGCCGTGGCGGCGGGCGCTCAAACTCCCGTGGTGGCCGGCCTGAGGGCTGTGGACGTGGTGAAGAACGGGTCTTCAGGAGGTGGAAACCGCGCCAACCGGCGGACAGTGGAGGACGTAAGCGCTCTTCCACAGATGCGGGACTCAATAAGGATGATGATCTTGAGGACACCGTTTCCAGTCCGTTGAAGCCTGCAGATGGCCACCTTTTGCGAGATGGCGGACGTATGCGGCCTCGCTGACCTAGGCTTCCAGGGCTCACCATGGACCTTCGAGAAACGTGTGGTGGGAGGAAGTTTCTGCCGGTCTCGCCTGGACCGTGCTTTGGCGTCCGCAGAGTGGATGGCACGCTATCCGCTAGCGGAGCTCACGCATCTGACCGGGGTAACCTCGGATCACTCACTGATCTTCCTCTACTTCCAGCCGCTGGATGATCAAGCTCGCAAGAATCATGCGTTTAGGTATGAGGTAATGTGGGAATCTCATGAGAATTTTGACCCCTTTCTTAAACAACAATGGCAGGAAAGGGGGGTGGGCCCTACCGCAGTTGAGGTCAAGTCTACACTAAAGCACATTGTGGGTTACCTGAAGACTTGGGATCGGCGAACTTTCAGCAATGTGAAGCGCCAGATCAGTCAATTGAATGGGGAACTTGCTAGGCTTTGCAGCCTCCCTGCTCGAGTGGGCCCCTCGCATGAGGAGCTGAAAATTGTCGAGAAGCTGACAGAGCTCTACCATTGCGAAGAGATCATGTGGAAGCAGCGCTCGAGGATTCAGTGGCTCGCCGCGGGTGATAAGAACACCAAATATTTTCACCAGCGGGCAAGAAAGAGAAAGAAGAAGAATAAAATTCAGAGCCTTAGCAGAGTTGATGGCACTACTTCCACCAAGCGGGGGGAGATGGGTGAGATGACCCGGGAGTTCTATGCACACTTGTACACGACCGAGAGCGCACACAACATGGATGCTGTGCTTGACACAGTGCCTCGGAAAGTAACGGATGCCATGAACGAGGAGCTCTCGACCTCCTTCACGGCTGCGGAAGTAAAGGAGGCCATGCTTCAAATGTTCCCAACTAAAGCCCTAGGTCCGGACAGTTTCCTAGCTCACTTCTTTCAGCGATACTGGGATCTGTGCGGGAGTGAGGTTACTTCGGATGTCCTCCGAATTCTTGCAGGCAAGGATGACCCGGAGGTAATAAACGAGACTTTCATTGTCTTAATTCCCAAAGTTGCAAGCCCGACCGAGCTAGGTCAGTTTAGGCCCATAAGTTTATGCAATGTTTTTTACAAGATTGCCTCTGAAGTTCTCGCTAACCGCTTGAAAAAGATCCTGCCTGAAATTATTTCACAAGAGCAGTCCGCTTTTGTCCTAGGGAGACTCATTATGGACAACATCATTACAGCTTACGAGTGTTTGCACTTTATGAAGCGAAACAGTGCTGTCAAGCATCGCCACTGCGCTCTCAAGCTGGACATGTGTAAGGCCTATGACCGTGTTGAATGGCCTTATTTGCGAGCAATCATGATCAAGTTGGGTTTCTATGAACGATGGACAGATCTGATCATGAAGATGGTGTCGACTGTATCCTTTGCGGTTCTTTTCAACGGTGCACCTCTACCCCCCTTCAAGTCGACGAGGGGGATTCGCCAAGGTGACCCCATATCCCCGTACTTGTTTTTGCTAGCAGCAGAGGGCCTCTCGTGCCTCTTAAAATCCCGAAGTTTTGTCGATTCATCGAGCCTTCAAGGTCTAATGGTGGCAAACACCGCCCCGGCGGTCAACCATCTACTCTTTGCCGATGATAGCCTGCTGTTTGTAAAAGCCTGTGCGGAGGGTTCTGCGGAGGTGCAATGGTACTTGATACCTACTGTCAAGCTTCGGGACAGCGTATAAACCGTGACAAGTGCTCTATTTTCTTCTCGAAGGGCTGTCCTGAACACGTGCGCGAGGAGATGAAAGTAACTCTACAGGTGCATAATGAATCACTTAGCGAGAAGTACCTGTGGATGCCCTCGGATGTTGGACGTGCTACTAATGGCGCTTTCAAATACTTGCAAGACAGGGTGTGGAAACGCATCCAGGGTTGGATGGGGCATGCACTATCGGTAGGAGGGAAGGAAATTCTTATCAAATCGGTAGCCCAAGCTATTCCGACTTACTCCATGGCCTGCTTCCGATTGCCGAGAGGTTTATGCCTACACATAAATGGTCTGTTGCGGAAATTCTGGTGGGGCAGCAGAGAGGGAAAGAGAAAGACTTGTTGGGTGTCATGGGAGGAGATGTGCTCTCCAAAATTCGCCGGCGGCATGGGCTTCCGGGATATTGAACTTTTCAACTTAGCAACGTTGGCGAAACAGGCTTGGAGGCTTTTGTAGAGTCCCGAAACACTAAGCGCAAGAATTCTCAAAGCAGTTTACTTCCCTAATTGTGAATTTCTGGACGCTCGAGTGGGCTTGCACCCATCGCAGATTTGGCGATCTATCATTGATGGCCGGGACGTGCTCAAGCAAGGCTTGATTCGACGGATAGGCAATGGTGAGAACACTCGTGCATGGAATGACAATTGGATTCCAAGGGATTCTGCTCTAAGACCTTTGGCGTGTCCACGTGATGATTCCCCCCTGATGGTCTCGAATTTTATTGACCGGACGTCTCGATGAGTTCTTCCTACTGATGGACGTGGAAATTATCCGCTCGATCCCCATATGCACCCGCAACATTGAGGATTTCTAGGCGTGGCATTTTGAGAAGACTGGCTGTTTCTCCGTCCGATCCGCTTACCGCATGCTGGTGAACACCAAGAGGAGAAGGGAAGCCTGGCTTGACGGACATGCTTCTAACTCCAATCAGGCGACAACTGAGAAGAGTTGGACTGCTTTGGGGAAGACTTGGGTCCCTTCTAAGTTGCGTGTCTTCTTGTGGAGGTTAGCCCACACTTCAATCCCAACAGGTGATGTCCGCCGCCGCCGGAAGATGGCACCAACCAGTGCTTGTGCCATCTGCGGTGAGCCGGACTCCTGGCGACACTCCCTCATCGAGTGCAATATGAGTCGATGTGTTTGAGCCCTTGCGCCGGAATCTCTTCTGGAACACATGGACAGGACGTCGGAGCCAGATGCGAAGCAGTGGATCTTCGCGATGATAGAGTCCCTGCCACATGACGAACTGACTAGATGTTTCGTCACCCTGTGGGCGATCTGGTATGCTCGAAGGAAAGTGATCCATGAGGACATATATCAAAGCCCGCTGTCCACGCACTCTTTCATCGAAAACTTCCTGCATGATCTGGAGATCTTACCCTAGAAGGAGAAGGCCCGTCCGCCCAAATTCCCTATGCCAGCGGCGAGATGGATTCCCCCACCAGCTGGCTACGTGAAGATTAATGTTGACGCGCTGTTGCAAAACACTCCCGTGCTGGTGCCGCTGCCGCCGTCTGTCAGAATGTCGAGGGCCGATTTCTGGGCGCGTCTGCCCAAGTCTTCGCCGGCCTAGCAGACCCGGGAACGCTGGAGGCGATGGCCTGTAGAGAAGCCATCTCTCTTGCTGAGGATCTTGGAGTCTCTCACCGCCGGGTTGCTTCGGAATGTCTGAAAGTTGTCACCGCGCTTAGAGGTAACAATCTCGGACGGTTCTCCCTAGTGCTGCAAGAGATCAAGAGCCAAGCCCCCCGTTTCACGGGGGTGGAGTTTCGGCATGAAGGAAGAGCCGCCAACAAGGAGGGTCATTGCCTTGCTCGCGCCATCACCTCTAGGCACACTGCACGTTATGTATGGTTTCTACAGTCGCCGGATCCCATCGTATCCCCTTGGATTTAATCTTATAATAAAGTGGCGGACTACTTCCTAAAAAAAACGTACGGCGGGCATGTTCGATGTTGGTTCTTGTACCTTTCACCAAAGTGCAGTAGAGGTTGGTGGCGAGTCACGAGACAAGAGTTCCGGGGATGCCAGACTCTTCCGCGATTGAGAGCCGGGAGGGAGTACCTGGATCGATCCATAAATCTCAAGCAACCAGGGAAACCTTGCTCGACCTAGCTTAGCTTGTGCAATCCAGGCACGGCTCTTGGATAGATATAAGCCGTACGTTGTCAATATATCTCTGGCTTACTTGCTTGCCTGCATAGTTTTCAGTGCACGAGTTGCCAGTTGGGCACGTTATGACATGGACATTTGCTCGATCGGTGCCTAAACCCATATTTATAAGACAAGCTGAACACATCTTTCTTTCAACTTGTTAAAAAATTGCTGACGGCACGCCATTGTACGTGCTTGCGGCTTCATGTGAAGTGGAGTGCTAGTTAGTGATTATCCGCTGCGTCCATGCCATGTGGGCTGGCTCGATCCGCCGAAGAAGAAAGAAACGTGAGAAACAACACCACCGTACCCGGACGTCCGCGTCAACGGTTTTGTCTTTCTTTCTGGCGCCGGTGACATGTATGCACACAGGAGCTGGCGGTCCAGGATCAGCTCCTCACGTACTGACGTACTGTGCACATGCCCATCCTCCTGTTTGGTTGCCGTTCTCGGCCCCTGCTGTGCTTTCCTTCCTCCCCAAACCAAATTCAACTCCACGGCGACACTCGCCGTCGCCGTCCGTCGCCATCCGTCCTCGTGCAGCAGCCAAAACTCTTGGGCTATTCGTCTCCAAATCGCGCTGCTCTTCCGCCGCCCCGCCGGCAGGCAGGCCACCTAGCTGGAGTACTTCTCTATATCTACTACTCGCGCGCAGTCCCCTCCTCACTCGCCAACCCTTCCTCCTCCCCTTCCTCCGCCTCACGCGCCATTCCTACCGTCCTGGCCTCCACTCCGCCGCAATTCCAGGTACGTGCGACCACCACCTGTCCTGTCAAGCTTTTCCTTTTAGTATCAGCTTGGGAATTTTTATATGTGGCCGGGCTTCAACTCCGATTCCCGTGGAATATTCACTCGAATCGCGGGCGGGTTTTCCAAACTTCCGAATTCCGGTCAGTGCGGCTAGCTGCCGCTGCCGCTGGATTAGCCGCCGGCCGGCCGTGCATCCACACGCATTTGATCGAGGTCCTCGCCGGAGGTGGGTGGCACGTGCCGCTGCCGGCGCTCACGAGTCGTGTCTGCCTTGGACACACGCGCTGGAGTAAACTCTCCGGAAGGTCGGAACTCGGAATAAGTGTGAGGCCGCCCGATGTGGACACGGGTTGCGTGTGACCTTAGCTGTGACGTGGTCACCAACAGAAGCGCCACGTGCGTGCGTGTGCGCACAGTATGGGCGTGGTTGCCTGCACGCCTGTCACTGGACTGGAGCTAGCCAGGGGCTGGGGGAGCAGAATAGGCGTACTGTCTGAAAATGACTGATACGCTGCCCGTTCGATCAAAGTTCAGGCTCGACATGTATTCCAGTCATGGGTTCATGGCCATGGAATATGTTTTGACCTTTCTTTTTATGTTCTTGTTACCTTGATTTTGACCTCCGATTGCTTGCTTAGACATCAGACATGACCATGGAATTTGCTGTCAGCATCTGGCAGTTACTACTAGCAAGGAAAAGGAACTTTTCTCAGGAGTTTTCTTTTATAAAAATGAAACAGCACTTTTCCTCTTTTCTTTTGATAAAGAAACAGCACTTTTCAATGGCAGCGAGTTCCAGAACACTTATCATGTTTTCTTTTCTCCAATAAATAAACACAAGTGTTATTTTCATCTAAAGGTGACTACTATTTATTGTATATACGTGTGAAAAATAAGCAACTAACCAAATAATTAATACAGTCCAAACCATTACGATTTATTACAGTTAAATGGTAGAAAATTTTAACTGCAGTACTTCGTTGGAAACTGTGATAGCCTGGTTGTGAGGCATTCGTTTCATTTTCAGGAGTAGGTGATAACAGGTTCTCTATCGTGGCGCTTAACTGCACTCATCCTCTATGGGATCTGCTGGAACTGAAGTGCGTTGCTCGATCCCTTTGGTTTTTCAACTGTGCAGTTTCTGATAACTGATTCTCTAACACTGAGGGCATGTTCATTACAATTTTACTCGCAGAGCAACGACACCTTGCTGGGCAATGGGGTCATCGGAATTCTTGCCGAGACTGTTAATATGTGGGAGAGGAGGGCACCATTAACTCCTTCACATTGTGCCCGTCTTGTGCTAGGAGGTGGCAAGCGCAAAACTGGTGTAAACCGAATCATCGTGCAGCCAAGCACAAAGAGGATCCATCATGATGCTCAGTATGAGGATGCTGGATGTGAGATTTCAGAAGACCTGTCCGAGTGTGGTCTTATTGTAGGCATCAAACAACCAAAGGTTATACTATGTTCCCATTAAGCTAGATATTCTAACTGCCTTTGATCTGCAGTCTGTACCTGTACCTGCTCCAGTATCATAGTTATTAAACGTTTTTGAGATGTATTCCTTTTGTGCAGTTGGAGATGATTCTTCCAGATAGAGCATATGCATTCTTCTCTCACACCCACAAGGCTCAGAAAGAAAATATGCCACTATTAGATAAGGTAGCTACCATGCCACACATAAACGTTTCTTCGGAGGAAATGCGGCACTAAATCGATTTTGTTGTATTTTCAGATCCTCGAAGAAAGAGTGTCCTTGTTTGATTATGAGCTGATCGTTGATGATGATGGCAAAAGATTGCTAGCATTTGGGAAATTTGCTGGTAGAGCTGGGCTGATAGACTTCTTACACGGTCTCGGACAGCGTAAGAACACTGTTTGTCATTTCATTTCTCAGTTCATTTATTGACCTGACATTATCATGCCTGTTGTGGTTGTGCTCAGATTTGCTATGTAGACTGGTTCTGCATCATGAAGGGCAATTTGCTCTTTCATGAGCAATTATTCATGCAGAAATGAATTAGTTCACATTAATTATGATTTTTTTTGTTTAGTGATGTTGATTAAAGCTAAAGTTTTTTCCCTTGAAATTTTAGGATATTTGAGCCTTGGATACTCCACTCCATTTCTCTCTCTGGGACAATCCCATATGTATCCTTCGCTTGCTGCAGCCAAGGCTGCAGTCATTGCCATTGGTGAAGAGATAGCTACATTTGGACTTCCATCTGGAATTTGTCCAATAGTATTTGTATTCACTGGATCTGGAAATGGTAATTCTAATGTTAACTTTGTTTCACCTTTCGTTGATTCTAATAATAGAAGTCACTTATTCAAATACAGTGCAACTATGCCTATTTGGCATACACAACTTTTAGGGGTCTTATGGTGCTTTGAGGATAAAGGTCCTTCTGTTTTATTGGGTCATTTGTAATCTTATATGCTTTCCGGGTGGATGCATTTCTGCCCTGATGCTCCTGGTGTTTATGAACACGGAGCAGTTAAGGTCCCTTCTCTATACTGGCTAGTGCACATTTACCAACCTTACATAGTTTTGTGGATCCTGTTGATGACTATGCGTATTATTTTGGTGCAATCTCAAAGGAAAGAACATTTCCTTCTTGCCTCTTTTATTTGAGGATCAAAGTGACCGTGTAGCCATTTCATAGAACAATGGTGATTAAAAGTAATATTTGAATTGAAACCGGAAATCTTCAGACTGTCAGTACTAGGGGAAACAATTGATAAAGTTACCATTGAACAAAAGAGCATAATACATTGGCAGAACACATTTATGACTAATCCAAATTACATTGCTTTCACATTGACAAATCAAACATTCAGTTTTTTTTTATCATTTTAGCTAAGTTGGCTGCCACAAATTTACTCCTCACACCTATACCTTCATATGTGACAGTTTCTCAGGGCGCACAAGAGATATTCAAGCTATTACCCCATACATTTGTTGATGCCGAGAAACTTCCTGAGCTCTCTGCGGTATTACTCCTTCTCTAAGTAAACAATTGCTTCTTTGACCTTCTTGTCTCCATCTAAATGAATGAAATTTCTGCCACCTGCAGAATGTATGTGTATCTATGCTAATAAATTCTGTTATAAATTTAACGGTTACAGATGTGATATTATTTGTCAGTATAGCTTCTTAATATAACCTTAATTTGCTCTATTTCTCAAATTTTACAGGGCAAGCATTTGTCTCCACACAATCAGTCAACCAGGAGAGCGTTCCAGCTATATGGATGTGTTGTCACGTCTAGAGACATGGTCTCACCCAAGGATCCCAGCAGATGTTTCAACAAAGTACTGCACATTTCTTAAATTTTCAGTTCAAAACGTTTCTTAAAACCGATCATGCCCTTATATTCCTAATCCTATTGATTGATGCACTAGCGGCCTTTTCTCTTCCCTTAGTAAATCTATGTTTTAGTGTTAGCCATATACATTTTCCGCCACTTCGTTAGGTTTCTTCACCTTTCAATAGCCTAACTGTAAGAAATCTTGGCATCATCTGTAGGCTGACTATTATGCTCATCCAGAACACTACAGACCTATTTTTCATGAAAGGATTGCTCCATATGCATCTGCCATTGGTATGTCCATAGCTGTTTGCTTCCATTTTATATTGTCCAGTTCTGTTATGTTTCTGTATTTTGGCACAATCTGTAAAACAACGAAACAAGTCCCAGCCATAGCATTTTCATCATTTATGCTATTTAGTTTTACAAAAGAAATACATCACTGCATAATACTGCTAGTTTAAAACCTGATAAAGTTACTAACCTCATGGGGTGGTGATTGCATGGTGTATAGTCTTAGACTTTAGACTCTAGAATGAATCATGGCATTTGTTGCGAGAGTCTGTGAGATTAGTCATTTGGCCATCATGTTCTAATATGCATCTGGCCTGTGGTTTCTACAGTGAACTGTATGTACTGGGAGAGAAGGTTTCCGCGACTATTGAGCATTGATCAGTTACAACAGCTCATGACTAATGGGTGCCCTTTGGTTGGTATTTCTGATATAACATGTGACATTGGAGGTTCAATAGAATTTGTGAACAAGAGTACATCAATAGAGAGGCCTTTCTTCCGGTAATTCATTCTCCATTTTCCTGTTGCATATACTCCAGCTAGGGCATATAAGTTTTTGTCCTGAGTCAAACTTTTTTAAGTGTGATCAAGTTTATGGAAAAAATCAACATCTGCATTGCCCATTAGTTACAGATAAATAGAATGGTTTCTGGTAAATTACACTATAGATACTATAGATACTTGGTTGCTACCTTTTGACAAATGCTTGATATGCAAATCTAGGTACGATCCTTCTACTAATTTATACCATGATGATATGGAGGGCGATGGTGTGATCTGCTTAGCTGTTGACATTCTCCCTACAGAGTTTTCTAGGGAGGTGAGATATTTATAATAAAACAGATAAAGCTATTTTTGTTGAAGTTCCAATTTATTGCAATGATATGACTAATATTCCACTGTACTTAAACTCTGCAGGCCTCCCAGCATTTTGGAGACATATTATCTAGATTTGTTATTAGCTTGGCCTCATCTAAGGGACTGTTGGAGCTTCCTTCCCACTTGAGAAGAGCTTGCATTGCATATGCTGGCAGGCTCACTCCTCTGTATGAATATATTCCTCGGATGAGAAAGACTATGATGTAAGTTACAGATATTCTCATCATCACCATTTTACTTCTGTGGGTAGTTTTGTAGGGTAGGCATTTATGTTTGTTCATTGAGTCCCTGAGATCCCCCAAACTAATCACAACGGGAACTAAGTAGCTGATCTTGTTAAGAATATATTGCTCACTGAACAGGATATGGCTCCAATGTGTCAGAATATATTTTTTAATCTGAGACCTTTTTCTGTTTGTTAGCATGTGTTATGTTTAATCTTTTTACATTACCACAGGTTTCTGGTCATGACTGATCTATATTTACCAGCTTCGAACGTGTTTTACTGGTCTACAATACTATTCTAAACATTATGGTTTCATGTTTTGTTCTTATGCAGAGAAATGCCGCCAGCTCCTCTAAATTCACTGCCTGATAAGAAGTACACCACCCTGGTTAGAAATATAATTTCTAGTATTGTGATGCATTTATGAGCTAAATTTAACTGCCGTACACAGATACAATTTGGAATTTACTGAAACAATTTCGCAATTGCTTTCTCTAACAAATTGTCAATTTCTTAATGAAACAGGTATCTCTCAGTGGCCACCTCTTTGATAAGTTCCTTATAAATGAAGCTCTGGACATTATTGAAACAGCTGGAGGTGCTTTTCACTTGGTTAAATGCGATGTTGGACAAAGCATTGACGATGTGTCATACTCAGAGCTTGAAGTAAGAGTTAAAATTTCTTATATCAACAATTTTCAGCACAAAAAAGGGTCTCTAGTTTGATAATTGATATTTAGCTTTTTTAGAGCAATTAAGTTTTTGCAAGCGCACATCAAAGGACAACTTTCATTATATTGTAGAAAGCTAAATGGTCTAACATCGAGAAGTTCCATTTTGTCAGTTATCCCATTATTAGGCTTTTGATTCTCAAAAAAGTTCTCTCTCTTTCGTCTAGGAAAAGTGTGGTTGTCATGCTAAACCAGTTCCGGTGCAGTAAGTGGTAACTATGGTGGTCATTTTTTTACCCATTACTGAACTTAACAAAATAAACAATAAAAGAATCCAAAAGGTGCCCAGTATCATCAAATCAAAGAAGTTGGATCTAGTAGCTCCTGGCCCACCCTCACCCATCCCTATCAGGTTATCAGCTCTTCAAAAATCAAAAAATGAAAATAAGAAGAAGACACCAGTACGACTGTTGCAAAAGCAGACAGAGACATTCAATCATTGAGTAGGTTTAATAGTTCGATCTGCATTCCCCTTCCTGAGCCTACCACAGTTTCTGCCCAACTTCAACTTCGACTAATTGGAGGTCTAGACTACCATGAACCAGTTTGTGCTCCCCTTCCTTTTCTTTTCTTTTTGAACTCTGTTCCTTCCAACAATTTATGGGCATAATTCATAACTTCCTCTTGGGCTTGTTAGTTTTGTAAGTATGTTGGTATCACAGCTCTCTGGTTATTCAAGGAAGAAACAGAAGGGCCCTATTTCTGCGAGCATTTATAAGCATGCATTTGATTCTTAAGCTTCCTTCTTCATATACACTGATTATGCCCCTTCCCCCTCCCCTACTGTTTTTGTATTTGAATTTGGCAGCTGTTCTTATCAACATATCGGATTTATATTTTCTGAACATCAGTAACTCTTCGTAAAAAAATCAGGACCTCACAGTTCTGTTGCCTGAATAACATATGTAACCTGCCGCAGTGAATGTTATATCATACAAAATGCAACTTTATTGTACCGTTTAGCACCCTTACCGATTGATGCCTCTTCTATTTGTATTTATTAGTGAAACTAATGTTTCATAGTTTATATTAATAAACATAATACTTTCTTTGTCTTCCGTGGAAGACATTAAAAATGAATTTCAAGACAGCCTTTATTTGAGCTGCTTCTTTTTTTCTCATTGTGTTATTTGAGTTCTTTTTTTTCTGAAACGCATAATGAATTCATTTTACAGGTAGGAGCAGATGATACTTCTACGTTGGATAAAATTATCGATTCCTTGAATTCTATAGCTAGTGCACATCGTGGAGATCCTAATGCCACAAGAGAAACGGAAATATCTCTCAAAATAGGAAGAGTCAGCGAATGCGGAAGTGATGACAGCATGGATGAAGTAGGACCAAAGATTTTGATTCTTGGAGCTGGAAGAGTTTGTCGGCCAGCTGCTGAATTTCTAGCATCTTATCAAAACATCAATAGCAGCGGTGCTAATGACTATAACACTGACCAAGTTCATGTTGTTGTGGCATCTCTGTATCAAAAAGATGCAGAAGAGGTGAGTCTCACAGTATGATCTTCTTAATTGCTTAGTAGATTCACAAACTTTAGCTGGAAAAAATTGTGAGTTGCTTTTAGCATGTTGTTGATATAAATAAGCTGGGATAAATTCAGTATGCTGTCATTTTGGCCAACCTGAATATGATATTTGTAGGATTGGACCATTAGTCCACTACTATTCTCATGTCTTTGTTTCTCTGCGTGCAGACAGTTGAAGGAATAAAGAACGCAACAGCAGCTCAGCTTGATGTTTCAGATATTGGAAGTCTTTCAAATCTTGTTTCACAGGTATTTTAATTCTGATAATTAATTCCTCTAGTGAACAAATACTACTTTTCATCAGTATGCTGCAGTAAGCATAAGAGGCCAGACTTGCGTCACAAATAGAAGTACCTAAACTACCATCGGCCTTACTTCGTGTCATTCCTATGGTTAACTTTTTATGTAATGTTTGCGGTTCAGGATATAGGTTTCTCTTTACTTTCTTGTCAAGATATAATATTTCCCCTTGAATTTGTTAATTGTTGCACTAACTTGCAAGCAGACTAAGAAATTAATGATGTGCGCTCTTCTTGCAGGTTGAAGTTGTAGTTAGCTTGCTTCCTGCTAGTTTTCATGCAGCCATCGCAAGAGTATGCATAGAGGTAGGTTTAAACCACTATGATGCTATATAGAAACTGAGGAATTGCTTCAATTGTTTGAATTATATTTCTCTATATAGCTCAAGAAGCACTTGGTCACAGCAAGCTATGTTGATGATTCCATGTCAAAGTTGGAGCAAGCTGCAGAAGGAGCAGGTGTAACTATACTCTGCGAAATGGGTCTTGATCCTGGCATAGGTACGCCCTAAATGCAAGCCATAATGTAGATGGAAATACTGGTTTCTATGCTATTACATATACATGTTAATGAAATTAAGACATGACTATAAATTGTCACTGATGAGTGTCGATATTTTTTCGGCCACTGAGTATTATGTAATGGAGAAAATGACCTTCCGTCGTGGAGCAAATTTGCATGATGGCAAGCTCTAAATATATTTCCTTTACACAGATCACATGATGGCAATGAAAATGATTGATGAGGCACATGCTCAAAAGGGGAAAATAAAGGCGTTTACATCTTTCTGCGGTGGACTTCCATCTCCAGCCGCAGCAAATAATCCACTAGCCTATAAGTTCAGGTAAGTGTCTTTATCCTTCTAATAATTTAACTATCTCTAGTATGCCAAGGTCTACATGTGGAGCTTGTTAGAACAATATTTCATGCAAGAAATTTTACCAGAAATACTAATGGTTTTTTCCCTATTTTCTTAGTTGGAGTCCAGCAGGTGCCATCCGAGCAGGAAAAAATCCTGCTGTCTACAAATTTCTTGGAGAGGTTGTCCATGTAGATGGTATGTTCGTTCCATTTTCCAGGTCTCATTAATTGTCCACAGAAAAGGAGCACATGTCCAATAGCCTGACTTACTGGTGTGATCATACTGTACCACCGATTAACCTTATACTCAATTAACTAGGCGAATTGCACTTAGCATCACAAAGATCACTTGAGTTAGAAAATATCATAGTTCTGTCTCTAAGATGTGGTCCCCAGGGCCCACTTATCAGGCGGGCAAGTGGTATTTTCCTATTTGTCCAACTTCGCAATAGTGCCGATCTAATGTTCAATCCATACACTAATTTTCTCTATACAAAAACTATGTATATATATGAAACAGGTGGCAATCACTTTTCATGTCATGGGTTCTTAAGAAAGCTGTTGAAACAACTGAAATAACAATTTATTCTGTGTATAACTGTCTAGTGATCTAAAACTGCATACACCATCTTAATATCAATTTTTTATAGTCGATGTGATTTACTTACCACTTTGACAGGTAGTAAATTATTTGACTCGGCAAAGAGGCTCAGACTACCGGAGCTTCCAGCTTTTGCTCTGGAACACTTGCCAAATCGGAATTCCTTAATGTATGGGGATCTGTATGGGATCTCCAAAGAAGCATCTACTGTATATAGGTCCACTCTTCGTTACGAAGGTAAGTGTTGATGTATTTCTTTTCCTCACAAAGTCATCATTTTTGCCGTGAGTACAATTTTGTCACACCTATGCAGGATTTAGTGAGATCATGGCTATCCTGGGAAAAATTGGGTTTTTTGATGCTGCAGATCATCCACTGCTACAACAAACTAATCGCCCAACATATAGGGTTTTTCTCAATGATCTCCTTAATGTTAATAACATCTCTACAACGACGAGCAAGGGAAATCCAGAAGTCTCCGGAGGACAGAATGATGAACTGATTTCCAGACTCATGGCCCTTGGGTATTGCAAAGAAAAGGAACTAGCTGTCAAGATATTCAAAACAATCAAGTTAGTCTCTGATCCCTGTGCTTTCTGACGTTGTTTTCAAATTTCATCTCTTTTACAACCTGGCGTACTCTGTAGTGCCATCTAAATAGATAACTAATGATTGTCTTATGCAAGAAATAATATAATAATTTGCTAGGAACAAACAACTTCTGTGTTAGAACTTACAAATCACATAACTGATCTTGCAACGCCTAGGTTCTTGGGACTGGATGAGGAGACAGAGATACCTAAGGATTGTTCAAGTGCATTCAGTGTTATTTGCCAACGAATGGAACAGAGGATGGCATATAGCCACAATGAGCAGGTGAGGCTTATTATCTTCTTCTGTTTTTACAGGGATGAGACTTGTTGTCTTATATCTTCAATATAGCCCATGTATTGGATATAACTATCAACGTAATTTTTAAGTACAGAACATATCACAAATGTATCACTTTTTTCAAAGCCCCTGTGATCTCTGCTTTCTTGCAGAGAAAAGAATAATATAATGTTATGTAAAAGCTGGAAAGATCTCAAGGCTAATAATTTGACATAATCAAGTGTGAGGTTGGCAGCGCTGAATTTAACGTGCAAAAACACATTATTAATTCTTCTTGAAATGGCCGTACAAAAACACATTATCGATTTCTTGTAGTGTCGTGGTAGATTCACAGTTTAATGATCATTCCGAACTTCTGCTTTTCACATCGTTTTCTACCATCATGTCTCATACGATGATAGCCGATAGGACACTTTCACTGGGCTCGGAGAACAAGTTTAAAAGATCCGCTTATTGGGACCATCATATTCAGTGACATGCTAAACACATACTTTGCTCTCATAATCCAGGATATGGTACTGCTCCACCATGAAGTCGAGGTGGAGTACTCCGACGGGCGACCCACTGAGAAGCACCAAGCAACGCTGCTGGAGTTTGGAACTGTCGAGAACGACAGGTCCACGACCGCCATGGCCCTCACCGTCGGGTTACCGGCAGCGATAGGAGCCCTGGTACTACACTTGAACCACATCAGTCACACCTAGCTACACCTACACCTGCTCCAGAGCAAACCATGTGCTAATCCATCCCCACCATCTCCTGTGATTGCAGCTGTTGCTCCAGAACAAGGTCCAGAAGAGAGGGGTGATCCGGCCTCTGGAACCTGAAATCTACATCCCAGGTGAGTGCAGCAGAAGCAAATTAACGATGTTCGTTCTTACGATTTGTGTAATGTAGCATATATATGACTCTGATCCGTGCGTTTGCGGCTGTGAAGCGCTGGAGATCTTGGAAGCGTCGGGCATCAAGCTGATGGAGAGAGTGGAGACTTAGAGGATGCGAATCCACCGAGTATATATGTGTATATGCTGCTGCAAGAGAGGCAATGAGTAAATAAATGGAACCATTCGTCTTTGTTGTAAGTATGAACTATATATGGTACAGTATATGTAATATCAGTATGCGTGTATATATGAACTACCGAATCAGTTGGGTGATCTGTTCGGTTTTGAACTTCCACCATAATATGGTGAGCGACTTGACGAGAGACCCCAATTAGGGCTGCTTCTCCGGCCCGACATTCAGGCATACCTAGGCTCTCACCAAGAAGTGGGGAATGGCAATGGCATGG